>NC_140532.1:48548453-49250953 GCF_057382185.1 Mchenga conophoros
CATTTCTTAGGTTTTTCTAATTTACAATTAAAACATTTTCAGCTTTTTTCCAACTTCTTCTTCTGTGTAACCTTCAGCTTTTAGCAGTTCAGCACTTTTGTTTTCAGGTTAAATTCGGGTTTTTTTTTTTTATCTCATTCAAAATTTTTAACTTAAATTCAGTAATTATTTCATTTCAATGCATACATTCAGATTCAAGCATTCACACTGCAGTTTCTTCAGAAAATGCACTTTCTAGTTATATTTTATTATTTTTCCGTACGTTTTTTGAAAGCCTACTCCTTCAAAACCGTTCAACTTAGAAAAACCATTCAAACACCGTTAGATTCCTATTCTTTTGGACAACACTGCTTCTATTTTTCATATTTTTAACATTTATATTTTTAATTTTATTCAACTTTATTCAACAAAAATTTATAATGTATTTCAATGGGGAGACCCTTCAAATCCTCATTCAACTTACTCATTTTTAAACTCTTACTACTTCCACATACATTGACATAGAGCCACCATTCAAACTTTAAAACGAAGACAAGACATTCAACTATTCAACTTGTATTTATCTTTTCAATATCTATTATACTTTTTCTTCAGTTCCAGTTTAAGTTTCATGATGTTTTTTCACCCGTTTCAGAGTTTATAATGGGTGTGTATGGGACGGAATGTTGGGGCTAGAGTGAGGCAGCTCAACTGCTAGAGTGAGAGGAGCAAAAAAATTAATCTTAAAATCTTTTTTAAAACTGCTGCTGTGTCCGCAGCGTTTGCTCTACAGGTATGATTTTACCCTCAAAACGTAGCCATGGCTGTCCTCTTTCATCCAATGTGTTTACTATTGTCCTAGGTGTTATGGTTCTTTCATAAATGTCACCAATGCACAGCCTCCTCCCTCCAACTCTTCCATAGACTCTAATGTTAAAATGGCTCAGAAGGTTCGTTTGAAAATCAGAAGAGCATGGTGTCTTTACACTGTCACCACGTCCATATAATAAGCTCCACAGGCATGAAAACTGAGAATTAGGTAGACTAGACATGGCTGTCGCTCACGGTGAAAGAATTTTGTCAGTACGACATGTACTTTTCATTTGGGAACGATTTGTTTCGGCCTGACTTTTCTGTTCATTTTAAGCAGCAAAAGTGAGGTGCATGTCTGTGTCGTGTGTATGGAGCCATTGGGTGCGGTCACTATAGCAACCAGGCTCACACCTGCCTGCTTAACGAGCTCTCTCCCTCACTCTGCCAAGATTCATCTTAAACACTTCTCTTTCAACTGCTGCTGTGTCCACAGTGTTAAAGCCATCATTTTACACTCAAAACGTCGCCATCGTTGTTCTTTTTCCAACATCTTGTCTTTCAAAGCTCAGAGATGTAAACTTTTTAAACTGTGTGGATCCAAGTGGAGGGATCACATTTTAGTCATTCAGTGATTTAAAGAATATGACCTTTTAATATTCATTCAGATGTTTTCTGACTCTAAATGTTCTTTTCTCATTTCTTAGGGTTTTCTAATTTACATTTAAAACATTTTCAGCTTTTTTCCAACTTCTGCTTCTGTGTAACCTTCAGCTTTTAGCAGTTCAGCACTGTTGTTTTCAGGTTAAATTTGGTTGTTTTTTTTTGTTTTTTTTTAAAATTTCATTCAATATTTTTAACTCAAAATTCAGCAATTAATTCATTTCAGTGCATACATTCAGATTCAAGCATTCACACTGCAGTTTCTTCAGAAAATGCACTTTCTAGTTATTAGTGTGAATGCTTGAAAAGCATTCACAGTATTGTTATTCGAATCTTTATTATTAGTGTGAATGCTTGAAAAGCATTCACAGTATTGTTATTCTAATCTTTATTAGTGTGAATGCTTGAAAAGCATTCACAGTATTGTTATTCTAATCTTTATTAGTGTGAATGCTTGAAAAGCATTCACAGTATTGTTCTTCTAATCTTTATTATTATATTTTATTATTTTTCCGTACGTTTTTTGAAAGCCTACTCCTTCAAAACCGTTCAACTTAGAAAAACCATTCAAACACCGTTAGATTCCTATTCTTTTGGATAACACTGCTTCTATTTTTCATATTTTTAACATTTATATTTTTAATTTTATTCAACTTTATTCAACAAAAATTTATAATGTATTTCAATGGGGAGACCCTTCAAATCCTCATTCAACTTACTCATTTTTAAACTCTTACTACTTCCACATACATTGACATAGAGCCACCATTCAAACTTTAAAACGAAGACAAGACATTCAACTATTCAACTTGTATTTATCTTTTCAATATCTATTATACTTTTTCTTCAGTTCCAGTTTAAGTTTCATGATGTTTTTTCACCCGTTTCAGAGTTTATAATGGGTGTGTATGGGACGGAATGTTGGGGCTAGAGTGAGGCAGCTCAACTGCTAGAGTGAGAGGAGCAAAAAAATTAATCTTAAAATCTTTTTTAAAACTGCTGCTGTGTCCGCAGCGTTTGCTCTACAGGTATGATTTTACCCTCAAAACGTAGCCATGGCTGTCCTCTTTCATCCAATGTGTTTACTATTGTCCTAGGTGTTATGGTTCTTTCATAAATGCCACCAATGCACAGCCTCCTCCCTCCAACTCTTCCATAGACTCTAATGTTAAAATGGCTCAGAAGGTTCGTTTGAAAATCAGAAGAGCATGGTGCCTTTCCACTGTCACCACGTCCATATAATAAGCTCCACAGGCATGAAAACTGAGAATTAGGTAGACTAGACATTGCTGTCGCTCACGGTGAAAGAATTTCGTCAATACGACTTTTACTTTTCATTTGGGAACGATTTGTTTCGGCCTGACTTTTCTGTTCATTTTAAGCAGCAAAAGTGAGGCGCATGTCTGTGTACGTGTGTATGGAGCCATTGGGTGCGGTCACTATAGCAACCAGGCTCACACCTGCCTGCTTAACGAGCTCTGCCTGCCACTGTACCAAGATTCATCTTAAGCACTTCTCTTTCAACTGCTGCTGTGTCCACAGTGTTACAGCCATCATTTTACCCTCAAATTGTCGCCATTATTGTTCTCTTTCCAACACCGTATCTTTCAAAGCTCAGGCATTTAAACTTTTTAAACTGTGTGGATCAAAGTGGAGGGATCACATTTGAGTCATTCAGTGATTCAAAGAATATGACCTTTTAATATTCATTCAGATGTTTTCTGACTCTAAATGTTCTTTTCTCATTTCTTAGGGTTTTCTAATTTACATTTAAAACATTTTCAGTTTTTTTCCAACTCCTCCTTCTGTGTAACCTTCAGCTTTTAGCAGTTCAGCACCTTTGTTTTCAGGTTAAATTCGGGTTTTTTTTGTTTTTTTTTAATCTCATTCAATATTTTTAACTCAAAATTCAGCAATTAATTAATTTCAGTGCATACATTCAGATTCAAGCATTCACACTGCAGTTTCTTCAGAAAATGCACTTTCTAGTTATTATTATTATTATTATATTTTATCTATTCCGTACGTTTTTTGTAATCCTACCCCTTCAAAACCGTTCAACTTAGAAAAACCATTCAAACACCGTTAGATTCCTATTCTTTTGGACAACACTGCTTCTATTTTTCATATTTTTAACATTTATATTTTTAATTTTATTCAACTTTATTCAACAAAAATTTATAATGTATTTCAATGGGGAGACCCTTCAAATCCTCATTCAACTTACTCATTTTTAAACTCTTACTACTTCCACATACATTGACATAGAGCCACCATTCAAACTTTAAAACGAAGACAAGACATTCAACTATTCAACTTGTATTTATCTTTTCAATATCTATTATACTTTTTCTTCAGTTCCAGTTTAAGTTTCATGATGTTTTTTCACCCGTTTCAGAGTTTATAATGGGTGTGTATGGGACGGAATGTTGGGGCTAGAGTGAGGCAGCTCAACTGCTAGAGTGAGAGGAGCAAAAAAATTAATCTTAAAATCTTTTTTAAAACTGCTGCTGTGTCCGCAGCGTTTGCTCTACAGGTATGATTTTACCCTCAAAACGTAGCCATGGCTGTCCTCTTTCATCCAATGTGTTTACTATTGTACTAGGTGTTGTGGTTCTTTCATAAATGTCACCAATGCACAGCCTCCTCCCTCCAACTCTTCCATAGACTCTAATGTTAAAATGGCTCAGAAGGTTCGTTTGAAAATCAGAAGAGCATGGTGTCTTTCCACTGTCACCACGTCCATATAATAAGCTCCACAGGCATGAAAACTGAGAATTAGGTAGACTAGACATTGCTGTCGCTCACGGTGAAAGAATTTTGTCAATACGACTTTTACTTTTCATTTGGGAGCGATTTGTTTCGGCCTGACTTTTCTGTTCATTTTAAGCAGCAAAAGTGAGGCGCATGTCTGTGTACGTGTGTATGGAGCCATTGGGTGCGGTCACTATAGCAACCAGGCTCACACCTGCCTGCTTAACGAGCTCTCTCTCTCACTCTGCCAAGATTAATCTTAAACACTTCTCTTTCAACTGCTGCTGTGTCCACAGTGTTAAAGCCATCATTTTACGCTCAAAACGTCGCCATCGTTGTTCTTTTTCCAACATCTTGTCTTTCAAAGCTCAGAGATGTAAACTTTTTAAACTGTGTGGGTCCAAGTGGAGGGATCACATTTTAGTCATTCAGTGATTCAAAGAATATGACCTTTTAATATTTTTTCAGATGTTTTCTGACTCTAAATGTTCTTTTCTCATTTCTTAGGTTTTTCTAATTTACAATTAAAACATTTTCAGCTTTTTTCCAACTTCTTCTTCTGTGTAACCTTCAGCTTTTAGCAGTTCAGCACTGTTGTTTTCAGGTTAAATTCAGGTTGTTTCTTTTTTTTTTTTTTATCTCATTCAAAATTTTTAACTCAAAATTCAGCAATTAATTCATTTCAGTCGATACATTCAGATTCAAGCATTCACACTGCAGTTTCTTCAGAAAATGCACTTTCTAGTTATTATTATTATTATTATATTTTATCTATTCCGTACGTTTTTTGTAATCCTATAACTTCAAAACCGTTCAACTTAGAAAAACCATTCAAACACCGTTAGATTCCTATTCTTTTGGACAACACTGCTTCTATTTTTCATATTTTTAACATTTATATTTTTAATTTTATTCAACTTTATTCAACAAAAATTTATAATGTATTTCAATGGGGAGACCCTTCAAATCCTCATTCAACTTACTCATTTTTAAACTCTTACTACTTCCACATACATCGACATAGAGCCACCATTCAAACTTTAAAACGAAGACAAGACATTCAACTATTCAACTTGTATTTATCTTTTCAATATCTATTATACTTTTTCTTCAGTTCCAGTTTAAGTTTCATGATGTTTTTTCACCCGTTTCAGAGTTTATAATGGGTGTGTATGGGACGGAATGTTGGGGCTAGAGTGAGGCAGCTCAACTGCTAGAGTGAGAGGAGCAAAAAAATTAATCTTAAAATCTTTTTTAAAACTGCTGCTGTGTCCGCAGCGTTTGCTCTACAGGTATGATTTTACCCTCAAAACGTAGCCATGGCTGTCCTCTTTCATCCAATGTGTTTACTATTGTACTAGGTGTTGTGGTTCTTTCATAAATGTCACCAATGCACAGCCTCCTCCCTCCAACTCTTCCATAGACTCTAATGTTAAAATGGCTCAGAAGGTTGGTTTGAAAATCAGAAGAGCATGGTGTCTTTCCACTGTCACCACGTCCATATAATAAGCTCCACAAGCATGAAAACTGAGAATTAGGTAGACTAGACATTGCTGTCGCTCACGGTGAAAGAATTTTGTCAATACGACTTTTACTTTTCATTTGGGAACGATTTGTTTGGGCCTGACTTTTCTGTTCATTTTAAGCAGCAAAAGTGAGGTGCATGTCTGTGTCGTGTGTATGGAGCCATTGGGTGCAGTCACTATAGCAACCAGGCTCACACCTGCCTGCTTAACGAGCTCTGCCTGCCACTGTACCAAGATTCATCTTAAGCACTTCTCTTTCAACTGCTGCTGTGTCCACAGTGTCACAGCCATCATTTTACCCTCAAATTGTCGCCATTATTGTTCTCTTTCCAACACCGTATCTTTCAAAGCTCAGAGATGTAAACTTTTTAAACTGTGTGGATCCAAGTGGAGGGATCACATTTTAGTCATTCAGTGATTCAAAGAATATGACCTTTTAATATTCTTTCAGATGTTTTCTGACTCTAAATGTTCTTTTCTCATTTCTTAGGTTTTTCTAATTTACAATTAAAACATTTTCAGCTTTTTTCCAACTTCTTCTTCTGTGTAACCTTCAGCTTTTAGCAGTTCAGCACTTTTGTTTTCAGGTTAAATTTGGTTTTTTTTTTTATCTCATTGAAAAAGTTTTAACTCAAAATTCAGCAATTAATTCATTTCAGTGCATACATTCAGATTCAAGCATTCACACTGCAGTTTCTTCAGAAAATGCACTTTCTAGTTATTCTATTTTATTATTATCTATTCCGTACGTTTTTTGAAAGCCTACTCCTTCAAAACCGTTCAACTTAGAAAAACCATTCAAACACCGTTAGATTCCTATTCTTTTGGACAACACTGCTTCTATTTTTCTCATTTTTAACATTTATATTTTTAATTTTATTCAACTTTATTCAACAAAAATTTCCCATGTATTTCAATGGGGAGACCCTTCAAATTCTCATTCAACTTCCTCCTCTTTAAACTGTATCTACTTCAACATACATTGACATAGAGCCACCATTCAAACTTTAAAACGAAGACAAGACATTCAACTATTCAACTTGTATTTATCTTTTCAATATCTATTATACTTTGTCTTCAGTTCCAGTTTAAGTTTCATGATGTTTTTTCACCCGTTTCAAAATTTATAATGGGTGTGTATGGGACGGAATGTTGGGGCTAGAGTGAGACAGCTCAACTGCTAGAGTGAGAGGAGCAAAAAAATTAATCTTAAAATCTTTTTTAAAACTGCTGCTGTGTCCGCAGCGTTTGCTCTACAGGTATGATTTTACCCTCAAAACGTAGCCATCGCTGTCCTCTTTCATCCAATGTGTTTACTATTGTACTAGGTGTTATGGTTCTTTCATAAATGTCACCAATGCACAGCCTCCTCCCTCCAACTCTTCCATAGACTCTAATGTTAAAATGGCTCAGAAGGTTCGTTTGAAAATCAGAAGAGCATGGTGTCTTTCCACTGTCACCACGTCCATATAATAAGCTCCACAGGCATGAAAACTGAGAATTAGGTAGACTAGACATGGCTGTCGCTCACGGTGAAAGAATTTTGTCAATACGACTTTTACTTTTCATTTGGGAGCGATTTGTTTCGGCCTGACTTTTCTGTTCATTTTAAGCAGCAAAAGTGAGGCGCATGTCTGTGTACGTGTGTATGGAGCCATTGGGTGCGGTCACTATAGCAACCAGGCTCACACCTGCCTGCTTAACGAGCTCTGCCTGCCACTGTACCAAGATTCATCTTAAGCACTTCTCTTTCAACTGCTGCTGTGTCCACAGTGTTACAGCCATCATTTTACCCTCAAATTGTCGCCATTATTGTTCTCTTTCCAACACCGTATCTTTCAAAGCTCAGGCATTTAAACTTTTTAAACTGTGTGGATCAAAGTGGAGGGATCACATTTGAGTCATTCAGTGATTCAAAGAATATGACCTTTTAATATTCATTCAGATGTTTTCTGACTCTAAATTTTCTTTTCTCATTTCTTAGGTTTTTCTAATTTACAATTAAAACATTTTCAGCTTTTTTCCAACTTCTTCTTCTGTGTAACCTTCAGCTTTTAGCAGTTCAGCACTTTTGTTTTCAGGTTAAATTCGGGTTTGTTTTTTTTTTTTAATCTCATTCAATATTTTTAACTCAAAATTCAGTAATTATTTCATTTCAATGCATACATTCAGATTCAAGCATTCACACTGCAGTTTCTTCAGAAAATGCACTTTCTAGTTAGTGTGAATGCTTGAAAAGCATTCACAGTATTGTTATTCGAATCTTTATTATTATTAGTGTGAATGCTTGAAAAGCATTCACAGTATTGTTATTCTAATCTTTATTATTATTATATTTTATTCTGTATTCCGTACGTTTTTTGTAATCCTACTCCTTCAAAACCGTTCAACTTAGAAAAACCATTCAAACACCGTTAGATTCCTATTCTTTTGGACAACACTGCTTCTATTTTTCATATTTTTAACATTTATATTTTTAATTTTATTCAACTTTATTCAACAAAAATTTATAATGTATTTCAATGGGGAGACCCTTCAAATCCTCATTCAACTTACTCATTTTTAAACTCTTACTACTTCCACATACATTGACATAGAGCCACCATTCAAACTTTAAAACGAAGACAAGACATTCAACTATTCAACTTGTATTTATCTTTTCAATATCTATTATACTTTTTCTTCAGTTCCAGTTTAAGTTTCATGATGTTTTTTCACCCGTTTCAGAGTTTATAATGGGTGTGTATGGGACGGAATGTTGGAGCTAGAGTGAGGCAGCTCAACTGCTAGAGTGAGAGGAGCAAAAAAATTAATCTTAAAATCTTTTTTAAAACTGCTGCTGTGTCCGCAGCGTTTGCTCTACAGGTATGATTTTACCCTCAAAACGTAGCCATCGCTGTCCTCTTTCATCCAATGTGTTTACTATTGTCCTAGGTGTTATGGTTCTTTCGTAAATGTCACCAATGCACAGCCTCCTCCCTCCAACTCTTCCATAGACTCTAATGTTAAAATGGCTCAGAAGGTTCGTTTGAAAATCAGAAGAGCATGGTGTCTTTCCACTGTCACCACGTCCATATAATAAACTCCACAGGCACGAAAACTGAGAATTAGGTAGACTAGACATTGCTGTCACTCACGGTGAAAGAATTTTGTCAATACGACTTTTACTTTTCATTTGGGAACGATTTGTTTCGGCCTGACTTTTCTGTTCATTTTAAGCAGCAAAAGTGAGGCGCATGTCTGTGTACGTGTGTATGGAGCCATTGGGTGCGGTCACTATAGCAACCAGGCTCACACCTGCCTGCTTAACGAGCTCTGCCTGCCACTGTACCAAGATTCATCTTAAGCACTTCTCTTTCAACTGCTGCTGTGTCCACAGTGTTACAGCCATCATTTTACCCTCAAATTGTCGCCATTATTGTTCTCTTTCCAACACCGTATCTTTCAAAGCTCAGGCATTTAAACTTTTTAAACTGTGTGGATCAAAGTGGAGGGATCACATTTGAGTCATTCAGTGATTCAAAGAATATGACCTTTTAATATTCATTCAGATGTTTTCTGACTCTAAATGTTCTTTTCTCATTTCTTAGGTTTTTCTAATTTACAATTAAAACATTTTCAGCTTTTTTCCAACTTCTTCTTCTGTGTAACCTTCAGCTTTTAGCAGTTCAGCACTGTTGTTTTCAGGTTAAATTCGTTTTTTTTTTGTTTTTTTTTAATCTCATTCAATATTTTTAACTCAAAATTCAGCAATTAATTCATTTCAGTGCATACATTCAGATTCAAGCATTCACACTGCAGTTTCTTCAGAAAATGCACTTTCTAGTTATTATTATATTTTATTATTTTTCCGTACGTTTTTTGAAAGCCTACTCCTTCAAAACCGTTCAACTTAGAAAAACCATTCAAACACCGTTAGATTCCTATTCTTTTGGACAACACTGCTTCTATTTTTCATATTTTTAACATTTATATTTTTAATTTTATTCAACTTTATTCAACAAAAATTTATAATGTATTTCAATGGGGAGACCCTTCAAATCCTCATTCAACTTACTCATTTTTAAACTCTTACTACTTCCACATACATTGACATAGAGCCACCATTCAAACTTTAAAACGAAGACAAGACATTCAACTATTCAACTTGTATTTATCTTTTCAATATCTATTATACTTTTTCTTCAGTTCCAGTTTAAGTTTCATGATGTTTTTTCACCCGTTTCAGAGTTTATAATGGGTGTGTATGGGACGGAATGTTGGGGCTAGAGTGAGGCAGCTCAACTGCTAGAGTGAGAGGAGCAAAAAAATTAATCTTAAAATATTTTTTAAAACTGCTGCTGTTTCCGCAGCGTTTGCTCTACAGGTATGATTTTACCCTCAAAACGTAGCCATCGCTGTCCTCTTTCATCCAATGTGTTTACTATTGTACTAGGTGTTATGGTTCTTTCATAAATGTCACCAATGCACAGCCTCCTCCCTCCAACTCTTCCATAGACTCTAATGTTAAAACGGCTCAGAAGGTTGGTTTGAAAATCAGAAGAGCATGGTGTTTTTACACTGTCACCACGTCCATATAATAAACTCCACAGGCATGAAAACTGAGAATTAGGTAGACTAGACATTGCTGCCGCTCACGGTGAAAGAATTTCGTCAATACGACCTATACTTTTCATTTGGGAGCGATTTGTTTCGGCCTGACTTTTCTGTTCATTTTAAGCAGCAAAAGTGAGGCGCATGTCTGTGTACGTGTGTATGGAGCCATTGGGTGCGGTCACTATAGCAACCAGGCTCACACCTGCCTGCTTAACGAGCTCTGCCTGCCACTGTACCAAGATTCATCTTAAGCACTTCTCTTTCAACTGCTGCTGTGTCCACAGTGTTACAGCCATCATTTTACCCTCAAATTGTCGCCATTATTGTTCTCTTTCCAACACCGTGTCTTTCAAAGCTCAGGCATTTAAACTTTTTAAACTGTGTGGATCAAAGTGGAGGGATCACATTTGAGTCATTCAGTGATTCAAAGAATATGACCTTTTAATATTCATTCAGATGTTTTCTGACTCTAAATGTTCTTTTCTCATTTCTTAGGGTTTTCTAATTTCCAATTAAAACATTTTCAGCTTTTTTCCAACTCCTTCTTCTGTGTAACCTTCAGCTTTTAGCAGTTCAGCACTTTTGTTTTCAGGTTAAATTCGGGGTTTTTTTTTAATCTCATTCAAAATTTTTAACTTAAATTCAGTAATTATTTCATTTCAATGCATACATTCAGATTCAAGCATTCACACTGCAGTTTCTTCAGAAAATGCACTTTCTAGTTAGTGTGAATGCTTGAAAAGCATTCACAGTATTGTTCTTCTAATCTTTATTAGTGTGAATGCTTGAAAAGCATTCACAGTATTGTTCTTCTAATCTTTATTATTATATTTTATTCTGTATTCCGTACGTTTTTTGAAAGCCTACTCCTTCAAAACCGTTCAACTTAGAAAAACCATTCAAACATCGTTAGATTCCTATTATTTTGGACAACATTGCTTCTATTTTTCTCATTTTTAACATTTATATTTTTAATTTTATTCAACTTTATTCAACAAAAATTTCCCATGTATTTCAATGGGGAGACCCTTCAAATTCTCATTCAACTTACTCATTTTTAAACTCTTACTACTTCAACATACGTTCACATAGAGCCACCATTCAAACTTTAAAACGAAGACAAGACATTCAACTATTCAACTTGTATTTATCTTTTCAATATCTATTATACTTTTTCTTCAGTTCCAGTTTAAGTTTCATGATGTTTTTTCACCCGTTTCAGAGTTTATAATGGGTGTGTATGGGACGGAATGTTGGGGCTAGAGTGAGGCAGCTCAACTGCTAGAGTGAGAGGAGCAAAAAAATTAATCTTAAAATCTTTTTTAAAACTGCTGCTGTGTCCGCAGCGTTTGCTCTACAGGTATGATTTTACCCTCAAAACGTAGCCATCGCTGTCCTCTTTCATCCAATGTGTTTACTATTGTCCTAGGTGTTATGGTTCTTTCGTAAATGTCACCAATGCACAGCCTCCTCCCTCCAACTCTTCCATAGACTCTAATGTTAAAATGGCTCAGAAGGTTCGTTTGAAAATCAGAAGAGCATGGTGTCTTTCCACTGTCACCACGTCCATATAATAAACTCCACAGACATGAAAACTGAGAATTAGGTAGACTAGAAGCTGCTGTCGCTCACGGTGAAAGAATTTTGTCAATACGACCTATACTTTTCATTTGGGAACGATTTGTTTCGGCCTGACTTTTCTGTTCATTTTAAGCAGCAAAAGTGAGGCGCATGTCTGTGTACGTGTGTATGGAGCCATTGGGTGCGGTCACTATAGCAACCAGGCTCACACCTGCCTGCTTAACGAGCTCTCTCTCTCACTCTGCCAAGATTCATCTTAAACACTTCTCTTTCAACTGCTGCTGTGTCCACAGTATTACAGCCATCATTTTACCCTCAAATTGTCGCCATTATTGTTCTCTTTCCAACACCGTATCTTTCAAAGCTCAGGCATTTAAACTTTTTAAACTGTGTGGATCAAAGTGGAGGGATCACATTTGAGTCATTCAGTGATTCAAAGAATATGACCTTTTAATATTCATTCAGATGTTTTCTGACTCTAAATGTTCTTTTCTCATTTCTTAGGGTTTTCTAATTTACATTTAAAACATTTTCAGTTTTTTTCCAACTCCTTCTTCTGTGTAACCTTCAGCTTTTAGCAGTTCAGCACCTTTGTTTTCAGGTTAAATTCGGGTTTTTTTGTTGTTTTTTTTTAATCTCATTCAAGATTTTTAACTTAAATTCAGTAATTAATTCATTTCAGTGCATACATTCAGATTCAAGCATTCACACTGCAGTTTCTTCAGAAAATGCACTTTCTAGTTAGTGTGAATGCTTGAAAAGCATTCACAGTATTGTTATTCGAATCTTTATTATTAGTGTGAATGCTTGAAAAGCATTCACAGTATTGTTCTTCTAATCTTTATTATTATATTTTATTCTGTATTCCGTACGTTTTTTGAAAGCCTACTCCTTCAAAACCGTTCAACTTAGAAAAACCATTCAAACATCGTTAGATTCCTATTATTTTGGACAACATTGCTTCTATTTTTCTCATTTTTAACATTTATATTTTTAATTTTATTCAACTTTATTCAACAAAAATTTCCCATGTATTTCAATGGGGAGACCCTTCAAATTCTCATTCAACTTACTCATTTTTAAACTCTTACTACTTCAACATACGTTCACATAGAGCCACCATTCAAACTTTAAAACGAAGACAAGACATTCAACTATTCAACTTGTATTTATCTTTTCAATATCTATTATACTTTTTCTTCAGTTCCAGTTTAAGTTTCATGATGTTTTTTCACCCGTTTCAGAGTTTATAATGGGTGTGTATGGGACGGAATGTTGGGGCTAGAGTGAGGCAGCTCAACTGCTAGAGTGAGAGGAGCAAAAAAATTAATCTTAAAATCTTTTTTAAAACTGCTGCTGTGTCCGCAGCGTTTGCTCTACAGGTATGATTTTACCCTCAAAACGTAGCCATCGCTGTCCTCTTTCATCCAATGTGTTTACTATTGTCCTAGGTGTTATGGTTCTTTCGTAAATGTCACCAATGCACAGCCTCCTCCCTCCAACTCTTCCATAGACTCTAATGTTAAAATGGCTCAGAAGGTTCGTTTGAAAATCAGAAGAGCATGGTGTCTTTCCACTGTCACCACGTCCATATAATAAACTCCACAGACATGAAAACTGAGAATTAGGTAGACTAGAAGCTGCTGTCGCTCACGGTGAAAGAATTTTGTCAATACGACCTATACTTTTCATTTGGGAACGATTTGTTTCGGCCTGACTTTTCTGTTCATTTTAAGCAGCAAAAGTGAGGCGCATGTCTGTGTACGTGTGTATGGAGCCATTGGGTGCGGTCACTATAGCAACCAGGCTCACACCTGCCTGCTTAACGAGCTCTCTCTCTCACTCTGCCAAGATTCATCTTAAACACTTCTCTTTCAACTGCTGCTGTGTCCACAGTATTACAGCCATCATTTTACCCTCAAATTGTCGCCATTATTGTTCTCTTTCCAACACCGTATCTTTCAAAGCTCAGGCATTTAAACTTTTTAAACTGTGTGGATCAAAGTGGAGGGATCACATTTGAGTCATTCAGTGATTCAAAGAATATGACCTTTTAATATTCATTCAGATGTTTTCTGACTCTAAATGTTCTTTTCTCATTTCTTAGGGTTTTCTAATTTACATTTAAAACATTTTCAGTTTTTTTCCAACTCCTTCTTCTGTGTAACCTTCAGCTTTTAGCAGTTCAGCACCTTTGTTTTCAGGTTAAATTCGGGTTTTTTTGTTGTTTTTTTTTAATCTCATTCAAGATTTTTAACTTAAATTCAGTAATTAATTCATTTCAGTGCATACATTCAGATTCAAGCATTCACACTGCAGTTTCTTCAGAAAATGCACTTTCTAGTTAGTGTGAATGCTTGAAAAGCATTCACAGTATTGTTATTCGAATCTTTATTATTATTATTATTATTATTATTATTATATTTTATTTTTCCGTACGTTTTTTCAAAGCCTACTCCTTCAAAACCGTTCAACTTAGAAAAACCATTCAAACACCGTTAGATTCCTATTCTTTTGGACAACACTGCTTCTATTTTTCATATTTTTAACATTTATATTTTTAATTTTATTCAACTTTATTCAACAAAAATTTATAATGTATTTCAATGGGGAGACCCTTCAAATCCTCATTCAACTTACTCATTTTTAAACTCTTACTACTTCCACATACATTGACATAGAGCCACCATTCAAACTTTAAAACGAAGACAAGACATTCAACTATTCAACTTGTATTTATCTTTTCAATATCTATTATACTTTTTCTTCAGTTCCAGTTTAACTTTCATGATGTTTTTTCACCCGTTTCAGAGTTTATAATGGGTGTGTATGGGACGGAATGTTGGGGCTAGAGTGAGACAGCTCAACTGCTAGAGTGAGAGGAGCAAAAAAATTAATCTTAAAATCTTTTTTAAAACTGCTGCTGTGTCCACAGCGTTTGCTCTACAGGTATGATTTTACCCTCAAAACGTAGCCATGGCTGTCCTCTTTCATCCAATGTGTTTACTATTGTACTAGGTGTTATGGTTCTTTCATAAATGTCACCAATGCACAGCCTCCTCCCTCCAACTCTTCCATAGACTCTAATGTTAAAATGGCTCAGAAGGTTCGTTTGAAAATCAGAAGAGCATGGTGTCTTTACACTGTCACCACGTCCATATAATAAACTCCACAGGCATGAAAACTGAGAATTAGGTAGACTAGACATGGCTGTCGCTCACGGTGAAAGAATTTTGTCAATACGACATGTACTTTTCATTTGGGAAGAATTTGTTTGGGCCTGACTTTTCTGTTCATTTTAAGCAGCAAAAGTGAGGTGCATGTCTGTGTACGTGTGTATGGAGCCATTGGGTGCAGTCACTATAGCAACCAGGCTCACACCTGCCTGCTTAACGAGCTCTGCCTGCCACTGTACCAAGATTCATCTTAAGCACTTCTCTTTCAACTGCTGCTGTGTCCACAGTGTTACAGCCATCATTTTACCCTCAAATTGTCGCCATTATTGTTCTCTTTCCAACACCATATCTTTCAAAGCTCAGGCATTTAAACTTTTTAAACTGTGTGGATCAAAGTGGAGGGATCACATTTGAGTCATTCAGTGATTCAAAGAATATGACCTTTTAATATTCATTCAGATGTTTTCTGACTCTAAATGTTCTTTTCTCATTTCTTAGGGTTTTCTAATTTACATTTAAAACATTTTCAGTTTTTTTCCAACTCCTTCTGTGTAACCTTCAGCTTTTAGCAGTTCAGCACCTTTGTTTTCAGGTTAAATTCGGGTTTTTTTTGTTTTTTTTTAATCTCATTCAATATTTTTAACTCAAAATTCAGCAATTAATTCATTTCAGTGCATACATTCAGATTCAAGCATTCACACTGCAGTTTCTTCAGAAAATGCACTTTCTAGTTATTATATTTTATTCTGTATTCCGTACGTTTTTTGAAAGCCTACTCCTTCAAAACCGTTCAACTTAGAAAAACCATTCAAACATCGTTAGATTCCTATTATTTTGGACAACATTGCTTCTATTTTTCTCATTTTTAACATTTATATTTTTAATTTTATTCAACTTTATTCAACAAAAATTTCCCATGTATTTCAATGGGGAGACCCTTCAAATTCTCATTCAACTTACTCATTTTGAAACTCTTACTACTTCAACATACGTTCACATAGAGCCACCATTCAAACTTTAAAACGAAGACAAGACATTCAACTATTCAACTTGTATTTATCTTTTCAATATCTATTATACTTTTTCTTCAGTTCCAGTTTAAGTTTCATGATGTTTTTTCACCCGTTTCAGAGTTTATAATGGGTGTGTATGGGACGGAATGTTGGGGCTAGAGTGAGGCAGCTCAACTGCTAGAGTGAGAGGAGCAAAAAAATTAATCTTAAAATCTTTTTTAAAACTGCTGCTGTGTCCTCAGCGTTTGCTCTACAGGTATGATTTTACCCTCAAAACGTAGCCATGGCTGTCCTCTTTCATCCAATGTGTTTACTATTGTCCTAGGTGTTACGGTTCTTTCATAAATGTCACCAATGCACAGCCTCCTCCTTCCAACTCTTCCATAGACTCTAATGTTAAAATGGCTCAGAAGGTTCGTTTGAAAATCAGAAGAGCATGGTGTCTTTCCACTGTCACCACGTCCATATAATAAACTCCACAGGCATGAAAACTGAGAATTCAGTAGACTAGACATTGCTGTCACTCACGGTGAAAGAATTTTGTCAATACGACTTTTACTTTTCATTTGGGAACGATTTGTTTCGGCCTGACTTTTCTGTTCATTTTAAGCAGCAAAAGTGAGGCGCATGTCTGTGTACGTGTGTATGGAGCCCTTGGGTGCGGTCACTATAGCAACCAGGCTCACACCTGCCTGCTTAACGAGCTCTCTCTCTCTCTCTGCCAAGATTCATCTTAAACACTTCTCTTTCAACTGCTGCTGTGTCCACAGTGTTAAAGCCATCATTTTACCCTCAAATTGTCGCCATTATTGTTCTCTTTCCAACACCGTGTCTTTCAAAGCTCAGGCATTTAAACTTTTTAAACTGTGTGGATCAAAGAGGAGGGATCACATTTGAGTCATTCAGTGATTCAAAGAATATGACCTTTTGATATTCATTCAGATGTTTTCTGACTCTAAATGTTCTTTTCTCATTTCTTAGGGTTTTCTAATTTACATTTAAAACATTTTCAGTTTTTTTCCAACTCCTTCTTCTGTGTAACCTTCAGCTTTTAGCAGTTCAACACCTTTGTTTTCAGGTTAAATTCGGGTTTTTTTTGTTTTTTTTTAATCTCATTCAATATTTTTAACTCAAAATTCAGCAATTAATTCATTTCAGTGCATACATTCAGATTCAAGCATTCACACTGCAGTTTCTTCAGAAAATGCACTTTCTAGTTCTATTTTATTATTATCTATTCCGTACGTTTTTTGAAAGCCTACTCCTTCAAAACCGTTCAACTTAGAAAAACCATTCAAACACCATTAGATTCCTATTCTTTTGGACACTGTTGCTTGTATTTTTCTCATTTTTAACATTTATATTTTTAATTTTATTCAACTTTATTCAACAAAAATTTCCCATGTATTTCAATGGGGAGACCCTTCAAATTCTCATTCAACTTACTCATTTTTAAACTCTTACTACTTCAACATACGTTCACATAGAGCCACCATTCAAACTTTAAAACGAAGACAAGACATTCAACTATTCAACTTGTATTTATCTTTTCAATATCTATTATACTTTTTCTTCAGTTCCAGTTTAAGTTTCATGATGTTTTTTCACCCGTTTCAGAGTTTATAATGGGTGTGTATGGGACGGAATGTTGGGGCTAGAGTGAGGCAGCTCAACTGCTAGAGTGAGAGGAGCAAAAAAAATAATCTTAAAATCTTTTTTAAAACTGCTGCTGTGTCCGCAGCGTTTGCTCTACAGGTATGATTTTACCCTCAAAACGTAGCCATGGCTGTCCTCTTTCATCCAATGTGTTTACTATTGTACTAGGTGTTATGGTTCTTTCATAAATGTCACCAATGCACAGCCTCCTCCCTCCAACTCTTCCATAGACTCTAATGTTAAAATGTCTCAGAAGGTTCGTTTGAAAATCAGAAGAGCATGGTGTCTTTCCACTGTCACCACGTCCATATAATAAACTCCACAGACATGAAAACTGAGAATTTGGTAGACTAGACATTGCTGTCGCTCACGGTGAAAGAATTTTGTCAATACGACCTATACTTTTCATTTGGGAGCGATTTGTTTCGGCCTGACTTTTCTGTTCATTTTAAGCAGCAAAAGTGAGGCGCATGTCTGTGTCCGTGTGTATGGAGCCATTGGGTGCGGTCACTATAGCAACCAGGCTCACACCTGCCTGCTTAACGAGCTCTGCCTGCCACTGTACCAAGATTCATCTTAAGCACTTCTCTTTCAACTGCTGCTGTGTCCACAGTGTTACAGCCATCATTTTACCCTCAAATTGTCGCCATTATTGTTCTCTTTCCAACACCGTATCTTTCAAAGCTCAGGCATTTAAACTTTTTAAACTGTGTGGATCAAAGTGGAGGGATCACATTTTAGTCATTCAGTGATTCAAAGAATATGACCTTTTAATATTCATTCAGATGTTTTCTGACTCTAAATGTTCTTTTCTCATTTCTTAGGGTTTTCTAATTTACATTTAAAACATTTTCAGTTTTTTTCCAACTCCTTCTTCTGTGTAACCTTCAGCTTTTAGCAGTTCAGCACCTTTGTTTTCAGGTTAAATTCGTTTTTTTTTGTGTTTTTTTTTAATCTCATTCAATATTTTTAACTCAAAATTCAGCAATTAATTCATTTCAGTGCATACATTCAGATTCAAGCATTCACACTGCAGTTTCTTCAGAAAATGCACTTTCTAGTTCTTCAAAGCTCTTCTTTGGATGTTGGCTGCCTTTTGTTCCTTTTGTCAAGGTGATCCCACACTGCTTAATATTGTTGAGGTCTGGGCTCTGGGGAGGCCAATCCTGGTGTGCTTTTACCAATGTTTGGGATAATTGTCATAATACTTACTGTAATTTTCTTGGTGAACTCCATCTTTTGATGAGATCCCCAACATCACTGCCTGAAACACAACCCCAAGTTGGATACATGACTCCATCAGCATAGCTGCTGATTCTCAGTCCAGTTCTTGTTTCTCTTTCTTAACAATGGCTTCTGGACAGCCACCCTTCCACTGAGACCATTTCTGTTGAGGCTTTGGCAAACAGTAGATGGATGAACTGAAGAGCCAGATGCATCTCTCGGTTCTCCTATTTCTTAAGCATATGACTCAGATAATGTTCATCTGATGTAGTTTTTAAGCCTGCTAGTAACAAAGTTAAACAAAGAAACTGTTTCAAATCTACCCCCCACCCCACCCCACAAAAGACAAAAGACAAAAACTTCCAACTCTAATTTCCTTACAGACACAGAAAGGAGCGTTATTTGTTTGGTTTGGCCTGTGAATGAAACGTTGAGGAACGTTTTTGTATTTTCATTTTACGTGCCTGCTGTCTTGTATTGACAGCGGCTTTTGCTCTCAACAACCTGTCCTGTAATGCCACCCTTGGGTCAGCTTTAAATTTATTGCTTTTGGCTGAAAGCCCTTGCAACATAAATAAACTAAGAGAAACAATGGAGCGACTCAATAAGCATCATACCAGAATTGTTACAAAGCAGAAGGGAAAGGAAGACATGCATTTCATTTTCTATGCTATAGCAGACAAAGTTCTATAATCTTTATTCTCCATTTCCATTCTCCACATTTCCACCCTGTTAACATTTCTCATTTCCTTACTTTCCTTCCTTGCAACTTATACTCCTTCCATACTCATAATTGTTATGAATGGATCAACAATGGCATTTGACCTGGTACGTGACTGTTTAGGCAACTCTTTAGAAAAACTGAATCCTCTCAAATGCTACTAAGTATTAGTGGGGCCAGACCAGTGAAACTGCATGATAAATGTGTGAAATTGGAGAAACTGACATTTTTATATAGCAGACAGTTTAAAAACAGACACTTTTCTGTCATTTAATTATTTATCTGTTACTTAATTACTTTTGTGTAGTATAAGGAGAGTCTTTATCAATAGGAAAAGATGTAAAACGCATGAAAATATTGTTCAAAGTTCAAAATTTATAGTCACATTTTACAGTCACGTTTTTGGAATTTTCAGTTCAATTCAATTCAGTTTTATCCATACAGCACCAAAACACAACAACAATTGCCTCAAGGCGTTTTATTTTGTAAGGTAGCCCCTAAACTCGTTTTTTTTTAACATATTAACTGACTTTGCACTTTATTTCAGCTACATGAAATGCTAGTAGTTGTTTAGCGTGTTATTAAGCACTAATTATCTGGACATCTGCGAGCTTTGACTTTAAACTTTGCTAGCTTGCTACCATTAGCTAATAACTAGCTAATAGCTAATAACACTCCACACTTTCATCCAAATATGGCAGCTTCTGGCTCCAAAATGACAAAATAATATGGTGGCAGCTAAAATGCTAACATCAAAACCTCAGTATGTGTAGTTCAATTTTAGATAGGTTGATCTTTTTTTCTTTTTTTTACCTCTATTACTAACATTGACAGGAATGTCGACAGGAAAGTATTAGCAAGGGGGAATGATGCAGGACATGAGAGCTATAATAGCATCCCATGTTTCACTGGTACCTAAACAAAATAGGTTTCTAAACAGGTTTTCCTTTTTTTTTTCAATTTATAATTGAGCTGGATGGAAAAAAAACAAGCACTATCCACTAACTATAATTAATGACTACTGTGTGCCAAAGTCAGAACAAATGCGTGGCAGAGGTGCTGCTCATGTTTCAGACTGCTCCTGGTGCAGATGAACACCTGAAGGTAACAGTCTGAAGGAATCTGCGTGGTTGTTTTAGGCAGTCCTGTAACCATGTCAGCCTGTGTCTAAAGAAAATTCCAAGATGCTAATGATGACAAAGAGTTCACAACCCAACTCCAGAGTGAATTATTTACTGTGATTTATGTGCTAACCTGTGAATGTCCTTGGCATGCTACAGGACCAGACTTCCCCTGAAGGCGGACGCGCAACACCCAACCACAAAACACAATACACGCATAAAAGAGACACCACAGTCAGGCCTGTAAAATTCAAGCTGATTTATATTTCAGCTGTTGGCACGCTGTTTGACATCTGAGACTCGATGTTGTTTTAAACTTGGAAAAACTTGAGTTTGATGGTTTACATCACCATGCTGTTTACTTTTCTACAAAATAAGGCTGCGTACTACACATGCATATCCACAACTGAAGTCTAAAACTGAAGACTGCAGGAACGATCATTGTTAGCTATTAAAATGCGTGTGTTGTGCCAGCTCTGGCTTGTTAAGGCTTCGGTTAAAACAAGTGATGAATGTTTTAAAAGGAAGCTCTGCCTTCACATTAGCAGGACTCGAGCCCTCATCACTGCCAGCCCCTTTATTGCCGACTACTTCAAGCATATAAAATCCAAATTAAAAATATTCCTCAAATTTAGCTGTCATGAGTCTGAATCCTCATTATTAGCCCTAATTGTTCAATGGACGATAAAATTAAGAGTCTGAATAAAAGACTATTGACAGTGGTGATGAAAGGGGTTAATCCTTCTTTCGTCGTTTTTTGTAGCACAGCTCGTCATTCATCTCCACCAGTGTATCGTAATCTTTGAAGAGCTACATTTGTTTTAAAAAACATACAGATGTGATCAGATCCACAGATAAAAATCAGTCTCATTTTCTATCAGCTCTTGCGCAGGCAGTCCCTCCCCTCCATCCTTGTCACGTCCACAGGGCTAGCACGGCCTGCCTCGAGGTGAGAGGTCTTCTGGCTGGGGACCAGGACAGTATGGGTCCTCACTTTGATCTGCCTTAAACTGGCTGCTACCTGCAGATAGCATATTCACACATGCAGCTGCTTGAGAGGCAATTCTACATTTCTCGTTTCCTGTCTCTCGATCACGCCTCTCTTATCTGATAGAAACTACTCACATTTTTTTCTATTTTTCTATTAATAGCGCTTTCTAATGAGATCTAACTAGCAATAGGAAATGCAGCAAGTAGAGAGTTTAAGAAATATGTGGTGGTGGTGGGGTGTGTGTGTGTGCGCGCGTGCACTCACTGTCATCTGGTTACCATTTGAGGGCAGAATTATAGCTAATGATATCCTAGAGGAGAACTACAGTAGCTAAACATGCAACAGTTTCTCCGTTTTCCTCCCTCTCAGATCATTCCAGTGGTAAGAAGAGTTAAATTATGAGGGAACAAAGGCAGTCTATAATATGGGTTAGTTTGTTAGAGGCTAAAAGCATGTGTTTATTTACATTTCCAGACTCTTTGCATCTCAGATTTCCATCAGAATTCAACTGTAATAATTTTGGGCTCTTCAGTTTTTCTTCTGAGGGTTTTTAGATGATGTCTGAGTTTGCAGTGCGATGCTGTACAGGTATGTTCTGTACTCTGTGTGTACTCACAGTCCTTGGAGGAAGTTTATGAAAGGCTGGCATAAGTCATTACAGGACTAAAGAACCGCTGACAAACATTTTTTGTAACACAGTTTTCTTTTCACTTTATCTCACTCTTCTGTAATATATGGAAACCAAAGCTTGGAGCTCTAAAAAGTTCTCTCTCGTGTTACTTCTAAACCAGAGTGGTCATACATATACCAACCAGAATTGGCTTGCCAGGGTATCCAGTCTAGTGCACTGACTGGATCACTTCGCAGTGTGCCAAAAAAAAACTACAGGGGAGGATGTTTTTTTTTGTTTTGTGCACTAGAACGTATTGTGTTAGAAGTTGTTAAGAATGCATCATGTCACACGTGGTTGTCTGAACATTTAAATTCATCCAAACCGCAGGTATGAGTCATTATCAGTTTTACGGCAGTCTTACCAAAGCAAGCCAAGGAGCCATGCTGGTGCATGTCATTATAATGACAGCAGACTGAATTAAAAAAAAAAAAAAACAACAACAACAATTGAGACCAATTCTTAAATTGATCTAACTTCTCGACGTCTCAGGCTGTTTATGATCTATTGTGTAAATGGATGATTCGTTAAATGTATTCCTAACATTAAAATAACGGCAGAAATGTACTGATATTTTAGTTATTTTGCATTGAATTAAAAAGTCTAAGAGTCCTGTTTCATGTCAAGGTAAACTAAAAAAAATGGGAACAAAATATTAAAAATGCTCATGTGATCATTATCAAAAGGCATTATTGTCATTATACGGTCGATATTATCAAGTCATGAGACAAAAAAATCTTTGAGATTTAATATCGACCGTATTTTTTGTCATTCTTTTATGTAGAAGAAGAAAATGATGATACAGTATTATACAGCATCGACCAAAGACTGCACAGCACTCTGCCTCATGCACCTTTTTTTTAAATCCTGTCCTGTCTGGTAGCTTTTGCAATCAGAATTATGATCTGAATGCACTGTTGTGCCAAACGAGCCAGGTTCAGCTCTATAAATTCTGATTAGGCTCCTCTTGTTCAGGGTTTATCTGACTATTTCTTCATTTCTGGTCATTGTATTTAAAGTTATTATATTATATGTGGTATACATTATGTCAATGTCTAAGGCAGGACAGGATAGAGTACAAATAGAAATACACAACGTGTCGCCAACTGCTGCACCTGTAAGGAAAAAAAACATACAACACCTGGGACACAGAAATTCGAAAGTGTGTGTGTGTGTGTGTGTGTGTGTGTGTGTGTGTGTGTGTGTGTGTGTGTGTCACACAATGTACTTGAAAATGAGGGTGGGAGACCTGAAACCAGGAGTACCAAGCCTCCTGCACTCACTCTTATTGCACACTGCATGTGCTAGTCCTGCCTGTAACCATGGTAACAGCGCATAATGATGATGTTTGATTGACAGGGCTGATGTTTAATGGATGGCAGACAGTCTTATGTCCTTTTCACAAGAAGTGAACTGTGTAAGTAAGACATCCAACACAGTGTGCATTGGAAATATCCATGTTAGAACTAACTGTAAAAACATACTCATGTTTCTTATTTGTTTGATTATACTTTGTCGCTTCCAATGCAGGGCACCTTGTGCTATTTATTAAAACCCTGGGAAGTGTTAAGTCTTGATTTAAACTAAAGAACATTAATAACTGTTCCTCGTCCCTCAATGAATTATTGTTTGTTTTCATATCTCTGCTGTTTTCACCTGCACAAAAGTGAGGATATCCTGCTTTCCTCTTTCCTATCACATTTTAAACAGAACATATTTGAGTTCAGTTATTGGTACAATAAAAAAAGAGGCTTATAATAGCTTTTGTCTCTCTCTTATCCATTTTTATGCAGTTTTAGACACTTGGCTTCTTTTTAATACATTTGTATGATGATTGCTGGTGCTCAACTTCTAATGATTCCAGAGTGCATAAACACACACACACACACACACACACACACACACACACACACACACACACACACACACACACACACACACACACACACACACACAATGTACTGGTCATTATTGAGTAAATTACTGAGTGTGTCTGTTTGCAGTGAATGACATGAGGCAGTGGATTTTCGCCATAGCCATCCTATTACTGTACAGTTTGTCAAAGTCATGCCTGCGAAAAACTAATCGCAATCAATAACTCTCACTCAGCTATTACTGTGGTAATAGTTCAGTCATCCTTTGGAAATGAAAAGGATGTTTGAAATCCTTGTTTGAAGCAGCCGATCAAAGAGATCTTCAAGGACAATTCTACATACTATAGGTGGATCAAACAGTTCCAGGAACTCCCTGAGGATCACTGCCCAGCAGGGAGCTCCGAAGAGAGATGGCTTATGCCTTAAAGGGATTTTTTTTTTCTGTTTTTATTTGCATGGCCAATGAGAACTCTACAGTGATGCAACAGCTATTCAGTTCAGTTTTAGGTTACTCATATAGCACCAAATTATAACAACGGTCTCATCAGGACTCTTTGCATTATAAGGTAAAGACCATACAGCACTAGAGAGAAAACCTCAACAATCAGACCTCCTCTAATGAGCAAGCACCAGTGGCGACAGTGGGAAGGAAAAAACCCATTTTAACAGGAAGAAATCGTCAACAGAACCAGGCTCGGGGAAGGGCAGTAATACACCACAGCCGGTTGGGGCGAGCTGGTGGTTGGCAAAGGAACAACAGCAGCAATGACAGGATAGAAGATATCGCCAATAGAGTGTGTATGTTATATACTCTTAATGTCCAACAGGATATTAGGATATTTTTTCTTTTTATTCTTCTTCTTGGGGCAGCACAGTTGTACAGTGATAAGCATTGTGGCCTCACAGTAAGTGGGTTTGAATCAAATGGTGGACTGGTGCCTTTCTGAGTGCAGTTTGCATGTTCTCCCTGTGCCTGTGTGGGTTCTCTCAGCGTATTTCAGCTTCCTCCCACAGTCCAAAAACATGCAAACAAGGTTAACTGGTGATTGGCTGTAGGTGTAAATGTGAGCGTGAATGGTTGTCTGTGTTAGCCATCTGTGACAAGATTGATGGATGTTCTCCTATTTGTAACACCTAAATAGAAAAGCTTTTAACAGAAAAATATTTATGCCAAAATGTGACACTTCATTTGAAATGTAGCATATTCTAGTTTCTAAAATAGTCCCTATTTAGCATGTGGCTAAAACAAAACCCAACCCTAAATTTAGATTGGTTG
The DNA here is from genome assembly GCF_057382185.1 of Mchenga conophoros. NCBI lineage: Eukaryota > Metazoa > Chordata > Actinopteri > Cichliformes > Cichlidae > Mchenga > Mchenga conophoros. The sequence goes on from NC_140532.1 coordinate 48,574,085, forward strand.
CTGATGAACCAACAGATGCTAAGAGGCCTTTAAGTCCCATGGCTATGGCCCTTCCAAGGGTAAGAGAGCTGCCATTTTACAGTGCGGAGCTGCCTACCTGAAATGCTTTTTGTGGCACAGACTCACAGCCTAGCTTTTCACACACAGCATGAGTGTGGTCTTTTTCTTTCTTCTAATCCTGTTTCTTTATTTTCTTCCTACATCACCATCTCTGTGAATACTTCAAGTATCAGGCTGAGAGAAAATTGCGAGCTTCATTTCATGAATGAAATTTTCAGTGTATTTCCTCCAGCACATATAGGCTCCACTCCCGGTCCATTTCCCCCCAATTTTGTTCAATTTTAAAACCAGAAGTTGTTTGCACAGCTGATGCGGTACTGAGATTTTTAAAAATGGGCGCTGGTCTTGTGAAAAAAATATGCTTGTGTCTTATCATGTGCTAGTGAGTATGTACCTTGAAGGACAGTTTGAAAAAGATCCTGAAAACAGGTTTCTATGAACTTCGATACTTCCTCATTTCAGAAGTATCACAAGCACAAACGTGGGGGGGGGACTTCCTCCATGACTTACAAGTACTGTGGAAAAAGTTCCAGCAGTCACACAAGCCTGAATAAAAATTGTTGGTCAACTATTACTGTGAGAATTCTTGTAGCAGTACTTTAGTCATCCTGTGGAAAGGAACAAGATGTTCAACACTCTTCACTCTCTTAAAATCAAAATCATCATCAAGGACAGTTCTAACTGTAGCTGTAGACATTTGTGCACATACTAGCAACTCAAGTGTGTTTTAATGGATTATTGTTGAAGTCATGTGTATATTCTTTATGCTAGTTTTGAAAGCAGCGATGCTTACTCTTACTCTGTGATTTGTCTTGTTACAGGTCTTCCCACCCCTTCCTAACGAGGCTGAGATTGCACACACCAAAAAGCTCTTCCGACGCAGGAGGAACGACCGACGGTAAGCCTACACACACACATACACACACCTACCTCAGTAAGAGGAAACATTTTTCTGTGTTGGTGTCAGTGCAGTCAGGCCCATAGCCCTGACATCTCTCCCCATCCAAAGAAAAGTTGAGACAGTAATGCAGGTTCCACACTCCACTGCAGATGGGGAATAAAGAAAATGCACGGAGGAGACAAGTTTCTCCTCCATTTTCAAGTTGATTAGGTCTCTATAATAAAAAAGTGCCAGCTTTTTAGTCACTTGTTTTTGTGCCTACAATGTTCAAGTAATCTCAAGTCCAAACTAGGTTTCACACTGGCACATCTACTTTAATTGTATACAATGAAATCCAATTTCACCCAAGTCTGACTTCATTGAAACCAGGTCCTTAAAAGAAGAAAAGAAAAAAAAATCTCTCTCTCTCTCACTCTCTGCCCTGATGTCACTGGAAAACTGTTCTTCAGTTGCTAAGCGACCAGCGAAGAGAAAATATTGTGATTGTATTTGTGGTTTAAAAAGAGGAAATTGTCTCTAATTCAAATGGAAAAAAAGCACTTTTATCCTTGTTTTTAAGCTCAGAGGATAATTACTTTTGTCCAGAGCTTTTGTATTTATGTTTGATGGCCGCAGCAGCGAAGGCTTGGCAGAAAGAAAAGAACAAAAATATGGACCAACATCAGTTTGCTTGGGTTTTGGTCTATTTGTTTTTAAATGGGAAATATTAACACAAGACCATCCTGTTTTCTCGTGCACTCTGCTCCCAGGCAGTCTTACAGCTTACATGTTAGGGGAAGTTTTACATAGAGAAACTGCTGGCCTGTGTCTGGTTTATGCACAATTGTCAGGAATTTACACAACTCTCGTCTCATAAATTTGAATCTGCCGCCAACATTTGCATTCAGCCATCTGCGCCTGAATCCAACTGAAAAGGAATAACATTAAACGCGAAGAGGGATCTTGACAAGAAAACCTTGTCACAACCTTCTGTTAAATTTACATTCATTTACATTTAACCACAATGAATTACTTGGCAAACAGGTTTCTGCTGAATGACTTGTTGATGGTGGACTCTGGAAGTGTATTCACATTTTCAAACCATAAATTTCTTTCAGTGATGAGTGCATGCTGTCAAAGGTGCCACCAGGCTACCACTAGTGCTGTGCAATCAAATTTTGGTATTGATCCAATACCATTATCAATACATGGCCAGTATTACCAATACTGATATTTTTAACCTGCAAAGGCAGCTTGTGTAAGGGAGACCAGGGTATCATACTGTATGAGATGAATTACCTTCAATTCTGAACACATTTTTGTGACCACTAAACCACTGTGATTTTCACTTTCCATACAAAGTATCGATCCTATCATGCTACTATGGGTCTGATGCCAGTGATGCTAGCTACCACCCTAAGGCATCACAGTCACACAGGCCTAGAGGCAGCCCTCTGGAAACATCTAGTTGATAGGGAAAGAAGTACACTCCCCTTTTCACAGTTTCCCCACCACTAGCTGAGTAAGTGGGGGGCGTTTGCAGACAAGTCAACATCTTCCATGCAGATTACAGGTGATTACGGGAATCTGCTAATAACCAAAGCAATCACAAAGAGCTTTTGAGGGCAGCACTTATGCCTCTTTGCTATCAATTTTACCTAGTGACAGCTGGCAACCTCTGCATACTACTCACCAACCAGACACATTTTTCCCTAACGACCTATCGTTGTCAGGGGTCTTTCCCCTAGTGACCGAGGGTTGCTGACCCGGTTGTGTTACTGGGAACTAAACTGTCTGTAAATCTTTTTTGGCCTGACCTTCTTCGGAAGTTGATTAAAAATGAATGATAAACTATGGTTTCTTTCGCCCCTCATAAATCATCTTAATTCACTGTAGTTTAACTCCATATTTTCCCCCTGGTCCTCAGTAAACAACTGCTTTACACTAAAAAGAAGCATCACACAGAAAGCAAAATGAAGCTAAGGATGAAACATGTCAAATGAGGGATGAGGCAGAGGATAAAAAGCTGGGCGGACATGAAATGGGGATCAGTAGAGCTGGAAAAGCAGGGAGCAAAAAGGAAAAAGCCGTGATTGTTCTCACAAGCCAAACATGAAAGCAAATTATTATTTTTTTTAAACAATACAATTATTAATGAAAAAGAAAAGCTGGGAGTTGAGAGAAGAAGAGTGTGGAGTAGAGTTAAAGTGGAATGGCTAAAAGTAGGTGCAGATTTTATATGTAGAGGGTCAGGAGAATGAAAAAAAAAGTGATATGATTGGGTCATGCCAACAGAGCTACCTATTACAAAGCTAAAAGCCTTTCTACCGACATGTGGTTAGTAAGCAAAGCCAGTTAACAAAGTGAAAGGTCTTTATAAAGCTTAACATGTCTGCTCATCAAATGCATTTACCACATTTGTTTCTTTGTAAAACATGCTAATCTTTTCCTGTAATTGTGCAACTAAACACCAGCAGTCACTGTAAATGCAAACGTTGTATTTAGTGATTTATTTTGTCTAATGTCTCAACACAGCTGAGGTAGGAGAAGGAGAAAAAAAACATGAGCAAACGTGCTAAAAGCAGAAGATGTTGAAATATGGAAATAACTATTGATCATTTGACTATTTGTCCGAGGTATGCAGGCTGCGCTGAACAAAGCTCAAGAAAGAGAAACAGAGTGGGACTGAGAGATTGAGTAAAGGAAAAGTGTAGGCTGGCTGTGGCAGGAAGGAAAAGAAAGGGGAGGTAGTGCATGTGTTTCTACTTTAGTAGGCACGTCAAGCAGGGCTGAAATTAGTTGTGATTTACTGGAATGTGCTGCTTACCGCTTTCTGCTTCAAAACAGAAAAAGGGGGCAAAGAAAGAGCATAGCAGATCCTTTCTTCATCATACCTTAAAGTCTTTCTTTAAAAAAAAACCCATTCTATTAATTAACAAGAAGCTTTTTACACATATTGACTTAATTTTGTCTTTGTTGGAAGAAGTGCACTTTCTCCACAGCATCACTTTAACTGTACTCATGACTAAACAAACAACAAACACTAATCGAGGATGATAAACATCCCATTTACAACACATCATAGCTGAAACCTGTTAAGTGTCATTGGAGCTGTTGAACTGAGAGTTGAAACGATTTAAAAACAGTTTGTGTGGGACTAAATGTCACCGCAATGACTAACAGTTCCGCTATCTTTATGATTTTTATGCTCTCAAATATGAGTAAACATCTGGGGCCAGAGGCATGAAATTGTGCACCAACAAAAAAATACAAAAAGAGAAAACCAGAAATGCACACTTTCTGTTAGATTTATGAAGATGAAAGTAGGCCTGGTTCCGTTTTTATACATCTCAGTTCTAGTACGAGCCTTATGTGCCCTGCTGAACTCACGATTTCATATCAGGGCTTATCCCCGCTCAGTGACTCATTAAGCCTGTGAAGTAAATGCATTGTGTGGCACTTGGCGATGTCTTTGAAGAGCTGTCATTACAAAACGACTGCGATTATTTATAGCACCTGTTTTATCGCGTGTATGCACACACTCACCGGCCACACGCTCGACGCAAATATCTAATCAGCCAATCACATGAAATCATCTCAAACTGGTTTCCTGAAAATGACAATGAGTTCACTGCACTCAGATGGCATGCACAGACTCCAGCAACTGTGTGATGCCGTCATGCCAATATGAGCCAAAGTCTCTGAGGAATGTTTCCAGCAACTTATTGAATCTGTGTCATAAAGAATTAAGGGAAAATGCAAAAGGGGTTACACCCAATACTAGCAAGTTTTAAATAATAAAGTGACCTGTAAGTGTATATGACATGTCATTTTAAGCCAACATCAGGTAAATGAGCCATACTGAATAATTGATAACCCTCCTATTAACCATAGCCAATATTTTGAGGGTTTTCCTTTTGTTTTGTTAACTAAATAGTCAAAATTATTTAATGTGAGTGATTCTCAAATTTAGAGTGATGGAAACTGCAAAATTATTTTTAAAAAAAATCATCAACATAGAATGCATTATACAGAAAATGGTGTGTGACAGACATCTGAAAGAGGTCTGCTGCTTCTTCTGCACCCACCATGAAACGCCTGCTTTACTGAGTGTAATCAATAAAAGCTCTGCATGCATGTATGCACACACGCTCAATATGCTTTGGACTTTTAAATCTCAAGACTTAGCAATGCAAATATTCAGTCAAGCAGTCGAAACCCATCTCCCCACAGTCCATTAGGCCAGCGTGTTGTGTTCTTTATGAAGCTTTGGCCCCGTTATTGACTCGTCTGGCCTCCAGGCGTCTTTCCCCTGGGCCGATCAATTGTCCAGTCTGGGTCAGCCGGTGGTTCCATGAATTCTCCATCCACATAACCGTGCACGGCAACAGTCGTGATTGATCATCAGCATCCTGCCTCCTCCAATGATCATGTCTGGCCATTAATTTCACCTTTTTAGTTACCTTAGCATTCTTTCTGTAGTTTTGTGCCTGTTGATTTTATGACCATTATCAACCTGTAGTTTTTGTTTGTTTCCCTCTTTGCCGCTTTGCTTTTCCTTCTCTTAAAACCTTCCGTTTCCTCCTTTTACGCTCTCCATTAAATCCCCCCTGCTGTTTTCTACAAACTGCTGCCACTGTACTCAACTCTTCATCCATCCTTCCAATCACCTGCACTGTGGCATCCCCATCTCTCTTGTCTGTAGAGCATTTGATCAGTTCACCCGAGACCAGTTAACCGTACTTCTGCCTACTGGCCCAGGGGGAAAGCGTCAAGTCTGCGCCAGGTTAGTGACAACATAAGAAAGATGCTCAGAACGAGACCTGAGTACAAAACGGTGGAAAGTGCATTTGATTGATTCTACTCAAGACACCCAGAGGTCAGATGATGGTGTGGTACTCACCCCCCCCCCTTCAATCAAACACACAAATGGCTCCATATAATGAGGAGGTGGAGCCCGCCAGGCAACATCAAACACTAATTTAAACCGGTTAATACCTTCATATTACCAAACTCATCATCCTCAGACAAAAAGAAGAAGTAATTTCTCATTTCATTAGAAGCTCGGTCACGCCAGAGTCAGGTCTGTTTCCAAGTAACAAGACAGTGCGAGATGAAATTTCATCAGTGGCCCCATCATTTATCCCTAATGCAAACATCTCTTTGGCATTAATATGACTGATGGGCGGTCAATCTGAGCAACGCTCTCTCTACCGCAGAGCTCACAGTCATTAAATATGATTTACATTTTATTTCATTCTCACTTTCACCCCTCATCACCAACACCAGTAGATCAGAATGGATTAGTGTTGAGCCTGAACTAACAGCTACTGTAAATATCTAATGAATCAAATCAGAGTATATGTGTGTGTGTGTGTGTGTGTGTGTGTGTGTGTGTGTGTGTGTGTGTGTGTGTGTGTGTGTGTGTGTGTGTGTCAAAGACAGACGTGTCATATTCCTCAGCTCTCTTGTCTTGCAGTGAGCAGCTTAGCAAATTAAACATCATCATTAGCACTGAAGTCCTAATCCGTAAGGCATCTGATTCTTTAGTCTTAAACCTACAGTAAATACCCCTCAGGTGTAAACTCTCTCAAAAATAGAACTGCAGGACCATCTGTTTACAGCTCAGCCTAATCAAAAATGTAAAAAATAACTTGGACACCAAAGCGGGGACTGTTAAATTGGTCGCTCACAATGACCATAAGCCAGATAATTTAGTGATTAAAATAAAGCACTGGTTAAAAAAATAAATATATTTTTTTTAAATACAGGAAAAGTTACAGGGTAATTTTTTGATGCAAAAGAAAATCATTCCTGTGAAAGAGGCGCTGTCGTTCTTTACAGAGGGAACCGCTTCAATTAGCAGTGCGATTACAAACACGTCAGGCCAACGCAGATCAGGCTGAGACGGAATATTTATGAAGTGATGAAGGTAGGCTCTTTGGCAGAGGTGACTCACAAGATGAACTGTCTTCCAACCTCCCAGAGAGTGGAGGAGGGAGGCCGGGCGAGACATAAACCACATGAACACACGCACAAAAACGATAAATACGTTCACACAAACACTCCTTTACCGAGAGAGCTGCCAGACAGGAAAAAAAGCTAATTGTTTTTTTTATTACTGATGGAATCAATTATTTGTAGAAAAAAATTCCTTAAATATCATGCGCAAAACTCTCTCCCCAAACCATGAATATTTCAGTTTACATTGCTTTAAAACAGAGAAAGCCGATCCTCACAGGACAACCTTGATCCAGCAAATGTTGGACAACTAAGCCTTAAATCCAACATAAAGTCTGTTGTGCTTTGTAATTTATTTAGTAACTTAACAGGCTATGCCTATCAGCGTGCCACTACCAGTTAATTGAACCATTTAAGTCAGGGGTGTCAAACACGGCCCGGGGGCCAGAATTGGCCCAACAGAGACTCCAATCTGGCCCACTGGATGGTTCTGAAAAATTAGAAGGACGGTGTCAATTTTAGACATTTAACTTCGTAGGTTTTACAGAGTTTGCTGCTGACAGACCTCCTCCACAGCCATTTATACGACTTAAGTATTTAAGTAATAGATTAAAAAAAATTCAGTGAGAGAAATATTTCTGGGGTTTATTGCTTTTTTTTTTTAAAAAACAATGGTTTCAAAGTTAAAAAAGGACATTTTCTGTGAATTAACAAAAACTTTCTGTTCTGTAACTTTGCACATTTATTAACTACATTTTAAGCCCAAAGAGTCACGCTGATAGATTTCTTTCAACTACAGAAGTGTAGAAAAACTAAATATAAATAAATAATATCATGAAATATCTGAGCGATTCAATGTGTAGTTAATCGTCTATACATGGACAGACAGGTGAGTGGTGTGACCCACCATGTACGCAAAATGAGTTTGACGTTCCAGATTTAAGCTATTATTTAAATTGTCCTTATGCAGCACTTTTATACTGTAACTGAACACTCTTAGTGCTTTATACAACTTGCCTCATTCACACGAGCATAATTTTTATCCTTTTTTTGTTTTGTTTTTTTAAACGCTAGTGCTTTCTATCTAACATTCATACTCCAAAGGATACATCTGAGTGCAGCTTGGTTTTAGTCTGTTGCCAAAGGATATTTGACGTGCAGACGGGAGCAGCCAGGGATCAAACCACCGACTTTCTGATTAGTAGATGACCCGCTGTACCTCCTGAGCTACAGCCGCCCCACCCCTCCACCATGACGTTTCATTGTATACGTTTTACTGGGTTCATGTACAATAGTTAAACAACCGTATAGATGCTAATTTATAATATTTGGCAACTAGCTACTGTTCATTTGCAAGTAAAGTTTGTAACCACCTACACCAATATGCTAAACATACTGATTTCATTTCCTTCATTTACAGATCACATCAGTCAAAAATTAACATTAAATTGCCTACATGGATACAGTTAGGTATATCTAAACAAATGCTTGCTAGCTGCTGCTACCCTTTGAGCTAGTTCACTGGCTGAGGCAAATAATAGGTTGCCTTCTCAGTGCCAGGGTGACTAATCCCTTGGACCATATGTCAGCGGCTTGTCAAGCCCAGAGCCAGTGCAGCAAAAGGACACAGCAATGCAGGACAGGAAAACACAGACACACTGTGCGTCCACATGTAAGCAGGCACTGGGCTTTTGATTTTCTAGATGTAGTTCAGTAGTGGTGGGTTAGTGCTTTTGTGTAGAGGTTCTCACAAGAATAATGTTTGATCTTTGTGAGAAGGTGCGTCACAGTGTCACAGAGCCGTTTAAGATATAAGGCGGCTGCCATTTCATTACACTGCACCTAAAACTTGCCCTCATTTCAGGAAACAGCAGCGGCCTCACGGCGGCGGAGGTGGCGGAGGAGGGAAGAACCAGCCTCAGTCACCGCAGCAGCAGAGGGATCAAAACCAGCAGCAGTCCCCAAACCAGCAACAGCAGAGTTCAGCAGAACAGGGAGATAACAGAAACACTTGTGCCGGTCGACCCCCACGCCAGTATCAAGGGGGACATGGGCAGCGCCAAGGAGGGCCCTTACATCACGGATACAGCCAGAACCGGCGTTGGCACAACAATCAGAAAGGTCAGGGGCATGGACAGACAAACACTACCGGTGATAAAGGAGTACCCCCAAGAACAACCAAAGACAAAGAGACTGAGAATGTAAAACTGGGTGACGAGCACATGAGACCTCTTCTAGACTGCAGCAGCAAGAGTCTCAGTGAGTCACCCAAATCTGACTCGACGGCAAACACGACCGCTTTCGCCGATCTGACGGCTTACAAGGAATTTCCCAACACACCGCAAAGTGGAAAGGCAAGCGAGGGCCAGTCGGAGCAGCCCAAAATCTGCCTTCTGCAGTCGTCAAAGGAGAGGCTGAGGAGGAGACTAAAGGACAAGGTACTGAAAAGCTGCTTAGTGACTGTCAGTCAGTATTAAAACAACAAGAACCGATGTGTATATACACACACAAACACAGTCACACGACACCATTTGCTCTCATGATTACCTTAATTAAGTTCAAAAACATGGGTGCACTGTCATTATGTACACACATGGAGAAACACTTTCCTCCCTGCCTTGCTTGTCTGTTCATTTTTACAGCATTCAGGTTGAAACACACACCCAGACTGGCAGGGAGGGGAGCACATGTTCTCACTAAGGAGGTGAAGGAACTAAACCAGCATTAGCTTAACAGTTTTTGATGTTTTCCACTGTGCCCCAAACTGATGAGTTGGCCAACTGTAGCTGCCCCCCTACCCCCCCCCCCCCCTTTTTTTTTCTCCTTACAGCTAATTCATTACCACCAGGAGACCATTGATTTGACAACACGGGACTTCCCAAGATGCAGCAAGGCAGGAATTAGTAAATATACCCTCTGTGATGCCAGTGAATCAGTGAAACCAGTCTAGAAGGGAACTTTTGGTTGATGGGATGCACCGAGAAATACATCTAATGTTTGCATCATCGTTGTTTGCAATAACGTTTTTTCCTAACTGGTGACAAAACCTGGTGTATTCGCAACATTTTGCAAAACCTTGACTGGGTTACAAGTCACGCGCTTTCAGCAGGGCTACACAATCTGTTGCTTGGCAGTAGTCTGATTGCAGACGATTTTAAATCACATATATTTTGCTACAACTCTGCGTGCACACGGCGAGATGAGCAGGGAACAGGTGGAAGGTGAATTTATTCATCTAATACGAGCAGCAGCAGGGCCTCCCGCTAGATCAGACTCAATTTTTTACTTTTTTTTTTCCCCAATACTCGAGCCACCTGAAATTGAGTGAAATGAAACGGCCACCTTGCTGCTCATGCTGGCCTCCTCGCATCAGTTTCTGCCAGGATTCCTCTGTGGCGAGAGGGATGGGGCAGGTGGGCCCGTCCTATTTCTGGTCACCAGTTTAGGAGGTGCATCTCTGCAACCCTTTCCCTGCTTTGTTAGAATGGTAGCTGAGCAAGGGAAACACATTATAATTGTGCCATGAGTCACCACCTTTTAAATGATAACGAACCCACTGCCTGCTTTGTTCTTTTCCCTCCTTTCACTCATACTCCTACACTTTTTTTCCCAGTGGCATTGACAGTTAACAATGGAAAACAATGTGTAACAATACAGTTAATAATACAGTTAATAGGTACAAAGGCTCAATGTAAGAAAAATGGATATACCTGTGATTTATCTCTCTTTTTCTAATCAGCTTAATTATAAACATAGTTATAAACTTGCCTTTGAACCAGAACGTTATTGGAAAAGGATATAGGAAAACTGGAAATACAGTATCAGTCATACCTGCCTTGGCTCACTCTATGTCTACTGAGCCAACATAGCAATAATCGGAGCCAGGGTGGCTATCCACTTAAAATGACACCCCAGATAGTGCTCTATGTGAAAAATCTTGAGTGGTTATGAATGTAAATTAGAGTTTCTGTGACAATTTCTGTGGGAGTGTCAAGGACATTGCATGATAGAAGAGGAATGTTTCAGCAAAAAAAAAAAAAAAAAAAATCATCATATGACAGCTTATAAAGAAGAAAATGTTGAAAGCTGTGGCCCGTGTACGTCACTGAACTTAACTGCTGACCCTTTTTCCACTGACCAAGTCAGTCAACCCAGTACAAGAAGTGTCTGTACCCAAACATGGAACTGTCAGAGGTTATTGGGATGTGTTTCAACAAGAAATGTAACAATGACTGGCACTGAAGCCAGGACTTTTTCTCCGCTGTGAGAGAACTTAGTAAAACAGAAAAAACCCAAAACAGAAAAGTTCAATGGTGTTTAATTTCACATGAGAGATCATTACTAGTCAGAGTAATGCATCACTGTGAAACTGTACCATTTTTGAAGCATTTGCTATTTAAGCTACAAATGAGCTTTAATATGTCTGTCCACATATTCAGGACTTTAACTAGAGCAACTGTTCCCTAAGGAAAGAAACATGACGTATAAACTTCCTAAACATTCTCATTAACTCAACTTGCTTTTTCATTCATCGCAACTCATGTGTCAGATTAGCTGACATTTATTTCTCTGTAGGAACATCTGATTTGTGTTGAAATCTACTGTGCTCTGAGTCTAATATCATTATCCTCACCAACCACTTACATGCATTATCTTTCCCCTCAGGAGGAAGCATGCGTGCAGCAGTCGGGCCCCGGATCACGGAATATGGACCGACTAGTGGCGCTTCTCAACAGCATGAGGAGCAACAGCAGTGGAGTAGAGCAACAGCTGGCGTCCTTCATGGAGGAGGCGCAGTCCTCAGCCCGTTCGGAGGAAACCCTCGCTCAGGTGGTCGGCGCGATCTACTCCAAGGCCGTGTCGGACAGGAGCTTCGCGGCAACAGCTGCGAGGCTCTGCGACAAGATGGCGCTGTTCATGGTGGAGGGGACCAAGTTTAGATCGCTGCTGCTCAACATGCTGCAGGTGAGATGACAACAACGGCGTCCAAAGCTTATCCTGGCTCCTTAATGTTTTCTCTAAATACTGAAGCAGGTGTAATTTATTTATTTATTTATTTATTTTTTTTTTGGGGGGGGGGGGGGGATTTTTTTAAATAGTAACTTTTACTGAAAAAACGTTGTGTGCTAAACTGTTCTTAAAAAAACAACAGTGTTTGCAGCCATGTGCAATGAACTTGAGAGCCTGTTGCCTTTTGAAATAGCTGCTTTGAAGATGGGGATGAGGTCTGTGACCACTTGCAGTTAGTTAGTGTTTTTAAAACAACGTTGTTGCATCAAAAAAGGCAGATGGAGTCAGTCAGTAAGTCTGCAAGTGAATGGGGTGGCATTGGCAATTGTATCCAATCTGTTTGTGAGAACATGAGTAACTATGATAAACTGGTCAAAATGATAAATCTGGTAAATCTGAATTTAGATATTTTAAATCCATGTCACACTGTTGAGCTTCCAGCTAAACCATTTTTGCAGTTAATCATTAAAAATTAAGCAGAAAACAGTTTCATATTTAATTGTTTGTAGAGCAACAAAACCTCTAGTCTGAATCATTTTTTATATATTTTGGGAATAGACTAAACACTTTTAATTGATTAACCAAAACAGCATTTTCAGATGAAGCAATAATGACCCAGAAAATCTTTTGTCCAGTCTATTGCTTTAATGTTTGAATCCCCCTGACTGTACCTGCCATTTTATGCCTTGAAATGCATGAGTTATTGTAAACAAGAAGTTTAAATGAGCATTAAACATCATATTTTATACTCTATGTTTTAACACAGAGGTAGGCAACTCCAGGCCTCGAGTGTCGGTGTCCTGCAGGTTTTAGATCGCACCCTGGGTTAACACACCTGAATCAAATGATTAGTTCATTACCAGGCCTCTGGAGAACTTCAAGAAATGCTGAGGAGTCGTTTAGCCCTTTAAATCAGCTGTGATGGATCATGGACACATCTAAAACCTCCAGGACACCGGCACTCGAGGCCTGGAGTTGCCTACCCCTGTTTTAACATAATAATCTGTCATTTCAGCAGCTACTTTCAAGCTTTGCTTTTTTGAGAACGTTCAGGTGGAAGCCCACTGTGTGTGTTTGTGTGTGAGACGCCGTAAATGTCAGTGGGCACAGCAGCTAATCTAAACACCCAGGGGGGAAGAAAGAAACCCGTTCCCCCTTTTTCCTCTCCGTGTCTTCACTTAACTGCACCGTTCCAGTCTCGCACCCTCCGTGAAAACATCCCCTTCGCCGTTGCATACTTCACTCCCCCTTCCTCCTCATCCCTCATGAGCTCTGTATTCCAGAGCTGCCCCATCTTATCACCCTCCCCTCACCTAGAATGACACAGGCCACTGCCTCACTACTTCATCCTGCATAGTTCCCAAGTGCATCTCTCACCCGCCAAACTTTTCCTTTCGCCCTTCGCAAACTCCTGAGAGCAGCAGACAAACTAGAAGTAGACATACAACACATCCTTGATGCCGGCAAGGACTAAATGTTAACCCATCCGCTTCTATGCCCCCCCCCTGTACTCCTACGCTCTTCTTTTTCCTCCTCCCTTGAGCTTTAGTGTTTTTCCACCTCTTCCTTTAGATGCTAAACTTGTTTTTATCCCAAATCCAGCAGCAGTGAATCTTGCCTTGATCCTTTTACACCCCCCCCCCTTTTTTTTTTATTCACCCCCTCTTCATCTCAGCTGTCAGGTCCCTTCTTTTCTTTTATTCCTCACTTTAAAATCCACTTCCTAGCTAGCCAGCCAGCATGCCCCCCCTTCCCCCTTGTCTTTGACATTTTGACTTTTTTTTTTTTTGCTTTAAAACATTTTAAATGTCATAAGTGGGCTCATGAAAGCTTTAATTAATGATGCTGCTTTCAGGCCCCTGGATCTCAGTATGGGGTGGAATTACTGTGCGTCTGCTGTGGCTTTGCTTGAACATAGTCAGACTTTCTCATAATGAAATATTTAACACAGCTCAGAAGTCCCAGGGGCCCCTTTTTGTCTATTACTGTTGACACCTTTTGATATTATAATATGATATGATAATTTGCTGAATCATTTTAGTTTAATTTTGAGCGCGTGTTGCGCTTGTTTTTAAATGGGCGGAGCTTCCTGCCAAACCTCTTTACGTCTCCGTTGTTTGTGCACAGGCAGACTTTTAGTGTAGCCGTTCAGCAGCCCAACAGGCAGCAGAGCGAGCGGCTCTGATTGTTGATAAAGTTTCACTTTAATCTGCTGAATAACATCTTTACAAGTGCACATTAAGCATTAACACATATTAACCCCGGCACTTTAACAGCACCACACAGTTCACCACACTTCACTTTCAAACTAAATTAACACACTCGCATCCACTTCTGGCAGTTAAAAGAAATTTGGGAATTTTTTTAATGCATTTTCAAGCTGCTTTTTGGCTTCAAGTACGTTGAGGAACAAGGTTAATATATGTGCCACCTACCAAAAAATCCCATTAGAGAGATGGAAAAGTTGTTAATAATGATTAATGGTTCTGCCAGGAAGATGGTTAACCATCTTCACTTATGAATTTAACACCTACCTACCCACTGCCTACTTGTACTACACAGCTACTGAAGCTGGATAACCGGGAATGTTTCAGTGTGTTTTCTAAACTAACCAAGCATCCTTTTTCCACTCAGAGGGATTTTTCCTGTCGCGAGGAGCTCCAGCAGTCAGATGTGGAGCGGTGGTTGGGTTTCATCACCTTCTTGTGCGAAGTGTTTGGTACCATGAGGAGCTCCGGCGAGCCGTTCAGGGTGCTGGTGTGTCCCATCTACACTTGTCTACGAGAGGTTTGTATCTGTTTTCTTTTAGGTCACTAGCCAAAATTATCAACCCCTTTCACGCTTTTCGAATAAAAGAAAGTGCCCGGCTGCGTCTCTGTATCGTGCTTGCTCAGTTCAATACATGCACTGAATCAGAGTTTCCTGTTTTTGGCCAGACTCAGTCTAGACTCTTGAAACCACAGCTCTGTTTGGTTAGTGGTGCAAAAACAGCCAGGACACCATCAGTTCCAGTAAAATTTTGTGACCCCAGGTTCACTTCTCATCAGCTGGTCTTGCTCACTTAGACACGGTCTCTCGGTCTCCATGGAAACCATTAAGGGAAGCCGCAGCAGACGCACGGCGATACAGAAGTGGTTAATGACAAATGAAATACTGAAAGGGGAAGCAAGCGAGGTGAGGGAGGTGAGGGGAAGTGGGGGAGACTGTGGCTCAGGTTGACTGTCAACTCATGGCACAACAGGTAAAAAAGAAACCAGCAGAGAGGAAGCTTGGTTTTAATACAGGGTCTGAACGAGAGAGGAAAAACAAGGTCAGGTGTAGGAACTAGTCTGAACACTGTCCAAAAATACACATCCACAAAATAGCATCACTGCTTGGTTAGGTACACCTGTTCAACTGCTCCTTAACGCAAGTATTTAAATCAACGAATCACATGGCAACACTAAGTCAAATAACTGAATAAGGCTGTGAGGGTTAGTGTGTATTCCCTTCAATGATCGCAGTAGGCATTAACTCACAGAGGCAGACTCCACTTCTTTTGCTAGCGGCAATTTTTCAAATTCTTCATCCCACATTTAGCGGTGAGTTGAACAAACGTCCACCGCAGACACGCATTTCGGACCACATAGAATAACATGGCATTCACAGAGGGATGATGAACATGAGAATCAAAACAATTGGGATTTATAAGAAATCCACTTTAAAAAGACGGAGAATTAAAAATTGCTGTATGTGTGACAAAGTTTCATTCAGATAGGCCCACCCAATAAGGAGGAGATGGGGCAGAGACAGTCATACGTACACTACAGTCGTTATAGTAAGATTCTTTATGATATTTCCTTTGTTGTTTGTATCTTCTTAATGTGATTTTACATTAACAAATTCTATCATCTGCTGCACCACATGCAGCTGTGAGATGAAGTTCTATTTGTTGTCGGATCAGCAGAAGGAGAGTGAGGTTTGGCTGCATGAGTGAGAGGAGATAGAAGTGAACTCTATACGGAACAAAAGGATTCGTGTAATGACACTTCAAACCTCCCCGCATCTGATATGAAAACATATCGTCCAGCCCTCAGGGAGACAAGTAATTTTTTGGCATCACTGGAGAACATTTCCTCATATTGAAATTCAAGTGGGGTAATTGGAGACCTCTGCACCCCCTTTTTTTGTTCTGTTTTTCCAGGCATTAGAAAATCTAGCCAGTGAGATCTTAGCCAAGCCCCAGATCAAGTGATGTAGTACAAAAGGAGCAACAGCCCAACAGTCGGAGCTGGTTAAACAGAGGACCTCCTCGCAGGCAAAGAGGCGTCAGCCTCCCAGCATCTATGCTGGATATTTGGTGACATTATTTTTAACTCCTACACAGTGCGTGCATTTTTCTGGTGAGGGTGGAGGGCTGGATTCTGAAATTCAGCTTTTGTTTCACTTCCATATTTCTAGTGTAGTTTGAACACACCTGGCGTCTCATTAACAAACAAAACAATCGCAAACAGTTTAAGCCATCCACACCCTGTCTGAGGGTATGCCCAGGGCTTTATCTCAGGCTTGTTAAAAGGCTCAACAGCATGACCAAGGGTGTGGACTAACCAGTCAGCAATACACACAAACACGCCTCTATAATCTACATCAGCAGTATGAAGGGAGCCCCGAGAAGACTAGAGGTCAGAAGGCGCCTGTGAACAACTTAAACACTAATAATGAGGATATATGGTGTGTGTGTGTGTGTGTGTGTGTGTGTGTGTGTGTGTGTGTGTGTGTTTGTGTGTGTGTGTGTGTGTGTGTGTGTGTGTGTGTGTGTGTGTGTGTGTGTGTGTGTGTGTGTGTGTTTTTTCAAGCCCACATAAACGGTCTAATAATCAGTTTCCTAGAGACAGTCTTCGTGACTTTGATCTGGCCGCTGTTTTGATTGTCCTGTTGTAACATGCGATTGTCAGATTCTTGCTACAAGCTATGTGCAATAGGTGTTTGCATATGCACACGCACACCCGCCTTATACATGCGGTCTAAGTGTTTGCATATGCATACATATGTCCCTGCAGAGGAGACACTTCTCCAGTAAACGTAGCCTGCACAACAGGATCAGGTAACAGCAAAGGTGTGTTAGTGTTTGGGCTTAAATGCCAGCTCCTATAGCCAGAGCAAATTAATGAGTGCTGATCCCATCCATTAATAACTGACAGGCTGCTATAGCTCCAATCAAATGGAAGATTTGCCCCACACAGAACAAACTAAAAGACATAATCCTCAAGTAAAATTAAATTTAAAGCACACCTTAAAACGAATGACTTTTTTCCAATTGACACATCCTGCCATTACAGAGCAATATTTGCATTTGTTTGAGTCCTACTTTTGACTCAAGCTCCAGGACCTGCTGTCCTGTTTTAGCTCAGTTGATCTGTGACTGCTCACCAACTAGCTGCTTTTTTTGCTAGATTAAGTGACCCGTTCTACAGCTGTGCATGCGTTGTAGCACAATTAAAATGACACGTTCATCTATCTTTTTGTCTCTTGGGCTTACTTCTTTTTTAATATGTTGCCATGGTAACAAAGGTTGGCAAAAACCCTTCAGGTCAGAACTTAATAAAAATCATATAAAAGATTTTTGACTTGGACCTTTAGCCTTGAGTTAAAGCAACATTCTTTGTGTACCAGTAATCATACACACTACCAATTATTGAATCACTTGAGTTCAACTCTGTTATTTTCAAATGAAGGGGAAAAACTGTGATGCAGTGTGGCTCATGATTCTACCCCAAAAGATCATCATGTCATCATGTGACCCATAGAAGTTGCCATCAGGATATTGGTTTGCAGTCACTCCTGGTAGACAGCATGTACATACCCTCCGGTGGTGACATCAGGACCTATTTATATGGTATCTTGGCTTCCCTCTTAGAAAGCTACCAGTAGCTGTTTACTAACTTGTTCAGTGGATTTTAACTTTTTCCCCCATTAAGATTTGACAACCTCTGTATTCTTAATGACAAGTTGACACGTCAGTATGTATTAATAAAGACGTGGTTAGACGATCATTAGAATAGTTTCCGCTCACTTCTGATGCACACTCAGTCATTTTGTTCTATGACAGAAACCACTCAGTTCAGAAGACAGCTTTCAGGGTTTTCAAGGGGGGGAAAGTTTAACAGTCTTACATTGTTAAACTCTGTATTATTGTAGGTGTTTACCTTACAGTATAAAGTGCCTTGAGGCAACTGTTGTTGGGATTTGGTGCTACATAAATAAAACTGAATTAAATTAAATTATAACAGATACCAGACAAATATGGGGCTGGTCCTGAAGCGTGAATTCCAGTTTTGTCTACTACGTCAGAATCCTTCGAGTTTGTGTGTTTTTAATAAAGCATGTTTCGCTCTGCTTCATCCCGTGCTGCAGTTATTGAAGATACAACCTTGAAGATACACTAATGCAGCGGCCCCCAACCCCCGGGCCTCGGACCGGTACCGGTCCGTGAGTCGTTTGATACCGGGCCGCGAGAGTTGAGGCTCAGGTGTGAAATGTATGGTTTTCAGGGTTTTTATCGGTTTTCGGTGTTATTTTGTTATCGTTTTTATCGTTAACTCGGTTTTCCTGGGTCTTTTCACGTGTGTTATGAATAAATCTTCTTTTTTTCGGTACCGGTACTAGTTTTATTTTGTTGTATTTATCCGCGACACCTTAAAGGCCGGTCCGTGAAAATATTGTCGGGCATGAACCGGTCCGTGGCACAAAAAAGGTTGGGGACCGCTGCACTAATGCACATGTGAAGTCCAAACTCATTTAAGTCACTCACAGAGCCGTGTTTGGATTTATTTCTTCTCTTCAGTGCTGTGAAACAATCAAAGGGAAAAAAAATAAGACGGCTGTATTTTCTAATCCTGATGTCTTTTAAATAAAAATACTGTAAATGGAAGTCGCACAGAATCCCGGGTTTTCCCATGGCAGTAAGATTAGTTTCTTGATGATATAACCAACCAGACATCCGAGTGTTTTCAGCTTCAGCCGGAGAGACTGAGTGTTAAGCTGTCTCTCAAAAACTTTTTTTTTTTTAAATGCTGATTTTTCAGCTGGAACACACCATGTGTTACGGTGCAGCAGTGACAGGAGAGAGAAGAGAGGAAAAGCTTATTGCAACGGATAGGAAAGCCGATGATAGATGAGTATAGATTAGATCGTTATAAGTGTATTGAACAAAACTTCCTCCCTCGGTTCCCCGGGGAACTCATTATGAGCTAATCCCGCTTGTCACATAGTTCTCCTGCTCTGGAAAAGGACGGGACTTGAGTTTCCACATCAAACAGCCACACTGTCACCACGCCCGTCTGAGCATACTGAGGAGCTGACGTCTGAGCAACTGTTGGACCTAAATGATAGGTGGAATACCATTAAGCTTACAGTGTGGAAATAAGAGGCCTGCTCACAGTGAATGTGGAGCATAGCATCAAATGGTGGAGGATTACTTTTTTTTTTTTTAAATGTTTTTACCTCTGAGGAGTCAGACATTTGAATGACTGGTTTTGATCACAGCGTCTTTCCTAAAGCATGCATTTAAACAGGGTTTGGTTTGTCTGCTCAGTTTTAAAATGAAAACACAGTGATCGTGTTATTTAGCTCTGAAATACTGAAGTTGGGTTACTTGAGTGGGTTGGAGTCTCTATGATGCATTCTATCTAGTACTCACATATTATATCATTGCCGTTTTTATAGTGAACTTATTCATACAAAATTGTTTGTTTTAATCATTGAATAGCTTCAGAGCAACATGAGCCTTTATGGAGAGTCAGTCTGCCATTTTTTTTAAACTTCCAGTTTTAAGATGCACCAATTCCTGTGTGAAATATCGGGATTTGGCAACTTCATGCTGCTCTCTGCCCATCAGCTGGTTGCTAATTCTGTCTGTCTGCAGTCTGGTAGCATGCAGTGGGTTTAAAAAGCTTTTCTTTTCTGTTTTTTTTAAGAGTGAGCCAACACTGCTAAGCTGTGGGACAGTATGTTAGGTAATACAGATTCAGGTGATAAACCATATAAGAGATTGAACATTTTTATATACAGTTGGCATTGAAAAACAAATTGGATTTATGGGTCGTTCTCCTGAACAAGGTGATGTCCTGTTTATTCCCTCCGTGATCTCACTTATTTTTTCCTTTACTCTGTCGCTGGACGGCGCATTGATACGTGACAGTATTTTCCTCATTTTCAAAACACGCTCCCCCCTTCCTCCATGGTACTTCCTTCCCTCCATCAGTTTAATCAAAGCAGAGCTTTGTAAACAGTGTTATGAAGACTAAGGCAGCATTAGAGTTGAGCATTTAGCCAAAGTCGCTTCTGCTGTAAACTGAACCTAGAAGCTCGTATTCTGGCATAATGTTATTCTACCTCTCTCTGCCTGCATTGTTTCAGGGGAGTATTTGTATGCCCATCTGTGCATGCGGGCCGGCAAACTGTTTGTTTTTGGCCACGCTGTGTGTTTACGTGTGTGTGCTACTGCGTGTGTATGTACATTGTGCGTAAAGGAAGGCATGATGTGTGATGTTTGCTGGCAGCCTGGAAGCTCAGTGTGTTGTCTTCCAGGATTTAAAATGTTAATGTCAAAAATATTTACAATCAGGATTAGGTCCCTCCCCGTTTCTTTGTGAACTCATGAACACATTTTTCTGTTCTCTTCATCAAGTGGTTTAAATCAGTTTTTGTATGTATACAGTGCATCTTCCATCATTTCTACTGTGCTACTTCTGGAGTTGTGTTGTGCTAGTTTGCGCAGCCCTTTGCTTTGTAAGTCTTACAGTGTCTGTTCTTGTCCTTTGCAGCTGCTAGAGTCGACGGATGTTAAGGAAGACGCAGTCCTCTGCTGCTCCATGGAGGTATCAATGCATAATTACTTAAAGTCAAGTCTTCATACTCAAAAGTCAAACTGGCCCCTACAAACACAAGTGCTCGCCTATACAGACACCACAGACTGTATAGAGATTGACAGACCACGTGACTTTCGCGCATTGCATTGTAGGTACGACTGGCAGCAAAATCAAAACACTGCATCAAGCGTTAGCATTTCCAGCACCGGTAATCATTAATTCTGCGGTTTTAATCCCTACTTGCATTTTATTTGCCCCTAAAACAGTTATGTACAAAACGACGGAGAACACGGCAGGTCCGTACAAAGACAGACTTGACGAAAAGGCAAACCAAGAAAAAAAAAAAGTACGAGGAAAAAAATCAAAGGAGTGAAAAGGTTAGACCTATACGAGCATACAGAGTGGAGTAAGGACGTTAGCGTGCTGCCCAACTTTT
This sequence comes from Mchenga conophoros, assembly GCF_057382185.1. Classification (NCBI taxonomy): domain Eukaryota; kingdom Metazoa; phylum Chordata; class Actinopteri; order Cichliformes; family Cichlidae; genus Mchenga; species Mchenga conophoros. Next base: position 48,595,281 of record NC_140532.1, read on the forward strand.
ATCACGCACATATTTATTATTATATGGTCCTAAGTGTGGGTGCATACACTCACAAAATGTTTGGTAACTTCAGATCGCTGCAACAAGCCCAGGTCCAGTTTACTTTGGTGATTTGGACTATTCCATTTCACAGCTGTTGTTAATTTTTTTTTTCTCTTTATCTCCTGTACAGGCAAACACAATCTATTTGTCTTTTCAGGTTGTAGTGTTACACTACATTTTCAGATCCAGTAGAAATAAAATAAGTGTTTCGTAATTCATTCAATTTATTGTCTTTATTTATAACTGGCATTATTGTTTCATTCTATTATAGGATCTTACAAGAAACAGGCAAAATTGTAAAACTCCACTATGCTTTATTAGCTGCTTCGGTGAAAAACAAATCAACAATGCAAAAAATAATAATAATAATAATAACCATTGCAAAACAACTTACTTGAAAACAGTTATTCATCACTTGATTGCTTCAATACAACACTTTGGGCACATATATGCGGGACTTTTCGCGGCTGTTTTTATATCGCTCTCTCACTTAACCGATCAAATCTCGCTGTGGTAGCAGCTTTAAACTCGGTATGACCCAGGTTGATAGAGGGGGCCCAGTCTGGATCGCCACAGTGAACAAAGCAGCATAGTGCAACGAATTCAATTCAAATCAATATAAGACTTATTTGTAACCCTCATCAACAATTATGTTATGATAAATTACGTAATAACTACAACAGAAGCCATCAGTCGGCTCTTTGTTACTTCGGAAACATGGCTTGAACAATTTCTCTTCCACGACAGAATCCGATAAAAAACGATCTCCTTACCTGTCGGCTTCCCATGGCTGTCATGTGACCGGCTATTGCAGTTAATAATGCCATTCTTTGTTTCTTTTTATCGTTGTGTGACTGTTTTCTTATGAAAGCCTGCGTGCCCTAGTACCGCTTGCCACTCGTACCTACAATCCTTTGCGGTTTTACCCCGGAAATTACATCACATTTTCGATCTCTATACAAAAGATGGATATAGTCAGTCATTGGTTTCTGGATTTGCATATTGAAGCCTTAATTTGAGCATTTTTGCTGCGTAGTGTTTCTAAAACTGGGAAGCAAAACTATATGCTTATCAGTAGCATTATCAGTCGAAGCATAACTAAATTGTACTCTGCAGATGGATTTAACATCACGAAAGACTTGAAAGTAGCGACCACAATCATAAATTTATTAGGAAAGAATTTACTCAGGTCATAAATGTGGTATGCAGATGGCCCGTTTTCCCATAGACTTCTATACATTTGAACTTCTTGTTGCAACAAGACTAGTCGCCCCCTGCTGGCCATAAAAGAACACAGTTAAAGTACCTAATTGGCTTTGCAGTGGGTTTTTTAGACCAGAGGCTGTGTGTTTTTTAAATGAAGCTAGCAGGATGTAAACGTAAAAACACAGAAATTTAGCCCCCTGGAACAACTATCTTGCAAACTATATCAGGGGTCTTGTTATCAGGGGTGGGTGGGGTGGGGGCGAGTACAGTCTGCATCACCCATAGAGCCACAGCCTCCACATTTAATGGGAAATCTGCCAGGCAGCAATAAATCCTTTAAACGGCAGAAAGTAATACCTAGAACTAAAAGGACAGAAAGGGCTAAGGCAGGTGAGCTCTGATTGGAAAAGAGTTCCCAGATGCTCGCAAACACAATGTTTGCAGTCTTGATTACATACTGGCAGCCTCGGCATGCACACATCTCCATGGCCAGAGGGTGTGTGAACCTCTGCTTGTCTGACTGTATCCACAATAACAAGGTGCCAGACATTGTGTCTTGTTCTCAGTTAAGGACGCACACACGCACTCTTTTCTCTGACCTCCTACCTCTTTACTCCCCCACCCTCCCTTCCTTGTCTCTCCACCAGCTGCAGAGCACAGGCCGACTGCTGGAAGAGCAGCTCCCCGAGATGATGACAGAGCTCTTAGCAGCTGTCAGAGACAAGATGCTTTGTCCCGCCGAATCTCCGCTGACTCGCTCTCTGCTCATGGAGGTCATCGAACTGCATGCGCACCGTTGGAGCCCCCTGGAGGCTCTCACTACCCAGTACTACAACCGTACCATCCAAAAGCTCACCACCACTGCCTAGGTGCCAGCTCCCACAGGAGAAGAGGAGATGTGTCCTCCTCACCCCAACACAACAGATGTTTTCTGGTTATGCATTGTAATAATCTCTGTTGCCTAAAGAAGTAAATGTCGCTATTGAGCTTAACTGTAAATTCCATTATTAAAAAACAAAACGGATAAGAAAAGGTGACCACTACCACAGACAAATCATGTAAGAGCCTCCTAACAGGTAACCCAAAAAGCCAACACTACATGTGCCACATTTGGCACACATTTGAGAAGATGGTAACTGATAGGTAGTCAGTGTGGGTGTGTTCGGCCACATGGAGCCTGAGAGCTTGGCTGGCTGCTGGATAAAGGAGGGAAGAGACAAGAGAGGGGTCACGTAGCAGAGAGGAGGAGAGGGCAGCGGTCTGTCCGTGGGGAATAGAGAGATCTGTGCCCAGAGATGAATAGAGGACGGAGAGCGAAGGGGCGGGTGGGGGCCGGGGTGGTCTGTGTCAGTCTCTTCATTGTGTTCGTTTGCCACACCTCCCCTCCTCCCCTTCCCTCTTCTGTCTCTCCGTTAGCCCCCAGGGTCTGTGTGGCTGATAAAAGAGAGGAGGAGGCAGGGAGCAGACACAGTGCTGTCTGTCTGGGCTGTCTGCCCTGCCAGGCCAGGGACCAGGTCAAAGGGCCTCGCTGTGGAGCCCCCCCACAGCTCCTCCCTGCCTTTGTCTCCCCGACACCCCCCACCCAGCGGGAAGCCCTTTTGAGGAGATGAGACAGCGGGCCTGCTGGGCCAGGCTGGGTTGGGGATAAAGATCAGGCTGGCTAGAGTAGGGTGACAGATGGCTGCTTGAGCCCCTGTGAGACGACACACTCCGAGCACACCCCACTGGCACCCCAACTCCCTGTTCCCCAAGCTCAGGCCCACACAGCCAATAGAAGCAGTAGAAATATTGCAGAGGGTGGGGTGAGGGGGGAGCAGCATTAGGAAATTAAATCAGACACTGCGGTCTGATAATTCCTTTGTTTTTGTCTTGCTACGGAATGTCTCTTCTGCTGTTAAGCCGTGCACGTCTATGCTTTGTTAACCACATCATCATCATCATTATATTTTTTTTATCATTTATTGTTTTTGGTTATCAATGTTTCATTTTGAAGTCCTGTTTCAATGGTAATATGTATGAGATATTATAGTCATAGGCCTTATTGCACAGGATCGATTTGTTTTGCACCGTTTTGAGGCGATTTGCTTTGAAAACTCAGAAAAAACAGAAGTAGGAAGTTTGAATTGGAATCAGCGTTGCAGAGTAACGGCGAATTCAAGTAGAGAGAGATCTGAGTTGAGCATAGTGAGGGATTGGAGGATGTTTTAATGGACTAGTGGCCTTGTCAATTGCCCTTTTTTTCTCTCCGTTGTTTAGGGCACAGCAGCGAGCGTGCTGAGGACTTTATCGCATCGTTGTGTTGAAGGAAATATATATAAATATAAAACAACTGAAAAAGTGATGTGACAACTAAAAGAAAAAAATAAGCATGGCACACAATGAAGCAGAAGTACAATGCTTCTTTACAATTTCCTCCTACGCAAGCCATTCTTTGCAGTGGATGTTTTTGCAAGTGTTTAATATCGACTGTAGTTTGGTCTTGATTTTTTTTTTCCTTTTGGAGAGAAATGACAACTATTAACCTGTGTATTTGAAGATGACAATGACGACAAGAAAAATCTTAACTGTTTGACCTCATATTAGCTAGTCATGTGTGACCCTTATTCCAGCTAACGTGTGTACTGCAATAGTCATACCAAGCCAATCACGTTTATTTGGGGGTTTTTTGTTTTTGTTTTTTTAAATGGGCTCTCTATATATAATCTGCATACGATATAATTACAAGTATTACAAAAAAACCTCTTAAATTTGGGGAATAATGCAGCAGTGATGTTACACATAGGAATACCGTGGTTGTGTGGCTACAAGTTAGCTCATCCTTTTTCATCAGGAAGTAGCTGTTTGGGAGTAATCACACACACACACATATATATGCTTAGTTCCCACTGATTCTCTGTGGGCTGTTTTTATATTATTATTATTTTCTGTGTCTTGCATCAAGAATTAAGATCCTGTGTGGTAGAAACACACCCCAGAAGATTAGTTAGATGAGATGGGTGACAATTTTTTTTTCTTTTTTAAGCTCAGATGTTTTTTGAAGACGCATCCCAATCATCTGTACGTGTGTGTGTCTGCTTAAGAAGTGATCTGTTTTATTGTTTTGTCTTTTGTTGTTGTCTTATTTTGTTTTTAGGTTTGTATTTAAATTATATTTAGCTCATTTATATATATATATATATATATTAAAAATAAACTTTTTTTTCTTCTGGTGGGTTTTTAACACATCTGAAGCAGTGATACCTAGCTTGCTGGCAAGTGTGTAAGTTTGGAATTTCTGGAGTTTCCTTTGTGAAAAAAGAAAAGGCCATCAGTCAGTATCCATTATGCAAAGAGCGGTTCCCTCTCTCAGCAGATTGGGGCAGGTGGGGATTGCCCCCATCATCTGTGGCACCCCCTCCCCCCACCTCCAACCCCTTGTGCCCTTAGACCCCTGCGCTCGGGTCACGTGACTCACTCGACGACTGAATGAGATGCACCCTCATTTGGATTTTCTCGTGAATCTTGACAAAACGAGCGGCCCGGCCGACGCGCGGACGAGCTTTTGGGATTGACGACGGTGGGTCATCTGTGATGAGCTTTTGTTTTTGTTTTTCTAAGCAGCTGAAAAAATAAACTAATAGGAAAGAAAAGATGTGCTGGAACAAACTCTGGTGTGTGTTGGGGGTTTTTTTTCCTTCTTTTCTGTCTCGTCAATTTCTCAGTGCAGTCACATGGAAGCTGGCGTGGTATCACTAGACAAAAAAAAAAGAAAAGTCATTCAGACACGACAAAAGAAACAATGGCACACACGTGGTTGGCTCCGTCGTCAGCAGACAGACTGCGTAACTAATCGTGGCGCCGCAGTGGGTCATTTTACTAACAATTCATACGTGTGCACGCTGCAGCTCATTTACATCGTCACACATTAAGCCGAACACACTTTAGAAATTAACAGCGCCGTCTGTGTTGGTGTGCACGACTGCCACGCAGCGACCTTCATCAGTGACTCGCCTTTGCTGAGCCCCCCAACATATGCCTGGGGGCTCCACGACTTTGGCGTCCCGATGGGCGCTCTTAATGCAGGGGTTACCTCCCTGCTGAGGGCCCCGTCCCTCAAACCTATTGGATGTCCTCCAGCCCTTATCCACAGCGATCAACATAATCCCACGTGATTATTCTGAACACGTAAACACACGTGAAAGGCTGAAACGTTAGATTTCTTTGTTTTATTTCACGCAGAATCACAACACAAACAGGGCCAGTAAGGATGTTATAGATGTGCTAATCTGGCAAACAGGGAAGTGAAAACACACCAACAGCAGATGCAAGAGGGGATAGAAATGAAATACTAAAATGAGTGAATGCTCATAATCATACAGGGGATGATTAATGAATAACTGACACTGATGGCCGGCACCGGTCACACTTAATTCAGCTTGGTACAGTAAGAACAGGCAGAAACACTGTAACTTTAATTAAAGAATGAAGATTGTGTCTCTTCCTTTGTCTGTCACTGGGCCCAACACTGACTGATGAATGAAAGAAAGGTCTGTAATCCAGAATTCGAGATGACATCTGCCCATTTTCCTATTGCTCCATAACTATTCCATAACTATTAACTCTGGGCTGGAGGTGGAAAGAAGGCTGGGTAATTACAATTTTGGTTTGCAAAGATTAAAACAACATAATTGGGGACAAAATTCTTACTGCTTTTGGGGGCTGAAGCCTATCCCAGCTGTCATACGGCGAGAGGCGGGGTACACCCTTGACAGGTTGCCAGTCTATCACAGAGCTAACACAGACACTGACACCCACATCCACACCTATAGTCAGTTTAGTTTCACCAATTAGCCTAACCACATGCATATCTGTGGGAGGAAGCCATATTACCTGGAGAGGACCCACTCAGAAAGGCCCCAGGCTGGAGTCAAACCCAAGCCCTTCCTGTGCGGTGACGGTGCTAATCACCACACCATCCTAGATGCTAGATAAGCTATATGGAGCAAAAAAAAAAAAAGAAACACCCACACTTTTCTACTTCTAAAAATGTGCATATAATTAACATAATTCTGCTTTTGTTATTCACTATTCTGTTTTCCATTGTCTCATTCCGACGTATTTTTGGTTGTCAAAATCAAACTGGTTAACAACGGATCATACGTTTTGGATCAAACCGAACCATTATTAATCACCTTGTTTGAGAAAACCATTGGCAGGTCCTTTTAGTGTCTAAACAACCATTAGTTAAAGCCCATAAATAGAGCACACGAATAAATATAATCAAGCCTCGGGGCACCGTATGATGACTCGAGCTTTGCCGACTTTGTGCTGGCACTGAAGAATGAATGGATCCGTGTGCGTGTGTGTGCGCAGGGTGACTCACACCAGCATCGTCCATTGTGTGAGCCAGACAAAAAGCTGGCTGCATCTCTGCTGGCCTCGATGACGAACCAAAGCCGAGGAGGGAGGACACTCACTTTAAGATGACGGTTTACGAGCGCAGACGCACTCCCACAAACTTCAACACACAAGTGCCAGCACAGCTCTTTGTGGCTGCGTCTTGTATTTTTATTTATTTATTTATTTTTTAAGTTGTCTGATGGATCACACACTGTATTTTTTTAGACCCTTGGTGGGGTTTTTGTGTGTGCGTGCCCTCCCGTCTGCACAGCATGCGCGTTTTTGTGTTTGATCGGCGCACAGGCAAAGCCGGAGGAGAGCACTCCAGATTGTTTTCTGTGTAGTCCGAGGGCTGCAGAGGTCAAACATTGTGTAAAACAAAGTAGATTTGAAACGCGCAGAAGCATCCCCAGATGTTTTTTTTTCCTCTACTATATGCTTTGCTGTGGGAGAAATCAATAACTGTGGGCTACCAAGTGGTTTTAGCTCGCTCTCTTGACCTTTTCCAACTCAGCAGCAGCTACTGCGCAGCAGTTTATTCCACTCTCCCAAAAAAAACTGACTCCATCTCAACTATAATTGGATTCAGACATTTTTAACTGTGTCAACATATTCTGGAGCTAAAGTAGATACCGAGACGTTTAATGATTAATCATATCATCACTTTGTGGCTGCTGCCAAATTAAATCCTACAGTCATATCCACCTACAAATCTCTGCTGTGTGCTCTGTAAAAATACTACTCGTCCTTCACTATACACTCACCAGCCACTTCATTAGATACACCTTTCTAGTACTTTCTAGGACACCTTTTACCTTCAGATCTGCTTTAATTCTTCTTGGCATAAATTCAACAAGGTGCTGGAAACATTCTTCAGCGATTTTGGTCCATATTGATTTGAAAGCATCACAACAGCTGCTACAAATTTGTCAGCTACACCTCCATGATGCGAACTGTCTGTTTCACCACAATTCGAAACAGAAAATTCTCTCTGTTACACTGAGATCTGGTGACTGTGGTGTCCATTTGAGTACAGCAGACTCAAATGGACTCACTGCATTTGGATGCTGGAGACTGGTTGTGGTCTTAAGTTGATGCTCAAGAAAGTACTGATCACCAGCAGCCTGGCCTACTGAGGCAGTATGGAGTCATGCTTTCATGTTGTTTATGTTAAATTCTGATCCCACCATGCAAATGTTGCAACAAAAATCACGATTCATCAGACCAGGCAACCTATTGCCAATCTTCTGTTGTCCAGTAACAGTCCACGGGAACGTTAGCCTCAGTTTCCTGTTGTTAGCTGACAGCAGTAGCGCACGCTGTGGCGTTCTGCTACTGTAGCCCATCTGCTTCCAGGTTCATTGTGCATTCAGATGCTCTTCTGCACACATTAATTGCAATGAGTGGTTATTTGAGTTACTGTTGCTTTCCTATCAGGTCAAAACACTCTGGCCATTCTTCTCTGATGTGTTTTTCACAGCATTCTCTGTAAATGCTAGAGATCGTTGTGTGGGAAAATACCAGTCCGACCAGCCTGTCCTGCACCATCAACCATGCCACTTCAATCTTTCTTTCTCATTCTGAGGCTCAGTTTGAACTTCAGCAGGTCATCGTTACTATGTCTGCAGGCCTGCAATAAGAAGCTGCCATGTGTGCCACACACACACACACACACACACACACACACACACACACACACGTTTAATAGTAAAATGGTGTTTTTTGAGAAAAAGTAAAAGTAAAAGGTGATCTCAGGCAGAGCGGAAACTGAAAAGCCATAATACTGTTTCCTGTACAGGCTGTGGAGGAAATGATGTCATGACCTGCTCACTTCCTGAATGAACTCTTTCAGTGGCTCTTCTGGTGAAGAACCTGCCGACTCAGCAAAATAAACAAAATATAGGTTTCTTTGGCTCTAAATGAAGTACATCCACAACTCACTGACTCATTTGCGCCAGGCTGAGATATTGGATCTATTCTGAGAAAAGAACTGGAAGTCTGCTCAAATCCACAAAGCTGCTTTGAGCTAAACACTAAAATCCTCATGCCAACATGCTTACAACACTAATAATATATCAGCCAGCCAGCACTGACCTTCCTGACTGCCTTCATATTTACTTTTTTTTTTGGCAAACAGCATTTATCACTGGCAGTGACTGATATTTATCCATTTTGTCACATCAACTAAATGGTAAATGGCCTGTATTTGTATAGCACTTTACTTAGTCCCTAAGGACCCCAAAGCGCTTTACACTACATCCACCCATTCACACACACATTCACACACAGGTGATGGCAAGCTACATAATAGCCACAGCTACCCTGAGGAGCACTGACAGAGGCGAGGCTACTGGACTCTGGCGCCACCGGGCCCTCTGACCACCACCAGTAGGCAACAGGTGAAGTGTCCTACCCAAGGACACAATGGCCGAGACTGTCAGAGCCGGGGCTCAAACCGGCAACCTTCCGATTACAAGATGAACTGCCAACTCTTGAGCCACATTTAAAGACAGCATGAAGAAGAGTTGAAATTGTTTTTATTCCAAGTAATTGAGATGTTCGTGTATCATTGGCAAAAAAAAAGGATAATCTTTCGGGCTCCTCACAGCTCCATCATGAACACCCACTATCCTTCCTCTGAACATCTCCAAACCATCTTCAGACCATGCATCAAAGCAGCTCTCACTACCATCTTGTGAACCTTCCCTTTCACTCTTGCTGCTGTCATCCTGTCACAAATCACCCCCAACCCTCATCTCCACCCAATCCGACCTGGCTGCACTCTCTTCTCCACCTCTCTTGTGCACAGTCTGTAGCTTTGGATGGTTGACCCAAGGTGTTTAAACTCATCCACCTTCTCTACCTCTGCTCCTTGCATCTTCACTGTTACACCTGTCTCCCTCTCATTCACATACATGCATTCTGTCTTGCTTCAACTACCTTTCATTCCTCTTCTCTCCAGTGCATACCTCCACCTCTCCAGACTCTCTTCTACCCACTTCCTACAGGGAGTGGGAGTCAGAAGTTGGCACGCTGCAGCCATAAACTGCACATGTACAACAAATATTAGCTAATTAAGTAACGGACTAATAAAATATAGGATTTCAATCAACAAAACTACAGTACAAGCGAACGACTCATTTAAACACAAATAAATAAATAAAATCACACTCCCCGGAGCTGTCGTAAAGCAGGAGGCCAGGCAGTAAACATGTTTTAACGCTGTGATGTTGGGCAGTTTAAATGAACTGTAGTTTTTGCCATTACCAGAATGCCTTCATGTTTTTTTCTTTTTTCCATCCAACATGTCTTTTTCATGTTGGACTATCAGGCTAAAATTTCCCCATCGGCATTCATTTGAGGATGCGATTAACTGTCACCTAAAGTGTGGGAGCAACTGGGATTGTGATAGACTGGCGCTGTTATTACAATTCATCCTAAAACGAATTTCCTGGCAGTGCCTCCAACAGATTCGACAACCTCTTGGTGGAGGAAAAGTCAGGGAATAACCCAGATAGTTGCACTTCACCCCATCAGGATCAGGAATTTCCATTAGTAGCAAACAAGTCATCGCAGTCCGTCCAGTAATTGTCGAGCTATCACAGATCGGACCAGAGTGGTTAACCAAACACCCAACAGGCTTATGTCCCAACAGCCAGACCGCAAGATGACTAATAAACACAAGACTCTGCATCATGGAAAATCCACCATCACAATCATTCTACAGAAAGTATGAAAAATAAGAAAAACACAAAGAGGGACTTAGCAATTTTAAGGATGTGCTCTGCAATACGATGAACACACATCAGCAGCCTGAGTAAGTGTGGTATGGCAATTTGAGCTCAGTGAAAAGTATAACAATGTACACAGATTAACACTGTTTTTGTTGCAGACATGTGAATCGCACGCTGTAAAGCATTTCATTCACACAAGCTTAGAGCAGCTTGCTTTTAGGGGAAGTGTGACGTCTTTGTTGTTCAGGAGCATCTGTGCCCTCACAGTGGCCTGGCTGAAAACGGAGCTGCAGCAGGCTTCTCTCACTTGCTGCCAGAGAGAGCTGATGCGACCGGTGTCAACAGATGGACTTTCATACTGGGAGAGGAGTGGTGAAGAAACACGAGGTAGAGCGGATTTTTTATTTATTTATTTTATGGAATAAACTCGCAGACTAGATAAAGATTTGCAGCAGAGCAGAGAAAATAAATGGTGGGGAATGATCAGATCATTCTATCCTTCTCTCTCTTTATCTCGCTTACAATGGTCATCTCAGCTAAATGCTTCAATTTATAAGAAGTGGCATGTGTGTGCACACGAGTGTGTGCGTGTGTGTTCGCATGTCCGTGTGACATTTCCTAACCTGACCAGACCAGCCACCCAGAAGTGTCACAAGCCGGCGTGAGCAAAGCTTCCACTGTGAGCTGCACTCAGTAACCGACCACTCGAGCAGAAATCAACACAAACACACACACACACACGTGCACACTATAATTAGAGATGGTGAAGGGACACGGATAGCGTCTGCAGAACCTCTCCTGCTCACCAGAGCAGAAGTGAACACACAAACCTTGTGCACACACGCACACACACACAAACACACACTATAGCCATTGGACGTCGATGGAAGTGTCCACAGACAAGCAGTGGGAAGTAACACCTGATGTCTTTGTTGCCAGGCTCCCGCCTAGCGACTGTCAATGTGGGAACCTGCTGCGACAAGCACGACCCTGTTGCTAGGCAACCCGAACTTATGCGACAGATAGTGGCAAAGTCGTACAGCAAGAGCAAAACTGAACGATACGCGGGGGGGGGGGGGGGAAAGAAAAAGCGGTGTTGGATTCAGACCTCCATGAAAAGCATAAAAATGTTTTTTTTTAAAAAGGTCTGTGGACAGCTTATCAAAGAAGGCACTGAAGCACAACAGCAAGAAGTTTCAACTTGAGTGTGTCTTCAAGAAAACCGGTGCAGCTGTCTGCCTTTTCCTACTTTTTACAGACCTGCTTCCCTGCGTGCCAGCAGTCCTTTGATTTGTGAGGTGGCATGCAGGGCGAGGCGTGTTCCTAGTATACTGTGTGTGTAAACACACACATAAAAGAGCTCTGCGCACAGCCAAGGGATCACATGAACTCTTGTACAAGGTACTGCTCTGTCCATGGACATGCAGGCTCTACCTCAGCCTGCTCTGGCACCCCCCCCCCCCCCCCCCACCCTCAACACACACATACACACTCCCACACATTTCAAGTCAAGCCAAGTGTGTTTTATTGATATAACACAATTTCACAACTCACAAGTTTGCCTTTAGAGACTGCACAATACGTGTAACACCCACTGTTGTTAGGCCCGTGAGTGATATAAGGAAAAACTCCCCACCAGAAACCCTTTAACATGAAAAAATGAACTAACTACTAACATATTCCTAAAAAACAAACATAGCCCGAGTATACCTCTTCCACACAAATGCCCCAATGCACAACCCTACATGTTTGCTTTGCAGAAAGTGCATGCACTACCCCAGATTTCATCCTCTAAAACACAATAATATCCCACAGTACTGGCAGCATTTTGAGTTTCTGCACAGCAAATGCATGCCCGCAGAGCTTTTGCATGAATTCACTTATTTATGATACAGACGCACATGGGAAAAATAGTCAGTTGCTTTCCTTCTATATTGATTCAATCTCTTTGTGAGACTACAACAATACAATGTGATAAAATGGCGATAAATATTCCCATCTATTTTATATCAGTTGCAGCTTAGCCTGGCAACCAGTGGTGTTGAGTCTTCTTTTGAGAAGAGATGCATAGCTGACAGGTTGCACTCATCAGTGCAGACTGACTGACAATCTCTCTGTTTAGAAATAGATGCAATTATGTGCAAACCCCTCACTAATCTGTTTCAGTTTGACTGCAGTCGGTCCTAGTCAGACCACGATTGTTTGGAGTCACGTTGCCTCACATGCTACAAACTTTACCAGAGTCATTTAGACAGCCGTTAGCACATGATTCTCCTTATGGGGACCTGATATTTTTAATATGCTGCTGAGAATATAGCCCAGAAGAAGCGTATAGTATAGCTTTTATTTTGGAAAGAGCCATTTCTCTGTAATAAACTCTCTTTTCCAAAGATGAGTGATTTCTCAATCAGATATATTATTTTTTATTACTTTGTTGTTTCAGCAACATTAAATTTAAAAACTGTACTTTTGAGTTAAAATATATATTTATAATTTTAATAAATGACAAATTAAAAAAGCATGAACTTTTTTTTTTGTATCGAAAAAATATCGAACCGTGACACCAAAGTATCGAACCGAACCGTGAATTTTGTGTATAGTTGCACCCCTAAGAAAGAAAGATAGATAGATGATATATATATATATATATACCAGGGTTCTAACTGGTCAATGTGTAACATTTACATGTATTAAGACACAAAATTTTAATATTCAAAGTCAGAATTTTTCATAGTTATTCACATAGATGACATGATCTCAACCGCATGAGACTGTGAGGGTTTATCAGGGTTTGGCCAAGTGTAAAAGCCCTTTCCAAATACAGAAAAAAAAGGTTGAGCTACTATTGCCTAATTGAGATTGTTAGTCAGTCCCCCTCTGTGAGCCAGGTATGTCACAGAGCCCACTCCAATGAACTCACAGACCCCTGCAAACTGTTCATAAAACATTACTAAAAATAACCTCCTTTATCTCCTTTTCCCTCCGGCAGACCTCCAGTCTCTTCCTGTTAAAAGGGAACTATCCTTTCCTGCTATTGCTAAGTGCTGTTCATAAAGAAAGGTCTGACCACCGGGGTTCTGCCTAATACTGTAGGGTTTTTACCTGGCAACATAGCACCTTGAGATTTCTGGTGCTGTGAATAGGCACTGTATAAATAAAACTGAAATTGAAAAGAAAATTGAGTTCTTTTGCCAAGTTGCCAAATGGAACTTCAGTATCTCAAGTACACTCAGAAGTTGTTTTCCACAGCACGTCCACATCAATGAGTTTGACATCTGCAGATGTCTTTCATTTGTGTTCGTTTCTCTTTCTACCACTCCCATTGCTGTCATCACAAAGACAACAACTACTGCCAACAGGTTAGCTTGGTTTTCAACTACAGTTGGGTGCACATTCAGGCATGCTCTGGTTTGCACACCAGCTCAGCTCAGACAACCTGTAAGGCTGTCAATCTAATGCTGAAGCTTGGGTTCAAAACTGCTCCAAGGCCATTTATTGGATATCTTTCTCCCAGCTTTCCTGTTGTCTCTCTCTAGCTACACAAAAACGGTAACTGTGAGGATAGTCACTAACATGTCAGGAGCTAAACGAGTTAGAAAACCTGACGTGCCCAATAATGGGCAAGGATGATTCACAGGGTTATGCATTGCCCCCCCCTAAATATAACTGTTAGCATCCAAACTCCTTTAGTATTGGCGGTGTGAGAATATTTGTGATGTGTGAGTCAGAGTGAATTCGGCTGCTGAGTGTCGTACACCCACGAGATCCGGCAGTCGCTGTAGACTCTGTTTCTAAATGATGCTGTGTTTCAGGGTGTTACACAGGCTTTTTTTTTCCTCTGTCTTTTTTTGGATGAGTGATCAATTTAGTGAAAGTTGAATCACAGTATCTCAACAGTACTCGTTCAACCACATCCCCTTTCTCTGTTAACCGTTATGTCTTGATTTTGTTGAGCACACGCAGTACAGTACAACCCACACACAGCCTACATATCTAGGAAGACACGCTATGGCCCCTGAGATACCAGAGTGAGTCTTTGCAATGTGTCCAGCACAAAAAACAGCAACAAAAATAACAAATTACTTCTGCGTGTTCAGTGGATATTGGTTTTCATAGTCAGCCTCAATTAATTTGATCATTTCTAAGAAAAACAAAAGAAGGGGGGATAGCTAGGATGCTTGCTTTCAAATAGGAAGATGTAACACTTTTCTTGTTTTAGTCCTTTAACTGCACCAGTCAAAAAAAATAAGGGATCACTTAATCACAGTGTAACACAAAATCAGTTAAACTTCAGGGATATCAAAGGCAACCCTTCCTCTTACTGATTTTTCTCTACATTTACTTTTTGCTAATGTCTGAGGCTGAAAACGGCTGAAATGCAAACTCCAAATGAGTTGATGCCCCAAGTAGAGGAGTTGAAATATCTCTGGGGCTCAGGAACTTGTCATGAGTGAGGGGAGTGTGAAGCAGGAGACTGACAACGAAGAGGGAGCTGAGAACGAACCCGCTTAGATTACTGCCTCATATCAAGATATCTGGCAAAAAATTGATGGATTGACCTGCAGCCCGCTAAGGTTGCACAGCTAGTCCGACTCCTTCACGATGCCACAGCCACACATGCAGTCACAAGAAGGTTTTCTGTGTCTCCCAGCACAATCTCAAGAGTGTATCAGAAATGGGCTGTTACACAAGGACACCTGGACAGGGCTGTAGACGGGCATCAACCCAGCGACACGGCCGGTATCTGCTCTTTTGTGCAAAGAGGAAACTGAGGAGCACTGTCAGAGCCCTAAAAAATGACCTCCGGTGGCTGCTCGTCGTGCATGTTTCCGACCAAACTGTCAGAAAGTGAGAGACGCCTCCAAGGTTCGCACTAAGAGCTGCCTGACCATTCCACAGTAGGGGTGGGACAGACTACTGATAAGCCAGTCTGATCAAACTGGTCAGAAATAGGTTTCATCAAACTCAGCACTCTGAATATATTCTCCCGCAGACTGACACAGCAAAGCCAGCACTACATGGTAAAAATCGAATGAGAGAACAAACTCTCGAGGGGAACATTGCAGACAGTGTGGAGAGGGAGCTAATTACAAAGCTAATTCTTTTAATTGACACATTTTTAAATGAGTAATAATGACAACGTGCGCACACATTGACACCAAAATGGAGCGAATAAAAAAGTAATTTGTGCTTTATGCATCTTCAGAGAGATTTTTGCATTCTCTTTAATTCATCACAGAGTTGAGATACGATTATTACTGTGGGCACTGTAACATGTTAGCATTGTACTGTCAGTTAGCCAGCCTGTTTCTCCTTCTAAAATGTGACAGATTCATACCGTCAAACTGAGACTGTGCAAAACATGACAGTAATTTCCAACAACGCAGCGAGCTGAGCTGTGGCTGAGGGCCAGCAGGAGAACGGGGATCACGATCATAGAGCTCGGCTAATTCATCTAATTAACAGCACTGCTGCAAACGTATCAGCACATCACAGCATTTTTAGTGTCCTAGTTTCCCTTTCAAGTATGCAAAACAAACAGTTAAAAGTGAATTAATAACCACAAGACAATTGGCCAGTGGGTGAGTTATTCATTTCTTCTTTTGTCTGTTTCCATTCCAGCAGGTTAATGGCTCTGAAGTCTTTCATCTTACTGGAGACGCAACACTAAAAGATGTTTTCTTTTTCTTTACTCCCTCATTTTTGTCCTCATCCCCTCTCTTTGTATCTTTGTGGTTTTTGTTCTGTTACACAGCAATAACATGATTTACACATAAATTATAAAATGGCCCACATGGTTATGAAGGTTATAAAAACTTTTAACAAGCATGACTGACATGCATACGTAATGACAAATAGAAGAAAAGTCGTCATAACAGAATGCTCAAAAGCAGCTAAGCCAATAAACTGTGCTTCTGTGCAAATCATCGTCTCCCAAAGTCTCTTTGACTGAGGTGATGAGTGCAAAGTTGCCTTGTCCCAGTGGGAAATGCGCCAAGTTCAAATACACTGGAATTTCCCTTTTTTTTTTTTCTTTTAACAAGTTTCTGTTGATCTCATACCACAAATCAGCTGGCAATGAGGAAAGTATAGACGCAGCTATTCGGTAGAAGAGCAAGTGGAGCTGTAGTTTGGTGCACGTTAACAAAATAATCACTATTAACCATCAACAAGGTCCGTCAGGACAAAAGAGACACTGTGGAAGAGAGCCAGAGGTTAATAATAACTAATGATTAACTGCACACAGAGTGAAGAAGAAACACTCAGTGCATCGTGGGAAGCCCCCAGCAGCCTAGGCCTATTGCAGCATAACTAAGGGTCATCTGATCCAGCCTTAAATATAAGCTTTATCACAAAGGAAACTTTTTAGCCTGATCTTAAAAGTAGAGAGGGTGTCTGTCTCCTGAATCCAAACTGGGAGCTGCTTCCACAGAAGTGTGGCCTGAAAGCTGAAGGCTCTGCTTCCCATTCTACTTTTAAATACCCTGGGAACCCCGACTAAGCCTGCAGTACAAGGGCAAAGTGCTATTGGGGCGATATGGTACTATGAGCTAATAGAAGCTTATGCCACACAGGTAAAAATCAGCTATACAGGACCTCTGAGTCTATTAGAGGGTCTGCGGGATGACTGGGCTCTCAGAGACTTGGACAGTTTTCCAGACATGGCTAAGCCTAGTCCCAGACTAAAAGAAAAAATTCAATACAGAACTCCATTGAATAAAGGTTATGGTCCACAACAAGACTTAATCCATGTCTGGGAAACTGAGTACATGTTTGATCTGTCACCCTCCTGTGTTTTAAAGCTTATGTTGCATTTCCATGTAGCTTAACTCATAAAGGCTTGTGATTGCGATTTTTCCTCATTTATTTTGCACTCATCCAGTTGTCTGACAAAACAAAACATCAAAAATAATAACAATATCACAACCTAAACACTGTCTGATGAACCTGCCACATATTCTCTGCAGACGCAGGTCCAGAAAGTAGCGCTAGTCATGTGTTTCCCACACCACTTTCAGTCCAGGAGGGTCACAGTAGGAATGTTGATCTTCCATTTCAGTCTGATCTGATCAGTTTGACGAAGACGAATAAAATGGTTTCTCTTTTTCCCTTTCCTCCTGCACTAAGGCAGAGCAGACAGTTTGGTGTAATTCAGCCTGATTTTTATTCATCTTGTTTTCAGCACAGGGTCACTTGGCAGTGAAGAAATACTTCTTTTTTTTCCCTCCCTAAAACATAAGTGTATTTTCATTACCCAAGAAAAGGAACTGAGAGCAAACGAAATAACCTTTTCAGATTGTTAACCTGGCAAACGGTTTTACTCTAAAGCAGCGTTAAAATGAAATTTGTAGCGACGTGAAAATGAATTTCCTTTACAGCGACTTTATGACTCCCAGAGGTAAGAATCTATATTATTGCTTCTTTATGACAATAACAGGCACGCTTAATGAGATGAGATGCGATGCAGAGTCTATATGGCCCAGTACTCTTTATCCAGCAGTCACACTTTCATTAAATGTGTACATTTTTTGACACTGAGCCACGAGCGATATGCCAATACAATATATATGATAATTACAATGTGTGGGTTGCAGCAGCTCTTACCTATTTAAAGTCATTCATTATCACTCTGTTTCATATCTGAGCAGCTGTGTGTGTGTGTGTGTGTGTGTGTGTGTGTGTGTGTGTGTGTGTGTGTGTGTGTGTGTGTGTGTGTGTGTCTAGCCTCTACCCTACGCTAAACCCTGTAGATGGATGTAACAGCGCTGTGTGTGCCTTTGTGTGTGTCTGCACTTCAGACACGAGGCCCACAAACAAAGGACCATTCATCGTCCCATTTGGGCGATTGCGAGGGCCCTACTTGGAGACACTGGGGCTGACACTGAGATTCGTGCCACTGGGCGACACAATAGCAACATTATGTGGTGTCAGAACAGCTACACACACTTCTTGGAAGAATGATTCAAGGCTCCAAGCTCTGAATCCCAAACACACACACACACACACACACACACGTAAACAAAGCATGTGGGATATGTTTGTGAATCAGTTGCGCGTGCGATTCAAACTCTCAGAAACAAAGTAAGGCCGGGATTTGGTTTCTCAGGAGCAGTAGCCATTTACATTGATGAGTTTAAACATTCTGAAAAATGCTGCAGCTATCAAGTTTGTTCCTCTTACAAAAACTGGTGACAGGAAGCACTGATTTTCATGGCAATGACCTCCATACGACACTTTGTCTGCGCATTTTTTCTAGTCATCGTGAGTTTGTAATGGTCAGACACTGTAGGACATAATTATTGTACATCATTGTGACATCAGCATGCGTCTCCACAGACAGATTAAGACTGACTCTTCACTACAAAACATGACCATTATGTTTAGCATGTCCTGCGGCATGTGTTTTCTAGTCTTACATTATAGCCCTACATTATACATTGAGTGCACCTCTTGCACGTGTACATGTGAAAGTAAAGGTCTAAGCAAAAGGCAAGATTGTGAGCTGAGGCAAGTAAAAGTAGGCAGAAACACGGGGAATGAAGAGTTAAATGGAAAACAAAGCACAGAAAACACGACACGGGCAGGTCTGATTAATAAATAACCTCAGTCGTGATCTTCATGAGCTTCGGTGAGTCAAAAGCCGTCCTCGTGGCAGTTTAATGCGCGCTTACTTTGTGTTTTTACAGCGCAGTGTAACTTATGTGGGGAGTGACTGCTTGGCGAGCAATTAAGCTCTAGTTTGTCTTAACACTCACGTCAAAGCCAAGGGAAACACTAGAGTGTCAAAATTAACATACAGGTGTAAAAAGCTGTTTGGCCCTTTTTATTAGGTCCACAGCCTTGGCTGATCCACCCGTGTTAACACACAGGCTCGTACACTGCAAACTAACCGGCACAGGCCAAGGTCTATTTGAGTGTGCATTCACGAACCTTTTAAAGTACACATATAACAACATTTCTGACTTCAAATGAAAATTGCTGAAAAATAAATGTAAATAAAGTGCCAGCGTTTTTTATTTTTCTGTGAAGGGTGCCATACTTTTGTGTTCTTATTCAAAATGTTAACTATGAAGCTATTTTTATAAGCATCTCCTTTAAATTTGATTTGCACTCTCGCACTGGTTTATATTTTAATCAAGCTCCATTACTTGGAAATACAAATCCACCCTTTAGGATTTGGAAAGGTTGCCACATGTGTCCTTGGAATATGAGAAAAGAGACCTGGAAATGCGGAACAGTATAGCCCTTCTCCACTTTCAGGAACAAGAGATTCTGCTTCTAGAAAATTAGGGATTCAGGTTTTTGCAGGTTGACTGAATTTGTGCATCATTATATTTGGATGAGAAACATTGGTCCCTTTAACGGCAGAGACAGACATAATGGACGATGGACCGCACCAGTCTACAGTCAACTTTAAAGTCTCCTTGCATTATCCCCCCTCTCCTGTTTCATGTTGACAAGCAAAGCAAGAAGACCAAAAAAACCAAATGTGATGCACAAAATGAGACACACACTAGACGAACTGTTAACTTCTTCAACCCACTCCCATTCATCTTTCCCTCACACACAACACACATTCACTCACCCTTTGTTCCAGCTCTCCCTCTCCTATCTTTTTTCTTTTCCAACCCTCTCCTCCGCCTCCTCCTCCCTCGCTGCCTCTCTCTATTCAACCTCTTTCCTCTCAGTCACTGCCTTTGACCTCGCTCCAGTATAAAAGCTAACCTTACACGTCAGAGAAAGGTCACTTGCACACAGGGGGAGGGTCACGGTGAGGTTGAATTCAAGCCCTGGGGCGCTGCCTATGTCCCAGAGGACTGTGGGCAATGTGACAAGGATGAGGCGGGAGGGGCTCCCACTTGACCTTAGGGGGTGTTGTTCATCTGCACACATATACAGCTGTATGCAGTCACTGTGCTGAATATACGGATCTAACATCTAGAAGATCATTCAGATACCAAGAATAAAAACCAGCAAAAAAATGAATGGGCTTTGGTTTGAATAAAGGCTTAGATTCACATCAGTGAAAAAACATTAGCACACGTTTCTCGCCCACATGGAATAAATGTGCTCGCTATATCTTCATATTATAAAGCAGCTGGTCATAACTCATTTGGATTATTCTTACTTTCTATATGCCTCACTTTTCACCAGTTGTGCGCATGTGTGCGCATGGGTGTCCAGTGATTGCCTCCTCCAAACTGATCTGTCTTCCTCAGAGGAGGGTGACAGGTCCCTCTGTGTCTCACAATAGAAAGACAACCCCCTCGTACGCACACACTGAGTCACACTTACCATACAGCCAGATGGGCTTGTGTCCCCCATCGCCAGACAAATTAAGTTTGGGCCTCCAGATTAATATTCAGGCAAAGCAGCGGCTCTATATAATTGAATCATGGTGCCATGAGTGTACAACAGGGGCTACTTTAGATGCAGTCACCATGTGCGCACCCACACACACAGACACACACACACACACTCCAACATCAACACTTGGCTGCCAGCTGCGCTCACTATCCTGTCTGCTGGTTGGGGACAAGACATGAATACACAATCACAGCTCTGCATGCACCACACGCTGTTTTATGGTGGGTTTTGTGTTTTTTACCTG
The DNA here is from genome assembly GCF_057382185.1 of Mchenga conophoros. NCBI lineage: Eukaryota > Metazoa > Chordata > Actinopteri > Cichliformes > Cichlidae > Mchenga > Mchenga conophoros. Next base: position 48,616,254 of record NC_140532.1, read on the forward strand.
TAGGTCTCCGCCTGCTACCTAAAACTCTATTGAAGTACACCTTCTGAAAAATACAGTAGAGACACACAAAGGTTTATATTGTTTTTTTAATGTCGGAAAAATATGTCTGTACTGTCACTAATGAAGTAAGCAGTAAAAGTTTTTTTTAAAGTAGACGGTGGTGTTGATTTTTAAATTAAATTAATTTAAAAAGAGGTGATCATATATATATATATATATATATATATATATATATATATATATATATATATATATATATATATATATTATTGTTTTGTTTAAATATTTATTTTAATATTTTCTTATCAATTGGCATAAGTGTGAAGCCTCCACTGACACCACACAATTAGAAATGGCCACGCTAAGAAAGCCTTTAAAATACATACAACTTATCTACATCTATACTTTATACGTTGCTTTTCTAGTGACATCTAACGACATCGCTATGAAATACTGAGGACAAAACAATATCTCATTCTGGTTTTCCATCATGTTTGGATGCTTTGAACGGTGTAACTGTGGCACGGGTATTAAAATGTAAAAAAAGAATTAAAAAACAACTTGATGTTAAGATTGTGTGTTTATGTTACACTAGTGCATCTCAAAAATGTAGATCATCTCGTATTTTAATTCAAAAAGATAATTTTTTATTTTCTAGACTTATTACTTGGCAAGTGAAACATTTTAAGCCATTTTTATTATTTTCTTTGTTTGCTTTTAGCTCATGAGAGGTCAGACATCTAGTATATCAAATTATTAGAATATTTCCTATGACCTGTAAATGGACTGTTTATACAGCGCTTTTCTACTACCAGAGCACTTTATGTAAAATGCCTCGTTCACCCATTCATATAAGCACTTTCTTTCTGTTCTTTCTTCTGTGCTCAAGTGCTTTCTGTCCAATGCTGACAGACATTCATACTCTCGTGGGTGCATCTGAGAGCAACCTGGGGATATTTGGCGTGCAGTCAGGGATCGAACCACCAACCTTTGTAGTCAGTAGATGACCTACTCTACCTCGTGAGCTACAACCACCAGCTCCAGAACAATGCAGAAATGTCCAACTTCTGAATTCACAACTTGGTTGCAACTCATATTAGCATAAATTACTACATCAGTGTGACAAGGAACGGAGTTGATCAGCTGGTGGCTCTGCTGAGGTTCAGCTCATCTGTATTTTGGGGTTTTTGGGAGTTTTTCTCATCATTCTATTGATAATACGTCACAGATTGCTTGTGAGGTTCAGATTAAGTAAGTTCACTGTGAGCAGGTGGAAACACTTAAGCTGCGAAAATAAATCTCTAATCTCTGGGACCTTGATTTCCAAATGAAATGCACAAAAAATGACTTCCATCAGAAAAGAGCAACAATCCAGCTCTCTTTCTTCTTAGCCCATGCAAGATCTCTGGCTTATGACTGACTCGATATTAGTAACGCTACAGTTGTAGCTTCTTTCCTGAACATGTCTGAGCGTGGTTGGTGCACTGACACCAGCCTCAGTTCCCTCATCCATTTGTTGAACCAACTTTTCCGCATTTCCAAAGTTTGAATAATCATTCAACTTAAAAAAAAAGACTTGAAATGTTCACTAAATGTCGAATGAATATGGAGTACATTTAAATCACGAAGAAAAACGTATTTCTCGCGTGTTCTTTTTGATCAGCCGTGATACTTGCTGTTCATCATTGCTAGCCAAGGATCAGGCTGCTTAGGCTAACTCCACTTATAATGCTTAACAAATTTATTTATACCACCATCCAATATAAGCTTTATGCTTAAGGTTTAAGCTCCACTGATTTTCATACTGACTGTTTTACAAAAAAGGAGAAAATAATCAAATGTGTTATTGTTTTTGATTAAGATGCCAAATTACAGTTATTTATTTGTATTGCTGAGCAGAAAAATTAATTTTAGTGGTTAAATGTTATGCTTGATTAATTTCTGTGGAGTTGTGTCAGCTCAAATTTGGCTATAAAAACATTCATTCAAGTTCTCATTTGCCAAATAAATACTACTTTTAGTTTTAAACAAGGTTTTGATGGATTTCTAAAATATGTTGTGGACTAATAAATTTATTAAGCACTGTATATGACCTGCAGCTTCAGATGATGTGCCTGCATCAAATGCTGCCATCATGTCACCTTAGTATTTAAGTATGTATAAATAAATAAACACAAAAGGTAATTTCCTTGAACCTGTGATGGTTCATGCATGTGTCAACCCGGGTGGAAGCCATAGGTAAAAAATTTTTAAATAAATAGTAATTAAATATTTAAGGTTCCTTTTGATGAAGATTTCTTTTTGATGAAGCATGCCTCTTGAATTCAAGTTTTATATGGTTACCGTCTTAGCACTTTAACGTAAAAGTATTGTTAGTGCTCCTTTGAGGAGGAGAATTCAATTAATCATTACCTCCAGGAGCTCACTTGGAAGAACGTTTTGTTTTTTTTAATTAGCAGAAACAATAGTGTGAAATGCAATAATTGATCAGTGGCTTTCTTCCTCCAAAAGACACGCTTTTTGGTCCCACAGGGAAGAGCAACCAGGTGCTTCAGAAAATTAATATTGGATTTCGAAGTGCAGCATGTACCTGTCAAAGCAACGATCTGACCGTGCACATCAGCCAAGCTGCAGTTTGGAGGAAACATGCACAGAAAAAGGGGGGAGATTAAAAACGTTGTGATTTTTAAATTTATTTTTTTTTAAATCACACTTTTATATACTTTGACAACATAGTTGTTGTTCCCCAAATGCATTTTTCGCACCTTTTTTTTATTGTTTCAAAAAGGTGACAAAATATCGATCCTAATAATAGATCAAGTGCTAGCCGGCTCAACAAGCTGCTACACTGCCCACAAACACCAACACATACACAGACTCACACCTCCACAGTCTCTTTTGCTTCCTGTTCCTCTCACAGGCTGTCACCCTCACAAGTTTTGGTGCAGAGAGAGGAGGTGACATGGACAAGCGAACACACACACACACACACACACACACACACACACAAAATTCATTTCTCACCACTCTTTTGCAGTTATCCCACACGACCACCTCCTCTTCTTCGCTCCTTTCTGTCTCTCGCCCTCTCTGTTACACACAAGGTTCAGTTGTGGGTTATCTGCCACTGGCCCTGCTCATTAAATTTCATGGCGAATATCCAACATACATCCACTTTTGTCTTCATCATTTCTTTAGGGTTTTGCATCATGTAAAAAACATTATGTGCAAATAAATCTGCATTCATTCCCAGCTCTTTCCAAACACAAAATGATGAAGACTTTCTGCCAGTGAGGCGGTAATAGCACCCAATTTCTGCCTTTTTGTTAATTTCGTGACATCTCTACTGGCAAATATGAGCACAGAGGACATTCGAGAGGACTGAAGGTACCAATTAGAGTCATTTTGGCATGAATACCACCTTTACTCCTCTCACTGTTCCAACCCAGTATCAGCACACAGACATACAGTCTTTAGTTTGCAAAGGCGCTTCCACATACTTTAAGTGATTAAGTCCCTAATGGCAACAAGGCCAGACCGGTACAGTGGTATCTGGCATCCACAGCCGCTTGGATGCTGTGTGAGAACTATCACTTCCAGTGATTAAATCCCAGCACTCATCTTATCTGAAGGCAGCAGGGCAGGTAAAGTGCACTGCAGTGGCAACGGTTAATCTGAGGGAAGTGCTGCGCATTCTCAAAGAGCAACCTGGTTTATAAACACCACTTCCTGTGTGGGTGCCTTGTTGACTGAACCACACTTCACTTTGTTTCTCTCTACACTAAACTGGCTCTGTGGATTTCACAAGGCAAAACATGTTTAGTAAGTTGTAAAGGCTGTACGAGGACAAAGTGTTCACGTGGATGCCAGATACGGTTGGTTTCGTCCCAGTACGTGCAATTGCAATCTACAGCACTTGAGCACAATGTCACATAGCCAGATAGAAAAAAAACGCATCCCACGCAGTGCACTCAGCCAACACTCATCCTAATAAGATATTCACAGCTGTATCCTACAATTTACCATGGTTTATGGCAGCACACTAGTCCAGCTACTGGGGGTAGTGCACCTGCTGGTTTCAGGACAAACAACAATCAGCAGACTCAAAAATTAGAGGACATAGAAGACTGAAGCTTCTTATGGTGCATTCGCACATTCTTTGTGTAAATACATGCGTGTTGAAAAAACTACAAATGTTCGCCCCTGACAGCCAATGAGGACTACGAGTGATAGCTGGAATCACGTTACGCTAACCGTTGATTTCACTCACGTTTCTTCCTGTGCATTAGTTGAGAATGACCGAGCTAAAATCCTGTGTGACTTCCATATACAGACAGAAAAACTGGTGATAGCTAACCAACCAGATATAGCAGTGGTAGCCAAGTAAAGGAAGACGGCCAAGCTAGGCGAATGGCTTCAGCATCAACATCTAAGATCTCTGTCCAGAAGAGCCCAATCCTAGGAACAGCAAAGATACTGCACAGGCCTCTGGTGAAGGACCCAAGCTTGAAGGATAAAGACCAGTTTATTCCAGAAGAAGAAGAAGATCCAAAAGTTTTTCACTGAAGCAGAAACATTTTAACCTTCACAATTAGAATAATATTGCATTTATGACACTTGGACTGATGTTAAATATGTTTTGTTTTTTTAAAACAGTGAACTTATTTGATCCGCTCCGATCTTCCTGTAATATTACACTTAGTGTTTTTTGTAATGCATGCTACATATGTGTCGTACTATGATTTAATCATGAGGTGGCCTGTTTTCTGGCTTAAACATCATAATTATCATAGATTGTTAGTATGACTCAAGTAAACACGTGAGAGGAAAAATGTCATTGGGAAATGGTGGAGCCACATTTATGAGTTATTCATAGTAAGAGTCATTTAAGTCTTAAGTCTTAGAGAGTGATGTATAAAACCTAAATGACAGAAAATCTTTAAATTAGGGGAATAATGAAAACACTATTTCAAAAGTCTTTTATGTACACTGCTCAAAAAAAGGCCCACTTTAATCAGAGTATAGCATCGAGTCAGGTAAACTTCCAGGACACTGATGAGTTCGGTTAAGCAGCAGAGGAGGTTGTTAACCAATTTCAGCTGATTTAGTGTTCATGAAATTAACCGGTGCACTAGAGAGGCAACGTGGAGGAAACTGACAGTTTCTCCATCCTCATCTTTTCTGTCAGTTTTTTCACTAGCTTTGCATTTGGCTAGGGTCAGTATCAATACTGGACACAGAGGTTGCACAGGTAGTCCAACTCCTGCAAGACGGCACACCAATACGTGCTATTGCCAGGATTGCTGTCCATCCAGCGCAGTCTTGAGAGCATGGAGCAGATTCCAGGAGACAGGCTGTTACTGTAGGAGAGCTCGATGGGGCGGTGCAAGGTCCTTAACTCATCAGCAGGGCAGGTATTTGTTCTTTTGTGCAAGAAGGAACAGGATAAGCACTGCTCGAGCTACAAAATGACCTCCAGCAAGCCACTGGTGTGAATGTCTCTGACCACACGATGAGACAAAGACTTCATAAGGGTGGCCTGAGGGCCTGACATCCTTCACTGTGCCTTGTGCTCACTGCCCAGCACTGTGAAGCCACACTGACATTTACCAGAAAGTACCAGAATTGGCGAGTTGTGCAATCGCCTTGTGATTGAAACCGATCGCTAAAATTACTTGAGGTCAGTCGCTAAATGTTAAAAAATTCAGTCTAATTGTTCCATTAAATTTGTTTTTCTAAGGCAATACAACACATTAGCTAGTCAAATAGTTCACTTCATATTTTTATTTTTTTAAATCTCCAAGAACAAATGTAATCAATTAAAATATGAACTACTTCAATGCTTATGCACTGACAGAAACGCTGTCTATGAGTTTGCTCGTGTTAGAATCTGCGATCTCATTTAAGAACCAGCTGTATTGTTGTAAAGTGGAGCCTACTTATTTGTTTATTATGCTGATTTTATTAAATTAACTAAATCATGGAACCATCTGAGCCCAACTTGGCGGTGTAGAGGTACGCTCCTTATCAAATTTCCAATTTCATTGTACTACTGTATGTATGACTGTGCAATGACAAAAAAAAAAAGAGTTATCTTATCTTAAATAAGTATGTCTAAATGCTTTCTGGAATCTTAACACATGCATCTGTGATTTCCCAATCGTACCCCACATACGACAAGACGTTTTGCCACCTTGTCTCCTGAAATCAACAGTTACTGTCATCTATTAAGGTGTGTTGAACTCACAACATCCACAAACAGAAACAGCGAAGGAGTAAATTGATCTCAACGCCCAAAAAAGACAAAAGCCCAGAGAGCTGCTCTGTTTTCGATAAAGGATGACACACCCTTAAAGCTAAACCTTTAATCGCAGCAAAAGCACTACTAGTGACATGCTTTATGCTTTGTAATACCACACCTTTATTAACCTGTACCACAACATAGCTAATCAGGGAAACCTAGGCCTTTGAACTGCTGAAAACAACATACTGTAAGCTGCAGTGCTGGCAAGATGAAAGTCTCAGCAGCATGAATAATTAGGCCAGCAACACCCAGCTACTCTCTTTTCACAATTTAACACAAGTAGATAGGAGGTCATTGTAAAAGAGGCACAGGACAGTCTGCAGAACTGGAGAGGTGATGACGTCATGGCGACACAAACCAGGAATAGTTCATATCATTGAAGAGCAAGGGAGTGAAGAGCAGGTAAGAGAAGACCTAGATATCGCCGCCAGGCCCTGCAGCCATGTTTTTCAATGTCTGAACCACTTAGCGAATGAGAGAGACACAGAGAGAGAAAGGGCAGAGAGAGAGTGACACACCAGATATTTCATAGCCTAATGCAGCCTGGAAAGTGGCAGTTCTGTTGAAAAGCACACGAAGCCTCCAGGCAGCTTTCTGGACCTTGGTAATCTTCTTCAAATCGCATGCCTAATGCTCACTCACACCCAAACACCCATCTGAAATGTTCCCAAAAAAGAAAAAGAAAAAAAGGCTGACCGGCCGCCTGGATGGCTGGATGGCCGGATAATTGACTGGGTGAGTGAAATCAATGCTGTGAACTGGATGTGCTTTTCAGCTCCACTAACAGCACGCTGGTTCAGTAAGAGTTCAGCATGCCACAGTAAATGGTCTGGGGGGTTTGTGTGGCTCAGCTGGGAGGACACTGAATCACCGCTCTTCACATGAATCCGCTACAAAGGCTGCTCTGCTGGCGCATGTCACCGAAAAGGACTTTAGAGACGAAGAGGCGGAGTTCATGTTACACCGTCCATCATTTTGACTCAAATGAAACGTGAATAATCACTAACCATAAGGTTATTTTTCATTGTTATCATTCGCTGGAAGCAGCAGCCACTAACACACAGCTGTCACTGTGCCCGAACAGGCAAACTTATATAATGAAATTATACAATTAATTAAGACAGTACAATTAAAATATGAGTAAACCATTTACAAGCAATTACCTCAACAATAACAGTGCAAGTAGAAGTGCATTAAACTGTAGCTGCATAAGCCAGTAACACAGACAGAGACACACACACACAGCAAAAATGCACAATTAATAAAGTGCAAAATACAAAAACAACCAAAATCTCTGAATTTATGCACCAATAAAACCTAAAACATCAGTAAAATTTGTTTGGGCAAAATATTTAAAAAAAGAATAGGGGCAGTGATAGGCAAAACATGTGCAGCCTGAAGAAACTGCCTCCAGGTCATTTAAAAATCACCTTAAATGTATTCACCCAAACCAGCTTCTTAACTTTCAGTTGATTTTGCAGCTGATTCCAGGAGCTGCAAATGTGAATGCTCTTTTGCCAAATTTAGTGCAAACCTTCGGGCCAGACAGAAGGAACGAGTCGCAGGACCAGAGAAAATTATTTCCTACACTTAATAAGGGTATTCTGATAATGTCAAACGCATCCTTGTAAATAAATACATCGACTTCTCATTAACTGTTTTATTTAACTGAAGATTAAAAGCTGAAAAGCACACGATCTGAGAGAGGTATCTTAGTATGATTTTTTTCTAGAGCAATTTCTTTGCTTAAAAAGCTTCTCATCTGAATGGAAACTGTTGCATGTCAATGGCATACAATGAAGCTGTAGTTGGAAAAGAAAAAACATGCACAGCTAAAAAAAATAATGCCCCTCCAGATTTCTGCTGCATTTAGGAATAACTTGTTTTTTACCTGATACATGGCTTCCTGTGAGTTCCACCTTCATGCGTCATTTTCTTCTCTGAGATAATGAAATGAATTAATATATTAAGGGGGATTTATAATGAATATTGTTTAATACATAGGGATATTAATAATTTCCCACATATTAAGGAGGAATGAAAGTACATGCAGGTATATATGCACATATAGGAAGATATCACCATCTGTTGCTTTGGCTTGCTCTTAGCAGCACTTGAGATTTTTTTTTTTTTAAATCATTCAAATAAACCTAAAATAATAAATAATATAAAAAATATCCAAGTAACAGACAGTTTAAAAGATGGAGGTAAGCTTCAAAAATAGTGTTTTGGTTGATGCCATATTGGGGGTTTTTGGCATCGGAAGTAGCCTTATGAGCTAGAACTAGCTAGCCTGGTTTGCAAAACTCACAGGCACATATTGGCTAATTAGCAAGCTAATAAATTACTAGAACTTCACTCACCAAAGCTGAAGCACAGACTTCTTGAATAGTCTGTACCACATAGCAGGTCATGATATTAGCCATATAATCTAGATAACGGCTAGAAAGAGACTCTGATTGGAAAACATGTCAGTGAAAGTGGCCACACCCCTAACTCAATTATCCAAGTGGATGATTTTTATTTTTTTTAAAGAAAAAAGAAATCCCCACACTCACAGCTGCAATGAGAGAGGGGTAATAGCCATATAAGCTTAACGTGTTTTTGAACCAGGGTGTAAATATGCTGTAAAGTTGGCCATTTTAATATTTTAATATAGTGTAAGGGGTCTGACTCGCTTTTGGGTGAAGTGGCACCTAGGGGAGCTGCAGTTGGCTTAATTTTCCATCCCTTCACTTGGAACTCAGTGTCTCCTTGCTTTTAGGCAGCACCGATGACCACCAGTTATAGGAAAAGTCATACTAAATATAGCGATAATGAGGTGATGATCACTGCTGTGGGTGAGTGGGATGTGAAGCACTCAACCTGTGTTGACATGCATTTCCACATTTATGTATATATGATCTTTCCTTGTTGATGAAGCTTATAGTTAGTGTGAGAACAGGTGACCCTGAGCCCTCTCTTAGTTGTGCTTAAATAGCCTTAGGCTGCTGGAGAGTTTCCCATGCACTGAGCATCAGCCATTTTCACTTTCTATGTGTTTATACAGCACTACTGCATTTAACCATTAGTAATTATTAAACTCTGGAACTTTCTCCCACAGTGTGTCTTTTGTTCTGTCTCATTCCCCTCACCTCCACCTGGTCACAGCGGATGGCCACCCTTTCCTGAGCCTGGTTCTGCCCGAGGCTTCTTCCTGTTAAAAGAGAGTTTTTTCCTTCCCGCCATTACCAAGTGCTTTCTCATTGGGTGCCGTTTGTTTATTGGGGTTTCTTTCTAATATTGTAGAGTTTTCAGCTTACAATATAAAACTCCTTGAGGCGACTATTGTTGTGAATTGATGCTGTATGAATAAAACTGAAATGACTTTAATATATTTATGCCTCTGTGTTCAAAAATTCCTACCCAACAAATAAAGATCCAAACAGTTGCATGTCTGGGTGCTGAGTGGGAACACCGGCTCAGTCATGTATAAAATATGACCATGTTGAGCACTGCAATGTTCTCCCTGCACTTGGCCTCCTCTTCACATGTCAGGGCCTTTCCTCTCCGTCACATGGGCTCACTCATCATCTGCAACTATCACCGAGCGGGCAGGCTTCCACTCTTGCGCCCAGGGTACCTCCAAGACAGGCGCAATGTTTAAATCAGTCCCCAGGAAAAACTGGATCTCTTCCACTGTTTAATTCCACAGACTTTGAGGCATGCAGTTGCTAGGCAACAGTAGAAATGTGTGCCCTTCTCTGATATCCATGTTGGTTTCATTTCTGCATATGCCAGCTTTGACTCAGATCTAAGTTAAGGAGATAATTGTCATTTATAAAAATACACCCCCAAAGCATTAGGCGAGATTTCGCAAACAAACAGCTTCAAATGAAACTGTGTAGTTTTGATTTTCCATGTTTTTATTTATTGTACAAAGGGAGAACGCTTACACTAAAGTGTTTGAGTTGTGGCTGAAAAAGGGAGTTTTAATGAGTTCTGACTCAGAATACTGAGTTATTCAAATATACTCAACAAACACACTCAGCTTCTTGGTATGCTAACATGCGAAGAGCAAACAAAGTTTCTGGAACAGCGAGAAATATTTAGCTTCAGAAAAGAAACAGCATATTTTGGCATCTCTTTAAACTAGTACATAGACACATAAAAAAAAAATCAATATTTTGTTGTGTAGCTTGTCCTTATCTTTACTGAACGAACCTTTGCTTGTAACAGACACACATCACAGAAAGCGTGTTTCAGTTCCGATGAAACAATCAGTGCACGTCTTTGTGTTTTTGTGACTGTGAAGCTAAAGAAAAACTGCATGGGATTGTGTGGCTTTTGTGTCTGCTGCTATAAAACCCTCTACTGAACATCTCCATCCCCGGGGTGTTATGTTTGTGCATGAGAGGCCATTAGAGGTGGAAACTGGAATTGAAATGACTGTGTGTGTCTGCTTTTCTTTGTTGTGTGCATTTTTCCATCTCTCTATACACTAGTATGGTATCCAATACAAAGTAAATATGGGGCCGGTATTGCTGATACTGATATTGACTCGGACGATCGAAACAAAGTATCGATCCCATCACACTACTATCAATGCTATCGATTTTTGGATCAATCTGCTCACCTCTACTACACACATGCTACACACAGACCTTCGGCACAAATGCTTGGTGGGACATAGTCAACTTGTTTTGATTAGCAGGCTTTTTTATTAGTTATGTCTTCAGTAATCCGACTTATCCAGGAATGTAGAAGTACTGATCTTCTTCCAGGTTGGACTCTTTAATGACATTTAGGCTTTTCTCTAATCCACACAGGCTCAAATATATACAAACGCTTATCATAACAAGTGCTGAAGGTCTACGGTGCATTAGTGATCACGACTGTTTAAGGGTTTTTTTCTTCCTTTTAGGTCTCCGTCCACTTCAAAAAGAATCAAAGAATGTCTCTCTGTTGTCTTTCCAAATATTTGATAAAGCTTCACACACACAGGTAGACCTTGGACCCTTGGAGAAATTCCTCGGCCAACAGAGGCGATTTCATTACATGAACAGGATTTGCTGTGTGTTTGTGCGTGTTCATTCTGCTTTGAGGGAGAGACTGCACCAAGCCGAGGAAATACAGTGCCTTCTCATCAGTGCTGCTTTGCTAATCTCACCATGTCTGCCTTTGCTATTTAAGTTTTCATGCGCTGTGTTTGAGACATCAGTGGTTTCAGATGGTTGTTTGCAGCCAGCTGCGCTCTGTACACTCTGCTCCCACTATCTCAGTGTTTTCATCTCCTTTGCAAACAGATTTCATCTGTTTGGGCTCTTGCTCGCTTTGTGCTCTCTGTCAGCGAGACCCCAAGCAGAAAGCATCTTCTGCGTCTCCCTTTTTCTTTTTTCTTTCTGGTCCCCACAGGTAACAATGAAAATGTTTATGTACAATTATAAACTCGCAGGCCACTTTGTTAGGTACACTTTGCTAGTACTTGGTTGGACCTGCTTTTGCCTTCAGAACTGCCTTCATTCTTTGTGGCATAGACTCAAAATTACAAAGGAAATAAGCAGCCTAAAGAACAACTCCCACAGAGGGACAAAAAAAAAATCCTGAACATGAAACAGGAGAAGGAGAGTCTCTCTGTCAAGCTCACTGAAAACGGTCAGAAAGATGAGGCCTTCACAAACACATGCAGCTCTCTGGAGGACACCTTAAGGTACTAGGAGAGAGAAGGTGGAGCAAGACAAGAGAGTTTTGGAGGACGAAAACAGCTCAACAGCTCCTGGAAGTCAAGGAAGACACCAAAGTAGCCAAGGGAAGAAAAGAAAAAAGTAGAAAAGAAAGATCTGTATGGAGAGCATAAGGAGTCAAGGATAAATGCAAAGATAAAGAAAGTCGGGCAAAGAGAAGTGCAAAAAGCACTGGAAGAAGAGAAAAAGTGAATAGAAGAGGCAAATAAAGCAGCTGAAGCTGCACAGAAAGACACGGGAGTGAGAAAAAAAGCATTAGAACAGACGAAAACAGAAATAGGAAAAACAAAAATGTCGGAGCGACCCAGGACCCTGAGCAGTTATGAATTATTTTGTTATATGTATAGGTGATACTGTGCTGCTGTTCTGTGTCCACATTTCTGTATAGGCAGGTATGTGTGTGTGTGTGTGTGTGTGTGTGTGTGTGTGTGTGTGTGTGTGTGTGTGTGTGTGTGTGTGTGTTTGGCTGTAGGATGGATGTCAAGCACCTGCAGGCCTGGTGGGTGTGTCCCTGCTAGGGGACTGGCCACACCCAAAGCTCCTGCCACATACATGCTGCTGGTCAGGGCTCGTCGGGGGAGCTACTTAGGAGAGTCTTGGAGCTCCCACCGGCGCGGGACCACTGTGTGAGACTCCACGTTAGTCATCCAGTTGAGCTTAGTGTGTGTGTATGCCCGCGGTTGTATGTGTCCTGACGGCTGCTTCTATTGTATCCCCAGGAGAAGTGTGGAGCGCCAGACAGCAGCCAGCACGAGGAGTGCTGAGACACGGACTTTTCATGGAGAGACACGACACGGGAGTCAGGGGAGAGCACGGGGATTTATTGTTGTTTTTTCCATACACTGTAAATAAATGCACTGTTTACATACAGAGCTCCGCGCCTGGGTCCTCCTCCTCTACATCCAAACCGTGACGAAAAAAGAAACTGAAAGAGACAAAATTAGGATTCAACAGTCAGAACTGGAAAAATTTTGGTAAAAAAAAAAACAAACAAAAAACGATACTACTGAAAAAGAAAGAAGAAATAGACATGAAACTGCTGAGAATGAAAGAAGCAAAGAAACATCTGAAAAAAGAAAAAGAGGCAAAGAAACTGAAAGAGCAGATGAGAAGGAGAAGAACTGGAGTGGCATCTGGAGGTGCTTCTGGTGCAGCTCAACTTCCTCTTCCTCCTCCTTCACCTTACCTCTTTATATCCCCTCCACTCCCATTCTCTCTAGCTTAATTATCACCTTTTCATGTCCGTTCATTATCTTAATCAGTCTTCTACACCCTTTCCCTCTTTCACCCTCCTATGACCCTTTGGTAATTGGGATTTCTCTCTAACACTGTAGGGTCTTTTACCATCCCATTCCCTCTACCCATACTCTGCTACACCCTCTTTCAAAGAGCATTATAATAATTGCCCATCCATGCATCCACAGATGAACATAAACAGACCTCAGCTTGTAGGTGGATTTAAACCAAACACCTTTTAACTTTTAGGTGACAAAGCCAACCACTGCAACTCCACGTTGGCCTCTGTTAATAATAATAATAATCATCATTATTATAAATCATTAAAGAAAACCAAATCATATTCCTGCCTGGTTGCTGCATCTATGATTAAAGAACATTTTCTTTCACATGGTTATCAGACTCTTTTAGGATTCTTAGAATACCTCCACAACTCCAGTAAGTGTTGTTAAATGAGATATAAAAATGTTTTAGGAGACCCTGAACTTCCTTTTACTGTTAAAACATCAATAACAGTAACTGAAAATGGAAACCAAAAATGTTCCCAGTAAATATTCCCATTGCTCCATGTCTGCTACACTGGAAATTCTTTGCTTTGTTAGAGTCCAGGAAGAAGTCCATAAAGTCCATAAATCGTAATTATCCAACATCCCCAGATCTTTTTTCTTACAGTTAAGTGGAAGTTTGCACAGTGTTTGGTAAGTAATCAAATTCTCAGTGCTATATTAAAAACCGGGCTGTACTGAAAGAACATAAAACCATAAACATGAAGGGATGCATCACATGACAGAAACACCCATCAAGATAAAGACTTGTTTTTCAAAGCTTTAAAGTTTTATTTATTAATGGTTTCTATAAGAGAGATAATCAGGCAGATTCCTGTTATGGAGTCACAAAATAACTGAGTGACTTTATTGCCTGATCCAAGGTTAAACTTTCTGTAGACGAAACAGGAATTTAATCTTTAACAGTCACAATCGTCAAATGGGATGACGAGAAGCCACACGGGTAATTGCAGATGTTTGAAAATCTGACATATTCTTCTAAAATAATAATAGCTGTTATCTAATTGAAAATGTGGCATGAATTACTTTTTTCCAGTTGATCAGAAGGCCTTAATAACTTAATATGGGGATTCATCTATTAAAGCTGGTAAAACATCAACGAAATATCTTATAAAAGTATGCATGACTACCGTATGGCAAGTTGCAGAAGATTCGATTATTTTTCAGTCGTTCTAGAGCCTAATCTTTAGAGAAAAATTAGACTTGAATACAATTTATTGGGATGATAAAATAAAACAAAATGCTATTTGAGCAGTGACAGCTTCTGGAGCTATCAATTTCACAATATTTGTTTTTTTAAAATCAATGAAATAGAATTCTAAGAACCACACGAGTGTTTATACCCATAGTGGGTATAGCAGAGCAAGGGCTGTATGTTTAGGGCAAAATTCTGTCACACATACAAATGTTGGTGAGGCGATGTATGTTGAATGTGACACGTGAAAGAAACGCAACATTGCACTGGTGTCACTGGTGCTACCGTGTGAGAAAACCTTCCTTTAGCCAATTTCCTGAAGATCTATTAAGAATTACTCACAGTCAGTACAATGTCTCAGGCAATTTATCACAATTATTTTCTCTTTTATTTCATAATTTCATAGGAAGCCTCTTTTTCGGTCACTGCTTCCTTATGATGATGATCAGTCAGTAAGATGGAGAGTAAGGATCTTTGGTCGTACGTATGCTACCATGTGTGGCTTTGTTTCTGTCACATCAAATAAAATGTGTTTCGTTTGGCATGATAATAATTTTACATCCACTGAATGTTGCTACATTAGAATAAAGCAGCAGAAACTCATCTTTCAGACACTTTAACATCTTTAGCTCTAAAGATGAACAATTATTGGCCACAGGCAGTATCAGGCATCAGACCCAAAAATCACAGTCAATAATACAAGGACATCCAAAAAGTCTTCAAAATTAAAATAGGTTATGTCATAACATCTTATATAAAGTTTCACATGTATGGGAATAAAGGAGGTTTTGTCTGCCTTTTCATAGCCAAGTAAACTTGCTGGCCATGATGGTAACAGCTGAAAGGACTGATGGAGGGTGCGAGAGCTGTATGACCAGCAGAGTCAGACAGTGGTGCTTAAACTGTATCTGTTTTGTCTTGTGTATAACAGTGAGGCTATTATGCCAGGATTAAATACTGAAGGTCCAGACAGATTCAATGAGTGACTCGTAAACCAGGCTTGAAACTTCTTTACTGATATTAAGACTTCTGACCTTCCTCGGCAGAGTTTGAATCGTGGCTGTTGAGTTATCTTGTCATATGCTGTGGGAGTGTCTGGTTGGGCGTGGTCCAGGTTCCTGTCATTTGTCCCTGGGAGTGGAGTTGGCCAGCTCATCACCTGTTGTCAATCTCCGGGGCTCCACCTAGAGGGTTTTTAAGCCAGCACGGCCTGCCACTCCTCGCCAGTTCGTCCTGCTACCATCTGTGGTAAACTCGGCCTCCTCTGAGCTCTGACTCTGTATATCTGGACCTTGGGTTAATATGTTTTTGTTTCCTGTATTCTTCAGATTCTCCACCCATCGCACTCACCAGTAGTGCTGTTTTTGGTCTCCATCCTGTCCTCCCATCTGCTCGGAACCCGAGGATTATATACTCCACTTCTCCTCAGCCTGCCCTTCAGTCTGTATTCTCCATCTCTTCGAAATCTGGACCGGACTCTCCACTCTTGACCCTCTTTGGAATACACCCCTGGCAGCCTTTTCCCCGTTAAATGACTAGGGTCGCCAAGTAAGCCCAAGACTATTCACTGGCACTCCGTACCTTTGTCCCTTACTCGTTTGTTTCCCATTCAGTAACATTTCTCCCCTGTGTTTACAGAAGTTCCCGTTAGAAGTCTCCCCGTGCTCTACGCCGGTTTCTCCGCCCACGGATTTCCTTTAGTTTTCTGCGTATGGTTTTTGTTAAACCCAGTTCCGTTCACGTTTTGTTCTTTTCAATAAATTATACACAGTTCTAAGCAAATTGAGTCTGCTCTTGAGTCCACCGCATTCTCGTCCGTGACAGAACGAACTGGCCACTAATGGACTCAGCGGACCCAATTCGCACCGCCATTAACAAACAGGGCGCGGTGTTAGGACGGCATGAACAGACTTTGACGTCCTTAATGGACCAGTGTAATGCTATCAGTGAAAAACAGGAGGAGTTACTTACCCGGTTGTCAGAAATCAGGGAGCCTAATCCACCCGTTTTTCCTAGTCAGCCGGGACCGTTGCCTGCACCCGCCGTTGCGCGTCCTGAATCGGCTTATCGGGGCATCTCTTCTCCTCCACCGGAGCCTTTTCATGGAGAGCTGGGGCTGTGTGGGGGGTTCCTGTTTCAGTGGTCGTTGTTCGTCAATCGCACGCCGCACGCGTTTCCTAATGAGGCTGCCAAGATTTCCCATTTTGTTGGGTTGCTTAGGGGTAAGGCGCTTGCGTGGGCTGAGGCGTTTTTGTTTTCTCATCCTATTGCCTCGTGTTCCTATGAGGACTTCCTCAAGGAATTCAAGGCTACGTTCGCTCACCCGATCTCTGAGGGTACTGCAGCTAAGAGGCTGTTGGGACTCCGCCAGGGAAAACGCAGCGTTGCGGAATATGCGATCGAGTTCCGCACCGCTGCTGTTGAAGCGGGTTGGCCGGATGCTGCGCTGCGGGGTATTTTCCTAGCGTCCCTTTCCGAACAACTGAAGGATCAGCTGGCTGTGCACGACGAGCCGGCCACGTTTGAAGCGCTTGCCTCTCTTGCTCTCAGGATCGATAGTCGACTGAGGGAGAGAGACGCTGAGAGGCGGTCCAAACCCTCTCCGTCTCTGTTTCGACCCGCGGCCGTTTCGGCGTTACCCCCGTCACTTCCGGTGACATCATCCGTCCGTTCTCGATCTCCTTCCCCTGAGCCTAAGCAGATTGGCCGCGCTCGGCTCACTCCTGAGGAGCGGGAGCGGCGTTTCCGAGCCGGAGAGTGCTTCTACTGCGGGGGAAGCGGCCATCGCATCGCTGTTTGCCCAGTCTGGCCAAAAGGCGTGGCCCGCCGGTAAGTCCGGGGTTACGGGTGGGCAGTGTTTTTAAGAGTGATAAACCCCGTTTTTTGCTTTCGGTTTCGTTGATGTCCGGTACTAAGGCTCATTCTCTCCGTGCTCTCGTTGACTCCGGGTCGGAGCAGAATTTGATAGATGCTGCGGTGGCTAAATCGTTCGATTTGCCCCTCATTCCGCTCGAGCCTCCGATCCCGGCCGCCGCTCTGAATAATGAGGTGTTCGCGATGATCACTCACCGGACCGCGCCTGTCAAGTTAGTCACGTCAGGTAATCATCAGGAAGACATAACTCTCTTTGCCACCTCTTCCCTTGACGTGCCAGTGATCCTTGGTTTTCCGTGGTTGCAGAAGCACAATCCGCACATTGACTGGGCAGGGAAGAAAGTAGCGAGTTGGAGTTTGTTTTGTCTCGCCAACTGTTTAAAGTCAGCTCTGCCCTCGGGGGCTTTTGTTTCTCCTCCAGTGGTTGTCTCCCCCCCTGACCTTTCCTCTGTCCCTCCTGAATATCATGATCTACAAGAAGTGTTCAGTAAAGACAGGGCTCTGTCGCTGCCTCCTCATCGGCCCTATGATTGTGCTATTGATCTCCTCCCCGGTGCCCCTCTGCCCTCCAGCCGTCTCTATAACCTGTCCCGTTCGGAGAGGGGGACTATGGAGACGTACGTCCGGGATTCGCTGGCGGCCGGTCTCATTCGTCCTTCTTCTTCACCGGTGGCCGCTGGTTTCTTTTTTGTTTCTAAAAAGGATGCGTCGCTCCGGCCGTGCATTGATTATAGGGGCCTTAAAGCGATCACGATTAGGAACAGGTATCCCCTGCCTTTGATCAGTTCAGCTTTCGAACCCCTCCACGGGGCCACTGTCTTCTCTAAGTTGGACTTGAGGAATGCATACCACCTTGTCCGCATAAGGGAGGGTGACGAGTGGAAGACTGCTTTTAACACTCCTCTGGGGCATTTTGAATACCTGGTGATGCCGTTTGGCCTCACCAATGCCCCTGCAGTCTTCCAGGCACTGGTGAATGACGTGCTCCGGGATTTTTTGAATGTTTTTGTGTTTGTTTATCTGGACGACATTCTGATTTTTTCTCAGTCCCTTGAGGAACATCGGGTGCATGTCCGGAGTGTGCTGCAGCGACTGTTGGAGAACCGCCTTTATGTGAAGGCCGAGAAGTGTGACTTTCATGTCTCGTCTATCTCGTTTCTGGGCTACTTACTGGCGGAAGGGCAGGTGAAGACGGACCCTGTAAAAGTTAAGGCAGTGGTGGAGTGGCCCGTTCCTGGTTCGCGTAGACAGCTGCAGCAGTTCCTTGGCTTCGCAAATTTCTACAGGCGTTTTGTCAGGGACTACAGTCGGGTGGCTGCGCCTCTCACTCACCTTACTTCCTCCCGGGTCCCCTTCGTTTGGTCCCCCGAGGCTCACTCGGCCTTTGCCACACTCAAGCGACTTTTCACTTCGGCTCCTGTTTTAGTCCATCCTGACACGAGTAGGCAGTTTGTGGTGGAGGTTGATGCTTCAAGTGTGGGGGGTGGGGGCTGTGCTGTCTCAGCGTTCTGGTCCTTGTGGCAAGCTCCAGCCCTGCGCCTATTTTTCTCGACGCCTTTCTCCTGCCGAACAGAACTATGACGTTGGGGATAGGGAGCTCCTGGCCATTAAGTTGGCTTTGGAGGAGTGGCGCCACTGGCTGGAGGGGTCGGAACATCCATTTATCATCTGGACAGATCACAAGAATCTGACTTATCTCAGAACGGCTAAAAGACTGAACTCCCGCCAGGCTCGGTGGTCCCTTTTCTTTGCTCGATTTAACTTTGATATTTCCTATCGCCCTGGTTCCAGGAATCTTAAACCCGATGCTCTGTCTCGCCAGTACTCCTCGGACTCGGACTCCCGGGACCCGGAGCTCATTCTCCCTTCCACCTGCAGGATTGGCTCCCTCACCTGGGATGTGGAGGAGGCTATACGCCAAGGACTACGGGACGACGTTGATCCGGGAACCGGCCCGCCCGGTCGGCGTTTTGTGCCCTCTGCCGCCCGGTCGGCTGTTATCCATTGGATCCATACAGCCCGGTTTACTTGCCATCCGGGAGTGAGTAGGACCACGGCTTTGTTGAAGAGGTATTTCTGGTGGCGTTCTATGGACAAGGATGTGAAGGCTTATGTAGCTGCCTGTTCCGTTTGTGCCCGTAACAAGACCTCTAATCGGCCCCCGTCTGGCTTACTCCGACCGCTGAGTACCCCGCATAGGCCTTGGTCTCATATCGCCTTGGATTTTGTTACCGGCCTCCCAGCCTCTTCGGGGAAGACGGTGGTTCTGTCCATAGTTGATCGGTTTTCCAAGGCGGCTCACTTTGTGGCCCTGGACAAGCTGCCGATGGCTGCAGAGACCACCCAGCTCCTTACAGACCATGTGTTCCGTCTTCATGGCATACCCTCGGAGATTGTGTCTGACAGGGGGCCTCAGTTTGTCTCCCGAGTGTGGAAGGCCTTCTGTACGGCCCTGGGTGCCAAGGTCAACTTGAGTTCTGGTTTCCATCCGCAGACCAATGGCCAGACTGAGCGTTTGAACCAGGAGTTGGAATCCGCTCTTCGCTGCGTCTCGTCACTGAACCCGGCGGCCTGGTCGTCTCAGTTGCCTTGGGTGGAGTATGCCCATAATTCTCTCACGTCTTCGGCGACGGGTTTGTCGCCCTTTGAGGCCTCGCTGGGATATCAGCCACCGTTGTTCCCAGAGGATGGGGCGGATTTGGCTGTTCCTTCGGTCCAGCATCACCTTCAACGCTGCCGGCGGGTGTGGCGGAGGGTCCGGCGGGCTCTCCTTGCAACTGTCGACCGGCAACGGGATTATGCGGATCGTCGCCGCTCTGTCGCTCCGGCGTATCGGCCTGGTGAACGGGTGTGGCTTTGTGCTAAGGACATTCCCTTGCGGTCGCTTTCTCGAAAGTTGGCTCCCCGCTATGTTGGCCCCTATGAGATCACTGCTGTCGTCGGCCCCTCGGCGGTCCGTCTCAGGCTCCCGGCTTCCTGGCGTGTCCATCCGACGTTTCACGTCTCTCAGGTCAAGCCGGTCCGTAGCAGTCCTCTGTGTCCACCGCCTGTTCCCCCGCCTCCCGCCCGGCTCGTGGACGGTCATCCGGCCTATTCGGTCCGGCGGATCGTTGACGTGCGCCGCCGTGGTCGTGGTGTCCAGTACCTGGTGGACTGGGAGGGGTATGGGCCTGAGGAGCGTTCTTGGGTTCCCCGGTCGCTCGTTCTGGACCCGTCTCTGATCGCTGCGTTTCGTTCCTCCCCTCGCAGGGCCCAGTCTGGGGGGTCGCCAGGTGGCGGCCCTTGAGGGGGAGGTACTGTCATATGCTGTGGGAGTGTCTGGTTGGGCGTGGTCCAGGTTCCTGTCATTTGTCCCTGGGAGTGGAGTTGGCCAGCTCATCACCTGTTGTCAATCTCCGGGGCTCCACCTAGAGGGTTTTTAAGCCAGCACGGCCTGCCACTCCTCGCCAGTTCGTCCTGCTACCATCTGTGGTAAACTCGGCCTCCTCTGAGCTCTGACTCTGTATATCTGGACCTTGGGTTAATATGTTTTTGTTTCCTGTATTCTTCAGATTCTCCACCCATCGCACTCACCAGTAGTGCTGTTTTTGGTCTCCATCCTGTCCTCCCATCTGCTCGGAACCCGAGGATTATATACTCCACTTCTCCTCAGCCTGCCCTTCAGTCTGTATTCTCCATCTCTTCGAAATCTGGACCGGACTCTCCACTCTTGACCCTCTTTGGAATACACCCCTGGCAGCCTTTTCCCCGTTAAATGACTAGGGTCGCCAAGTAAGCCCAAGACTATTCACTGGCACTCCGTACCTTTGTCCCTTACTTGTTTGTTTCCCATTCAGTAACATTTCTCCCCTGTGTTTACAGAAGTTCCCGTTAGAAGTCTCCCCGTGCTCTACGCCGGTTTCTCCGCCCACGGATTTCCTTTAGTTTTCTGCGTATGGTTTTTGTTAAATCCAGTTCCGTTCACGTTTTGTTCTTTTCAATAAATTATACACAGTTCTAAGCAAATTGAGTCTGCTCTTGAGTCCACCGCATTCTCGTCCGTGACATATCTTGTATATTGAGTCAGAATATACAAGAAGAGAGAGAAAGAGGTACCTACCTCTGTTCCCAGATATTTGAAAGACTCCCCTGCTCTACCAGCTGTCCTTGGGGTTATGCATGTCGCAATTTGCCCCTACAACACTGCTCCTCTGTCTTGCCTATTACAAGCTTTAAGGTGTTTTCCATCAGTGACCTCATGTCACCAGGGCCATATCATCTGCACAGTTTAAAAGAGTCATTGTCATTGAACAAATCATGCAATCACACTTCCAAACCCGTTAGAATAAATATAATTATTCTTCTCTGATTCTGACAAAGTGTGCTGAAGAGACAGAGAAATAATATTTCATCAAAGTACCAAAGGAGTACGATAATATCTGCCACAAAGAGACGGCACATGTGGTCTTTAATTAAATGCACAAAAAAAGATTTAAAATAATTTTTTTTTTAGTTGCAGTAGTGTGACCAAAGTTCAAATGTTAGAAAAAGAAATTAATTTTAAGACATCTGTGGAAGGACTCATGTGATGAATGTGTATGAATGTGAGAGTGAATGAATAGTGGCATTGTAAAGCGCTTTGGGTGCCTTGAAAAGCGCTATATAAATCCAATCCATTATTATTATTATTATTATGAAACCAGAAACAGCGCTCACTCATATCGGTAACATTACTCTTCTTTAAAAAAGTCTGACATCACCGTGTTTGTTTTCCTTGTTCACCAGGAATTAGACCAGAAGGTCAACATCAGTTTAATCTGTGTGCTCAGTTTAGTAATAGGTTGGAGACATGGTCAGTCTAGGTTAGCTGTGGATGCAGTTTTCAATGCTGACTTTCTTCTTTTCTACTCAGTGCAAAGGCTGCAAAGTAAAAACATCAAGCCAGTCAGGCCCCTGTTGCTTCTCTACTTGCCTCTGCTGCTGCCACACTGCTGTAAAGCATTTCTTGCTTCATACCATAGAATTATTTATCTTATCTAGCTTTACAAAAACGTCGGCTTCCCTGTAACAATGGCAGAAAGGGCGGAATGAAAAACATTTTCTCAGGCTCTTTGCAGAAGGAGCCATACACATCATCACACATATAAAGCCTGTCAGCACACTTCTCTCTCTCCATCTGCGATTGTTCTCAATAACCCCTGTTGCCCAGATGAATGATGGCAGGTTACTGGATGAAAGCCAGCATCTACTCCACTCCAACTAAAAAGTCTCTCTCCAGCATTTCATTCAGTACTATTCAATATCAGGCATCGCTGCACAACCCAAAGAGTGATGTGTAAAAGAGGTGGGGAGGGTGAGATGAAAGAGCAGCGGGTTGCTCACGAATGATGAGCTCCGTTGGGTGTGACTGTGGCGATTTGGAGCGAGGTGTTTGTCGGTATGCTGTTTGAAACACAATAAAAAATGTGAAGGTTCAGAATTACCTTGTTTGATTATTTTTTAAAAAAGTAAGTTTTAAAAAATCTATAAGTAAAGGATTTGTACAAAGCAACTTCAAAGATCACTCTAAGAAATAACAATGACGTTGCAACCTTGTGATTTAATCTAAGAAACTTTGGGGAGGAACAAAAATATTTATTCTGTTGATAAAAACTATATTTATATATATATAATCCTTGATATTTACCACACAGTGCACACAGCACAACAAACCCACCAGGATTTTCTTCTCTCTCTGGTATCTTTTTATCTTGCTTAAAAAAAACAGACCCTCCCTGGCGGTATTTTTGTTTTTTTCCCTTTATCTTGATCTTCTTTTTGCCAGAGTGTCTCTCCGTCTCTCTCTGCTCCAGTGTGTTTGTTTGGAGAGTACAGCTCGCCCAGTACAACATGGAAGTACGTCAACGTTGCTGGCTCCTTCGTAGATAAGGGCAACAGGAAAAGACCTCTCATAGAGAGCAGAGACAGGAGGGGAGGAGGACGACAAAGGGCCAAAACCACTACGTTGGTGAGGAAGAAAATATAAATGGAGGGAATAGAGGAGGGATCAAGAGGTCATGCACAGTGCAATAGATCAATGACTTATTACATCATAAAGATTTTTTCTTATGTCTCCATTTACTGAATCCTGTCTTTATCATGTCTGGATGTTAAATTGTTGTAAAGTTTTATAATCTCATTAAGTCTCTTTATCAAGGAACTGCTGCTTTATAAAGATACCAGTGGATGCTGTCATGTCACGTGAGTGTTTTGTCTTCAGTTATTTCCCGTTGTGTTGTTGATTTAGGTTCTTCAATTAAGGCTTCAGATGGGTTCGTATTGGAATTCTGGGAATGTTATTGTATGCTGATGACATTATTTAACTTGCTCTAAACAAAAAAGGAACGCCGATTCTGAAGTCTCAAATTTTAATGTGGTACGTGGTTCACGTATGCACACTGGCCACTTTATTAGTTACAACTTGCTGGTACTGGTTTGGACCAACATTTGCCTATAGAACTTGATTCTTCATCGCATAGATTTAACAAACTTGCTCAGAAATTTTGGGCCATCTTGACATGACAGCATCACACAGTTCCTGCAGACCTTTTGGCTGTACATCTATGATGAAAATATCACCATTCAGTACCTTTCAGCATTGCTATATTGGACCAAGACCCGGTGACTATGGAGGCCCTTTGATTACAATACGATTTAAATGCAGATCAACTGATATTAAGGGGTGCAAAGGAATTATCCGCCACACCATTACACCACCCCCATCCTGCACAGCTGATAGAAGGCAGGAAGGATACATGCTGTCATGTTGTTTACACAAAATACTGAACCTACCACCCACGTTGAAACTCATCAGACCATGCAACATTTTTCAAACTTCTTTTGCTCAGTTTTGGTGAAACCATGCGAACCGTAGCCACAGTTTCCCGTTCTTAGCTGACAAAGTGGCGTCCGCTGTGGTCTTCAGCTGCTGTAGCCCATCTACTTCCAGGTTTGATGTGTTGCACATTCATGTCGTGCATTCTGCATACCTCGGTTGAAACAAGTTGTTATTTAAGTTACTGTTGACCTCCCCTCAGTTCAAAGTAGTCTGTCCATTCTTCTCTGACCTCTGGCATCAACATGACACTTTTACCCAGAGAGTGTGTTACTTCTCTTCAAGGTGATTGTGAATCGAGAGTATCAAAAACATGATCTCTGAGAAATGTTTTCACAATGTTAGCTCTCACTACTGTGAATGTTGCAAAAGAAAATCTATTTAAATCTGTTATAGTAAGGTGGAGACAGACAGGTCAAACTATAGAAGCAAGGACGTTTTTTGGCACTCCGAGGCCAATGCAAAGTAGACGGCAAATGTGTCAGTGTAGCACAAAAGAAACCAGATTTCCAACAAGTCTGTAATCAAGCATACTTGAATAGACAAGCCTTTATCTGCAACACGTATTGTTATGGCATTGAGCGAGGAGATAAAAGCAGAAGGTGTAGCATTCATCCCGATACATTCAGTGTTTCCCTCCCTTTATACGTCTTTATCTCTTCTTCCTGCTTGATTCAGGACTAACGCTTTGATCTGGTTCTTCACATAACAAGGCCCCAGGGTGGACTAACACAGCAGACACAGAACAAATTTAAATATGTGCTTGCGTATACATTTGAGTACATATATCTATTCTTAAACTATGTGTACTTTCTGTGATAAACCTATCCAGTAGGTATAGTGTAACCACAAAGCCATCTGAAACCCTGCCCCATGACTTAAGCTATAATTTGATGGTACCACCATTTTCTATTGTTCATTCAAGCTACTGCTTATTCTGCCAACTTTATTTTAACCAAATAGAAGAGGAGTGTACAACTTGAAGAGAGGGAATCCCACCAACAACTAGTGATTTGGTTATACTACTGATCTCAGTTGTGTGTCCTAGTCCACAATAAAGTTTTTGACCGGTATATGTAAACCATCCAGGCACTTTTAGTATATCCCTGCATGTATATATTCCATTGTTAGTTGGACCTCACAAATACCTTATCTAAGCATGAAGTTGACCGATTTAAGATATAGCTTGTGGGATCATTTTAAGAAAACAGACAATCCCAAGCCGGTGATCTCAAACATACCTAATCATTTGAGACATGCCAGACCCAATCAGTCTAATGCAGGGGTGTCAAACTCCAGGCCTTGAGGGCTGGTGTCCTGCAGGTTTTAGATGTGTCCTTGATCCAACACAGCTGATTCAAATGGCTAAATGACCTCCTCAACATGTCTTGAAGTTCTCCAGAAGCCTGGTAATAAACTAATAATTTGATTCAGGTGTGTTGACCCAGGGTGATATTTAAAACCTGCAGGACACCGGCCCTCGAGGCCTGGAGTTCAACACCTCTGGTCTAATGTTAGCTACTTAGCATTGCTAGTTTTAAGCTCTGTTCGATCACTCTTCATTAATGACTAAACGTACCTGTTCATTATGCTCTCAAGCACTCTGGACCGTAACTGGGCCATCGCAACATTCAAGATTCAAGATTCAAAGCGTTTATTGTCATGTGTACCAAGAAAAAGCATATCTCTGTACAATGACATTCTTTCTCTGCTGTCCACACACAGCTGCCGGTTAAAATGTACAATAGATAAAATACAAATAGCATGAATAAATAAATGGAGACAAAAATGAAAAATTGAAGTATTAAATAGATTTATGTGCAAAAGCGGTATGAGCTTAATATGCTGGTTGATATGTGAGATGACCTGATGTGCAAAAATTATTGTTACTGTTAAAATAGGTCAGCTGTTTAATAACATGGCGATCTTTTTTAGTTATTCCATTAAATTTTTGCTGCTCTGCTTGGGTTCATTGTCCTGTTGCATGACTCAGTTTCACCCAAATTTGAGGATGGCCTCACATTGGGCACTCTCAATGACCGCAGACTGCCCAAATCCTGTGCCTTCAAAACAAGCCCAGATCCTCACCCTTCCACCAGCACGAGGTGTTTAGACTGATATGCAAACCCATGCCATGCTGCCATGTTCTTTTTAGAGAGAAGAGGCTTTCTCCTGCCAAACCTTCCAAAGCCATACTTGTTCTGTCTTTTTCTAGCTGTACTGTCATGAACTTTCACATTTAATATGCTAACTGAGGCCCGTGGAGACTGAGATGTGGTTTCTGGGGTTTTGCACAGTCTGACCTTGGAGTGATTTGCTTGGAAGTCCACTCCTAGGAAGATTGGCATCTGTCTTGAATACTTTCCTCTCCATGGTCTTCCTCACTGTAGGATGATGGGCTTCAAATTGTTTGGAAATGGCCTTATAACCCTTGCCAGATTGATGGGCAGCAACAATCGCTTCTCTAACGTCACTGCTGATGTCTTTCCTCCTTGGCACATGTGTCAACACACACCTGAATGCTCCAGACCAGCAAACTACTACAACTTGTGTTTTCATAGAAGGGCTCACACTTGCTGATGATCAATTGCAATTGATTAGCCGCACTTGGCAGCTACTTAACCTCTTAAGTCCTATGTGTGTACTTCATTTTTCTTGTACTATTTCTATAACTAGAACTTCTGCTAAACAAGTGACAATACAATGTAGCATACTATGTGTTGTTGTTCATATGGGGTGTATTTAGCTAATTCTAAGACCTGGTAACAATCAGCTTATTTTTATTATGTTTCTATACAGAAAACATTCCTTAGAATTGAAAGACAAGAGGTGTGCTTTATTTTTACACTGAAAAAATAAAATAAAAAGTCAAGAGTGTGCAATTCTCCAGAAAGGATCACTATAATTTCTCTGCTGAAGCCACTTTATCATAATGTGCTGTTTAGTTACAGTATTTGTGTTTAAATACTGCCTAAAGGTCAGGTCAATTCTGGGTGTTGAGGTTATGGAAATATCATTATCTTGATTTAACACCCAAAACATCTGCAGGGGATTAAAGAGAAATTGCTTTTTAACCTTGATAAAAGTTCTTCTATTTCCTGAATCTAACCACATGCAGCCACCACAGCATCTGCAGTAAAAGTAATCTAATTTATGCAGATTAATATCGTCTGCAACCAGTTTCTCAGAAAGTCCAGTGTGTTGAATAAATGCTGCGA
Organism: Mchenga conophoros; assembly: GCF_057382185.1. Taxonomy (NCBI): domain Eukaryota; kingdom Metazoa; phylum Chordata; class Actinopteri; order Cichliformes; family Cichlidae; genus Mchenga; species Mchenga conophoros. The sequence continues at coordinate 48,643,722 of NC_140532.1, forward strand.
TTCACTGTCATAATTCACACTTGATTCTTTAAAAGTATTCCAGGAAGTATTTAAGATACTTCATGTCTCTGTTTACGGTATAGCTGTAAACAGAGACTTTTTATACGTGAATTTTAGAGGCACACAAAAAAAGGAGATACTGAATGTGGGGGGAAGGAGACTGGACGGCTTGTTCTGGCCCAGCCAATATGTCTCTTGCAGAAGGCAGTGTGTTGGTGTGGAGGGATTCCCATTCCTCTGAAGTCTGGCACTCGGTATCTGGTTACTCCTGCAGGTCTGATGATTACCCTCCACTCAAATTCCACAGCCCTCATTTACTCCAATCCACACAGGAATCTTGCAAAGTCAGCTTTACACACAGAACAAAGACACACATAAACACAAGGACCAACAACCCCGACGGCTCTCCAGTCCAATTTTAAACCAACTTTTAACTCAAAACATTCAAATATAATTACTTTTATGACCCCTTCTCTCATCCCCGTTTCCCCTTCCAGTTGTCTCCGTCACAAATTCTCTCAAGAAATGCAACACACAACACAAGAACGCAACAGTCTGGATAATGACTTCGACTGTGGGTGAGGTTTGTGTTGCCACTGCAGTGCTAACCTGGTTGTAAAATGCCATAATACTGCAATCCACATGTAGCCGTTTGTCACCTCGCACCAAACTGTAAGCAGAGCAGCAGCAATGTGGCGGTTTAGCCCTCGACCTTGTCTGCTCCCCTCCTGCTGCAAGGAATGCGGTCGCAGACAGCCGACGAGACACCGACTCAGCTGCGCGTATACCCACAGTTCCGTGTTGCTGCCACAGGACTTGGTGTTCTTTCAGAGAGACCACTTGATTTAAGACATCAGTGTTTGTGTGTTAGTGTGTGAAAAGGTCACACACTCCCTGCAGGACGTGCCTTCACCTTTGTATTTGGCAGTCATCTTGTCGCCAAACACTGCTTCCTTCCTTTTGAAAATAAATTTCCCATTGCTTTATTAAAGTCAGGTCTCTGTCAGGTAGTGTGACATCACAGTGTTGGCCTGTGGGAGAAAGGTCCAAATGGACAGAGGACAGTGCAATTCATAATCAAGAGGCAAGCTTAGGGAATGTCTCTGCTTGGTTAACGTAATTGAAAAAGGAAAGGAATACGATATTGTAGTGATCTCAAGCTTGTCCCACGGTGATATTGCGCAGATGAATTATTTCTCATAGGTTATGTTTCGAGTGTTCACTGGCATTTCTCTTGATTTATCTTGGTAATAATAAGCGCACAGCATTCAATACAAATGGGAGAGAAAGGGCATCAGAGAGAGGGATGTATGTGATGATTTAATGTTATGGCCATGTAGAGGGTATAATGTATAAAACAGGGGAATCTATGGAAGAATACAGAAATCCAAACAATCTTTATTTTGCAAAACCATCGCTAAAAGCAGACCTGCTGAGCATTTTGTACTCAAAAGGCAGATTCTGGGCGGAGTGTCACTTAGAAAGATATTAAGACGATGATTCACACAGCTGGGGAAAACAATTTAAATTGTGTTATCATTTTTGTTGTTTGCCAGTTTGATCTCTGGCAATTGCATGGCTTTTGCAGGTCTGCACTTTAAAGTCAATTTCATTTAGCGCTCTGCTCTGCCAGAAAGACGTTGCAGCTGCTTAAGTAAATGAAATCAGATACGGTGTGAGGCTTGCAATATTTGTGAAAAGCCAACAGACAGTTGAAGACGAGTCATCCTGTTTCTTTCGTCATTAAGCCTGTGATGCCTAAATCTGAAACGGCACCGGTTTTCACAGTATACCAGCTGGTTTTTGTTTTAGTTGTTCTCCATAATGTAGTACTTTGTGTTTAAGTTTTACAATGTAGGCCCTAGAACACAAATCCCTATTTTTTGGTGCTTCTTTTCTCCATTTTCCAGTCATTAAAAGAATAGTTAGAACAGAAACATATTAATTAATTGAGAAAATAATATGTTAACTGCAAATCAAGGTAACAGCTAGCTACAGCCCTGTCTCAATGCAAATCTGGTGCTAATAACTTCCTAAAAATGATTGATTTTTATCTGCAATAACTGTGCAGTGATACAGAAAGAACATTTCTACTTGTGTGTGGTACAAATGTTTAACCTCCTAGGACCTGGCGTCCACATATGTGGACATCACATTTTGGGTTATTTAGACCAAAATACTCAATTTTGCTCTACAAGGGCCTGATATCCACTTACATTATACTGGTACTGTTCTATCAAAATTTTAAACGCATATCCTCATATGTGGCTCTTATTTTTCTTAAAAACAAAAATAAGGTAAAAAAATAAATAAATCTGGTAATTCTTTGTTTTTACATTCATCGGGCCCCAATCAGCCCAAATATCAAAGAGAAATTAAAAATGCATACTGTGGAAGAGTTCGGGTCTTAGGAAGTTAAAAATGAAAATGTGCTTACTGTTATCATTTTGAGGTATAACTCAGTTCCGTCTTTATTAGGTACACATGCTTGACTCCTTCTGACTCCGTCTGAGCTGGTCTGAATAGTTCAGAAACTGCCGATACTGGGATTTTCCCACAAAACCGTCTCTAGGGTTTACAGAGAATTGTATGAAAAAGAGGAACTATCTAGTAAGTGGCAGTTATCTTGGCGAAAATGTCTTGTTGATGTCAGACAGTTTCAAATGAAAGACAACAGCAACTCAGATAATCACTTATTATACCCAAGGTATGCAGAAGAGCATCTCTGAATGCACAACACAGTGGGCAACAGCAGAAGACCACATCAGGCGCCACTCCATTCAGCAAAGAACAGGAAACTGAGGCTATGATTCACACGACTCACCCAAACTGAACAACAGAAGGCGGTTTTGTCCGGTGGTCTTGATTTCTGCTGCAACATTCAGTTGTTTGGGTGAGAATTTGGGATAAACGATATCAAAGCACAGATCAACAGTTTTGGGCTGCTGGTTGTGGTGTAATGGATCTTTGCACACTTTAGGCCCCGTAATACCAACTGACTATCTTTTAAATGTCACATCCTACCCTGGTATTGTTGCTGACAACCTGTAAGAACAACCACAGTGTACAAATCTTCTTATGGCTATTTACAGCAGGATAATGGAGCATGTCACAAAGCTCAAAATTTGTTTCTTGAATGAAAATAAGTTCAGCTGTGAAGACAAATGAGGATCCAACTTGAGAACTTACGATGTTTAATAGTCTACATTGTGTACATTGTGCTTTTCTCTCAGCTACATTGGTGTGAGGTGAGGTGATTTCTGTGCTGTCCTTTGTCGTAACTGCGTTTTGCCATTTAAAAGACAGAGTTTCAAAACCTTCCCTCAGAAACCTTCAAGAGATCCTGCTTTTGTGTATTCCTGTGCTCTACATGCAGGCATATGTGACTGCACAGTCAAACAGAGGACGCAAGTAAGCACTGGTTTAGAAACTCACAAATTCCAATTACAGCCAGTTTGTCTGTAAGAACCAGATCAATGTTGGCTCAAAATTCATCACACTAAAGTGCTGTGCTCAAAACATTTTTCTAATTACAATCGGGGAGCTGTGTTCCTGCTAATGTCAGCTAATTTTAGTTACAGTAATAGCGAAGTCTTTTAATTTACTGCACTTCAGTGTTCACTGACCACCCAGAAAGATTTCATAGCGAGAGAGCATGCTATTTACATGTAACAGGGCTTCAGTGTGCATGTGTGTTTGCATGCCTTTCAGCCCATCTGTACTTGTGTTTGTTTTTTGTGTTTTCTTTAGTACGTGCAGGTCAGGAAAGACAAGAGGGCGGCCATACTGGGGTTAAAGCAGCATATGAAAGCCAGAACTGACTGTCATCTTCTTTAAACCCCCTATTGAACTCCCAGCATGTAAACATGGCTAAACTGTGCACGCCCCACCACCTCCGTCACCCCCAATCCCAAGCCCTGGGCCCCCCTTGGGGCACAGGCTGTCTTATCTCCCCACCAGGGAAGATAAGACTGGCACTGGGCTTTGTGCTTCTCCCCCACAAGCAGGCACATGTGCACAAATATATGACAGCATATACACACGAGCACAAACACAGGCAGAGGTGAGCAAATAGCATGCGACACACGCCAGGCAAATGCAAGGACAAAGCATGCAGGAACTATTCATCCATAAATACTGCACACCAGCATTTATACGGTGTCACATGACTCATATTCAAGAAATAATTGGCTTAACAATCCAGAGGATGTCTGCATATGATTGAGTGCTAGATTCTGATTTGAAAAATAATCCTTGACACAAAAAGGTCAGGGTATAGTCACACACTTGCAACAGAACAATGCAGCCACCCCTAACCCCACCTATGGAAGCGCCAACCAGGGGCGCATTATTTTCAGCGTGTTGGAAGTGCTCCTTTCAGATTGTCCTCCACGGTGACACAAATGCACCATGTAATTTCAGGGTTTTATTGATTTCTCTTCCTGAGGTCTTCTCCTAATCGCTACACCTTGACCTCAGCAGGAAATGTCATGAGGTCAAGGAAAGATGCAACAAAGAATGTATAAGGGAAAAGATAAATGTGGTGCTCGGTTTACTTTATAATGTAACAGTGGATTTTGTTGACTTGGCTCACATGAAACAGAACGACTGGCGATCCAGTGTAACTGCCAATTAATTAAAGCTTTGTGGCAAAAATGAACAGAATTTATATTAATCCTAAACACTAGCAAAATAGCAATAGTTAAACTGAGGGCACAACTAATGCAAACTGAACCATGATAAACAACGTTGATATAGGTATATATATATATATATATATATATATATATATATATATATATATATATATATGTTAGGTAAGGTAATTGCTTCATAATAAACTAATTTTATTACAGCAGCATACAGTTCATAGTTCACTCGTGGGTTTTACAAGCCTGTAGATGAAGGTTTAAAACATATGAAGGGATTGTGGCAAGAAATAGAAACATTACCATGCAAGTGATTATCACCACCTGTCAGTTATGTTGATTTTCTTTAAATGGCAGTTGTGAAATACAGAGCGGTATTATCTCACCTCCTTTTACAAGGAGTATCCATTGCGTGTCCTACACTAAAGGAGGTTATAAAGGAAGCACTTGGTATTTTAATTTGAATTGGCCAGCTGTCATTATGAAGCTACTTCCAGGTCAGTTAGGAACCTTCTTAAGCAATAAACAACTATTGGACCTGCAACCCTGGTGAGTGAGGAGGCAGCTTCAATTAAAAAAAAACAAAAACTAATTTACAATTTACTTCAGCTTGCAACAACTATCGCCTTTGTGACAGAGCAGAACTTCAAGCTATAAATCACCCAGATCAATGGGATTCACTCAGCTGTTGAGAAGCAGGTAGACGAAGTAATACATGCACAAGGACAGAAAAAAACTGAAGGACAGGAGGCCCACATATAGCACATGTCACAAATATGGATACTGACTGAATTAGCTGCTAACCCAGTGGTTCAATAGCAATAGAAGAAAGACACTGCCAAAGGTGGCGAGAATCCAGAAGAATAGAGGTACTATTGGTTGAGATAGTGAAGTGACCCTGATAGAAAAATATTATAACTTGCCACCATGGCTGTAACCAAGGTCACCAATGTCTGAACTTTGTTTTTCTAATACAACACTGTATAAATTGTCCCAACACCACTTGTGACGCTCTGGATGGTTTTTACTTTACTCTATGGGAATTGGCCTGCAGTACGTGTGTTTAAGAGATTTGGTTGATGCATGACTATTGGTTTGTTTAGGTATGAGCAGTGAATCAGGGGCACAGCAGGGCCAGAGCCATTCAGTAAGTACCTTTTTTCCTTGTGACATTTTAATTTCATGTGAAAGAATTATTTTGTATTTTTAGATTTCGTTTTATTTCATTTTTTTATACTCACAGTTCACCATCACACAGGTGCTCCTGCAAAATAGGGAATCTCTGCAGGTGCTACACCTTTAAAATATGATGCATTAAGTGAAAAAATTCTGGATTTCACTCATTTCTAGAAATGAGTGAAGAGAAGAAAGACAGAAAGCCTTCTTTCTCTCCTTTTCTTTTCATCCTGCCAGCAAGCCTTAAATGCAAAATTCCCCCAGCAGAGTTTACAAGATGTTCAAAAAGCAGAATAAAGCACCAATAAAGCCATTTGGGGGGGGGGGGACGAGAGACTATGTTTTTTACTCACCTGCGGTGTTACGTTGTTACACAAAATACTGCATTAATTGTTGATTGTTGATACATTATGTTACTTAAGAGTACTCTCTGGACAAACTAATTTGTTACCCTAGTCATTACATTACTGTTGTTTTATTCAGAAGCTTTGTAAGTTAATTACTTGTTAACAATAAAAACCCACAGTCCATTCAGTCCCACACAGTGACACCAATGCCCATCCTAATGAACACACACACACACACACACACACACACACAAGTTTCCTTTTAGTGTTTAAATATAAACACAAAGCTAAATTGAAAAACCAGTCCAAAGAAACTTCAGAGTTACTGCCACTGTAATTCTACTGTGCAAACATGTACGGATAGAAATGGAGGCTACGTTACTACAGGCTACCTGTGTTACCTATTGAAGTTCAGTGTCTGGCTCCTGGGCTGGGGTTGGCATACACTCAGGGTTCTTTGCTGTGTGTGCAGGCACTTGCAAAGCACAGACATTGTGCTAGGAGTATTGTTTCTGTCCTAATGCAGTTTGCACTTTAACACTAGGCTCTTGTTCTTTGGTGCAATGGAAATAAAAGCAAAGTCCATATCGACACTCCTCAAAAGTTATAGACCACTCTACCAACTTCCTCCTTCCTGAAATTAGCTCATTGTAGTGGAAGTGCACAGGAAGAAATAGACATGCTTGACTTTTTAAATTTTTATCATTATTATTATTATTTCTATCCACCCATCTGGCAGATATCTGAAGAACTTAAGTAACATAAGAAATGCCATAACTGCAATGGGATTACTGAACTCAGTATAATAATGTGGTACATTTCTGCATTACCAAAATATTTAATGGCAGTAACATGCCATTCCCAACGCTGCTTACCTGATGCTGATAGCCACTTCTTCTTGTGGCTGGAGCTTAAGTGGTCAGTATCCAGGTGATAGTCTTGTCCCATGGTGACTTTGGGGAACTTTGTTTACAGAAGTATCCAGCCATAGCAAACAGTTAGTCTAGCTAAAACATGATATTTGATGTTATTTATACCATTGGAAGTCTAAGGAGCTTAACCCTGGAAATTTGGCTAATGGCAAACTAGTAAGCTAACACAACGGGCGGTTTTTTAAAACGTTTGCTACACCACATTTTGATGTGCTAAAGGTAAATAAATTGGTACAAGGCGTGACCGGCTGTTTCTTAGTTCACTTCGGACTTACTTCAGCTAGCATTAACCACTGACAGTTTCACAGTAGCATAACTGTCATTTGACAGTCAAAAGGTATATTGTATATTAACGCCAAATTTTTATCAATAAATGCTACTCGTTTGCTCAACTGGGATTAGCTGCCATTTACTGCATCATACCACTAGGGGCACCGCTTCACCAATTCCACTAATTTATAATACAACACCTCATTCTCAAAAAGAGCTAGAAAAAAGTCTTTATTATTGTATTTATTTGGCTGAATATTCTTTCCTTAGAAGATGTTGAAGGCAGCGTTTTTGCTGTTTTTTCCTAAAACAGACTCATTTAAACATACTGAGTCAAATACTGTGGAACTAAAGCACTCGTGTTTTTCCTAGAAGCGATTCACACAAACAGCTTACTTTAGCTGTGTACGTGTACATGCTGACGAGAGATTCTGGAGAAAACTGCAATACTTTTAATGGAATTATTGAATCGGGGTCACCCTGTCTGGAGAAGTCATGGGTCATGGATATAAGGACACACAACCACACACAGCTCCGAGCCGCTTTAGCTGTATTAGCAGGGTTGGGGATTATTGTTTCGAAGGACACACACAACACACACACAGATAGCCATGAGATTTAAGGGTCCCATCATGTGGAAATAGATTTTGATTTAAGTGACTGTCTCTGTGTGAAGGTTTCTTTGTGGGTTTTGAAGGAGATACGAAGATATAAAGTTGTGTAGGTGTTGAGCACAGTCTTTAATAAGAAAGAATATAAATATGCATCCATCCTTGTGTTTCAGCCACAATCACTTGCTGATATATCTTTTTCAATGTGGCTTTATGTTTGTGATTCTTAGTCTTATGGTGTAGTATATCACTAGCAAAAAATTTGCATTTTTCAGTCTTTTTCTTTTTTAAAGGTTCAAATAGACAAGCAAAATGCAGCAATAAGAAACATATAAGCACATAAATTCCCCACTAATTATGCTGGACAAGATCTATTTGAAAGGTCTGATATTTCAGACACTTCTAAAGGGTTTCATCAAATAAGGAGGACATGAAGAAAAACATACAGACATCTTTCTGTCTCCACTGCAAAGTTGCTATCAGTAAATATGATTTTTGTCTCTGGTATTCTCTATGAAATGCCATGTGTTCTTTAGCAGAGTGCAGGATGGGGTGGTTAGAGGGGATTGGATGGCGTGGAAAGTGGGTCTTGTGAATGTAGGTCTTTGAAACAGTGTGTGTGTGGGTAAAGCAGGCTTACAGTAGTAATCCTCTTCACAGACACCCATCTGACTAGCAACAGGACGGGACCCAGACAGACACACACTCATGCCTCACGCATATACGTGTTTGTTAGAAGGAAATCTGTTTTGGTTTGCCATGTTTTGAGAAATAGGCTGTTAATGTGCCAACATCTCCAAGTGCATGCTCGATACACCCCTCTGATATCTGGAGATGTCTAAGTGAAGTTGTAATCTTCCAGTAAAGTTTTAATTTCCTTAGGTGTGGCACCAAATTCTTCTGCGATTGTTTTAATGCTGCATTCTTTTTGTTTTTATCAGCCCTTTAAATAAAGTTGCGCCTCCAGGAAACCGGACCCTCTGTTGACTTTATTGGTTCCTGAAGTTTGTCATTAGGGCTTCCTGGCTGTGATGTCATCAGTTTCTTAATGACAGAGAGGAAGAGGGACATTCATCCCCCAAATAACGCAGGAAAAACAGACAATTTTAAAAGGCATAATGAGCCCGTTGGAGCACGGACAGTGAGCTATGGCTCTGTCACTGTCTGACTCATTTCGTCTGGGGAGGGAAATGCTTTTAAGATCCGTGGCACAACATCAAAGTCCCTCAGTAATATAAAGTTAAGCCACTGTTGACTTTGGGTGTAATGAAGACCGAATCAAATTAGATGGGTTTTAAAGAATTGACATGTGGATCCATTCAAATAATCTTATTTGAATTATGCACTGAAAGGAAACATGGATGAATGAATGAGACCACCACAACTCCAAAGTAAGACCGGACAAGAAATATTATTTGTATTTGTTTTTTTATTATTATTTTGGCATTTCTTTGTTTTGCATTTATATTAAGCAAAGTGCATCTTATTTTTTTTCTCATCAACACATTGCACAATACATAAATAATGATGCATATAAAACGTCTTCATATTTACAATTAATAATATATTTATATATAACATAAAATACATTTTTTTCGCTTCTTTAATTAAATCCTAGTCATTTATTAAACAAAAGTCCCGTCAGAATTTTAGACTTTCTTCTTCTTTTAAATCCTTTTTTTTTTCCCGTGGAGAGAAGGGAAAAAAAAAACAAAAAACAAGGAACGTGGGTGTAGTCCGTTTGTGAGGGCTGTTGAAGAAGAGGGGGAAGGCTGCTGCTGCTGGTGCTATCGGGTGTTAAAGATGACTTCCAGCCAGCATGGGCAACTACTGATGAACTGTCTGGTGTAGCACTGTCCCCAGCCTTTCACAAAGCTTATCTGCACTGTGAAGCCTGTGCGAGGCTGCTGCGTGAACTCGTGATCGTTGGGCCTCTGCAAGCTGCCGGCCTTGTCATAGTCAAAAGCTTTAATGGAAAATCCAGGGAACACCTTGTGCACCAGTAGCGTGCGCGAGTCCGGGTTATCCAGTGTGGCCGACTTAATGAAGATGGGATAGCAGCTGCGGTTGTAGACCCACACCCCGTCCGGCTCGCGCGTCAGCTGGATACCATAGCCGATCTTGGCCCGCACCATCTGCACCAGCGGGGACTTGTTTTCGGAGCAGAGCTGGCCCAGGCAGAAGCCGTTCCCCTGAGGTAGATCATAGAAGATGTCCAGAGAGGGTTCCTGGACCGAGTAGAGGCGCCCGACACGAGTCTTCTCCTCCCAGTATGCCACCACGCACCAGTGGGCCCGCTCGCCAGACTCCTGCAATGCCAGGGAATCTGAAAGGAGAAAAGAGTCAAGAGAAGGAGAGGGTTAGATTCGAGAAAACACAATGACACTGAAACATTAGGCAATAAAATACTCGAAAGGAGAGGAGAGTAAAGAGACATAAAACCAGAAAAGAACAGTGTTTTATAAACATGCCAGCTAGTAAAAGTAGATCAAGAGGTGAAGAAAAAGTCAACTATGTCGAGGAAAAACACTCCCAAAACGTATTAAAACGTTACTACTTCAGAACAGTTTCTTCCTCATTCCTTGTTTGGGAAATGGGGAATTTGCTTTTGTCAAGAGCCAAAGCTAAACTGTCATCCTCGATTTCTGCCACACAGGAAAACCATGTTGGAATTCCTGGACTTCAGACAAGAAAAGCAACTCTGAGACACTGGCAGGCAAGCGTCCACACGCAGTACAATATTTATCTAGGCATTAAATGCTTATCTTCTGTCTGGCTCGCTGTATTTTTGTTGCGGCGTGGCCAACAATGTGCTGACGTCAACCGACTGTCCGATCGTCTCCCCGTCTCTCTCTCGATGGCAACGAGCTTCCCCCCACTGGAGGAAATGATAGGAAACCGTCTTCGAATTTATGCGTGACGGAGATTAACCTGAGCTAAAACCGTGTTTAGCTGACGAGCAAGGCGGGCTGTTAACTCTCAAAAACCTCCCAGTTGTCTGAATCGTTGACAAGCTAGGCCTCTGCAGTCTAAAGTTTCTCTTGAGCGTAAAAAAAAGTGTAGCGTTGGCCACGCTCCAGTTTCCAAACTCCCCCCCCTCCACCACCCTTTAGAGTGCCTCCTGCGCCATGCCTCGCGCCCCCTCGCCACCCTCCCAACCCTTCATATCTCTATTCCACAGAAATCTGGCTCCCAGCTACTCCCAGAGAGAAGAGTGGGAGCCAGTCAGGCGCAAGGGAAATAGAGGGAGACAGAGAAGAGAGGGCGAGAGGAAAAGAAAGAGGGGGTGGGCAGGGGAGGGAAGGCTTTTCACATATTTTGACTGTTACTTTTGCAACTTTGCTTCCTCTCGTGGTTTTTTTAGGAGCCTCCTGCGCCTTTTGGGGGGGGTCATCGTATAATCGCCTCAACTTCTATCTAATTGTTCAGCCATCTTTTATACTTTCCGTCTTCCTCACACACACACACACACACACACACACACACACACACACACACACACACACACATTTACAAAATGAGACATGCAAAGGTTAAAAAACTGTTTGCAAAGGGAAACAGATATGAAAAAAATGGACAGAGCCCCTCTCAGTGGCAACCATCCTTCCCATTCAACTCCACAGCCACCCCCCCTCTTTCTTTAATCTGGCAGCGGCTGTGAATGTAACCGGTAATTTGGAAGGTCCCGTCTGAGAAAAACTGCAACATTAATGTGGCAGGATCTGTGCTGGCCCAAGCCGACTTACCCCAGCCTGTCATTAGCCTTCATTAGAGGAGAAAAAAAAAAAAAGGGGGAGACAAAGACAACACCGGGGGAAGAGACAGAAACAGGAGGAGAGAGAAGGGAGCACCAAAAAAAAAGGAGCATGCCTTCCATAAAACAAGAGCGGCTGAGCTCTTTGAAGTTGGTCTGAGCCGAGCCTCGGGGAGTTTATCGTAAATCCATCCTCGTGGGGTGCTGGGGGAAACTAAGTACCTAGCTCTCTACCTCAGGCCAAACTGGAGGAAACGAAAGGTTCATCTTTGAGATAAGAGACAGAAAGTGTCATCTGTATCTCAGGCCGGTGTCACACAGTCTTGCACGTACAGGGGCTGATGGGCAAAGAGGACCGAGTGGACTGGACTTTCTTAACAGCTGACAGCGGGCCTGCTGGCAGAGCTCACCTGTGGGGCCCTTGTGTGTTTGTTATTGCTGAGAGAGACAGGGCCTGGCGTCAGAGGTCATTAGAGCGGCTGCCTGTCTGAGCCTGTCATTGCAGCCTGAAAACACCCTGCTATTCAGGACTACATTAACTGCTTTTCACCCCCACCCTCTCCTTCCCCCATCTCCCTAGTCATCCTCCCCTCTCAGAAGCTCGCTCAGACTGCAGGTAAGCGAGAACCGCAGAGGAGAAAAGAGATGAAAGGATAAAACGTACGCAAGGCAGACAAACGGAAAGGGAACTTATAATAGACAGGCCAGGTAGCAAAGCAGCACGGAAAGTAGGATTCAAATCCTTTTATAGCTTAAAGCTGCACCACTGTATTTTTAAAAGAACACTACAAGTGCCGTCGTGCTGAACAGTTAAGTTAAGGCCTGATCCAAGCTCTAATAAACAGTGCATGCCACTCATAATCCAGCTCAAATGGCCCTCGCAGGTAAACAAACACCAACTTTCACTGTTCACCAAAGCAGCAGAGCCGAAACCAGCCAAGATCCTTAGGGTGCCGCCTCAGGAAGAGTATGTTCGCAGGTTGTCCTGACAGCAGATGAGCTTACACCTCATACTGATGAACATTAAATGAACAGACACATACACATATATTAATAGAGGTGAAAGACACACTCTTTATCTGTGGGCCCCCATATCGATGCGCTTTGAGCGTGAGGTGAGACTCAATTTAAACTGATTTCAATTTTTAACACATTTTTTGCGAGGTGTCTGCCAGTCTGCCTCCTCGCGTTACCGTCTGACACTATTTCAGGTGCGTCTGGTGTAGGTGCGTGCGAAGCTGTGCTGTCAGAGCGCCTGTCCTAGCGTGTTTCCATCAGATACGGTCTCTGAAATGCTCCGAAGGCTGTCTTATTCTCTCGTCTGTGCATCCGTCTGCCCGTCCAAGTCTTAGCCCCGGCCTACCCCCACCTGCTCGTCTGCACCCTGTCCTTTCAGGCTACTCCATCACTGGAGATAAGCTGGCTAGCTAGCAACCCTCAGGCCATCTGTCACCCCAGCCCTTTATGTTCTGCCCCTGTCTGCTGCTCTGTCCCATGGGGTCCACATGTAACCCCCCACCCCTCTATCCCCAAATAGAAAAACAGTTTTCATGCTAGTTTACTAAGAAGAATGCCAAAATGATGCTGCAGGATGTATGGGCTAACGTGACTACTGGTTATGAGCAAATCAGCATATTTCTAGCTGTATTTTTTTTCTTCATTTTTGGTATTTAATGCACCATCAGCTTGGAGATAAGTCCGCTGCAGCATATGAGGAAATTATAAATACATGTTGTTAAATAAACATCCCATGCAGAGCAGCATTTTTAGCACATAATAGCAGATTTGGCAAATGGTCAGGGTGTTAGCTCCCCTGTGGTTTTTAATGGTCCCCAGGCTTAAAGAGCGGACGCCACGCTAGCTGAGACAATTGGACTGAGTTTGAAGGGAGGAGGGGTGGAGTGGGGGTGGCAGACTAGGTGCTTCTCTTACACAGTCTGCAAAGGTTAATCATTACCTCTGTCTGACTCCACACACACACACACACACACACACACACACACACACACACACACACACACACACACACACACACCAAGTTGTTTCTATTCATAGAAGTCAGCACTGTCACAGAATTACACATTAACGCCATCATGGACACACACACAAAAAACCCTCCAACCTTCTGTTCTGAACTATACTTTCAACATCTGCAAATAGTGAGGAGGCTCCTGAGAACCGTCTCGCATCGATCCCTGAGAGCTATGTGTGTGTGTGTGTGTTTGTGCTTGTCTCAACTCGGACGTGTAATGACCCTGTCGTCATCACACACACACAGAGTGCAGCTGAAAACAGGAATGAGGAAGACATAAAGGATACAACACCACTGGGGTGGGGGAAAGGGCCCTTCACGGTGCCTTATTTTCCAAGTCAACACCCTCTCTCAAGCAGGGGGAAAGTCTATCCCAGAGGTCAAGGGTCAACCTTGAGGCATTCCTTTTGCTCTCTCTGCCATGACGTATATATGCTCAACCCTGTGTGTTTGTGTGTGTGTGCGCCTGAAAGCCTGGCATTTCTCACTCTGTATTCACAAAGAAATGTAGTCTCATTGATTTTAGTGTAATCAACAGCAAACTTTCCGCCTTCTCACAACTACTACTGGCTGATCAGCTCACTTTTTTCACCGCAAGAATGAAATGAAACAGCTTTTATTTGTCACTAGCAGGTTGCCCTGCAGCGAGATGGAACCCCCCCCCCCCCCCCCCCCCCCCGACAGAAATGTCAGCTGTTCTGCGTGTTACCGTTGTCTCACATTAGCACAGACCACAGATTATAGACAGTATACAGTCTGGCTGGTGTTTCTCAAGTGCTGAAAGACAACGACCAAGTCTACACTTGTTTGTGATTGATTACTTGTTGTGCAGCAGAGCATGCAGCCATTAACAAAAAAAAAGCCATTAACTTGGGCTAAATTATGTTATTTATCAACTCAATTGCACTGTTTCTTCAAAGAATACAAACTCAAGCTAAAAACAAAGAACGCGAAAGAAGATGAGAAAATGAAAATCCTGCAAGTCACCTGCATTACCCACAATGCATCTTGACAGTTCTTGGTAAGTCCACACTGATGCTACGTCAAGTGATATAAGCCATTTATAGAAGTGGCATGGGGGGGGGTGCAAATGTGCAAAAATGACTAATACGGCCATCTTCACCGTGCATCAAGCAGTGAAACTACTTTTACTGCTTTAAGTGTCCCATTGTGTCTGTCGAATGCCACCATTTGCAAATTGAGAGTGAAGAAGAAGAAATGATGCACCAAAAGGCAGAGTAGGAGAAAAAGAAAGAAAGAAAAGAAGACAACTGAAAGGCGGTGGGTTTAGTAGCAGACAGAGGAAGTGGTGCTTCAGAGTGGCAGGTTGGGTACGATGCAAAGTCTTACTCCCCGCCCCCTAGCTCAGGAAACATAAATAAGCCCCGATGGCAGGAAAACCACCAAGGGGAGTGGCACGGTTTCGCTATCACCAGATCTGACTCCTTGCAGAAACACAGATAGAGAGAATGAGTTGCAGACACGCCATCTCTAACATGAACCATCCAGCCACAACGGAGGGGGGAGAGAGATAAGGAGAAGAAATGTTGCATGTCCCCCCCCCCCAAATGTCTCCATCTATGGTATAATTTTCTCTTGAGTGGACGTTCCTGCCGTAATTACACGATCCGCATGTCTTGAAGTCGCTCAGGCGTGGTGTTCTCCGCGGCTTGTGACAAAACACAGGGCCATTTCGTAATGAAACGGGGCGGCCGGCGGCTTCCATCTGGATCCACATTATCACTAAATTGCAGCACAATACTTTTTTCCACTCAAGGACACCCTTGTTTCCGTGTTACACCTCCTCCCTGCTCCTGCTGAGTTATTATTCCAACACTTCATCAAGCTGACCCCAACACACACACACAGCCACTCCCTGCAGCCCAGATTTCCCAGGGTGACAGGACAAATAAACACCAGCTAGTTGACTACAAGGTGCCAGGCAGACTGCAGTGATGTCATCGGCTCACTTTTTGCAAACGCACAGGTCGAGAGATTACCCGCAGGATCTGTATCTAAGGAGCCATTTATACACACAGACACAGACAGATGGACAGACAATAACCTGCATTGTTGTGGCACAGAAAAACCAAAAAACACACCGTGGGAACTAAACAGCTAGCAGAGCCAGTTGCATGTGATCAGAGGTTTTTGTTGCATTCTTACTCTGTTATTAATCGTCATACACCTCTACGCGTCTGCGAGCGAGCATGCATGTGCGTGCGCTTTTGTGTGTGTGGGTGAGGGTGGTTGTGCCAATGCTCAGGATAGAGATGTGGCTACCGACGGGGTTTGGGCCTGTCACCAAGATGAAGAGAGGCAGAGCGAGAGGGAGAGACAAATACACACCCCTCCACTCTGAGTACACAAAAGACAAACCGACTACATGAATGAGCAGGCGGGAGGGTGGAGACGGCAGTACTTTGTGTCACACTAGAAATTTCACACACACACACACACACGCACACACACACACACACACACACACACACACACACACACACACACACACACGCAGGTTTACAGGCATGTGTCTCCACTTATTTCCATTCCTGTTTTTATCCAGTTAAAGACGGCTTCTATCCCTTCCTTCCTCTTTCCACTTCGCACGCTCTGCCTCTCTCTTTCTTTCCCTCGCCTCCCTCCTTCATTCATATCTTCATACATTGAGGTAATGTCAAAATCCACTTCCACAGAGTGACTGCAAACCAAAACAATGTTCATCTTGTTCTGGGCTTCCCTCCAGCTTTGGCTCATGGCCAAATCTGCATGGGCCTCTTTTCAATCAACGGGCTCAGCAAAGGTAGGTAAATGTTTTCAACTGCAAGCGATGCTGCGAGAGGACAGGGAGCGTGTGAAGCTTCGCAAAAACTAGACACGCTTTCCTCTTCTTCCCCTTCTCTTTCCACCCCCCACCCCGCACCTCTCTATCCTCTGCTGTCTGTGTGCGCTGTTTTTTCGATTTGTGCAGCATAATGACACAGGGTGGGGAACAGAGGACAGCCAAAACCAAAATTAAGTCCCTTGCCAAGAGGCGGTTTGGCTGCCGCGCAAGGAGAGGAAGTGGGGAGTAATGAGAGATCCTGGCCCGGCACGGGGCGGCCCAGCTCTGCTCGGCTCAACTCGTTGGCTAACGCACAGCCTCCAAAATTACAGAGAAGAGAGCGAGGAGCCGGCCACCTCTCTCTCTGCCTCTCTCCCTCTCCACCCAAAGCCGCCATCTTCTTTCCCTCTCCATTCCTTCCTCTTACTGTTCAGGCAAAGGAGAAATTTAAAAGAAGAAGAAGATCTAACCAAAAAGGAATGAAGGTACAACCAAAACAGAAACCCTGTTACGGTCAGAAAAGTGCGAATTCGCTCTACCGTAATGGGTGCCGCACGCGTTTCTCTCATGGTTTAAGGAAAACAAATTTTCAGTTACTCTCTCTCTCTCTCCCTCCTTCGGTGCACTCCACTGTTTGTTTTCCGTCAAGATGAGGCCTCAGCTGCCTCCCTGTCCGCTCGCCTTTTCCTCAAAGACATGAGGTCATATCCTGCGCAGCCCTTTCCTCTCCCTGCTAACCCAAACAAGGCAGGAATGCTGAGGGAGACTGAGGGTGCTCTGTTTCTGAGCTGAGCTCCTAATTGCTGGAGGTTCTTTTGCAAAAAAAAAAAAAAAAAGTAAGATGCCGTCTTAGGTATTTAATACTTCATACCAAACATACAGGCCTTATCTCGCCCTCGGTTTGCACCAAAAATGGGCCGTTTCTCTGGGACCTTCAGCATGACAGCAGAACTAGTTTGATTTAATGAGCCAAGGTGCCAGGACTAAATTTAATCTCTGATGAAGGTTAAACTTCCAGCCGATTCACTGGATGACTAATTGACTGACTACAGGGCTGGCCGACTGTCTGTCGAGTGAGGTGACTGGTTGGTGGTATAAGAATACAACTGGACCTAAATTTAACCTGCACTGGGAGGAAGCGCCTGTGTGACAGTCGGCCATGCGCCAGGGCTCACACCAAGTCATTCTATCTGCCCGCCTGTGTGTATGTGTGAAAAACTGTATGTGTGTGCGTGTGTGCATGCGTACATGTCACCACAGCAAGACAGGATCCTGTTACACATAGGCACTCCGGGTCAGTCCCCAATGGCACCAACAGGCATGCCACCGACACACAAACAACACTATACATCCCAGAGAGTGGGAACATCAACAGTGGTGGCCGGTAACTTGACTTTAAAGAAGGCTTTAACAATAAAGTGCAGAAAGCCGACAGTTAATGTCTGATCCAGACTTCCATATCTTCAAATTCACAAGTCACGAATCCAAAAACTCACAACCAACAACATATTGCAAGCCACTTTAAACTTAACAAAATGAATGATTGGCAATGTGAATGCTACCTGATCTGCTCATAAACTCAACTGAATGCACTATATGGCTTTTAACGAGTTACTTAACACCCTACAGATTCATAACTCAGAGTCCAGCACCCTCTTAACTCTGGCCTGCTCTCCATTTCAAAATCTCTCTTTTTGATCTCTGTCTTCTGTTCTTGGTTCAATCCAAACCCCTGATCCAAGCCCTCACTCCCAGCTCAAACAGAGATCAGCACCCCGACACCCAGCTCCAGGCCTCCAGCCATCGACCCCTCCTCCTCTCCTTTTCCCTCCTCTCTACTCTGTTTCAAGCTGATGACGTGAGCCAGCGAGAGGAGCTTTGGAGCTGGTAGCCTGGCAGGCAGCCTAGTTTGCATTTGCGCTTGTCGCTGTCACAGCTCACTTAACTCCTTCCTGCCTGGATGGCTTTTCCTGCAGAGAAAGAGCCTCCTCTTTCCCGACTCTGATGTCCTTTGGTCAAGCTTGTGCTCTCGCCTCAGGTGCAGTTGCGCATTAGATCTACAGCTTGAGCCTTCTCCTACAGACAACGAACACTTAATTACTGCATTATAACGCCAAAGCAGAGAAGAAGTGGCACAGCTCTTGCTCACTCCCAAGTCTTTCCCACTCTCCTTCCCTGAGAGCCGCCCTCCTCTCCCTCTCTGTAAATATGTCTGGAGAAGAACATAAAAAGGGCAGAGTGAGTGAATTAGAAGGTCAGCAGCGGGCCTCTGGGAGAGCCATGTTTCTTTTGTCAGAGCCCCAGAGGGAGGGAGCAAAGAGGGAAGCAGGGAATGAAGGAAGGGAGGGAGTGAGAGGACGAATGGATTAGCCATTTTTTTTCTTGGCTTGCCAGGGAAATCATGAGGGCAGAGCACTGGAGCCACCCCGCCTGGCCTTTTCTACCTCTAATGCTTTTTACTGAGGAGACACATTCACTGAAACGCTGCCATGTCACCCTCGCCAGGAAAGAAAACAGGGGTAGGAGGAGGGGTGGCATGTATACTTCACTGAGGGAGGGGAAAAAGAAAGGGAGGGGAGTACGAGGAGGCCTGTTAAGACTCCACTTCTTGGGTTTCACCGCTTGAACTGGGCCTAAAATGTGTCTTTAGTTAATGCACACTGGGCCTACTTTAGTGTCCATCTGATGGTCTGGCAGAGGAGGCGGAGGAGAGTAGAGACTGATTTTTAGGTTCTCTGTTCCTCTAACACACACACAGGCAGACAAGCAGGCTAACCCCACCACTAAACAAAGGAGGGGGCTGGAACGGGCAGCGAACACCAACTGACATAAAACAGGCTTTAAAGGCCCGGTAATGAGAACCATCTGAGGCCAAGGAAAGCAGAGAAAAGCACAGAGCAATCTCAAGGCAAGCGGCGAACAAACTCTTTCTCTCTCGCGAACACCCATCTTAGTCTGGAGCCTGCGGATGGGGGGCAACGGGCAGGGAAGGCGGCGCTGCCAGAGGGAGATTATGCGGGAAATGCCGAAGAAGCTCGAAATACATCCTGCCAGGGAGGTTGAAGAAAGAAAGACGCCTGTGTCTCACTCTTATCCCCACAGAGCCCGGAGGAGGATCTAACAAATACGTCCCCTGTACGCGCAAACACACCCAAACAAACACTCATGTCTGTCGAAGCCAGCTTTTTTTGCTCACATTTTTCTTCCCTCAATACCACACACACAGAACATATTCTTCTCCAAACAACGCTTGAGCGTGTTTGTCTTCCATTACAACACAACACGGAAAGGGGATGAGAGGGAACGGGGAAGGAAAAGGAGAAGAGTGGAGCGTTGTTCAAAGAGCCAGGAGGGAGGAATTTATGTGGATGTGGGAGAAATACGCCGCCCTCCTTCAACGGCTTTTTTTATTACAGAGGGGAAGCAGGGGCCCCCACAATCACCGCCTCCATCATCGCAAGTATGGAGGGAATACGTGTGGTTGTTGGGAAGAATCAATAGAAGAGGAAAAGGAAGACATAAGTGGAATGGATTGGGAGAAAAAGAGCAGAAAAATGGGTAATAGTAGGAATATTTACCTGAAAGCCCCACAGGGGCCGAGTAAGTCGTTCCTCCAGTTTCACTGGATGAAGGTCCAGAGTCTGGAGAATCTAATGGAGAAAGAAGAGTTTGAATCAGTGTGTGTGCATTTACATGGCAGTGAGAGGAGACAGCACAGCAGCAGCTGCGAGGCCGTCAATCACTCTGGTGAAATCAATGCCTAATGAAGATGCTGACGACGAAGCTCGCACCCTCACACATACGCACAGGAGACTTACAGCGGAGCGCTTCTCACACCCCTGATAATCCCCCATAATCCACTGCTTCAGGAGGAACGTTAGCCCGGCTTCCCCTGCACAGACGAGCTGCTGATCCGAAAAGAGGTGTATTCTTTCTGCTAACGACTGAGCGGAGGGTTCAATCTGGGCACGATAAACCCCGCTCAATAACCCAACATTACACGACCGCTCTGGGTCTGAGTAGACCGGGCTTGTGTAAAAGATCTGAATGTCAAACCGACATCGGAGTCTTCACGCCGAAAAGCAAACAGAGCTGTCAAAGATGCAAAAACAAGCCTCGAAATCATTTAGTGGGCTCAAAAAAGGCTCAAAAAAAGTTGCTTATTCTAAATGTTCTTCATGGTGAACCAGCAGATGCGCGCAATAGAGAGAAAACTAGACCCGCTCTCTCCTTCGCTTTGCATTTGAATGCTAAACTCCCACTAAGACTTGTAATGTAGACTAGTTTCAACACGACACCTGAATGGAGCTTCAACAAAACCACAGCATGTGCTGGGCGAGGGCTAGGACCAATGCAGACTGCTGCTGGTAGCTTGGGATTTATTAATGATATATTCCTTTTGCGTCAACAATGCTGACCACCACACTATGGAGCGGTGGTCAGCGCCACTCTCACTGAAGTGTAAGGTCAGTGAAGTTTACCCAACTCCAAAGCACCCGCTCTGACTGCTCAACAAGGCGCCAAAAGGCGTTATATTTATTTGCACCTACAGAAGTAATCCACGTATGGCAAGGAGTGCTATTGTGTTTCTGCTGAAAGCAGCTGACAGAGCCAACCAGAGCGGTTTCACTGCTCCCTTCCCACCCCGGCCCGTCCAAACGCAGCCCATGCTGCTGCGGTCACGGTAACGAGATGCACGGGCATAACCCGAGCCTGCCTCGCTTTCACCGGCTGCCAATGGCCTTGCCCTGGTCTCCCGGGCAACAGTTCACAGCTGACCACAGGGCTGAGGTGGGGGGGCATCAGAGAGAAGGAACTAAACAGTGTGTGATTTATATTCCCCAGAGCTGAAACAAGGTAGCGTTTTATGTCTGGCCTACTTTCATATTGACCGCCACTGCTGGAGTGGGCAGGCACCATGACACGCATACCCCCCCCCCCCCCCCCCAACCCACCCACCCACTTCCTGCTTGCTGGAATCATAAAACCATCATCATAAAATTCATGGCCCTTCCGCTCCGTGCAAATTATTTAGCAACGTCCAATCGCCCTCCATGCAGATTTCTCTGAATGTCATGAGGATTTACCACATCCTCAGATAAACCAAACACACAGAGAATTCTACAGAAAACTGTAATAACGTCCAGATACATGAACCAGCTGATGACTGACAGTTCCCTGAGGCGGTAGGGAAAAACCCCTGGCTTTTTTTTGTTTTTACTTTTTTGCATGATAAGCTTATTTGTCCCGTGTGCATACAAGTGTGTGTGTGTGCACTCTCCACCACGCTGCAGTGTTTTATTAATACTTCTTTCACCTACTCTGCCAATAAGGAGACGCGCAGACAGACACGGGTCGTCTCCAAGTAACCACAACCGCAGCTACGCGGGCTTAACGCAACCGAACGAGGAAAGAGAGCAGCAGGTACGCTCCGCAGAGGCGTGAAACTGACACATCTGCTTGCACGCACACACTTTCTGTGGGTTTTTCTTTTCTGTTTTTTTTTTTTTTTTTGGGGGGGGATTTAATTCCCATTCAGGCTGGTATGAGTTGTATAATCATTTCCTTTGTGTGTATCCAGCCTTCTTTTCCTATTTACATTCTTGTTTCCTTTCATCAGGGTAAAGTCTCCAACTGAACTCGTACGGAGACGCCACTGCAACTCCACAGGGCAGACTTCACATCAGCTGAGTGTTAAGCACTGAGGACTGAGCTGCGGCTTTTTTGTTTTGTTTTGTTTTTTTCTTTCCAACACTTTAGATCAACCCTACTTATATTTAACTTTTTGAAAAACGCTCTTTAAGGACAACATCACTGCTAAAGAGGTGATGACAAAGACGGAGGGAAGGAGGAGGGGGGCTTTGAAGAACCGCAGCTGCAGCTGCAATGACTTCCTATTGTTTCCACTCACTCAAAGCCACTTTCTCCTCTTCTCCTGACTAACTGGCTGGCTGGTCGCCTAACTGGTCATTGTTTAACTCCTGCACTTGTAGACAGCAAGATGATGAGCAAACGAGCAAAAAAACAACACAAAACACAGAGGACGGGATGGGAAATTATGTAGATCTCACACTATTCTAGCTACAGTGTGAAGTTTAACACACTGAAAACTGACTTTGCCTTGTTTGACATAACTTGATGCCACTTTCCTGAACAGAGGAAGAGAATGACAGCAGAAGCCATGTGTGGAGCGAAGTGCACAATTAACACGGTTGCAACAGTTACGCTTTAGATGTGGAAGAAATTACAACAAAGCCTCTCTTCTGTTCTGCAAGACATCAAACCGGGAAATGGGGACAGTGACACCCCCAGCTATACACACACAGACACACACTAGAGACACACAAGCCCTCACCCTCATTCTGTTGATTAATTCAGCTGATAAAGACTGGCTGGCTCCAGAGACGCCGCTGTCTGTCTGTTTCTCCCTGCGCTGCGATTCACAAGAGATAGACGAACACACAAACAACCCCCCCCCCCTTTAGCCGCACACACACACACAGGAACACACAGGCTGCCCCCGGTGATGTGCCAGTCAGTCAGTCTATAGCTGGTGTCTCAACTTTGTACTGCCTTGCCCTGGCTGTCAGCCATGCTGGAAATGGCTAGCCAGTCAGCCAGACGTGCCACTCCACTGCTATCATAAATCACAACATAACATGGAGCCATTTCCTACACACACACACGCACTGGAGAGGCACATACAACACAAACATTCATAAATGCAACATAGCCTTTTAGATGGAAATGTTATGCAAAAACAAATGCGCTTCTGGCAATAACATGAATGCATATATTTATGCATGAATAGCAAGCTCACCTGGTGGTTTAAGATAGTCCATGGGATAGCGGGAATATGGTGGAGGAGGAGACTCTGTATGGAGAAAAAAAATGAGTACATGAGGAAAAAAAAGGGAAAACAAGGGAGGGAGAGATCGAAACTTTATGATAAGATTTGTCATTTTTCAGGGGGGAAAGATTTGTGTCTGTCAGCTCCGCCTGGAGAGGCAGGCTGAGAGGCCGGCTGGGCGGCTATTGCCTTTCATTGGCAGGCAGATAAACAGGGGGGGGGCCGCCTGGCGCCAGAAGGGCCACTATCAGCGTCTAGGACAAACTGAGATACGGGCCTCTTTTGGCCCGGGACGCCAAGCAAACGCGCGCACTCAATCGAGCGAGCGCGTGCACGCCCATACACACAGAGACCCTGGAAAAACTTCACCGTGGAAAGACTGGAAGACTGTAAAGCCCTGTGCACTTCGGAAATGCCATCTATGAAAGGTTTAAATAGCAGAAAGGCTTTGTTGTTGTTTGGAAAGCGCATATTTGAAGTGCCAAAAATAAAATAAAGCATGTTCTTTATGTTTGTATACGTTAGGATACATGTTACCGTTTTTACAACACGGCCAATCAATCAATTATTATTTTAGTCAAATGACATGCCAAACTCGGATTTAATGGCGCCACACTTCCGAAAAGATGGGAAGGTGTTGGGGGGGAGGGGGGGGGGGGGTCTCAGCACGCTAGTTTGACCTTATGGAAACTCAACACAACTGTGCCAACAGAGGTGATGTCATTTGAATTAGGCTAATTAGCTCTTTAGGTAATTCTGACATGATGTCACAGCATCTGAACTTGAACTTGCTCTGAAATAAGGCCAGAGAATTCAAAATACTTGCTGCCAATAAACAGATAAATAAACAAACGTGTCTATTTTCATAAAAATCCAACTCACCGAGTTCACAGAGCCTGCTCATGTGGTGGGGATTGCAGCAAACAAGCTCTGGGTTGATTTTCCCGTAGGATTCACAGCAAGACAGCCTCTTCAACTCCGAGGAATGCCTGAGGTCCGGCCACCTGAACACTTTGTAGAGCAGCATGGGGAGAGAGTAAGACTGTTGACCCACTTTGGCGTCCACTTTGCTGGACAGGAGCAAGCAGGGGCTGCGGGCACCCCCTTTGGACTCCACTGCCTGCAAAAGCACCTCCAATTGTTTCTCTTTGATCTTTTTCAGTATCGAGTGGGTCAACGCCTTCAATTCAGCCTCCGACCCTGCGTTGGACTTGGCCACCTTTGTCGTTTTGCCCATGCAGCAGCCCCCGGAGCCATGCGTCCCTCTATCCGTTTCCCCGTCGCCCTCCACGGGCGCACGGCTCCTCCAGAGTCGCCGGACGAGCCCCGATCGTTTGGTCCTAAACATGCGGGACGAAAAGAGGGTTTCCCGGCTAAAAAACGAGCATTGTGTCCGCAAATCATGAAGATTCCGGGATCCGAGTCCAGGCGGTGATAAGCAGCCTGAGAAAAGACGGTGGAAAAACTGTGGTCTGGACAAGCAGAGGAAATCTGTAGCATACGCCAGTCTCTTTCGCCGTCTTCTGCAAACCAGATCACCAAAAAAAGCAGACAGGGTTCACGGGACAGTTAACTTTTCCTCCGGGGATAAGTCACCATCACCTTCGGGAATTTAAGACTTGTGTCTGATGACGAAAACCTAGCAGAATGTGATCGTTAAAGCGAATGGGGGAGCAACCCTGCTGCGCGGAGCCTAAATGTGTTACAATTTTCACTTGGTGATGTGCAACCCAGAGCAGTGAGCTGACCCCTTAAAAATTCTCCAGGCAGCTTTTTCAGCAAATAAACACTGCCTTAGAAAAAAAGAACGAAAAAAGCTTTCTGCCAGTTCGCAGTAGCTTTAATGGAAATTACAGAACGTGGGGCCTAATTAAGCCTAAAATGTTATAGCAATTATCCCATGAAAACCGAAGCTCGCTGCCGTGTGTCTTCAAGAGCATTAATCCACAAAAATCCGTGATCCAAACTGCACAGAGTGCGGTTCTCCACCGGGCATGCGGAGGCTTTATTTATTTATTTGTTTGTTTATCCGCTATCGTCCAAATATGCCAATCGTCTGCAGAGGATGTGGTCTGCCCGGGTTGAGATGAGCCAGGGAGCAAAAATCCAGGTCTGAATCTCTCACCCAAGTTGAGTTGCGTTTCTAAAGCCCGGAGAGAGAGAGAACACTCGTCCAGCAGCCGAGCGTTTCGACCTGTTTCAACACACAGGCGAACCTTTTTCTTTTTTTCTGAGCGTTAAAATAATCCCAAGCTCGTATCTCACGCGAAGTTTCCGTGGAAGAGAGAGCGAGCCGCCGACTGCGATCTCGAGGGGGAGTATGAGGCTGTCTGTAAATGAGGCGGATGGTTTGGGTGCCCTTGCTCCGTCTCCAGTCTCCAGTGCGCATTGACGCGCCCGGTCACGTGTGTGTCTAGACACCCTGTCGCTTAAAAGAAATGTGATTGTGTGTTGCGCAAACAACAGATCAAGCAGAGCCTGCGGCGCACTCACACACACACACACACACACACACACAAAACCTTTGAAAGGAGGAAAGTTTGGGGGCAAAAAGTTGCCAGAAGGGTAAAGTTGAGAAACTGTGACATGATATAAAGTCTTACAAGAAATTTCTCTCGTCACTGTTTAATGCTGAATAATTGACAGAGCGATAGTGACGTAAATTTGGCCCCTTAGTGTCATATAAACGTTTTTTTTTTAAGTTTACTTGATGATTGTAAACTCAAATGTCCTTTTCGAGCTCCAACCACGTCTAATAGCTCTGTTATCTCAGCTTTACTAACACTGGCTTCATATTAAAGCAGCTCTGTTGCTGATGTGTGCGTGTGTGTCATTTAAGCTAGAAACACTCTGATTTCCACCTTTTTCTTCTGGTAATATAACATTTGTGCATTTGTCATCATGATTACTCAGGATGGTTTGGCTTGGGAGGGGGCTGCGTGGGATAGTCCCAAGGGCGACACTTCAACCACTCACCGGATATGTCGGGTCGTAGATGGAGCTGGTTCGGATTAGGGATTTTTTTTAACGTATAAAAAATGTGCCTGAAAGACTTAACACAAGGAGAGAGAGAGAGCGAGAGAGAGAGCGAGAGAGAGAGGCCAGTATGTCCCAAGTCAGACGGGAGCGCGCTGCTGCCGCCCTCTGGACGTTTGGTTTCCAGGTGGGACGAGCATCACCAGTTTTCTGCCTTTTAATCATCAACACGGCGGTTTCCACCCTCTTTTATTCATCCAGCGCTCTTGCCCATCACTTTCCCGACTTGCCTGACAACAGATGGGATGTGCCCACATGACTGCTGTCTTTATTATCGGCCGAATCCATATTTATTATGACAGGCGCAACGGTTTGATTCTTACCGTTTCGATCTGTTTTGCCGTATTGTGTGTCGCTGAAGAGACAAAACACAAACAACGTCATTTAAGTGTGACAGCTTATTTATCTCTATACGCACATATACATGATCTGTTCTCTCAATAAACTCACTTTTTATTCAAATAAATAAATAAATGATTCGCACTTTGAACCCAAAGTGTCCGAGGCCTTCAGATAGGATCTCCTAGCATGTACCAAACCCTTTGCAATGTGCGCATGAATAATATGCATGTGTGTGTGTGTGTGTGTCACCTACATGGCTTAATGTGTTTACCTCCACAGAGACAAGTCCAGAGGAGGTGACAGGGGTGCTCCCGGGGGCAGATGGGAGGGGTGTCTGATAATGATGATTGCAGAGATGTGCGGGGCTGGGGGGGCAGAGGTGTGCATTGTGGTCGATGGATGGGGGTCGGGCTACCCGCATTGTCCCAGGATCACCCACTGGCGCCGAGCAGGAGGAGACTCAACAGCCCAAACAACACAGGGGACTGCGCCTCTTTTTTTGTTGTTAAAGAAGTCTGGAAGCAATCAGTCAGGGGAAAGGGTCTGTCAGAGGTATTGTGGAAGTCGCTGCAGACGCACGTTGTTCCCTCCCCTCTCCCCCTCTCTCCCTCTCCACTTCTCCCTGCCCTTCCTTTTGTGTGTGTTACTGACTATTCCCCAGACTCCAGGAAGTAGCCAATTTTATCTAACCAGTTTCCATTTCAGTCTGGATTCAGTCTGTCTGCAATAAGGTGCAGGACAAGGATTCATTAATATTTTTTCCCTCCCTGCGTGATAACGTTTTCATGTATTTTTAAACCACACCTGACATGACAATAACTGAAGTAAATACTGATGGTGTATTTACATGCTTGGTGGAGTCCTGTAATTTGGTGTTGCGAACACTATATTTGTGGAACCTACCCCCCACCCCCACCCAACTAGCAGGTCAAGGTCTTTTTTATTGGATTTTGACAGTATGACAGTACAGCCATTAAAACGACATGCACTCACTGGACTCTGTACATACTGATAGAACCACTTTGGACTCCTTTTTGCTTTCAGAACTGTTTTTATTCTTCGTACAACAGATTCAACAAGATGCTGGCAATATTCCTCTAGGAGTTTGGTTTATACTGATATGATAGCATCACACAGTTGCTGCAGACTTGTTGGCTGCACATCCACGATGTGAAACCACATCCCAAAGCTGCTCTATTGGATTGAGATTTGGTGTTTGTGGAGGCCATCTGAGTACAGTGAACTCGCTGACTTGTTCAACAAACCAGTGTAAGGTGATTTGTACAGTGACTCCATGTGAACTGTAGGCTCAGTTTCCTGTTCTTGGCCTACAGGAGTGGCAGCCGGTGTGGTCTTCTGCTGCTCTAACCCATCTGCTTCAAAATTCGAAGCTTTGTGATTCCAGAGATACTCTTCTGCATAACTTATGCATACTTCTGCTTATTTGAGTCACTGTTGCCTTCCTATGAGTTTAATTAGTTTGCCCATTATCCTGTTGCTCATTTGTTATTTTCTCTTGAAATTTCCAATGAAATTCCCAGTAGATCATCAGTTTCTGAAATACTCAGACCAGCCTGTCTGGCACCAACAACAATGCCACGTTCAAAGACACTGAAAACACATTTCTTCTCCATTCTGACTTTCTGTCACACTGTTCAAATGGTGCATGGCAAAGTTTAAAAAAACGAGGTCATTTGTTAAAACCAATTCCGATAAGAGCTCATATCCCTGATATTTTATCTCATCATTACAGCTCTAGCTTTTAGCGCAGCAGTCCCATCCACCTGGTGTTCAAACCCTTTGTTTGCAGGGGGCAGCCAATCAGGAGAAAGCTGGCTTAAAGAGAAAGGAATTAAAACTGCTCATTTCAGAACGTAGATGACCCAGGGGGCTGTACCAGCATCCAGTATAAAATGAATTATTATTCTGAACTGGGCAAAAGCTACTCCAGCAGAGTCCAAGAGCAAAAATGGAGCTGGAAGTGCTTTCTGGTTGACAACTGGAGTGTGGTGCTAATGTTCTCACATCCTAAGGCTACAGCAGGGTTAGTTTCATGCCCCCCCTTCACAGTCTTTGTGCTGAGCTAGCTTCTAGCTTTAGCCTTATGTATTCATAAGGCATATATACAGCAGTCTTGCTCATCTAAGTCTCAACAAAAAGTGAATAAATGTATTTCTAAAAGCTGCTGAGCTGTTGCTTTAACAGCCTCGTTAAGCTCAATCAAGTGACCCTGCAGAGGTGATTCAAATGAGGGCGTGCAGTCGGCTAAAACAGCATTACACAGCAAGAGGGATGATTAATATTCTAGACAGCAGCCCTAGCCTTCACTATAATTTATTGACACAGTGACTGGTTTCAGACGAGTGGGGGTCACACATATGCAATTAAACAGGCTTATTATGTGTGAATGAGAATGTTAAGAATAGGGTGAAGACTGCATGCAGGCAGGCAGCCAGTCGCTGGTGAGATAAGAATGATAGAAATAAGGCAACTTTAATTAAATAGATAAGAGAAAACTTAAAAAATTCACAACTTGCACATCCGATGTCACAACAGGAAGGATTGAAAACACCCACACTTGTAAATGACGCAGCCTCTTTAAAAAAAAAAAAAAAAAAAAATCATGCTGTGAAAAAGCATAAAAAAAGGAGGGAAAAAACTTATTCATCGTGTGTTGAGAAAAAATGTACCATTATCAGCATGTCCAGTGGGGTTTGCTCTATAATGAATGAGAGAAAGCTTCAGTCTTGTCCTCAGACATGCGGTATGACCCACATTTTATCCCAGAATGCTAATGTTAGCTACAGACCTACCAACCTGCCCCAGACTCCTTTTAGCCAACTGAATGTTCAATGAGTGAGTTACTCTCCTGCGGTAAAAATGTCAAACAGTCTAATGCAACAGCCTGGCGATAAATTTTACCTTCATAAAGGTTGTGATCTTCAGTTTTGGCTAAAATGATTAAAAGTATTACTTCTAGAGCAATCCAAATATTGCTAATATCGATACCAGCGCTGGTATCGGTATCGGATCGATACTAGCACAATAGGATCAATATTTTCTATCCTCAAAATTCAGTATGTAACCCACTGAATAGTGTTAAATAAATTCTTATCCTTTTGGAAATGAAAAAACTTAATCTTTTTGTGTCACCTGCCAAGTCTAGTAGATTTATAGCCTGTAGCACATTTAAACAACAGAAGTTGACAAAGAGCTTTAGGTACAGGCACATTTTTAATTCTTGATCCACAAAAAAATTCAGTTTGAAAATCTCAAAAATCATGAGACGCTGCTCTCCCCTACATAAGCTAACTTTATAGGTTAAAAGTATTGGTATCGGTATTGGTATTGGTAATTCTGGCCCTGTATTTACTTGGTATGGGATAAATACCAAAATTGGTGGTGTGCAGTATCGCACAGCACTAATTCACCTTGATGCATTGTTATATCAGTCTGTTAAGTTAATGTTGGGTAAAACCTGAGGACTGGCGTGAAAGTTCAGAACTTCATCTTTAGCTGAAAGTTGCTCAGTATGTAGCTCGTGCCCTGCAGCCAGTGGTCAGTCAACACAAAGAAACCCCTCAATTCAATATCAATAACTTTTAATCAATCCAGACTTTTAAGTTGGATCAAAGTGAGCCTGACACATTG
Source organism: Mchenga conophoros (assembly GCF_057382185.1). Taxonomy (NCBI): domain Eukaryota; kingdom Metazoa; phylum Chordata; class Actinopteri; order Cichliformes; family Cichlidae; genus Mchenga; species Mchenga conophoros. The sequence continues at coordinate 48,674,196 of NC_140532.1, forward strand.
AGATGCAACAATGTTATTTTACACCCAATTACACGTGCAAAGTGCACTGAATCTCAAAGAGTTATTATAGATGTTATATAAGATTCACGTTTTCATTTAGGAAGCATTTTCTCTTGTCCAACGGGCTTTGGTCTTTTCAGTATGAGATGAACTAATTTGTAAGGTGTTGTTTGATAAACCTCTCACAGAGAGCATATACTTTCAGATTTCTTTAGTCTGGTTTGGGTTAAGGGATTACATCTTTGTCATGTTAAAGCTGGAGGCCTCAGTGACCTAGTTCTCTTTAAAGGCCACTGGCATGAAACTATTTTGATGATCTCCATGCATTTAACTGTCCTACATGGAAGAGTGCCCTGGCTCAATTGTGATACTGATGCCAGTCAGTGTTTTTTGTCCCTTGAAGTAATTGCGTGATGTTTATGGACGAACTGTTTGTGGGGGATGAGTCTTTCACAGAAGCTACATGGTATCGCCCACTTATGCTTAATTCATAGCACCGCATTTGTGCCTGCTTGCAGAGGTATTTACCTACAATAGAAAGGGGCTTTCAACCAATGAAAATGTTCCCATGCAGAATCCCAACTGCACGTTGCTTGATGTGTATGATGCTGTGAGTTGGCTGAATGCAGACTGGCACACTAATGAGAAGAGAGCAACAGTGTGCCGCAAAGATGCAAGAGAAGACTGTGGCTGAAATGTGCCGGGCAAGCAGCAATGAAATCCAAGGCTAAACACACACACACACACACACACAGATATATATTTATCATTGAAGGTATGAAGCAGCAACCTTGGTAAATATTTTAATAACTTAGGTCAAAAAAGAAAGAAATACAGCAAGATTAAAATTTCATGTCCTATTCAAGGGATCTGACACAGGACTGAGAGATGGATCTGCCCCGTCAGTTGAGCCATCTAATATTTGCTAAAGTCTCATCAGAAGTGGTCTCAGTAGGAGGCTGCCAGTCAAGGAGCCATTCTTAAGGAAGGGGGGGAAAAGGTAGAAAAGGCTGAGGTAGCCCAAACTACACAAGAACTGGACTGAAAATCAGTGCCAACAGGTCTGATGAAGTGATGAATCAGAGTTTGAAATTTTTGGGTCATGTCGTCATCAGTATGTATTAAGGTTGTCTCGAGAGAAGTATGCGTCTGCAGCCATCTGTAAAACACAGTGGAGGTACTATATCACAGTTTGGGGTTGCATTTCCGCTGGTGATGTTAGGATCTCATCAAAGCTGTATTATGACTTATCGACACATAAAAAGCACCATGAGATTTTGATACACCACGCAACACTGTCTGGAAAGTGTCTTGGGAACAGCGTTACTTACTTTATGACTTTGCATAAATAGACTGATGACTGGTGACTTGTACAAATTAAGCCATGTCATTTATAAGATGAAAAACAGAAAACACTTTCAGTGTAAGGTAGGAAAAAAACTAAGAGAAGTCTCTCAAGGCCAGCTGGTCAGGGCTTGTTGACTTCCTCCAAACCTTCCGTGCTCACAAAAACGAGGTTAACTGATGCAGACATCAAGATCATGATAATACGCCTGTCTCATCTTTATATCTCACTGATATTTTCCACTTATGGGCCGGCCCACAGATGCAATGCTTTAATTCCAACCAAGCTTTGGTGGTTTATTTTTACGTGTCAACGAGAGCGAAGAGTGAGCCAGCGACGTTATTGTGACAATGTATCTCACTGGTGTAAACTGTGGTTTGGTGATAACCGATGGTTCTAGAAGCACACTCCACTGGGTAGTCAACACGATCTCACCTAGACCTTGAGGAAAAGTACCAACATCTGGGGAGAAAAAAAAAAGATGCACACACACAAACAACAACAACAACAACAAAACTATACATCCCCAAATCCCTGGCTCCATCCATCTTCCTGCTGTCACCTGAAATGGGATCCGAGGGTAAGGTGACCCCTGCGCCATAAAGGAACAAGGGGAGCCATGTCACTTTGTAAAAAAACCTCCGCTCAACCATCTGGCACAGAGATAATAGAGCTGGAGGCAGGTGAGAGTCAGTGCAGAGGGAGAGGGCTTCAGTCTCCTTGAGCGTGCAGTTTCATTGTAACCTACCAATGAACCCGTCCTGAAAATGAGCCATTCTTTACATCGAATTGCATCCATTATATTGTCCCTGAGAACAAGAGAATTTCAGGCATGAAAACCAATACAATAGAGACGAAAGGCATGAAATTCTCTTGGGAAGTGGGAGCTCCAGCGACACAGTGGGTGCCATTGTGCCGTAAACTTTTGCACCCCCCCCCTCCCCCCCTCGCCTGACTCCCGACGTGGTTTTCCGCCTCTGTTTCTGCTGCTTTAGCAGCGATGATAAAAACAGGCGAAAATAAGACACACGGTAAAGTCTGCTCATAGCGTAACAGTCCAGTCTTCAGGATGATCTTTCTTTTGTGCTGCAAAGATGCAAGAGAAGACTGTGGCTGAAATGTGCCGGGCAAGCAGCAATGAAATCCAAGGCTAAACACACACACACACACACACACACACACACACACACACACAGATATATATTTATCATTGAAGGTATGAAGCAGCAACCTTGGTAAATATTTTAATAACTTAGGTCAATATAACTGAGAGAAAAGGCCAGCCACTGGGTATCAAGAGAAATCTAAGAGGTCTTAGAAAAAGAAATCTAAATCTTGCGCACACAGGCTTCACACATCTTTTTCTAATCCTTCTTTCTACAATGCTTAAAAGGTCACTCTGATATCAAAAGAAATTACACCTCCTCAGACTTCGTTTCCATCTTCAGTCTGACATTTTCTCCTATTCATCTGTTTTTTTTGGGGGGGGGTGGGATTTGTCCCACCCGCCCCGAGTCAGTCACTGAAGATGTGTGTGTTCTGAAAAAGTAATTTTAATTTAACACTGAAGTGCAGAAATACCATTATAGTGGTTTCGCAGGTGTTATGAGAGCAGTGTTCGATCGGAATAGGGTGAAGCCGGCAATCGCACGCGTTCTGTTTGTGATGATATGACAATTCGCTGAATACAACCAGAGGCCAACCAATTAAGCGAAGCTCCCCGTTGCACACTTACTGATGCAGACCGACTCAGATTGTTTGATTGCAGACTGATTGGCTAATGTGTCATCAACGTTCATCAATTATTTGCAAACCTTCGCTAATCTGTCTGAGAGCGATTGGAATCAGCCCAAGTCAAACCAGGATTGTTTGGATGGTTGCTGTCATATTTTTATCCCAATGCAACTGAGCCATAAAGCATTGTGCAACTGGGCAAGGACATTTCAATCCACTCGATAAAAATCAAGACAGGCTGCTCAGCTTGTGGTCGATAAACACTTTACATTTGTCAGGCTGACAGAGTCATAAACAAGGCTTTCAGTCCAAAGTTGCATAGCCTTAAAACAATTAAGACAAACGTGATAAACGTCACATGAATGCTGCAGTATTTCACTGCTAAATAACAGCGTGACACTCAGGCTGGTTTGATTTCATATTTTTATTTAAACTTCTATTTTCAAGGTAAACATTGCCACAAAAAGGACAGCTGTCATCATATTATATGCATTTATATATAAAGCCAGTTTTCCCGTCTGGGAATAATCAAAGTATAGTACCATTGCTTTTCTCTTTCGGTAATAGTAGTCATTTCAGCACTACTGCACTTTACATTTTGGGATGGTGAATATATATAAAAACAATATACATGAAAATAAATAACAATAAGTCCCTACTTAAACATGAAATAATGTAACCGGTTAAGGAGACAACGGTAATTATGCACAACAGGACAGGAGGTTTAATGGCCGTCCCCGGTTTAAGTATTTGCCTTGGGTTAGCATCAGGAAAAAAATGCTAATGACAAAAACAGGGTATGGAATAAATGAGCTGCAAGCAACAACGAAATCAGACGAATTAAAGAGTGATGCAGAGTGCTTATATCATCCGGGGACTGAAATTTAATTAAGCTGTACTTGAACGTGGGGGGTGGGGAGGGATATTAAACAGCCGGCAACACTGTAACTCCTGCATACTGATGATGACAACAGAGTTTTCTCTCTCTTCATTTCTTCAATTCAAAAGCGCAAATGTGTCAAAAGCTGTTGTACACTGAGAACAATGTACGCCAAAAGAAAAGAAAAACAGTTTATGAGATAATCGCGTGTAAAATCAACAATAATAGGACATTTGAAGATGAGTGGCAGGTGTTGAGTCACAGCAGGTTTTTAGTATTCAGTGCAGAAGTAAATGGATGTTCATCAGAGCAGTGTAACATGTGTCTGCATGTTTTAAGTGACCTATTGGGAGAACGAGGTTGTGCTGCATGAAAAAGAAACACCATCCTCTACAAGGTTGAGGCACTTTCAAAGCAGCGTGAACATACTATAAAGGGTAATGCATACACACCTACCCAGAACACACACACACACACACACACACACACACCCACCCACACCCACGTGCTGTCAGTTCCTTTTTCTGTACTGAACGGAGATGGAGACGCGCAATCTGCTGCAACGTGTCCTTCAGCCGGAGTCCATGCTGAACAGCTCGATCCCGTGTGGGCTCCAGTGGAGGCCGACTCCAGAGTTGAAGACCAGCGACCACACGTAGGGGATGAAGAAGTCCTCTGGCTGGTCCTCCTCCACATACTTGAACTTGAGCTCTGGGAATTTCTATTCACAGAAAACACCGGGCGAGAGAAAAGTAGGATGAGCAAGTCATAAAAAAGAAAATGCTGATGCAGAAATGTTTCCGCACAGAGTCTTTTCAAAGAAGATATTTTAACTTATCAGATCGGTAGTTTTTACGCAGTATGAACTCGACGCTGAAACTGCAGTTCCTCCAGTGGTCAGTGGACGCTCACTTTACATTCTCATGTTAAAAGCTACTTTCAGCTGCTCTGTTTTTCATGAGGGGGGTTCTTATATAGTGCCTTTATACTCTATTGCAGCATTCAGATGCTTTATAATACATGTATGTAGTTTATAGTTTGTCACATTCACCCATGCATTCATGCAAATACTTGTTTCTACATCTAATCTAACATTCACAATCTGAAGAATGCATTGGGAGCAACTCAGACTTCAGTATCTTGTAAAAGGCTTCTTTGACATGCAGACTGGAGAAGCCAGGTCACCAAAATTCCAATTAGCAGATGACCTGCTCTACCTCTTAAACCACATGGCGCAACATTATCCCTATAAATTCCCAGTAAGTAAACATGTTCAGAGCCTGGTAAGAAATAAATGTTTTTGGAAATAGCTAGCTCTATTATTAGCACTAATTAAAAGTTAACTGTGTTGGTGAATGTAGCTTGCTAACTGATCTCACTCTTGTCCAAATATGGTCACTTTTGTCTCCAAAAAAACCGAAGACGCTGAGCTGAATTGCTTCATAAACCAACAGGTGGGGTCACGGTGGCTACATCTATCTTTTATATGCAGTTTATGCTTTAAAAAAAACAAGACCTGAAGCAGCGTATTAGAGCTGCGCTACAATAACGTGGTATTTGTTGTTTTTTTTCTTCTGTGGATTGCCAAACACAGCTCACTGAAATAAAGTCCTTTTTTTTTGGAGCTGGCTGTTGAATGAATGAATTACTTTCACATGAAGCAGAAAAGCTGTGCTACTCAAATCACTGTTAGTACCGTGAAATATGAGGAAGACCTCTTTGAAACCTTGACACTTCGCAGCAGTTTGTGAAGTGGGAAGAAGTTTTGCAAGCGTTCCTGGTTTGGTCAGGAAAAGTCTTCTTTTTATTTTTCCTATAAAGAGGAAACATTATCTGCACTTGGGGGAACTTCTCCACTTTGGGCTGACATGCTGTCTTTAGAAATAGCACAAAAATAAAATTCAATTGCAGCTCTGTTTAGTTTCATATCATCTATTTTTATATCATATCATCAGTGCACCCCAGGGCAGCTGTGGCTACAACGTAGCTTGCCATTGCCAGTGTGTGAATGTGTGTGTGAATGGGTGAATGACTGAATGTAGTGTAAAGCGCTTTGGGGTCCTTAGGGACTGAGTAAAGCGCTATATAAATGCAGGCCATTTACCATTTTTAATTGGTGCCCTTTTTAACCTCTCACCATAATAAAAAGTAAAACTGAACCTTTCAACCTTTCAATGAAAACGAATTTTAAGAATTTAAAAGTCACAAATTAACAGATCGATATCTGACAAATTGAATGTTTTGTGTAATCAGTTATCATCTTGAACACCAGCTTTTTCCAAACCTTCTGGAAGCCCACCAACCAGACCAGACCAGACCAGACCAGACCAAAGCATGCATGAGCCAGCCCACCTGACAGCAGGTAGGCAGCCGGGGAAGCACATCAATAATACATAATGGTACCTCATTATATCCTCCTGTCTGCACATGCATGTATGTGCACACACGCGGCCAGTAATCAGTCTGTGGTGAAAGACAGATGCTGTGAGCCTTTATTTGATGGTCTGAGTCCAGTCTTTTCAATCCTGATTGGCTCCATTCAAGGCCTCACTATCGGTATCACAATGACACAGACCGAGGGGCTGTGGGGTCACAGGCCATATGCCAGGTTACTGAGGCTAAACTGTACACACACACACCACTCCCATTTTGATGGCCAGACACAATGCAGGAACTGTATTATCTGAGTGGCATGGGTGTGTAGGTGACTCCCTCGTAGCATAACGACTCATCCGGCGTTCACATGACCTTGTTGGTGACAGTTGCTCCACACATTCAGGCCTTTACTTGTAAGCTTAGAGGAAGAAATACAGCCTTTAATTTTTCATTTTGATTGAAAATAGTTTTCTTCAGCAGTGTCGTGTTTACAAGCATGAACAGACGGCAGCCGAGCAGATTAATACCCTGCAGCAACCACCGTGATATATGAAAACATATGAAGCACAACCAGTTGTGCTATTAGGCAATTAGGTTAATCAAAGCATAAACCAGCAGACACAGCTATGTCAACATAGGTTTGAAACAACACATGTTACAGCATCAGCATTAACCTATTCTTACTCGTAAAGCATTATGTGTACATGCACAATCAATGTTAACACCTCTAAAACGAATCCTCTATATGAGCAAAATACGGCATAAGCGCCTTTTTTCATAGAAACCAGACACACATAAGACACTGAGGCTACTTTGGTAAACGCTTGCTTAAACACTCTGAATATAAGTAGTTCTCCATCATGAGCCCTGAACACAGCAGTCACAGTTTAAAGAAAAAGGTAAAGAAACTCAGAGCTAAAGCACAAGCACACAAATGGTATTTACTCTAGCATTACTATACGGATTTGCATGCTTTATATCTGTATAAATACAGATATGAGTGGCTTCACTTCAGTATTAAACCCATAATTTATCATTTTCATGGCCTCATTGAAAGAAGCTAAATTATTATTCATGGGAAACGCAGAAACATCACCAATCATATTATAATTAGATCTTTACAAATCTCTGGCGTGCTTTTAGTATTGACACGCTAACATTATCACTACTTCAAAAATGGGTGCCACTGATGCAAAGGAATTCCTCTGTAATTATAGGAATAGCTCGGCATCCAATCTGTGTTTCTTGATATGGATGCGAGGATCAATACCAGACTCGTGCTTGTACTTTAAATCTAAAATTAGTTAGCCATCTAGCTTAGATTAGAGTTTGTCCCAAGCTCAATAATAAACACTTACAGAGGAGAAGTTGCTGTTTTACAGTGATATCTCTGGTGGACAATCGCAATAACTCGACATGAATCTGGCACAAACAAAGCCCTAAATATGTCTTACTATAACACACAAATCTCCACCTGTGTGTTTGTTTGTTTCTTCGGCTGCCAACTCCTCCTACGCAATCAGGAGTTGAGCAACAAAACTTGGCACACAGGTACGTCTTAGGCCCCTGAAAGCACTTATCTATATCATATCAGACATGACATCCCATCTTGCCTAGTAACCACCTAGCAATAGGCTAGAATTACAGTTTTTAGCATGCAGGCATCTATAAAAAGCATCCTTACACTCCTATAGTTTAATTTCGACACCGTGGGAACTTAAAGTCCCGCACGCTCACATGACCAATTTCCCTAAATTTCACAAAGCCAGAAGAGGGAAAAATGACCCAGAATCCCAACGGCCGCCTTCTTCTTCTTACATCTATGTTCGAGAGCCCCACCAGGGTAATTGCCTTGCATATTGCAAGGCAATGGCAAGTGCCTCACAGCAAAAATGTTGCTTTCAGGCTTGAGTGAATTCTGGGGAAAAAATAACATAAAAATAAAATCAGAGCATCTCCAGACTGCCACATCCAGTAACTAATATTATCTCTGTCCCTTATTCTGTTCATACTGTCCCAGTACATATCTCCTCTGTCTCTCTGCTGACTTCCCCTCCCCTCCCCTTCTCTGTTTTGTTCTCAGTCTGACTGCTGGCTGGGGCCCACTTGGCCCGGGCTCATATCAGTTAGTTATGGGTCCTGGCGGGTCAGGCCCTCGCCCCTGAACACAGACTGGCTGGCTGGCCTCATATCTTTACTTAGGACGCTGTGTTCCCTTTCCTCCACTGTGCTTTCGCTGACAGCGCTCGGCGGCCAGACACAGAAGAATGCGGCGAGGGAGCAAATAAGAACTTGATACACACAAACACACACATTTACATGCAGGTACACGCACAAACACTGAAAAGTCAGGTTTCGAAACGCTTTACAAATCCTTGACAAAAGTCGTGGGTTTTATATTCACATTCTGCTTTTTAGAGCCGTCCTTTGGGAAAGTTTAGTTCGTTTCATGGGTGTGTGATGTATCTGGAAGAACACCTTTAGTAATGTTAACTTTAGCAAGCACACTAGTTTGCTAACATAGCTCATGAGACTAGCTTGCATTTTGATCGTCCAAATATAAACAGGTTACATTATATCAATATTTTATTATGATATAAACTTTATATACATTTTTAAAAAACGATCAGTGGTGGAATTTAACTCTCGTTTGTCTCAAATAGTACGTTTGAGTTAAAAGTCAAAGTACTTATTTCAATCTCACATCACTTTATGCCTCTGTGACTTTCTCACAGAAAAATATTAATATACTGCGATCACCACAACTGTCTGAAAGCTTTAGCTAGTAATATTTATGGGCAATGTCCCATAGTGACAGCTGAAAATAAACTAAAAGGATATGATTCTTTTGTATGTTTCAGATAAAATGAAGGGTAAACTGATGTAGTAAATATCCTTCTGCTGATTAAATTTTTCTTTTTGGCAACATCATAATTTTCTTGACAGGGAAAGATATCCGAGGTGACACCAGATAGACTCCTAAGTAGGGCTGGGTATCGTCACTGATTTCTAGAATCGATTCAATTCCGATTCACAAGGTCCCGAATCGATTCGATCCACGATTCGATTTAATTCGATTCGATTCGATTTGAATCTGGGAAATTTTGACAGTCAGAAATATTATAATTCAGATCAGTACATTTACATATTTTTGTATCTATTAAAAGGAAGCTGACACACGCAAGACTTTATCAAAGGTGTGAGCATCACAGCAGATGCCTTTGTGTCAAAGTAGCTGAAGATAAAACACAGAAAAACATGAAGGTGATTTTTCCTGGCCTGGGATTTTATAAAAATAATCTGCAGTACATCAAAAACGAAAGAAAACCATTAATCAACACATGAACATCACCTCTGAAGTTACAGCGGTTTTATTAGAGACACGGCTAAGCGTTTTGCATTTTGCTTAATTTTAAAAAGTTTACATTTGTTCAATATTGAACGGCAGAAATTAGGTTTACTTTTCGGAAGTAAGTAAAAGGGAAAAAAAAAAGTCGGCCGACAGCCTGTAAACAACGGTAGACTTGTGCGTAACAAGCAAGCGAATAATGCAGAAAAGAGAGAGAGAGAGCTGTGCATGAAGTGTGATTTTTATACTGAAAAGTCAGCAAAAGTCAGAGTGAATTCATGACGATGTTTATGTGAAGCGTAGTTTGGATCTTCTTTTGCTGCTGGGTTCGGTCAATATTGTTTGGAGAGAGATAAAACAAACAGCCATATGATCAGCGCAAAAAGGGCGTAAACACACAGCGCGGACCCGCGGATCAGAATCAGCGAGCTGTCGGCTTTCAGCCCCGACCGTCAGCTGAGAAAGGCGACATCTCACTGATTCTGATCCGCGCTGTGTGTTTACGTCTTTGTGCAGAAGCCGTGTACCTGCTCTCATTTACTGTCTTAGCTGTTTGGTGGTTGTTGAAATTTTGTGAGGTTTCACCAGAGATTCTGGCATTTCGGGCAAAATAAATTAATATTAAAAAATCGATTCAGGATTTTAATGAATCGATTTTACGTTACCCAAGCCAGAATCGATTTTAATCGATAAATCGATTATAAAAACCCACCCCTACTCCTAAGTCTTACTCTAAATGCTCAAACTGTATAAGACAGTTATTACAGATGATCAAATATGGCAAAAAGCCAGAATCAATAATCAATCAATAAATAAACAATAGCTCAACCTACAGATCTTGATGATTTTTTTTCTACATTTGCTCAAATCATGTTCAAGTATTGAGATCTGACAGGAGAGAACTGGTATATTTAAGAAATCGTCAGGGTGACCTTTCTTTCGACAGTGTTGAGCTGTTTTCATACATGAATTTCGGACATTTTCGGTGAAACTGGGTCAGTAGATTTTCCACAGCTATCCAATCCACCTCAGACATGCGTGCATTACTGGAAATACTTTGCAGGCTTTAAGCGAAGGAGCCTCCTGGACAGGGTGAGAAGAAGCCGGGACGCATGACGGCGACTCACTAGCAGTGAATGCACTGGAAAAATATCTGTACCAGAGAGCTCGCAGACTAAAAGAGCAGCCAATCTCCGACCTAGAGAGCGGTGGACGTTTATCACACTGCGCTTCATTCGGTGAGCACTACAAAAGTTCAGGGCTGCAATGCATTTGTGAAAACTGCTTAATACTATTAACGCTTTGCAAAGTCCCGATTGCCCTAAGTTTGAGCTCTGAAGGCGGACTGTATTACACAAGTTAGGCATGGGCTTTCTGAATTTACTGCACACATCTGAAAGAGGATTTCTACATAGAAATGTATAGAAACTGTGTTGTCAGTGTGTGGGAAAGTAGTAATGGCTGCCATCAGGCCTCTTAAGCCCCAGGTACTGACTGACTAACAGCTGGTAACCCCCCTCCCCCTCCGTCTCTTCCTGAGAAGCCAGAGAGTCTGTAGGCTATCGCTGCTCAAAGAGGCAGATTTCAGCAGGAGAGGCTAAACAACACATTCCGCAGGCACTGCCTATAAGCACCACTCAACCTCACACACCCTGAAACAACACACACACAAAGAATGAGAGGCAGGCAGCTGAGTGTTGAGGGTCATCCAAGGGGTACTTACCACCTTCAATCCTTTCTTTCAGTTAGCGCCTAATTTGCATGTCTACATTTTGCCCCGTTAAAAATCTGCATCCTCACTTATATGTTTCTATTTCAATAGATTAACTAGTGTCCATACTATCTTTATGTCAGTGGTTTACCTGACAAGTGTCTGCAGTTCCCAACCAACCAATTTTGAAGTTATTATATTGGCGCCACGTACAGGCTGATACAGATTAACACTAAATGTGGATATTTTTTTTTTTTTATTTAAAAAAAAATAATCTAAAAACGTAATTTTAAAGATCATTTTGCAACTAAAAATGTCCAAACATTTGCATGCAATAACAGTAAATTGTGTCTTAAGCATCAGTTATTTCAGTGGAGGACAGCTGGAGACCCGATGGGGTAGTAGTCAGTCCTGTTATGCCAAACACTTCTTGGAGGTCTGCTTGAAGACAGCTGTCTGGGTGCATGGCTAGCTGATACATTCGTCTGCACTCACCGCGTGCAAACCATCTGATGATAAAATTGATTTTGGTGGGATCCAAGCGGACACTAGCAGACCCACAGACATGGGAAGTATCATCTCCACCTAAGCCTCTGTTTTATGCTTGTTAACTCGCCTCCTGTCAACATAAATGGCTGAATTCTCACTGCGACTGCATAACTGAGCTGAAAAATAAATAACCACAAAAAAAGACGATATCTGAAAATAATGTCACCTTACTGATGATTTTATCAGTGTGCAAGAAGAACCATAGAATACAGTTTGGGAATGAAGTTTTATAGATATCCTTCCCCAGCTGCACTGCAACACCACAGTGGTGCTTTCAGCTTTCAGCAAGTGTTAACAAAATGTTCTGATTTTGGTTGTTAGTGTAGATATGGGTGCAACTTTAAGATTTAAAAATTGATGCACTCATTTACATGCAATGTTCACATGACCCGAGGGCAAGAAAACCTCCACCAAAAAAAAAAAAAAAAAAAAAAAACTCCACAAAAAATTTTTTTTTTTAGAAAGAGCGAGGAACAATCGCTTTTCCCGAACATTTCATTCATGTCGGCGCTCTCCGTGGAGCCACAACTGATTGAGACACCGATACTGCTTCATCGGAGTAATTGCCGACGTATCGACGATTCCACACAACATTAATCTAACCTATAGATTTTTACATTGGGGGGAAGCTGAATGAGCTCATAGGATGACGGGAGGCGAGAGGTGGAGAGACAGCTGTTTGTTTGAGAGATGGTGCCATCAAATGGTAGGGACTTTTCCCGGAAGACACATTGCCCAGATATACTTTTCACTTCACATCACCCTGTGGAGCTGGAAAGCACTCTGATGTGGAGTCAGCGTGAGACTCAAAAACACTTTTGCACAAAAACGTAGACTGCCATTTAGTCAGATGGTCATCAGCAGACATACACAAATGCAGGAGATGACACACACACACACACACACACACACTCATGACCCACATTGACTTGTGCCACAGGTACAGCACTCTCGCTGAAGGACATGAGGGTTATCCACATGGCTCGGTGGGTAATTCTGTGAATTCATGGTCGCTACATTAGTGCTCTGATGAGCTCGCTGTGAGCACGGCAGAGAGAGAGAACATGGACTCATGGCCGCGCACCATCCCTCTTCCACAGACAAATGGCTTGCAGCCAACAGTCAAGTATATGGAACATGAAACACATGATAAAACATGCAATTAAGAGCTTCCGAGCTGCTGTGGAGACCGCTGGTTACATATTTCCTTACTGATTAATGGAGGAGCATTGGAAAGGGAAAGGGTTAGAGAACCCGCCAGGAGTGTTGGGTAACGAGGCATGGTGGCAGATTTATGTCTCCTTCGTCCCCTCCCCCCAATCTGATGTACCCATGACAAAGTGCCGTTAGCCGTCCCCCCATCCCATCTCCTTGAAATGTCATTACATGTTCACATGTAGCAGGTAAGCAGAAATGGAACGAAGATGGGCATTAATGTTAATGAGAACTGGGCTTTGGCCTTTTGTGTCCACTCCCAAAGGCCTCCTTCCATCATTCCATTGCCCGAGTCCATATCCCAATCCCAAACATCTCAATTGTTCAACTGGACTCTCTTCACATGCATAGAAATTTACCACTTCTTCTTCTTCTCTTTTTTAACCTTTTAGCAAAGCCCACATTTTATGACTCCTGCTTTCCACGCTCTTCCACTTTGTCTGTCGCCCCGCTGCCTGTGTGTCTGTGTGAGTGAATTACCTTCAGTCTGTCTTTTGGCAGTGCCTGGGCTCCTTTCATGATGACCTCCTGAACTCTCTCAACAGACAGGTCACTTCCAGCCTGCTCCAGACGCTGACTGAAGAAACCAATAACCTAAAGGTCAAACAGGAGGAAACAGCCAATTACAAACTTGCCATAGGGTCTTTTAGCTTGCCTTAAAGTGCTTTGAGGTGACCGTTGTTGTAATTTGGTGCTATAGAAATAAAATTTAATTGGACTGAATACAGTTGGAGTATTTAGGGGTAAACACAGAATTTAAATACAAATTACCACCAATACAGTGTCCTCAGTTTTTCATGTTTTGCCAGGAAAATGGGAAATAGGTGCAGTTATTTATTGAAATGTGCAAACATACATGGGAATATAGTATATAAGACAAAAGCACAGTTTGTATAATTCTTACAAGCTTGAAAATCAATATGTTGGTGCAAAAACTGTTATTTTATGCTTGTGAAACTACGCTATATCAGGCATTTTTTGTAGATTTAACTAAGGAAATGTGGGGGAATTGTGACAGGCTGCTAGTAACAGATTGTCTAAAGATATAATTAAAAAAAAGGTTCTTTGCCAAGTTGTCTTCAAGCGTAGACACAAAATTAAGATGTCTCTTTTGTTTGAATGGTCATTGTTAAGTGTCTTAACAAAACATATGTGATAAAGCAGGCAGTGTCCAAAGCAAAATCCACTTTTTATCCAATAAAATAGAAGAAAATATAACTCGCTGATGAAATTTAACTCTTGTTGATTATCTCCTCAAAAATAAATGGTTATTTTAAAATATTTCTCGTCAGGTTTTGTGTTAATGCAGTTATTGATATCTTTGTTCCATTTTGTTCTACTTGTAAGTATAAATCAGCTGGTAGCATTAGCAAAAAATAAATAAATAAAAAATCAATATTCACTCTTGTCTGTGTTTCCTAATACACACACGGGACCTTGTTCTCATTGAGCTTTAATGTCAAGTCCCAGCTCCATCACGACCCTCTCCAACTCTTCTAATCCCTGTTTGGAGCTGTCACATTAATATTTCAGCAGCCACACCCGATATGACGACACCGGGTGCAATATGAAGATCTAGGAACAAAATGGCATCATGCTACACGCGTAGGCCTGAGAGACCTCAGCTGTGTAAACAACAACACTGGTCAGTGTTCCAAAAGTGGTTTGAACATGACGTTAGAGGAATCTGTGCTGAACCTACAGTACGTCGACAGCTCGGTTTCATTTAAGGCAAAATATTGCCGCTTCCATAAACGGCCATTTAAACACGTGCATGGGCTGCCATGTTTCCTAGCAACAGTAACTCGCTTCTGTAGATGCTTCTTTATAAGGATACAGCACAGCACACACTATTCAGATAAACCAGCCACATTAAGGCACCTACCAAATATTATGTAGGACCAGAAAAAACAACTCGGATCTGCAGTATCAGCTACCGTGACATGAGCAGCAGATCCTTTAAGTCTTGTAAGTTGCAAGGTGGGGCCTACGTGGATCAGACTTGTTTTTCTAGCACATCCCAGATATGCTCAGTCAGATCGAGAACTGGGGAATTTGGAGACAGAGTTAGTACCTTGAAGTCTGTTGTTGTATTCTTTAAATCTTAAACAAGCACTGCGGTGGGGCAGGGGTGCGTTAGCCTGCTGAAATGGGTTACTGCCACCAGGGGATACTTTTGCTTACTTTTCTGAAAAGGTGTATGTAGTGTGCAACGTGTTAAAGTATGCAGTAGGTGTACATTCCACATGCCAGGGCTCAACCTCTTGCAGAGCATCATGGTCCAGATCATCACACACGCTTTCCATAATGCTCTTTTGGTGCCATTTCACCCCAGGTAAAGGTTGCCAATACATGCTTTTAACTGTAAACATAGATCTGCACGTCTGTGACTTTGCCTCAAACTGGAGCGGACATTGTGCGCAGATGCCCCGGGCACCTTCTCAGTTCAGAGTGCCACGTTAGCGCGACACTTCGAATAAACTGCAATCGTCCTTTCGATGGATGAGTCAGTCAGCTGACCTAAACCTAAGTTTCATTGATCGAGGGCTAAAAGGCAGAGAGACTTACAAACAAGCAGCAATATATGCTCTTCTAATAAATCACATTTTTGTTCATATTTTTTTTAAAGCAAAAAAAGATGCAGCCGTGGACCACCCAGCATTTGGCACATATCCACGTGTTCCAAACCTCAGGCTTCAAGCATTAAAATAATCATTGTATTTATGATAGTGTATGTTTATCAAATTACACTTAAGCCTGTTAGAAGACAGACAAAAAGTGGCTATAATTGGAAGAATGAGTAGATTTAATTTTGGACTGGACTGGCTTGACTGGTGCCATTACAATGAGATGTTTAAAGAGTTGCAGCTGATCATAAATCGAGATGATTTGCAAAGCTGGGTGAATTCTGCTTATTGTCAGCGGAAAAAAACTTAGAAAATGTCAAAAACTTTTCATTTTAAATATGTAGTTCACTGGAATTAAAAATTATTCAATGCTTTCTGGGTTTAACCTCAAAGAAGAAATCTAAGAAAGTATTTTTTGTGTTTCCACTGCTCTTCTAAGTTTTTCCCTGAAGAAATGTTTGGTGTTCTTTAATTACAAAAAAAAAAAGAACTATTACAAATTCCTTTTAAAGCTCTTTTTTGTCAGAGCAACATTAAAAAATGCTTCTACAGGCAGTTTTGTTTCTCAGTGTGGGCTGTTTTAAAGATTTCAAGCACACCAGAGTTCATGCACTATGTGTGTCTACATCTATCTAATACTAATCTCTTCATTAACTCAGAAGGCCTCCCCCATATGGGCTTATTTTAGAAGAGCAAAAAAGCCGCCTCGCATCCTGAATAGCCTCGGGGAAACTGACTTAACCGAGGGATTCTACCTAGGCATGCCTCCCTCATACTTATGGATAACTGTAAAAGCCTGTGGCAATGTATGCAGCAACCCCCATCCTCTGCACACACACACTCATACCCACCAAAGCTTCCTTTCCCTTCTCTACGTGACTGTGAATGACAGATTTCTCGCGTCCCTTCTTACTTATACACCACGCATACTCATTGAATGTTTGAGATGTAATGTGCAGATACTTGACACCAGTGGACTGATTAATTCAATCATACTACTTAAGTCTTTCATTCTTTATTGCCTGACGGCAATCTTCTGGCCCGGCTTTTTCAACATTTCTGAGCAGACAAAGAGGACACTGCAGAAAAAACTGTCAGGCTTCTCTTAATTCACTTGTGATGCTTTGTGCGATTCCTAGTTTAAAAAAACCAAACAACAACCCTCAAACAGGCTGACCGTGTCGAGGTTCTGCATGATGTCCTGGAAGGACGGGTGCGTCCTGAACTGCTCAAAGAGCTCCCTCTTGTAGAGCAGTGCGTACACCAGGTTAGGGTTGTGGTGTAGAGAGTTGCACAGGCAAGAGTTGATGATTTCCAGCATCATGCGGATGACTTCCTCAATCACACTCAGGTCCTGGGCCTGGAGGGAGAGGGAGGATGTAAAGGTTAATTGGTTTCCCACTAGACTGGTTCCACTTATTATATTGTTTTTAAATGATTGTTTTCTGATAGAACGATCAGCAGGGGGTAACAGACAGATGGCAGAAATGGCAGCAGGGATCAGAGGAAGGACAAAAAAGTAAAGCATGAATGTCAGCCAAGGTCTTAGCAAGTGACAGAAGGGTGATCTTTTAAACCAGATATCAGGTCGTGTTGGCCTGTGTTTCCTTGTGTGGCAAAGACGGCAACTCAGTGACACGTGACAGTCAAAGACTATAAGAAGGACGGACAAAAAGATAAAGAGTTTTAAAGCGCCTGACATGATGGCGTTGTTTTCAGCGTTGTTTCAAACTAAGTAGGCTTCTCAACACATAAACCCAAAAAGTTCATAAATAAGGATTTCCCGATGTGAACATCAACACAAGAGATTGTTGGAGAAATGAACTGAAATCCCAAAGCAGCATCAAAAACAAGTTTGACATTTTAGAAAAATATGCACAGTTGCCCTTTGGTGAAGACAAGATTGATAACATGTAATATCTATGAAGGTTCAGACGACCTCCTCCCAGCTAGGAAAAGGATCTTTCTTCTCTCACTGTGTGACTCCAACTAGCTGTGGCGGCCAAATGGTCGCTCGGAGATCGAGCATGTTGCACCCTCGACCTCCAGTCTCCAAACAATGCCGGTCGGATTCTCAGACAGATTGACAAAGGTTTGCAAAATGACTGTTATTTAATTTACTAACGGAGCCAATTCGCTAATGTGTTGCAATCAGTCTGAGTCGGTCTCCCACAATGAGTGTAACTAGTCTGGGACACGTCTTTTTATAATTGTGGACTTGATTTTACCGGTTGTCAGCAGGTTCCCGTCATATTCCTAAGTAAAAGCTAAACTCTCTTATTTTGTTGTTAAATTAGCATCGTGCAGCACATACGTCACCATTTGAGAAAGAACTCTTGTTTCAGATCTACCAGCTTCTGACTGGATTCTCAATGTAGGTTGTCAATTCTGTTTAATTTGCATTTCTGCGCATGTAAACAGCATTAACCAGTGCATTATCATAAACTGACAGCATGTAATTGTCAACTTGTCCACATATCATCCCCATTTCGTGACTGCATTTTATTGCAGTTTTATGGCAGCTGACTGCAAGTGGTTGCAGACCTGGTCCCCATCTTTGAAGCAACAGTTTCAAAGCCAATAAGATTCCAGGTTCTTTGACTTATAGTTGATTTAATTGTGGTTGTTCCCACTATTACTGTGACTGCAGCAATATGATGTTCAATTTTAGTAGCTCCTTTTGCTCAAAAGCGGTGAAACGCTATTTTTGTCCTTCCAAAGAAACAGTTCAACAAATAACCCCCTTTACAAAGGCAATCTGTTATTTTTACATTTTTGTTTTTGTGCAGATTAAACAAGAGACACAATCTGTGAGCTTGAGAGATGCGGGTGCAACAGAAATATTTTGTTGGCTTTGGAGACGGTCCAACTACCGCCTCCGTGTTTTCAGCCTTTATGATAATCTAGATAAGCTAGGAGAGCTAGCTGCTGACTAAAGCGTCACAGTGATCACATACGTATGACAGTGGTATTAATCTTAACATCCAACCATAAAAGTAAATAAAAAAAATTATATTTTATTATCCCTGCATTCAAAATGTTCATAATTAAGTGTACAAATGAAAAAGTCCTTAATTTTGTACTTAGCGCGAGTAGTGTGAAGCACTCGGCCACTCTTTTTACTTTCAATAGCTTCAGTTATTAATTAGATGAACAATCTTTTTAATAACTTGCAGTTAAAGCAGTCAGTAGGAGAATCCTTTCTACATAGTGAGAAAGGTTTTCAGTGTCGCTGATGTTTTTAAATGATGATAAAGATGTCTGCACCTGTCAACCTTTAAAGTTCGGTTTCATTTACCTTATCAGCGTGTTTATGCTACAGAAACCTTGGACCTTAATCTGCGTGGTGGTAACTCGTAAAACATGCGCCTACTTGTAGCCTTTAATGATATTGAAAATGGCTTTCATCATTAACGGAAGTCTATGCAGCTAGAGGAGTTTGGTTTCATCACACAACCTGCTTTTAATGGAAAAAGGCATGCTTTAAGAAATCTGGTTTATTGTTCTTTAGTTACTTCATTCACAACAATCCGTCTACAAGAGAGACAGACAGACGCCACCGTGATGAGATAACGTCTTTTTGGCGTGTTCAATGGTGGCGCACAACAAGAAAACAGTAGAGAGCGTGGGAAAATGAATAATCTACAGAGAGATAAAAACTTTGGTCAACAGAGTTCATGACTAATTTCCCATGGTGTGACAGCTGTGGGCAGAGCGTTACAAAATCTACCGTCTACGTTTGATGATATTGCAAGATAAGCTCCATAAATGAGAAACCAGAAAAATATAACTCAATAGCACCGTGACTCATCTCAATTAAACCAAGCACTACTAACCACGAGTATCAGTTTCTCTTCACTCCCAAAAAGACAAAAATATGGTCTCTGCTTTACAAATACTTAAATTTACTGCTTAAAAAGAAATTCTAAAAATCTGCTCAGCGACTTCTTTTTTTTAACATATACAGTATACAGCATCTATGTTAGGCCAAACAGAGTCAAAGAGCCGCTTGTGTAAGCAGCTCAGAAGAAGCAGCTAGAACAACAAAATGCAAACTAAGAGAATGCAGAAGTCAGGGACATCCAAAGCAGCTTAGCTTAATGCAATGGAAATCAGTCCATCGGTAGTCTGACCACAACTGTAACACGCGACGTAGATTATCTGACAGGTTTTAGTTCAGATCCTGGATCTTTAAAGATCCTTGCATGCCTCCAAGCAGATATGAATAAATATGTGTGCTCCATTTTGAACATTCTTCATTTTGCAGTGTTGTCTGAATATATAAAAAGTATTATAATTACTATTACTATATGTAACAATAACATGACATAAAATTTCAATGAAAAGATCTCCCAGTGCCTAGTAAAAACTACCCAAACCAAGATATGTCTGCAAAAACCAGCAGATGGGTGAGAGGAGAAAGAGGTGTGCCTTATACCAAAGTGTTTATGAATTCAGTGTGTAATAATGCTCAGTAGTGTGCATTTATCACAAGATGTTTACTCAGCTAAAGTTTGCCCGTCTTGTTTTAGTTGTGCCACAGCAAAAATGTAATTAATGATATAATGCTGATAATATGACCTCAGTCCTTTATGTGGATGTAGAAACTATGACAGTGACAGTGAAACGCAGGCAGTTATGCTGAATACAGTCCTTACTATTCACAACTGTCAAAATGTCTCGTGTGAAATGCGTCATTTTAAGTGGTTTTCATACGTGAACTTTGGGCAATTTTGGGCGACCTGCATTAGGATATTTTCCACAGCTGTCCTTTCTCACATGTAGCACATACAGTAGCAGGAAATAGGCAGTTTCAGTCACGTTTGTACTATTAGGAAATGCTGCGTATTGTAGGTAAAGTATGCAGCATATCACCAAAACCCAACACCATCCAGCCTTTAAGAAGGAATCTGTTGGGTTAAAGCAGCACACGTTTGTGTTCTCACATGTACCTCTGTCGGCAATGGTGCATAAATATATGAATGCTATGACAAAAACATATTTAACGTCACTTTTCCAAACATTTAACTGACCAGTTCAGCCTGTCGGTCTGAAAACCTTTAATCATTGTCTTTGCTTTGCAGGAAGCCTCGCCTTAGACAGTTACTCATTAGAAACTTCCTCTGGGTTTGCACGCTGCCACATTTCAGCTTGAAGTAAAATTCCTGTAACGTTCATTAGAATAGGCAGCAGAGATGGCAAAGCTTTCTGATAAAGAAAAAGAAAAAAAAGATTTATTTATATTTCACAAGGTCTCATTCTTGAGCCGGGCACAACGTGAGCTTTTATATTCGCCACAGCACACTTATGCTTAGTGATTCATTTGCATCACTGTTCTGCTGATGACCTGTTTTGACCAAGAATTTGCAATATCTGATTCGAAACAGCAACATGGTGAGACTCCTGCTGCGAGCTGATTGGCCACCGAGTCTACCTCCAATCTGGGCAAATCATCTGTAACAGAACTGCATGTGGTAGCATTTTATATTCCATCTTCGGTGCCCTGCTTTGAGAGAAGTTCTTATCTTATAAATAACTTTGCTTGCTGTGATGCTTTTTTTTAATGCACATAATCAGTCCCTGAAAAAAAGCCGGGGGATTAAGATAACAGTAAATAGCTGTGTTCTTTTGTGCACTGAAAAAGGTTACTTTAGAAATATAATGGGTTACAGATTATTGGTTGCGCTGCTGAAAATGTAATTACTAGGGCAACCCTTTAAAATTAATTCAGAATGATGTATCTTATTATTTTTTGTTTACGGTGTGATTACTTTTCTACCAAATGTATTTTTTAAACCAGGCAAATCCAGCTGCTGCAGGTTACAGAGGTGTTACAAACAAGCTTCACAGTGAACGGCGATGCTGGAATCTGTGTCAGAAGTGTCGGAAATGCTGAAGTCCAGCACTGAAAGGCATTCTTGTCCAGTGATGTGGCCGACTATCACAGGTGGGGTCGCAGGCATGGAAACGGGTTGCTCAAAGCAATGTGCATCGATTTGACTGGAAGAGAACCAAGGAAAAAGAAGGCTCGGACGTGACCCAAAGGCTGCAGCAGGGGTAGCCTAGATTTGAGTCCAATCCAGACCACTTCCTGCATGTCATCCCCCCGCCACCCGCTCCTTCTCCCTGCTTTCCTGTCTGCGCTCTACACTTTGCTGTCAAATAAAGACTGTAAACCTTGTAAGCCATCCTATTCTCCAACAGCTTTGCTGACCTGTGTAGCTCTCTGACAGAAGCCACTCAAGCCCAGCAAAATGATGAAGAAGGATTGAACAGTTCTAGATTTATGATCTTTATCGAAAACAATGCATTCAGATTTTGTGAACACCATCAATGCAACTGGTAACGAAACTCTAGTTATTTCGACACACATCCAATAACATTGCTGCACTGATTTCCACAAGCATGATGGTTGAAGGTGTTGAGCTTTAACCGGCAGACGTGGAGAGGCAATAGGAAGGCAGGAGAGCCAGCTCTAATGAGGATTGATTGTGCGTCTGGAAGCAGAGGTGGCTCTCTGAGCTCGACTCCACTGCCTAGCTATACTTGCTCCACTCTTTTCCGCAGTGGCAGGCCATAATTAGACAGAAAGCAGGGACAGATAAGAGAGAAAACTGAGTAGGAGGATGTGGAGGCAGGAGGAGGAGGACAGCAACAAAAATGGTAGCATAGATGATAAGAGAGTATGGGGGGTAGGGGGGCTAGCTGATGGAGAAAACGGACGTGACGAAGAGGAGACAAAAGCAGGAGAGGGAGGCAGAGTAGGAGTGAAGGATGCCTGGTGTGTTTGTTCTCCAGCTCTGCACCAAGCTTAATGAGATTAGTCTGGCAGGGAAAAAATGCCACACTGGGGAATTCAGGTCACATGAAAATAGGCTAGCTAGACGTCTGCCTGGCCTTGTGTGTATGTTTGTCAAGTGGATGAGATTAAGAGGTCCACGGTCTGGTTGAAACCCAGACAGGATTTAAATATCTTGGCGGCGACTCCTCTTCCACTTCCCACTCTGTCCTTTTGCACTTTTTTTCTCTTCAAACTGCATCCTCAGCCAGAAAAAACAAACAAAAAACCCCCCCAAAAAACACTTGACATGTGTTTGTTTGACAGCATATTCTTCCTACCTCTCCCTCCTCTTTTTGCCTTATTCTCTCTTAGTCATACATCGTTTTCCAACCTTGTGCCTTGTCGTTTGGTCACAGCCACTCATGCCGCTATTTCTCGTCTTCTCTCCACCCAGGAAAACATAGGTGAGTCATATCATTAGCCTCAATGATCCCGTCCTGTTTTACTTGCATCACCATTCACAGAAACCCTATTGGAAAGCAAAGCGTTTATATGCACCCTTCACCCTTCCCCAACTCTGTGCAATTCTGCTGTTAATTCTTAAACATACCGAGTGTAAATGTGTCGCATCTGCAGGCGTGGTGACCTCTGCTGTGTCTGACAACTGACAGTTTGTAGATGCAAGCAGTGACTAGAAAGCCAGAGCCCGTCCTTTCTATCATACCCACACATGTTTTTAAGCGAGCGTTTGTGAGTGCGGACAGGGTGTTTAGAGACATAGACATGAAAATCCCTGTAAAGTAGGAGCTGGCATCATTAAACCAATAGCTTAGTGATTCCCTGGCCGGCCCTGCTGCTCACTGTAGGCTGTTGCAGGGCAGACAAACCAGACATATTAAGAAAGAGCACTGATGAAGACAAGGGCATGAGGATACAAACAGAAAGAGTGAAAAGCCACACCTACAGGTTGAATAAAGCACAGTGGAGGAAAAGGATGAAGAGTTGGAAAAAAAGCCACGTGGACAGACAGAGAGGGTCAGACTGGCTGAGCAGCAGCAGCAGCCTGCCCTTGTCTTTTGGGAGCTTTTTTTTTTTTTTTAAATAGGTCATTGTCTGACCCGCATTATGGTACCACAGCCATGTCATAATCACACCATTTTGAAGAGCATTGTGCTCAGGTCAGCTTCTCATTACCCCATAGCTTCACATACCCACAAAACATCCTTTGTTGGATGCACACAGAGAAAAAGAGAAAAAAGTGTGTGTGTGGCGACAAAGTTGGACCCTAAAGAAAAACAGCAGCATCAACACAATGTGATTATGCTGGATGCTCTCTGCATCACCGTCTCGTGTGTGACGGCAGGATCCCGTGTATTGGCATCCATATACCTTATCCTGATTAAATAGGCACACTACTTTTCTGAGACTTGGCTAGCGCTAACAGCGGGGCGGCTTGGGTGGGGAATGAAGGCAGTACTGTGGGTCATGTGGGTCATGACGTGAGTGATAATGATAAAAAAAAAAGATGACGCCAACTGCTGCAACAGCACTCTGGGAGATAGGTAGGCAGTGCTAATTGATCTGCTACGAGCTGTGCTCTGTTTTGCTGTGCCTCGATCGCGAAAGGACCACGATGCAGCAGGGCTGCCCTAATTACCATTTGGAAGCAGCGGATCATTAGGACCCCAGAGCACCTGCTGCCTGCAGGGGTGGCAGTCCTACTGCCTGAGAATAGCAGCTGAAAGAGGCAGTGATAGATGACAAAAGAGAAGAGGATGGCACATATATGGAGAGACGGGCTAACAGAATAATAGTAAACTAATAACTGGGCCTAACACCGTTGTTACTGGGCAGGTGAGGGGGTGAGGGAGGGGTAACTCCTGAAAGATCAGAGACCAAATTGTGGAGTCAGTGTGTAAGCTAACTCTCACCTCTCAGCAGGAAAGCACCTTAATGAGAGGAATGCAAGGAAACAGATTTATGAGACAGAGAAGAGAAGATAATGAGCTACTTATTGCATGGCAGAGAGGTTAAGAGGTTACTTGTTACATGTGATTAGTTTATTCTATGTTCAATTTCACTAGAGGCTTAGCTACTCAGCCTGGAGCCTGAAGTTGAGTTCATTTGGAGCAGTTAAAGACCACCACTCTAAAAGATCTCATTTATCTTGGTCTCCTATAGGCAAACTCTTAATTGGAGTTCAGTTAAAAAAAAAATATGCTGGTGTCCTACGTTTATATTTCCTTAAACTATGACACAACCCAGCTCATGCTAAGATGATTTTAAGAAGTCCATCCGAGTAACAGATTTGGAACTTAAAGATTCGCATGAGGAAGTCCTCTCGAAAATGAGCAACATATATTTATTCTATCTTTCATAACTTTCCAGGAATGTACACTTGATTAATTGGCCTATAAAAGATCAGCAAATAGTACTGATAGTTTACTTAGTTGTTGTTAGATTGAAATAATCTGTTATAATCTGTTCTGGATTTATAGAAGAGTGCTCAGATCTTTGTTTGTATGTGTGACTTACACATATGGTGACAAACAACCTTGTGATGAACTGCTGAATTTTATTGTATTTTATTTTATTTTATTTGATAGTTTTCATTTATTTTTGCTACCTGATTTTAATTGAGTAATTTTTGTAACTGTGAGACACTTGCTGCTGCCCATCTTGGCCAGGTCTCTCTTGTAAAATAGGTTTTTAATCTCAATGGTGATCTTCCTGGTTAAATTAAAAAAAAAAAAAAAAAAAGGCCTTTTCTTGTTTTAATCGAACTATAACACCTGTCTGAATAAAGCCTTATAAACAGCAGAATGCATTTCATAACATGGGGCGGTGGGGAGGTCTTTATCAGCAGGAAAAGCTGTAAAACCTATAAAAATACAGTTTAAAAAATATCAAGTTTTCCCGTCACATTAGCCAAAGTGATTAAGTGGTCTGGATTGGAGTCGTCACTGAGCTGGGATTCTGAATTGAAAGTAAGAAACAATCATCTATGTTTAACCCGTCTCATCTGGTCAACTTTAAGCTCGAGTGTGCTGTGTGGTTTAAGGTTGCTAGGATGTGAAGAGGTCTCACTTTCTCAGTCTTCTCCCTGGTGCAACAATTTATAACGTGAGAGTCCTCTGTGACCTCATCATCTTATTACCAGTTTATAAATAATCCTTTGGGGTCAACCTTTGCTGATAGCAGCATGCCTGAACTAGTGTAATAAATGGTTCATGAATTGTCTTTTTTGTGTGCAACAATACTGTGCAAAAGTCTTGAACCACCCTTTCATTTCTTTATGTTTTGCTGGGGAAAAGAGAAATAAGTACAGTGATTTTTTCAAACATGTACACACACATGGAAATACAGTTTAAAAGAAAAAAACTGAGTTTGTGCAATTCTAACAAGCTTAAAAGTCAGTATAAATAAGCTCCTATGACCGTCTTTAATCTTCAACACAGCCTGAACTCTTTTAGACAAGCTTTCTTCTAATTTGTAGACACTTCCTGTTTTACCTCCTCCACACATACTAAAAATGATTTGAAGCAAAAAGCTGAAATTTGGATGAATGATGCTGCAGATTTTCAGTTTTCAGAGCTGAACTATTGCTCATTAACACTTTAAAAATGATGACAGCCCGGCTACAATATAAAGAAATGAGGGGTGACGTTTGAACAGTATTGTATATAAGCTTGTAACTTTTATTGTGTGTTAATTCAATTTTAATATTAATGTTTATGAATACTAATTGACTAAAGTAACACCCTAAAATATGAAACTACACATTTTCATCCCTTTGTTTACATTCGGGCTACAAATCTTTTTCCATCTACACGTGAACTATGTTTGAATCATCAAACAACCTACAACACACTTAACGCAGTAGAACATCGTAAACAAGCGAATAAAAAAAGAAAATGTGCAGTGAGGCCACTTCAAATAAACTAAACAATAACTGTCAGCACAAACATTAATGCTGCTTGACTGATTACAACTACTCACTCACATAAACATCGCAGACTGTATAATAGCTCGCTTCAGAAGCACAATTTCTAGTTAACAGCTTGCATCACTGAATGATTCTGGACTTTGCACAAAAAAAAATCATTTTGTAGCTTCCTAAGAAATCCGCACATTCCTGAAAGCCCTGATAATAAACAGAAGGCATAATGTTTATTATCTGTTGATATATCCCCGGGCTCTGCTTTCCTCTTAAACAAGAGGAATGGTGCTACAAAGCTAATGCATGTGTCTACTCCAGCTATTAAAAAGAGATCACAGAATGTGACTCAACCAGGACACATAAACACATAGACAGGGTGGTCCACCATGCTCCTGGCAGTGTCTGTGCGCATGTAAGTGTGTGTGTGTGTGTGTGTGTGTGTGTGTGTGTGTGTGTGTGTGTGTGTGCGCTTGTAGTCTTTTCCCAGAAATGTACAACAGTAAACAGACTAAGAGGCAGAGAAGTAACATTACCATTACTGGCTGGGAGCATAAACAGTGACAAACAATGCAACACATACTTCCATCTTTTTATGTTTGTTTGCATGTACAACCGCAAACTGCATGTCCTCGGCATATCTCAGTGGATGAGACAGGAAAATAAGAATAAAAATGCAGACTCAGAGGTAACCATAGGATCCCACGAGAGATGCCCTTCTTGGTCTGGGAGCCTCTGGATGTTCCCCCCGGGGGTGGGGGTGGGGGCTCAAGGGCCCCAACCCCTCGCTCTGTCTTCCCTGATACTAACCAGACGCAGCCGCGCAAACACATTCAGGGACAGGGGGCATGTTCTGTGTGTGTATATACCAGAGAGAGAGAGACAGCAACCAAGAGGCAGACATCTACAGGGAGAAGGGGGGTACAGAAGAGGAGACGGAGGGAAAGATGAGACATTAACACAGAAGCAGACTGCACCCAGCTTTAACTCTCAGCTTAGGGCAGTTTGACAACGTTTTCATATCCGCCTCTCGGTCTCTCCCTCGTAAAGAGAGCGATTATACGTCCAGGACGATCCCACATTAAACAAACATTAGTTCTCTCTCCACAGCCAGGCTCGGCCAAATTGCATTGTTTCCAGATGCCTGTCACAAAAACACGCTTTAACCCACCCCAGGGCCCTCTCCTCCCCTCGTCAGCTCTCTCCTCTCCTCTGTCTCTCCTTACAGCTACCTCAGCCTCCACACCTCCCCAAGTTAAGGCGAGGGTTTGTGAGTAACACCAGGGCAGGCTGCTTTCAATTACGCCGCCACATCCGCTACTACCGCAGGAGCAGATGAGAGCCGGCGATGGAGGAAACAAAGGAGCCGGCATAATGAGACAGCAGCCCTTCCTTCAGATGTCACATCTCTCAAAACCAATGACGGGCTTTAGCTGGCGTGTAAGGTCATGTTAAGTGGCCAGACATGGAAAATTAGGAAGGAATTTCAACTTAACATTAAAACTATTAAAAGAAAAAATGGCTATACTTTATACTTGTTCATATACAATTTAAGGCCTCAGAGCAGCTTTGTGTCAGTTTCATATATTATTTTCTGCATAAACCAATGTGAAGCCTAAACCTGGGCATAATGAGTATCTTAGGGATGCTTAGGTGTTGCTCTGACAAAAATCAGCTACTTACAGCGACTACTTTCTGAGATTTTATTAACAAGTTGCTAACAAGCAGCAAACTGCTGCTCATCGGGTCTACATTTTAAACTCCCCATCTATGCCAACCTCAAATCAAAGAGAATTAACAATAAAAAAAAAGCTCTAGCAGTGCAGAGCCTAAAGGTATATTTACATTTCAGAGACCCCTCATTATTCTGTTTCTGCTCTATACGGCTGTACAACAGTGCTTTAAGCTAAATGCCACCTTCAGCATGTAAACAAGCTAAGCTGGCATGATGCAGACCATGTTAAACATTTTAGTTTAGCATACTAGCATTTACCGACAGGCACGAGAATAGACTGATGGGAATGTCCTTCCTTTTGCTTGGTAATAAAAGACCCAATAGCACACTCAATCCAACACTTTAAATCTTACTCACAAATGCCAACATTTTGGAGGGAAACAACAAGCCAAGGAGTCTGAAAATAAGAACATGGTAAGCCATACACTATTACTTGGCATATGTTTGTCAAAAGACAGCCCATGGAGCTTCCGTCTGATAAGTAGACAATACTCAGTGTGGCACATATCCAAAGTTACATGGCAATATGTGAAGAAATAAATAAACAGACGCTACTAAAGTTGCTTTAATTTCTGAAAACACATTGTCAAACATCTGCTTTTCAATTTCACCTGTGCTACTTGAAGGTGAAAGAGAGATGTAAGACAACAGCAGGCTGGAAAGCCCTTCTTTCCAACAAATCTCCTCCACTGCTCAAAAACACCTATGACTAAGATATTCACCACTCAAAACAAGGGGAAGGCTAATTGTGTAGTTTTGTTCGAGCTTGTGCTCAAGACAAAATTTCACTCGACTTATGTCTCACCTCGAGTGTGTATATATATGTGTGTGTGTCCAAATATACAACATGTTCCCTTTCGTTACAGCACACTGTGTGGACACGGAGACGTGGATAGTAGACATGGGAACCAATGCCACAGCCAGTTAGTATAGTCTAAGCTCAAGGATAACGACAATATCAGAAAAGCTGACCAGTTCTGTCTTTAAAGTCTATGACCCAGAGAATGTGTCAGACACTTCAAGGAAAACACTCATTCAAAATTCCCATGAAATAATCGAGCTGAAAATCTGCCATGTACCCTTGAGCACTAAAGTGAGTCTCTATCAAAAGAGTGCTGTTGTGTAGATGACCTTATTTTTTGACCTCGTACTCCCATGCATGAGCATGTCTTTGACTTTTTTGAATTTTTCGCTTCTATTATATTAACTTTAAGGCCATTTTCTCATATAACCGCTGTACTCACAATTTTTTTCTTTTTTTAAGAAAATGCAATCGTGGCAAACCGATCTCTTTATTTCTCCATTTGATTTTCAGTCATATAAAATGTCCACTTATGCATGTTTGTAAATAAAAAAAGAGCATTACAATAGACCCTGAAGGAAGGAGGCATCCAAGCAAGGGTGGATAATTATGCTTTATACATGTGTGTTACATACTGTAGATGTCTGCTTGTAAAGGGGCCTCATCAGACAGTC
The DNA here is from genome assembly GCF_057382185.1 of Mchenga conophoros. NCBI lineage: Eukaryota > Metazoa > Chordata > Actinopteri > Cichliformes > Cichlidae > Mchenga > Mchenga conophoros. The sequence goes on from NC_140532.1 coordinate 48,703,911, forward strand.
ACTACACGGTTGAAGAAGCACTCACATACGCTCATGTTTCCTCAACACCTTAGGGTATTTATGGGGACCTTGTCCAAACTCGCACTAACAAACACACACACACACACACAAATGTGTTTGCATACGCACGCTTATCTAGGACCAAGCAAATCTAATGAGACAGCCAGACCAAAAGGCAGACAAACATACCCGAGGGCAGCGGCGTCTACGTGCAAATACAGACGACATATGTTTGTCAATAGCCAACAAAATGCTCTCGTCAGGTGTGACTGTCATATCAACATATTTAAAAAGACAAATTTGCTGTCAGTCAATACCGTATTTAATTTTTTTAAACTGTCTGTTTTGTTGTTTTTCTGTCAAAAGAATAATGTGCAAAATAACTAGCTAGCTAGTTACAGCCTTTCTTTTCGCTTTGTTCCACAGAAACTGTAAAGTTGCTTTATGGTGCTGGATTATGCCAAATCATTCTTTATTTTTAACCAGTCGTGTCTACGTTGTTTTATAAATGTTCAACGCCTCAAAAACATCAGGTGGAATTAGACAAAAAAAATAAAAATAAAAAAATAAAATCTGGAACACAGAAATACATCAAATAAAACCAACTCAAGTGTAGAAGTAGCCAATGCTCTTGTTTGTATTCATTTAAAACGTAATTATTAAAACTCAAAGGCTATGATAATGCTCATTTTTCACCATTATTGAATGTTAAGATCAAACGGTCAGTGGAGTCATTTTGATGATTAATCGGACTGATCAGAACATAACAGTCCAACATTTGTTAACACTTATTTGCTTTCTTGCCAAGATTTAAATGAGAAAATGAGGACCACTCATCTCTGCAGGCTAAAACAGCCAGCGTACAGTTAGCTTGGGCAATAACCAAGAAATAATTAACATATTATTATTGTGTTCCTTTAATGCGCGGAACAACCATAGAGTAAAAGAAATGCCATCCTTTGGTTTTATGGGCATCAGGAGTAATTTATGGATGTTTAGCGCATCCATGCTAAGCCCTCAGTCTAAGGAGAATATTCACCACTGCAGTAAAAGCTCTCTGCCTGGTTCCTGGTTCCACGTTTCAATAAATTCAAGTTTTACTTTGAAGATGAACAGTCCCCATTTTGTGTCACACTTTTCACAGTTTCACTACCACTTAGCAAGCAGTCGCCAAGCGTTTGCAGACACGTTGACATGTTCTTTACTGCTGCAGCACTGCATAACTCTTTACAACCAGTTTCACTTAGCAACTTCCACCGGCATCCCCTCACCAACCAGTTAAGGACTACACACAGTTACATAGCAACCGGTGATTGCCTATTTTCTAAATTTCTTTAAAAAATAGATAACTTGCGTCCTTTGGAAAGACTTATTTATCATTGACTTGAAAAAAACAAAATAAAAATCAGCTGTTTTTTAAAACTAAAGGATGCAAATATGCTGCTTTAAACGCAAACCGATCAACTCAGCTAAACTGCCACGGATGCCCACATCTAATTACTATTCACAGTCCAAGCAGAGACATAATTTGGCAAATATGATTAAACTTGCAGACTGGGACCGACTGTTTGTGTTTGTAAGTTTTACTCACATAGTCTGGCAACGCTGCGCTCTCTCCTTGTCTGCCTCTCAGAGACTGTGTTGCCTGCTCCAAAACCTTGTTGTGCTTTTTGGAAAGCAAAGCAAACAAACTGCAGGGGAGACACAGAGACACGGAAAAGGAATGAGTGTGCCTGTGACAGATGAATAACAAAACAACTCAAGTGGCATTTTATACTTAACAATGACCTTTCATTACCTCTGCTAAGAACAGAAACTTCTATTCAGAACAGTTTATTAATTTAAAAGCAGACCTGCTTGATTTGTAAATGAAGTCTTTTAAAATGAATGAATATTATTTCATATTTCATCACACAGGGAACTACCAGGAGATTCATTTAACCACAACTCGTGTTTTCTTTTCTAAATGCGACATTTTATTTGTGTACATCTCTACATGGAAATGGTCGTCCCCCTTTTAGCCTGACATGTCTGCCTCTTATTTTATGCGTTTGTCTAAACCGCTGCTGTTATGGGACCGCATGATGGCACGACACAGACAAACATCAGTCTGCTTGACTGCACCTGGGGTGTAGTAACAGTTTGGGTCAATGCATGCACAGACCCACAGAGAGTAACCATTACTGCTCTGCTCATGCAACAGTAAACTCATTCATAGCTGAAAAGAGACAATATTCTAAAATGCATTTTTTAAGAGGCATCCTGCTGATTATCAGTGTTATTAAAAGTATTAGTTTTGGTTGTGAATTGGAGATGGACCCTCTGTCTCTCATACTGGGCCTCCCCAGCCGGCGATTAATATCCAAGAATAATAGGAGATTGTACTGTGTTCTCACCTATGCGGCAAGGAAGAATATACTACTCCAATGGATTTATGAAAAAGTACCAACTATTAAAGGTTGGCAAAGAGTAGTGTTGGATTTAGTGCCACTGGAATATCTTACATGTATACTGCATTCAAAAACAGATCAATTCTTTAAGGTGTGGGAACCATACTTGAACTATGTGGAACCTGATGTTTCTAATATTATGTTACAAGGATTCTCTTGAATGTTTAAACTGTAATGGAACTGAGCTGTTTTTTTGTTTTTGTTTTTTTTTTTTGTTTTTTTTGTGTTTAGTTATCAGTTTGTTGTTTGTTTTATGTGTGTTTGTCTGTTTGTTGATTTTTTGGTTTTGAATTGTACACTGTATTATGTTATGTAATTATGTACTATTTGTGAAAATAAAAAGTAAAAAAATAAATAAATAAATAAAAAAGTATTAGTGACCTTATCTTGTAATTACAACTTTGTAATCTCCTCTGTGGGTGCTCAGGGGTGCTAAATCTTTAATTTGTGTGTTAATCAAGAAGATTTAAAAAAAAATCTGAATAAATTAAAATCAATGACATCAACAAGCTAAAGAGGCACAAACAGAGCTCTGATAAGCCCTTGGAGCTACAACTACCCACCTGTCAGCACAGCACAGCGCACACATGCACACTCACACTCTAAATCCCCTAGCACTCATTATCCGGGATAATTGGTGAAATAGAGCTATGTGAGCAGCTACACGGAGGTCTACTTATCATCTTCAGACCTAAAGTCAAAGCCTCTATTAGCCACAACTACTCAAGGACCTCTTGTACTATCTACGCTCGTTTCCCACCACATTTTAAACGAGAGACCACCGAGTGAGCTCCACCTGGGACGGTGCCCACAATAACACACTGTCACAAGCTGGCCTGTCTCATCAGTGACACAAAAGATTTCAACAGTACTGGCATGATCCCCAAATCAGTTATGAGGCCGAAGTAATGACAGACACACTAAAGACCTAAAGACGTCCTGTTCCCAGCACTGCAGAGGTTTCGTTATGGACACACACTGTGCTCGATTGTGATTAAACATTTGTATATATGACACAGCGTTCATTTTAAATACCCATCTGGAGGCTTGGATTCTTTTCTAAATCTAAAATTGAAATGTAGGAACGCTCATTTATAGTTTCACCATTTTATTTTAGGGCTTTATTAAAATCAGCTCATATGGTTTCAAAATAAACACAGTAAACATTTTCCTCATACCTTTATGGTCTCAGTCACTTGTTTATTTCATACAACATGATGCTCATTTGGTATACAGTGGTGCCTTGTTTATCACAATAGTTACGTTCCAAAAATAACCCGCGATAGGTGAAATCCACAAAGTAGCCAACTTTATTTTTTACAGTTATTATAAATGTTTTATGGCTGTAAAATCCCTCACTACACACTTTATACACTTTTCTCCGACAGGCTCGAACACACTTTTCCACACGTTTAAACCTTCATAGAAAAATAAGTCCAGTATCATAGAATGAAAGCAAAGGCACCCGCGGTTGCCTTTGACGGTGCAAAATGTTTTCGGCTAGCAATGGAAGACTTATGTAAATTTGACAAGCTGAACGCATTCTGTACTGTACAGAAGACTCGGCACGAGATTGACTGACAATGGTCTACAGCCAACCAGAAGGCAGAACACAATGCGCTGTAAAATTCTGTTACATTCTGGCACACACCTTGTTGCATAACAATCCACAAACCTTTCACAGCAGAGATAAAAGTAAAACCTTTCCCCCAAATTTAAAATATGAATAAAATGAGCGTGGATCGCTTTTAAAATGACAACAAATTTAGCTGTACTGGTTTATTTAGACACAATTCCAGCTTCTTATATGTGAATATTAAATCTCATGTATACATTTTTTTAATAAACGAAACAATGAATTGATTAATATTATAAAACAACTGGCAGATTGAAGATGATCATTACCTGCAGCATTACAGTGACCTAAATTGCATTTGTTGAGTCTGCCGACACACGAGCAGGGATAGAGGAACAATTTGGCAGAAAGGAAATATTGATGGAGAGCAGGGAAAACGTTAAATTAGTAAGGAAAGATGTGTGGGGGTTGTGGTTAGGGCAAATCAACCCACTGCCGCCTTAAAATAAACAACACCAGCCGCGATTCTCTCAGAGAGTCAATTATGGAGCAGAGTTCAGCGCTGCCACTCTGACATTAGGAAATTCCTGGCAGGAAATTCCCTTTATCTAGCAGCCAGCCAGTTTAGCCCAGCCCGAGCCATCGCAGTCATCACCATTATCATTATCATCAGACATGGAGTCGGTTCTTCTACATCACTTCTGGACAGACACGTAGAAATACAGAGACGCTGTTCCTCTCTGACTCAAAACACCAAAGTCACAGATATGGATAGAGACACAGGCAGGGAGATAAGACGATCTTTGAGTGTGCGTGAGTCTGTGCACGTCTTAAGGGAAGGAAACATTCCCTTCCTGTTGTCTGCAGTTAACAGACAAGAATGACTTGATATCTGTATCTGTGTGTGTGGTTTGGACCCCATCCTCTTCTTCTGTCTCCACATGGGCCAAACACTTTCCCCTTAATTTCCCCCTTCTTACATAACGATGTCATTTGCACAATCTTACCACTCACTAAATAATCTATTTTTTTTAGCCTCTTTTGCTGCAACTACTGTCAAGTTACTATAATGACAAATATTATGTGCTGCCTCAACATGAATCTGCAAAAAAAATCTACTGAGTGTTGTGCGAACGTGCTTTTTTTCTGCTTTTCAATCATCTCATACAAGTATTCTACAGACATCTCATCATCTGTCATGCCCCACTTGCTTTATTATTTGTACACCTTAGTTAATTGCTTACCTTATGATCCGCTGGGCAGCGTACTGGTGGAGACATCGAAACTGTGCTGACATGTTGGCGAGTGCAGCGAGACAGTTGGTGTGCAGGTATTTATCCTGGAGAAGACGCACACACAAGCAAGCAGACAATACTGGCATAAAGATCAAACTGAAAATTGCTTTTAACTCAAACACTCCAATCATGCCAAATGCCATGTGTGAGCTGGGAATGCACTGAACATCAGGTCTGTGTTAGGACTGAATTTGCAATGACAGACAGTAAGAAAAAATGATGCAATACATATTTCAGTAAACCACAGCCTAATTTTGGGTAAAGACATTATGATCTCTGATTCCTTGTATCCCCCCCAGCACTGGGGAATTAGATGAAAAGTTAGTGTAAGGTCAGCTATTGAAACTGCACCAAATAATCATTTCAGGGACTGAGAATAATGTGCTAAGCTCTGAATGCACAACTATGTAAAATGTGACATCAAGAGAAAGGGAAAGTACATTTAGACTGAGAAACATTTTGCATGACAATTTTCACAAAGGGAAACAATCTGAAATACAAAGTATACGGTATAACACCTCATTAATGTCACATCCTTGTGCTCTTTCTCTCATTTGCTTCGATGAACAGGGGTCTCATTTAAAAAAAAAAAATTAATTGAATTTTTTTTTTTTTCAAAAAAAAAAAAGTCTTTTGCACAGGACTGTAACATATGCCTCTTTCACAAATGTACAAACGTCTTCATCACCGTGTGTTAATTTTACCCTTGTCCGGGTCATGTTGAACTGGATGGTGCGAATCACCACCAGGATGAGCAAACTGCCGAGAGAAATCTCTGTTAGCGATCTCTCTGTGTACCATGTGACGTTCTTTAATATCTGTGAGATGGAGAGGGACAGAAGTTAGACGAACCAGGTGAAAAACGTCAGGAATCATTGACTATTACCACCAAGAGAGACGGTTAACAGCTGAGACGTAAAGTGCGTCTACCTACCACCTCATGGATGGACCGGTTGAAAGCATCGTCCTCTGTCAGGATGAGGAGAATGATAAGGGCCATGTAGACGTGATGAGAATTTCTTTCCTCTACGTGGTAAAGGATCTCGAGTATGGGCAACACCTGAGACAAACAGCGGGAAAAGAAAAGGAGTCAAACATGTATTCGGGGTTGACATCTGCAAGGCTTCTGACTTTGTGTGGATTTCTCATGCCATGGCTGTATAAGAAGGACATGTTCAAGACTACGGCGGCACTAAGTCATTTTACTTTTGAGCTGGCCAACAGATGAGGTGTGAGCCACAGCTCTGAAAAACAACTCTAGTGACACTTCTTATTCTTCATGGATCATCTAACCAGAGACAAACCACACATACAAAACTGGGCAAAAATCCAAACAGTCTTGGAAAAGAAGCCATTAAACAGCTCAAAATTACCATAAAACATAATGCATACACATTCCAAAAAGGGGTTATTCACATTATTCTATTTAACCCAATTTACTAATAGTGCCAGAGGCGAACAAGTTAGCAGTTAGTAATAAACATACGCAGTAGCACTGTTAGCTCATTACACTGCTTCATTGTTGAGCAAAGAGCCTAGCCTCAATAGTAGCCTCCCTACTTCTGAACGAGTTTCAAAATGTGACTGAAGATTAAATTTATGAGGATTTCCAAACAAGTCTTGGAAACAACCTCATAGAGTTCTTCTGTTGTGGTTTGTTCCTCGTCTTAGCTAACAAGGCAAAAAAAAAGTTATACTACTCCATGTTAAATCATTTGTAAATTGATCTGAGATGCCAAAGATTGATTTCCAGTCACTAAATATCTTTGAATTTATTATCTTATAAGGAACAGCTGGCACGGTCCCACGCAGAAAATCAACAGCAATCCCCGCACTAATCTCGCCTGTTCACCGAGCCACGGCATCGGTCCTGAATGACGAAACTTCACGGCCGTACTGAATGTGTGTGTGGAAGGACTGCATGATGTGTTTTATTAAGCAAGTGTGTTATTTGTTTCCAAAATGTCAGATTCAGATTCACTTCAATCCGACCCACCAGATTGTCCATGTCAGTTCTCGACAGCACGTACGTCCTCATGTTGGTGTTCTGGTGAAGCAGGGTGTACAGCAGTAACGTGGCCTGGTCGGAGCGCTGCTGCTCACACAGAGCAGTGTACAGACTGTTGAAATTGATCTGGAAAGTGTGAGGTTGCTCTACAGGCAGCGATGATGTGTCTGCATGGACAATGGTAAATATTATCAGGATTAGTATTCACTGCCTTCTTTCACATAACTCAAACAAACAACTGTCCCAAATATGTTTTGGAACATCATAAACATTATGTGACACAGCGCAGAAAAAGAGGCAGACCGAAAACAGTAAAAACCAAAATTCTGTTTGTAAGTATGTGCAGTTATATATTTATATAAAAACTATTAAGAGGAGGCGGCTAGTCTGTGATATTACTTTCACTCTGACCTAAATGTACACCTCTTGTACTGAAGTTTGTGTCCCAGTGGCAGGTGGGTAACACATTGGACTTAACACTTTGCCAATTGTCAGCAATTTACAACAACTAACCTGCGTTAGTAGTAAAATTTTTAATGAAATACATCCCTTTAGAGTGAAGGTTTAAGATTTTTAAGGATTTGAAGTGGGCCGTAGCACTCTTGACTTTGGGAATGTAAGCAATACAGAGAAAAGCATTTAGGAAAAAAACAAAACAACCAAAATAATGCACTCCAATATCACTCTGTTCTGATTCAGTTTACATATTGAAAAAGAGCAGTGGGAAGAAAAGCACACCTTTTTAATGCCACCCCTTCACCGTAAGTTACCAGTTAATATTTATCCAGCTTTCGTACTGATATGAATCTCAATAACAACATGACAATAACACAGAACATATACAGCTACTACGTAAAATACACATTTTTATCATGTTATCTTGTTTTTTACAACTCCATAAATCCATCTTTAGCTCGGAGGGATAACTCCATGGAGACTGTGGCTGATGTTTCTTAGAAACCTAATGGAGGTCTTAAATAAGAAGTTTAATCATTTACGAACGCACTACAACTGACGGAGTATCTATGTGCGTCACTACTAAACCACGATAATTCAAAGAACAGACACAGTTTGACTTCTTCAAATCAGAGATTCGTAGAAAATAAAAAGATAAATAATGAAATCTGTTTTTTTCTTGATATGTTCGTCTAATCTGATTTTCGCATGCTGTGTTACACACGCCTTGTTTATCTAGTACATATTACCTTGTGTGTTTCTGAAACAAGTAATAGCCTGGCGGTAGGGGTTGGGCCATTCAGGCCCATCTGTCAGATTGGCTAATACCAGCAGTAACAGAAGACTCTGATTGGACAAAGGTAAAGGGTCATGTTCCTGGTCTATCCCAGCTCTGCTGCCAGCTCCACCCAATGTGAAGACACTCCACAGACCGCCTGCAAAGAGCAAGACACAATCTTTTTCACCAAGGGTTTTTTCTCTTTTATTAAGTTTTATTTAAAACTGTAAGAAAAGAAATGTGGAATTTAGAGACACAATTAGAGGTACAAGAAAGCTTATGTACAGATAGACAGATAAATACGTTGTTGTTTTTGCTCATAATGCATAAAAACCAATAAAAAAAAAAAACCAAAAACAGACACACAAAAAAACAACCAACCATACTGTCATATGAGAAAGCATGGATATACTTCCTATAAATGGCAACAAAGAGTATCTGGATTAGTTGTAACTCGCCGAGTGGTTTTATATATTAAATATGAATTTCTATAAATTGAAGCTGGTTCATAAAAAAAAAGAAAAAAGGCAAAAAAAAAAAGGCAAACACAAGTGAAGTGAGCTCAGAGTAAAGGTCAAGCATCTTTAGCTTGAACACAGAAGATGACTGAACTCATCACAACAGCATAAAAAAGTATTTTCTTTCATACACAGTTGAGTTAATAAAGACCTGCAGTACATTAGACAACATAGAATAACTGCAAAAAATGGTGTGAAACAATGGAAAAGGTTGCTTCAGACAAGAGAGAGGTCGATGAAAAGATACAACTCAATTCACGGAACATCTGAAGTAGGATCAAAGAGTACTCGCACAGAGGGGATGAGACACGGCAGAAGCACTCATAAGCTTACAGAAAACCAAGCTTAAACGTACAAAAGAACATGCTCAGGGAGTTGCATTCACACCAGTCTATAGCATAAACTCTATGTGGAGAAAGCTAGGGGAAGATCTGCAACAGAGAGTTTAAACGGCCCTCCAAGAGCACTGAACCAAATCCCACAGAGCGCCCTCGATTAGCCCCGAAAAAAGAGACATTAGCTGGTCGACGCTTTGTATAGATGAACAAACGCTTTGCTGAATGACAGAAACTAGTCAATCCAAACCCCAGATGCTTCGTTATCTTTTTAAGTTGATGTGGAAGTTTATTGGCAAACATTACTGGTGTTTTGGTAAGATTATCTGCTTTTGGTGTCTGTCACCTGAACATTGAGCTGCTTTGCATACTATATTGCCATTCAGTATGTGTCTGCTGTTCAGTGATGATCAGATTAGAGTACAGCGGGTTCCTACAGCTTCCTGTGGAGTCTAAAAGAAAACGTGTGTGTACCACGACTTGTATTTGAAATGAAAGTCACTGTGAAACTACGTAAACATGAGAAATTAAAAGCAACTTCATTCATTGTAAGAACATGAATCATATTTGAGGATCGACTGGACTGAAAACTTTAGTCCTCTGTTTCTACAGAAAATTGAAGTAAGATTCAGTTGGAAGAGCAGTTAGCTTGTACATGGAAATCTTATCAAAGAAATCATTTGACAATTGAGTCCTTTTCAGCCTTAAAAACAGATTTACACTTCAGTGGGGAAAAAAGAAAAGTATTCACAGCCAGACTGATGTAATCAAGGCCAAATAGGCACAATGGAGTCACGCACAATGGTTTGCAGCACCTGAAATTTGAAACAACACAGACGGCGCCACAGCACAAACGGAAAGTGGAACTACTGGGTTAGGGTTTTTTTGTCCCCCCCTCTTTCTTGTTGGGTGATGAGAGAGAGATGAGAGAATTTCTTGTAGAGCAAGCGAAGTGCTGGTGTTTTCAAGCATCAAGAGAAAGCTCAAGAAACATGAACAGCAAGGTACACAGATGACAGTCTCTGGCTCCTCCACGTCTAGCCAAACAGAATGCGTGAACCAAGTGTTAGAGTGCAGTTGTGAGCCCACAATGATCCAACTAGTGAGCTCAAGAACAAGCCAAGCAGATCTGTTGCCATCTAGAGCCGAAGGCTGGAAGAGCGTAACAAACGTCTGGCTGAAGTTACACATGGAGCCATGTTAATTAGCTGCCCTGAGCCCTGATATGACGCCTGTTTAAGCCGGCATCCCATCATATTATAAAAAAAAATAACTGAAGAAAATTAAAGAGGCATTCTCATGTATCCTGTTTGGACTGATGGGAAACAAAAGCGTCCAAGACAAAAAGAACGTTTCTGACTGAAGAAGCCTGAAACTAATTTGTCTTAAATGACTTTGCATTCTGAAAAAGGAGCTTTTCAAACACGTTTCCCCCCCTTATTTTTCTCCTTATGTTTACATGTTGGTTCACTAATGACTAGCCAAGAGCTACTCCAACGTTTGTGTTTAGGAATGTGAACCCAATTCCATAGAGGAGGGGACGAAGCTTGTTTATATGTGGGTGAAAGAACATCAGCAAAGTGCTTTGACAACAACAAGAAAAAAAGAATAACCCCGAGAGATGAATTACATAATTTGCACTGGTCACTCTGTCTCTCCCTTACACACAAACACGCACACACACGCACATGATAAGCTTTCATTTCTGCTGGCCAGAAAGAGACGCGAGTGTGAGAGAAAACAAGATCAAGCGAGAGAAGGCCAAGCTGTGACGGAGCCCCGTACATCTCTTCACTGGCACCACAGTGACTAGCCCAGCAGTTTCAGAGAGACCGGTCTGGCAGCCACATTTCCTGCACTATATCTGACGCACGCGCACACACACACACACACACACACACAGCTCTATTTTACCTTAGTGGGTGCTGTTTGTTAGCCATCTGGCCTGGTTCCCTCTGCCTGTCTGCCTGCCCACCACATAAACCCAATAATGCTACCCTGCTTAGGCTGCTCAGGACCTGGCCAGCTGCCCAGTGGAAAAAGAGGAGGAGGAGGAGGACACCAGGAGGAGGAAGGGGAAAGTGAGGAAAAGAGAAGGTCACACACTCTCTCACAGAGGCTACTACGCTGAAATGAGAATCTGGGCTTTAGGACTTGGGGGGTGCTGAAAGGTGCTACATGCAAACCATGCCCCCAGAAAACCTTACTTTACTTGCAGGATGAGCATGTTACCAAAACAACCTCTTCATTATCTGCACTTCTCCTCACAATGTGCACCCACAGTCTATAGAAACTCAAAGCCAGACCACACTGCAAGTTTCTGCAACAGAACATGCGGTGCTGTTGCTTTACTTGGCCTTAGTCTTGCATAATGACTACTGCCATCAGACACGCGAATACTGGCGCACAGAGTATTTAAATCAAAACATTAGGTGGGCTGAAAACCCTCTAAGTCCAGATCACCTAGATGAATTGATATTGACCTCGACTCTCACTTTATTTCTTCTGATGCAGTTCATAATGCAGGTTGTAGTAATGGAGTGAACATAGTTATATTTAAAAATTTCAGTCCTAATTAAGCTGGCTTGTACTCCTTAACATCTGACGACTGTCATTTTTCAGCTGCAGTAATTCCAGCAATAGAAGCAGGCTTATTAAAAAAAACAAAAAAAAACATACAAGAGTTCAAATCTCTATGAAACGAGTGAAATTTTTGCTTTTCTAATTCAGGAGCAACGTGAACATGTAAACACCTCAGTGGAGACACTAGAGAAGGGAGCTGGAGTTGGAAAGGATTCCACATAGTTACGGCTAAAAACACAGCGCAGACAGACACTGGTCAACAGAGACAGACACAGTGTGCTACTTACTTATTTACTTGCATAACAGTGAATGAAATATGACTTCAGGGCTTTAGCCCAATGTTTTGGCCAAGCACGCAGATACACTGATACAAACACATGCACGCACACACACATGCGCGCATGTGGATATGTCAAACCTCTGATGATTATCTTAAAAAAATGCATGTGGGGAAACATGTTGTGCAGACGATAAATAAACACACTTCTTCACAAAAAATATGCTCAAAGCGCATTTATCCAAATGCAATCCAAAACCATGGTAACATAAACATATCCGACATATGAGAACATTCCACAGATTTTGTAACCGTCATAATGATAATACAAAGTTCTGCCACAACAAATCCTCCACTCCTAATAGCAAAATGAGAGCAGTCTCCAGTCCAAGCTAGAAATGTATCATTTTCTGTTAAGTGCGCTATGCCAATAATGTCACATACACGTACACATAGCGTGTCTGTGTGGCTGCTGCTAACTCAATATTAATCATGTAGACTGCAGATAACAAACTGCAGAATCAGAAAGCTGTTTGTGTCATTACATATTTAACAAAAACAAAGCCAAAAATGCAGAAGACGGAATGTGGAAGTAGAAGTACACTCCATGATTCAGTAGCTTGTAGAGGCACCTTTAGCAACAATAACTTGTATGATAAAGTGTATGACTTTATCAGTCTCGTACATGAATGTGGGGGGTTTCGAGACACTCTTCTTTACAGTGCTACTTCAGTTCAGTTGAGGTCTGCGGGCATTCATTTTTGCACAGCTATCTTAAGGTCTCACCACAGCACTTCAATCAGGTTGAAGTCTGGACTTTGACTGGGCCACTGAAACATGTTTACTGTCTTCTTTTTCAGCCATTCTGCTGTAGCTTTGCTGCTGTGCTATATTGTTGCATGACCCAATTTGGGCCAAGCTTCAAAGATAGCTTCACATTTGAATCTAGAATAGTTTGGTACGCAGAGGAGTTTATGGTTGACTCAATGCCCGCAAGGTACAAAACAAGCCCAAATCATCACGCCCCCACCACCGTGCCTTACAGTTGGTGTGAGGTGTTTGTGTTGATATGCTGGATGTTTGACCAAACATGGTGCTGTGCATTATAGCCAAACATTTCCATTTTGATTTGTCTGTCCAGGGGAATTTGTTACAGAAGTCTTGTGGTTTGTTCAGATGCAACTTTGCAAACCTAAGCTCTGCTGATATGACTGTTCTTATGACAGTCCTGAAGTCTTCTTCTAGTTGGACTGTTATGAACTTGCTAAGTCCTGAAGAGTCTGAGATGTAGTTGTTTTTTTGTTTTGTTTTTTAAATATTTCTCTGCCCTTGCACAGTCTGACCTCAGGGTACATTTGCTGGGACATCCACTCTTAGGAAGTTTGGCAACTGTCTTAACAGTTTTCCACTTGTGAAAAATCCAGTTATTCTGAAATAGTTTTATAACCCTTCCCTGATTGAAGGGCAAAGACAATTGCTTCTCTTAGATCATTGCTGAATTCATTCCTCCTTGGTCCAGATGAACAAGCGGATAGATCTCTTCCTTTTATAGAGGTGGTCACACTTGCAGCTGATCAGTTAAACAAGTGCCTTTGATTATCAGCACCTGGAGGCTAATTACCAATTGAATTCCTATGGAAGCAGAGGGAGGGGAGTGAAGAGGAGGGGAGGAAAAGCTCCTGAGTTGCCAGTCTGGGTGATAATCCCCCCTGCAGACGCTTGCTCAGACTGAGACAGCAGAGTGTGTGACAGACATCCTACCCCTTAGACATTAAAATGCCAAAGAAACTCAAGAACTGCTTTGCTTTGCCAAGGTCAGTGTCTGGTTCTTGGAAAAAATCTGTCCACGATTCAAGTGTTTAGGCATGGCAAGTATAAAAAAACAAAACAGGTAGTGTCATAACGCGTTACTGTAATCTGATTACTTTTTTCAAGTAACGAGTAAAGTAAGGGATTACTATTGCAAAAACGGTAATTAGATTACCGTTACTTTCCCGTAGGAACGCTGCGTTACTGCGTTACTAAAACCGTGATTTTTTGCGAGAATGTCTCATGACAGTGACAGTGACATAAGTTAGTGACAACAGCTGTGTGCAGATCAACAATGGATCACATATCGATTGTGGGAGAGAGTATGAGCGTGCAGCGTTTAAAGCGTGGAAGTACTGACCTTACTTTGAGTTTGATTCCATAAAATGTGACAAAAACATTAGCGTCCATCGTGCGTGGGAAGAAAACTTATTTTTACAGCGGAAAAAACCCCTAAACTTCCAAGCAAGCACCGAGTGCGCAACGACATAATGGGAAATTCACAGAGAAAGTCGCGGATTCTTCCACTGACCGCGGCACACCTGCACCAGGGTAAACCTCCGCCTACCGCAGTCCTGCTTTACAGGTGAAAATAGAGCAACAGGACAGCTGAGTCTTTGACTTTATTTATTTTCTGCTGTGTTTTACTTGCATCTATTTGAAAGAGTGAGTGTAAACACAAAAAATATTTTATTTTATGGGCTGGAATGTGTAGAAAATAGGTTTAAATCTTAAACTAATTTATTCAAGTCAGAGAATGTTGCACATAATTACATTTTTTTGCTTGATGCATAAAGTTAAAAGATTAAAACTGATAAGTTAAAAAAAAGAGACTTTTCCATTTGATTACATGTTGTATGATGGATTATGCAAAAAAAGTAGAATTGGGCTGAAAGATCTATCGCTTTATCACCTCTTCAGGTTGTAAATCGTGTTTTTTAAAAGTAACTAACTAACTAAGTAATTAATTACTTTTGAAAATAAGTAATCAGTAAAGTAACGGATTACTTTTTTGGGGAAGTAATCAGTAATTAGTTACTGATTACTTTTTTCAAGTAACTTGACCAACACTGGTCATAACTAGTCCAGACCAAACTGTGTGTGTGTTTAGGGGTTACGTCTCTAAATGAACTCCTCACACATTCTTTCCTTTCTTTAAGAAATAAAACAACTGTGAATAGCATAACCACTGTGTGGAAAAACTGCACAGAAACAGTTTGTGCGTTTGCTGATATTTGTTGAGCTATTAGAAATATTGCCTTCCACTTCAAAAATGTTTCTCCACATTTGTAGTGCTAGCTATTTGCTGAAATACCATTACCACAATTTACACACATCTGCGCCAAAAACGCCATTTTGGATCGTTCGCAGTCACTTTAACCCCCTGAGTGATCTCTTCCTTTACAATAACCCTCAGTGATGGATACATCAATAAGATTGTGTTATTGTTTCCTTTATTAGGTTCCAACTGGTTTATTGTTGGAAACGCACTCATTCACAGGAAACAATAACTCTCCTCAAATGTCTTAAACCTAAAGTAATGAGCACGTTTCAAAAATGCAAGGAGTAGAAAGTACAGATGTAACAAATAAAAGTAAAATGTGGTCAGAAAGCTAAACGCTCCAGTAAAGCGCAGATAGACGATGATTCTACTTAAGTACAGGAACTAAGCATGTGTATCCTTCTCACCCATGAAATCTTTCTGTGACATCCTTTAGTACACGGCCACATTAATACAGATGAATAATACTGCTCTTTGCCTCAGCTGTATTTTGTCCTCTGTGCTACTTAGTTCAGTAGACTGAGATGATAAAATGAAATCGGCTCAACATAAATGCCATCATTCAACTCAGAGCACTATTTTGCATAAATATAGCTTTGCATGGCTCAACAGTTGTAGTCTAGTTTAATATCATCAGTTATTTTCGACTGATGACTTTATATAATCGTTTTCGCAAGCTGAGCAATCCCAACCACGAGGGGCAAACTGCCCTTCAGTTGTGAAACTGGTCTAATTCTCCTAACTAGCCAAACATTTGCTAGTATAACGAAGTTCAAGAAAGTCATCTGATAGTTACTGTTTTCAGAATAACACCCACTTGTATATTCTGTCAGTGCCAAATGCCTCCATGCATACGAGACACAGAGACAGAGAAAGAAAACAAGTGTTGTTTCTGAGCTCTGAGCATAAGAGGGCTTGTGTCTTTGTTGGTCTGCGTGTGTGTGTATAAGGGAGGCGGCTGCAGACAGACAGGCTCTAGAGGATTACAGAACAGGACAGGGCACCATAACTCATCGAGCTGATCACTGGCCACAGACAGACAGGCTGGCTTGAATGGTGATGGCTCACTGATAGGAATCTGCCACCAACAACCGACAAAGACCGTTTATCCGTGGGGGAAACCCGGCCCTGTTCTCACACTGAAACAGGCACACACAGTGCACATTACCAGCTAAAAATGCACACAACAAAAATCCGCTCATTTTTTTGTCATTCATTTCAGCAGCGTTGCTCTCACTTTTATTTCTCAGATGCGTCGGGTCAGTTTATATTTTATAAAATCCCCCACACCCCAACATAACTGTAATGTATAAATCTTACGGCGTGTGGATGTGTTAATCCAACAGTTTGATTTTGATGTGTTGCTAGTGGCAACATCACTAGAACAAAAGACAAAAATGGGTGAGGAACACAAGGAGTCGTTATGGAGACAGAAAAGTAGGCACCCAGTTAAATTCACACAGGAAAACCCCAACCAGCCAGTGAATTCAATTTGGCATGTTATTGAGAAATTATTATATTTGAATTTTTTTGCAGTGTGTGTATGTGTGAGAAACAATATGAGACGGGGAAAAATATGAGTCTTTGGATGTGACTAGACACATCACTGCTTCATTTTAGGCAACAATTTGGAAGGAAAAAACAGGTGACTGCATCTGAAAAGCTCACCACAGTCCCCTAATGCAATAATACAGTAATCTAAGGGCGTTTTCACACCTGCAGTGTGTCCGTTTAAATCAAAGTAATTAGTTTTCCCCTCTTGGTGGGGTTCATTTGTGTAGGTGTGAACACAGTAGAGCTAAAAAACCTCTCATAGCCTCGTATCCTTTGTATTCTCAGTGTGGGAAGGTACCATAGATGTGCAAAGGTCTGTGCAGGCTAGCAACTAGCCGTGAACTGAACATAAATTCTCTGAGTTCTCCAATAGTCCAGAACACAGCACCCCACCACAGATACATGCGGCCAGTGAGCAGACTGAACATTGTCACGTAGTTTTCAGTGACACATTTTGATTCATCTGAAAACAAATCAGACCACGGGGAAAAGCTACAAGTAAACAAACTAAAGGTGTGAAAATGACCAAAGTTCCAAAGTTTTACAGAAATGTACAAAGTAAACTGTTTAAATATTCACACTTTGACTACGAATTAAAAATAAAGATATTTCAATAAAAACATAAACACACAAAAAGTGGGATCTGCCTTCTTATCTGGGTAGCAATCTGATTAGTAAATACAATAATAATTAAGCTTTCCCTTTTTTTATCGTGTGTTGATGAGTGTGCTCGTACTTGCCACTCCTGACGCCAGACCATAAAGCAAGCCGCCCTCAGCTTTTGGTTCGAAAATGTGGGTTGAAGGAGGAGGACACTTCTCTTGCCTTATGAAGTTGTAGAGCAGGGTCTTCACCAGTCGACTGGTTAAACACATGCTGTGGAAAAGGGATGATAACGGTTTTAAAAAGACAAAACTGGACATTCGGACTCAATGTGAGACATAAATGCACATTTATACCTCAGCGCATATGAAAAGTCAAAGGAAATTGGGCTTGTTATTTTATTTGACTTTATCCTCCCTTTTTTCTTGCATCACAAAGAGTATGGAGTAGTAGCTGCATTCGTACTGGGTTCATCATTTGTCTCTATATTCACTGCTTAGATTAGGCCTTAAAAGTAAAGCACACATAAAGAATAAAGCCCTACAGTTGTGGTCTTAGCTTTATTTCAATTCTTTAAAATTAGATCATGTGTGAATAATTGAAGGGCTGAACAATAAAGGTTTTGAATAATATAAGGAGGCACGGAGACAATCACTCTCATCTTTAGCACTTTAGTTTTCTTTATTAGATATATAATAAGTGAAGCCTTCCGCAAAAGTTCTGAGAATAAAAGCACTGGGGTTATTTGGTCATGTTTAAAAGTGTTCCTTACCTGCTAAAGACAAGAAATGCTAATTTTAGAAACAGAATAGGAACAGATTGTGAGGATTTTCTCCAGAGAGAGAGGAAAAAAAATCAGCTCTTTTGCAAAGTCAGCCTTAGCACCTTCCTAGTCGCTGATCACGCCATATTCTTCACAGTGCAGCAGAAAGCAAAACGCACATATGTGCATGCAGGTGCGTGTCTACAGCCACGTCTAACAACCCGCTCTCCATTTACACGTGTCTATGTTGGGCATCAATCTTAGTCAGTTTTCCCTTCTTTACACGTAAGCTGTAATTTCTTGTGGATCTAATATCACTGTTTGTGCTTTACTTTCTGGAAACACTAAATCTTATTAGATGGCCTTCAAAGCTGTTTTGTCACTTGAAAACCTTTCATCACTTCAATCCACTGAGCCAAAGTGCTCGCTTTGGTTGTGTTAGTCTAAACTGCAACTATTGGACTCAAACAAAATGCATCAAAATACAGCAGTTATCTAAATTTAATAACATTCAAGAAAACCATTTCCATGTACAGGCTTGCATTAACATTTATTATAATAAACAGGCTAATGTTTCGCTCTCACACTGCTGTGGCTGTGATTGGCTAAATTAGTTTTGTTTTCTTCTTTTGGTATCAGTTAAATGGGACAAGGACAACCAACAGGTTAATTTTATGTGAGTAGATTATTTGACTGAAAAACAAAAATATTATGGGGCTGTATTAATAAAAAATACAAAAAACCCTATTATATTTATTTACAGGTTCAGACATTTTAGCTCCCCTCCCAAAAAATGCAATCTATTGATCAGCTGATTTGGCATAAACATTAGTTATGGACTGCAACTTATAGTATGGCACAGCAGCCTGAGGGCTCTTGGCTAACACCTTGTGAATCCTGCAGAAGTCAAGCCGTTAACCACCGCATAAATATTTCAATGCAACTATTTTTCCCCTGTCACAATTACATGTATTATAACCATTTATTCCTCTGCCCAAACAGGATCTTCAAGCTTCAATGATACAATACAATAAGTTCCCCATAGCTCTGGACAGTGACAAGCATCAATGCTAGTGGAACGATATTAGCCATGCTGCATGCAAACACCCTGTTGTTCTGTGGAATTATCATCAAAAACAAAAATAAATCACTGAGTCTCGTTTTCTCAGATGTGCCTGAAGACTTGTGCAGGTCTGCAGCCAACAACAGAACATTTGGTGTTTTTGCTCATTGCTTAGACGTTTTAGAGTCAGACAAGCCACTCTAGCAAGTGAACAAAAATGGCAGACTGTGAAGCAGCAGCTCATTGTTTATTTTAAGGTTTGCCAAACTGGCTGCTTTGTAGGCGTTCTGCACATGCACTGCGCAGTCATGTAGATACACTCAGTGACTATTTTAATAGATATACCTATTCAGCTGCTTATTAATTAAAAATATTCAATTTAATTTGCATATAGCCACAAATCACAGTCACCGCAAGGGATGTTTTATAATGAGGTAACGACTCTACAATATTAGAGAGAAAAAAAAACAAAAAACAGATGCAAGCACTAGGTGACAGTGGGAAGGAAAAACTCTCTTTTCACAGGAAGAAACCCCTGGCAGAACCAAGCTCAGGGAGGGGCAGTCATCTGCTGCCACTGGCTGGAGGTGAAGGGAGGAAGACAGACATATATACTATGTCCTGAAACCAGCCAATGATGTGACAGTAACTCATTTAGGCATGTTTAAATCAACCTGCTATCTCAAGGGTTTACAGAAGATGGTATAAAAAGAGAGCAAATATGCAGTTGGCAGCAGTTCACAGGGTCAAAAGGCCTTAAGGCAGGGTGTCCAACTCCAGGCCTCAAGGGCCGGTGCCTGCAGGTTTTATCACACTGGAACAACACACCTGAATCAAATAATGAGTTCATTACCAGCCTCTGGAGAACTTCAAGACATGTTGAGGAGGTCATTTAGCCTTTTAAATCAGCTGTCTCAAACCTGCAGGTAACCGGCCCTTGGGGCTTGGAGTTGGACACCCCTACCTTAAGGGGAATGGTCAAATTGCTTTAAGAAGGCAACAGTAACTCAAATTGCAACATTTTGTGGAAGAGCATCTCTGAACATGCAACCTGCTGAACCTTGAAGCAGGTGGGGCAGCAGAAGAGCACACCGGGGGTCACTCCTGTCAGGTTATGTTGCATGGACTTCGCAAAATTGTTGGATAACAGAAGAAAAACTTTGCAGCATTCAGATGGTAGGGTCAGAATTTGGTATAAACACCATGAAAGGATGGATCCATCCTGCCTTGCATCATCAGTTCAAGGTACTGATGGTGCAATGCTGTTGGGGAGATTTTCTAGAGACACTGCGACTACCTGAGGATTGTTGCTGACCATGTCCATCCTTTTATGACCACAGGGTACCCAGATTTAATTTGTGCCACTAAGAATTCAAGCAGGTCAAGCAAGCCAAAAGGGGGACCAGTTTGATATAACTAATAAAGTGGCTTGTGAGCACATAATCACATACAAAACACTTCCATTTCTACCTTTTCTGTTAATATGGGCACTTCAAGTTAAGTGTAGTCTTCAGTGGAGTGTGAGCGAGTGTGTTTCCTCACCATCGTCCCTTCATGATGTGCTGGTATATAATTCCATCTCTGAGGATGTCTTTGTAGAAGAGCTGATAGGAGAAGAATACCAGCAGCACGGTCACTGCCTCAAACAGGATGCTATAGGTGATGTCACTAAAGAAAACAATGTAACACAAAGAGTTCATGTAAATAAACAAACTCAATTTTATAGCTAAACATCTGCATAAAATAATATCTATAAGCATTTCATGCATGCTTTCAAACAGAATAGATTGATATGCTCTCTTGGCTGCATTGATGTCAACATCTCTTCATAAAAGGATGACAGAGCACTGCAGTTAGCTGAAGGTGGCAGCACTACATATCATGCCTTGATGGTTCTTTTCAGACCCGTTTTATGACTAAAAACATCTTTTTTGTAAACAGTTTATCCATTTATATCAAAAAATCCAGACTCTACAGTACATTTCCTACCTTGCTAAAATGCCAATTCTTAGCACACTACAGGTCACGGAGTTATAAAATGATGCTCATATGTACGCGCCCTTAGTTCAGTTTTCAGCCTTCTTCCTATTAATCAGTGACGAAAAATGATTTTTTTAGTTTGTCTGTTAGATTTCTGCCAATAAACTCCATTGTTTATTGGCTGAAAACGGACAAAACTTTTAACTTGGAAACTATGATTTTACTAGTGTGGCATATATTGTCAACATATAGAAATAGCTGTATCAAGATTATCATGTCACATTTGACCTCTGATCTCTCCTTCACTATCAATAGATTGATCTGAAGGTGATAATAATGCTACATAGAGCCATCTAAAACTATGTTTCTTATTGCCATTGTTTGTATCGATAACCTATAACTATCACATTACATTGTACCTCTGACCTTTTCATCAGGGTCGAATAAGGTCAACTTTTCATTTGAAGCTTTATCTTTAAAATTGTCTGTTTGTATTGGCAACATTTGGGAAATGATACTGGTATATGGGGATTGTAAATATCACATTACAGTTTGCATCCAAATATCACGTCACATTTGACCTCTGATCAAACGTTTACATTTCACATCTGCCTTTATTTTACGTTGACCCCAAGATTTGCTGTATCTTTAAAGAAAGTATTGGCAAAAGAAAGAAAATGAGCTGCTTAGTTAGTTAGAAACACAGGGTGGGCCATTTATATGGATACATCGTAATAACATGTGAATGGTTGGTGATATTAAAGTTTGTTTGTGGCGCATTAGTATATGTGAGGGGGCAAACTCCTCAAGATGGGTGGTGACCATGGTGGCCATTTAGAAGTCGGCCATCTTGGATACAACTTTTGGTTTTTCAATAGGAAGAGGACCATGTGACACATCAAACTTATTGGTAATGTCACAAGAAAAACAATGGTGTGCTTGGTTTCAGCGTAACTTTATTCTTTCATGAGTTATTTACAAGTTTCTCTTTGTTCACAGCCATTGACATGTCGAAGAGGTAAACACGTGAGGAGCGGATCGAAATCGTGTTGATATCTGGTGAACGCACGTCACATGGCCCTCTTCCTATTGAAAAAACAAAAGTTGTATCCAAGATGGCCGACTTCTAAATGGCCACCATGGTCACCACCCATCTTGAGGAGTTTGCCCCCTCACATATACTAATATGCCACAAACAGGACTTTAATATCACCAACCACTCCCATGTTATTATGGTGTATCCATATAAATGGCCCACCCTGTATACTACAGTGTATATACTGTAGTGTAATATTATACAAGAAGCTCAGGTTGTTCCTGTTCAGCCATTTAAAAATCAGAACCTACAATCCGTGACCTACTCTTACATAATATTTCTGTAATTAATTTAAGTAAACATTTGTCATACTACTAATATCCAATTCAGGGCTGAGGGGAGCTGGAGCCTATGTCACCCGGACAGATCAGCTCTCACAGTTTGCATAGAAACAGTGCATTGTGCATGATAAAGGCCCAGTCATGTCAAAACATTGTCTTTTGAATCCAGTACATACTTAGAAGCTCTGTGTGAAGTCTGCACATGCACACTGCACTCTTTAAGCCAGTTTTATGGGCTACTTAAATTTCTGTTTTGAAATTAATTCCATTACTGCGTGCTGTTTTTTAGCTTTGCAAAGTACTTTGTCACCAATCAGCTACTGTTTTAGTTGGATACCTGTGAATGGAAAAATAACCACTCTCGTACTCGTGAGACAAAGCCACAAAAAAGGCACAGGAGTCTGCTTGGGACTTGGGGGAAGCTAACTAAAAGAATGGTGGGTTTCCCATCCAAGCCAGGAGCACGTAGAGGGGAAATGGGCTAACAGCCACAAAGTGGTGAAGGGAAGAAAAACAGAGAGCGATTTTAAGCTTGGAACAATGAATAATGTTGGAATGTTGAATGCATTTACACAGGAGCCACAGTTTGATGTTTGGAGACAAGAGAAGAAAAGGAGAGCGAAAGGTGAAGAGGTGCAGAGAAAATAGAGGCAGACGGTGAGAGAAGGTATCCGGAACGACGCACAGAACAAGTGGAAGATGCTGTGACAAGAAGACGTCAATCATGATTCGACAAATTTATTTTGAAAAGCTCGAGGAGATTGCTTTTCTAAACATATTGCGTGTACTTTTTAAAAAATCATTCACTTATTGATAAGTAAACACAGAGGATGTTTGTGTTCACACCGCCCAGCGGGACTAAAGCCTGATACAATTTTTCAAACATTATGTTCCCTCCACTCCCACTCCCTGGAAATGCTCCTAAACTTTCATTCCAAGCTTTTTCTCTTCCCCCAAACAACCAACACTTTCGCTCTTTCGGATCGCCGTGTTGCCAACATCAGAGTTCCAGCATGTCAGTATGCCGTGTTCCTTAATGGATTTCATCTTCTCTTGGTTAGTGACTCAAGACAAGAATAAGCAAGCGCAGCACGCAAACAGAACAACACATACAAACTGCTTTTCATTAGCTCCTAAGTCACTAACATGCTACTCATATTAACAGGGGGAAACAAGTGATCACGGACTATTACAAGTCCAATCACTCAGGCAATGTTTTCAAACATTTAGGCTGTAAGCATCTTTCTCACCGTTTCAGAATAGCTCTGACATGCCCGACCTTTTTAGAGTGTTTAATTCACCTTTTTCCTCACGCAAAAGACGGGAGAGACTTACAGCAGCGGCACTTCAACGATCAGGTGAACAAGGTTGGACAGCAGCTCCTCAAGAAGGTCTTCACTTCCTGTTTCTCCACAAGGGATTGATAAAGTAAATATATGAAAAACACTGAATATAAGACAGTATCAGGTTAGTTGTCGCAACTCTGCTCGACTAATCTGCCACTAATCCAATCCTTAGTTCCCACAGGTCGCTCTGTGTTTTCATGTCCATTAAACAGAGGAAATAACACAGTACTATTTAATAAGGATATCACACAGAATCCATTTCATACTTTCGTCATGATTATAATTGCAAAAGATGAACAAATGATGACAAACCGGTAGAACAACAAAGTCTAAAACTGTTTAATGTTAAATCATATTTTCCAGCAGTTTAGCACGATAATTCCTAATGACATAATTAATTATATTAGTGTGTCCTGAACTCACATAAGCAGCAAGAAACTGATGGAAGGATAAACCATTTTGCAAAGACCAATTAATTCAACTTCATTCAATTTAAGAGACATTCAGAATTGGCTTAAGTATGAAAGGAAGTCTCGTACATTTGACAGTTATTATATGAGACATCTAAAACTAGGCCATAACCTCTGTTACTCACTTCCAAGAACTCACTTGGAAACCAAAAACGTAAAGAATGCTGAAGATTTCCTAACAGATAACGTGACGTTTTGCGTAAGGTGCACTCAAGTGCAAAAAACTCAAGAAATTTTCAACATTGCTACTGATTCTAAGAGAGCACCTTTTTTTTTTTTTTAGCAAAATCTTTTCAAGCTGACTCTTTTGTGTAGTCTGTGGCCCTGCCTGTGAAAAAGATACTGGAGCTCACCTCCGCAGGATCCTGGTGCCCTCTCCTGGTAGGAGAACTGCTGGTGCAGCTCAGCTTCACTCATCTCCCTGATGAAGACCTTGAGCAGACAGCGAATCATGAACAGTGCATTGTGGGCCTGCCAGATAAAAAGCTGGCTGTGGAAGAGAAAAACAAAACCAAGACATCTCATGGGCATGCTTCTGGGTGGTTAAAAGATGGATTTGCATTTCATTTAACAAAAAATTACTAGTGGCAGCTTTTCAGCTAAAAATCAGGGCTCTCAGATGACTGAGAGTGAGCCAATAGCAAGTCTTTGCACAGCCTATGGGTGTAACAATAAAAGTATGTATGGCTGAATATTATGCTCATCTGCTACTAGTAAAAGTGATAAATAAGCTCTAAATAGGCATAAAAACTTTGCGAACTCGTAATCTAAGCGTTTCTTGATTAACTCTAACTCCAGCAATGTCGATGAAGCTCAGTCTTTGACACAGTTTTGTCTTTTATACAGCTTTAAACACACTGAACATTTTAAAAGTGTTTCATGTGTATGAGGGCTTTTATTTTTGAAAACTAATCTTTCGCTTCCTGCTTTCCTCAGGTGCCTTGTAGAGCTTGTAGTGGCTTCTGTAAGAACAGACCTGGCACTACTTTAACATCTGTGGAGCGCAGTGACACTTCTGGGCTGATTCTGAAACATCTGGTAAAAATCCATTGATTGTATCCAAACTTAAATGCAAAGTAGCTCTGACTGAAGTATTATCACTGTGACACGACTACAAAGAAGCTGGGGGTGAAGAATTTTTGCATTATGCTCAAAACTAGGCCATAACTTCTCTGATATGCCATTTACAGCTGACATTAAAATGACATGTTTACCTGGATAGTTATCTACACACAATGTGCAAAGGCATCTGAAGGCAGCCAGATCACACCGTTATCAAACCCTAGAAATATGTAAATGCAATCCTTACAGCATGAGCAGATCCTTAAGTGGGGAAAAAACAGTCTGCCCAACATCTGGAAAGCTCTGCTAGTAGGGGAAAACCTCTTTTTTGACAAAGGAAAATTAACTAGAGGAACTTTAGCTGCTTTGTCTCCCTTCATCTGTGATGTGGCACATTTAAGAGGGATTCTATGCCCAACCTAAGGCTCTGGGTTTTGAGAAAGAAGTGTAACTTAACAGGAAGCAACATACTTAATCCCCTTTTTAAAACCTTTTTAAAAGGAATAAACTAAACATATTTTGCATTTAATTATTCCATTACATGTACCTAGTAACTCCCCAAAACTGCATAAGTTTGAGAAACAAACACGAAAGAAACCACCCACTGCAAGCCAAGTTTCACAACCACTAAAGACCAATACTGAGGTGTATGTCAGTCTCTGCAATTAACTATTTGCACACACCAATTATGTCACACCAAGAAAATGTGGATTTGTGGGACAGACCTGCTATGAAATGTGAGAAAAAGAGAAGAGGAGCAATAACTCCAACTTCTAATGCTGCTCAGCACAGAAGGAAGAGTTCCCACCCAAAACATTTGGTGACTTGGGAAGAGTCGGTCTCTGTGGAAATGGAGCTTTGGCTGTGAGCGCTGATTATTGCCACATACGTATGTTGATAGTTATACCTCTGCAGTTTTTCTCATGGGAAAGTGCAACTACTTCAGCGTTCCTCTCTCTCTCTCTCAAACAATAAGTGGCCTGCACTGAATCCATCACTGACAGTCAGTACTTCCCCTCTGAGGTTCTCATACTCACTCTTGGCATTCTGTAGAGATTTTCAGCTCTTTGGTTCTTCCCAGGAAAATTCTCACCAGAGCGCCAAAGTTCCCCGTTCTCGGATTGTTTTCAACTTGGGGGGGGGGGGGGGGGGGGGGGGGGACAAAACTTTATTATTAAAAGCTTTACATAAACTACAGAAACCTCAAAATATGATAATTTAGCATTCAGTAACTTAAATGTTATGATTAAAATTCAAACTCTTGAGAAGTCAGTTTTCTTTGGGACTACTCAGACATATTCTTCCATAAACACGTATTATGTGAAATTATTTATGTAGTAGCTAACATACTGAGGATCTTGGCCAGGGGTATGACAGCTTCTTCCAGTAACTTAGAGTCTCCACTGTGAAACAAAAAAACAAACAGAAGAGAACAAGTCAGGTTAAAATGGACAGAAGGAGCTGACTGCTTGAGTAACCTTCCCTCTGCTGGAAACTCAAGGTACTACACAACAATAAGATGCAAGTCAACAGGGACAAAAAGAACAAAGTTAAACAAATGTCTGAATAATACATACAACATGCAAAGATACAGAGCATGACTCAGTTATAAATCATGGTTTAGTTAAAGGCACTGGTCGCTCATCTTCTTGTTCTTTTGGATGCTCCCATTGGGGGTCACCAGAGTGGATCATCCTGCTTCCATCTGACCTAAACCAAACACCCTCCTCTGCATGTCCTTCTCCACATCCATGAACCTCCTCTGTGATCTTCCTCTTTTCCTCCTGCCTGGCAGCTCTATATTCAGCATCCTTTGCCAAAGATGTCCACTCTCTGTCCTCTGCACATGTCCAAACCTACAAAACTTAACTTCCCTCCCTGATTTTATTTACAAAATGCTCAACCTGCGCTGTCCCTCTGTTATACTCATCTCCAACCCTGTCCATCCAGGTCACTACCAATGAAAACCTCCATGCACTGCTACAGCTTTACATTCTCACAGTAGCTCGGTGCTTGGAGAGAAATCCTCCTAGCGCGAATAAACGTACCTGTTTGGAGGCAGAACCTACAGAGAACGGGGCTCTAATGTGATTGGTCACTTTGATGGACACTTCAGGTTACTGTGTTAAACTGAGTTACGATGTAGAACCGAAAGAAACACTGTATTTGTTTACAATATGAAAAATAAGAACGCTTTCCCGATCTTACATAGCTTCTATCATTTAAAAAAAAAAAAAAATCATCATAACGAGAGGCACACATAATTTCTAAGAAGAAGATCAAATTGTTTTATAAAATGTGAACAAATATAAAATAGTTTATTGTTGCTACCAGTTGTACACATCTGGCTACAGGGCTCCACTGTAATAGTTCATCCAGATAATATTTCAGGTTCTTTGAACAGACAGTCTGTGGGGTGGATAGGAGAGTAAGATGTGACAGGCTGTTGTTGGTAGGTAGCTCATTTGTCTGAACTAGTGTCTAACAAACAGTTCAGGTCGTTGCTATGATGCTGTGGAAATCTAAAGGCTCTTATAACTATATTACACAGCATACTTGTAACCGCTATGTGCAAGGTGTCTAATTTTTTTATGCATTGTGGTTATCTCTGTGCCGCTAACCACATGATTAACTTTAGTCATGTCTGTTGTATCCCAAAAGGTTGATTCTGTTCATCTGGATGTTGCGTTTTCAGTGGGAGAAACGTTCCGTCACTCATCCAAGTGACTTCTTCAGTCTCAGCTGACTGCAGGTTTCCCCAATCTTATAAACAGTACATTTGCATAATGCCTGAAACCAGCACCAATGAATGAACAATGGGCTGGGAGGTGAGTTCCTTGATCATTAGTAGGCAAATTCTCATGACCATTGATCAACAACTACTGATCAAAGCACTGATCAAATGTTTCTCCCACTAAAAACGCTACGTCCAGATGAACAGAATCAACTTTTTGGGATTTACTTACCTGGATGATTGAGCATCTGCTTTCTGTTGTCACAATGTTCTAGAAATCATTTTAAGTTTTGTTTGGTAAGTTTATATATTTGTTTGTTTAAATCCTAAAGTTCATAAAGAGACTAGCAAAAACAATATTAAAGAGCCATTTCTCCTCTGTACTTAAACACTGTAGAATTCCAGGCCATGTTTGAAGCACTCCCATCTAGTCACGTATGTGCAGTTACACCTGTTTGCTGCAGACAGAACAACCTTTTGTTGACAGGTTTAAATGTTTGTATTTTGGCCAAACTTACAATTTCCAGATTCTGATGCAAAATTCCTTTCCTGATCATTGTATGACATTTTTGTTTTTAATTTTTTAAATCATAGACGATATGTAATACTATACAACAGATTAATGGGACAGCAGTGCAGAGGCTTCAGAACTTGCCTTAGAATTCTCTGGTTTAAAATATTTCTTTAACATTACCGGGACAGTTGTCTGTATTTTCACTGCTGCACAGCAAACAGTGACTGTTGATGATTAATTTGACAACTTTATTTGTTTACAATTTGAAAAACAAAGTTTAAAACATTGTTCCGTCACTCAGTGTAACCCAGTAAACTGAAGAGTCCATCAAAGTGACCAGTCACAGGACCCCAGGACCCCCATCCTCCTTTCGGCTCTGCCTTCAGACAGTGAAAGTATAGTAAGTAGCAGAGAGTTACTCACGAGACTGTAAAACTGTAGCAGCATGTAGCAGCACGTCCAAAGCAGACACTCTTGTGTGCACGATGGCTTTTTTGGTGTGCGCAGCTGCTGAGTTTAACGTGCAGGCGCTTCCATTTCACTCAGATAAACAGTTGTCAATACAGGTGAAGAACAGAAGAAGAGGCAGAGTTTTCTCAGATTATTAGTAATTAAATCATTAGTGGTTTATCTTCCTAATACTTTGAGAAATCTGTCTGTTCTTCTGCTGTATTGACAACCATTCCTGTGAGCAGCTTTAGAGTTGGTGGGAACCTGATTAAGTGTGGTGCCAGACTTGACCATCTTTTACATTAACAATACCCCATACTATTACTCTTAAATGTAACCATGACAACAGCAAACACTTATCCTGACCTACACCTAATTTTACTTTACACCATTTCCTGTTTCTGTGCTATTTTAGCTAGCTGCTGGCTTCAACTACTTATTTATCATGGCACAAAGACAGTGACACTGGCCATCATTCAACTTTCAGAACAAGAGGAAATTGTGCAAAAAGATGTGTGTCCACAAACAATCAGTTTGAAGGTCTCTTGTTTGATCACGTCTCACCATGTGACTTTTTGCGTTTTAAATAATTAAAGATTTATTTCTTTTTGTTTAAAGGCCAAGTGCCTTACACAACTACAGGGTTATAAGCCTTTGAACAAATAACAGAAGTAGAGCCATTAGGGACAGCCAAACCCACTGTTGCAATACTGGAGAAGAATGACACGCATAAAACGCTGCATGAAAGTGCTACATATGTAACCAAGCCATTAGAAAAAGCAACAATGTTCCACTTTCTGAACCTGCAAGTGCTCAATGGGTTCACATGACTTTCATCATTAAAGGGTGAACATGAGGTTTCTTAAAATGTCATACAACAAAATTTGTTAAGAAATCTCTGTGTGTCCTTCTGTAGCAGACACAGCACTCCAAGAGCACTAGTTATTATAAATTACCATTCAGTAGTTTGATTCAATATAGCAGCAACCTGATATTTTAGCTATTTGTGTTTATCTTATTGAGCAGCAATTAGAGTGTAAGGGCAAATACACACAGGAAGAAACCAACACCAGAAATTTCAATGTTCAAACGGACGACTTGAAGTGATGATTACTCATGACCGACCCCCACTGTCCAAGTATACAGCAGTTTGCTGTATACTTGGACAGGGCTCAACTTTTTGCCTTAATACAGACAACACTATTTCTCAGTCTTATTTTAGACAAACACTAAGTATGAATGCAAAATGTTACATGTGCCTTTTGTTTCTGTTACTTGGTAGATACTGTAGCTATATTTATTTTATGAATGGAAAACATCACAACATTAGTAGATTAATATGTAACATCAGTCAATCAGTCATGGTCCACCTGAAAGCGAGAACAAGGTGCCTTTCCTTCTCAGTGCTGTTTACAAAGGAACTAAACGTTAACGGTTAACTGGTCTGATCACAGCCAAGCAGATCAGCAGCCCTGTTAGATCATTGCTCAGGTGATCTCTGCAAACCTCCGGTTTACAGTTTAATCTTAAATCTCGGGTGTAAATCTTAAAAGGACTTTCTAACTAGAAGGCTTTGTTCCCTTGTGGTGGAGGGAACAAACCATTATTAAAAACATCAGGGTATCTAAGGGCTGCAACCCAGGAAAATTCACTTATGTCAATATGAATTTTTCCTCCACTCTGTTTGCCTTCCTGACTTACTGCTTGTTTTGTTGGTTTTGATATGTGAAGGTTTCATCTGAGTGATTTAAAGCGTCACATTGTGTATAAAAGTTATAAAGTACAGTAAAGTGGTGTTTAGATGTCATAGCCTCAATTATTTGACTTAGCTAATAAATTACTAATTAAGTAATTGAAACGAGCAGAGTGATGCCAAGTAAAAGTTATGTGGACACCTCCCCACACCCGATTGTGTTGCGAGGTGGGGCAATTGTTTATTGGGCTGGCTATGGAACATCCTAGATATGTCTGATGGGACTAATGTGCTAGTAGGGTAGGATGTCATCGGGGATTGTAGTTGCCATGGATGGGTGTAATTGGTTTGCAACAATGTTAATGTGAGTGGTCTTTTTAAAGTAACATAAATGCTTGGAGACAAAGCAGAACACTGCAATGACTGTTTGCGGTTTTAATGTGATGGCTGACAGGTGTATTGAATTTCAGGTGTGTGCCTTAACACAGTGTTCCTTTTTACCTGCTGGTGGGACTGATGAAGGTGAAGGAGATGAGCTGGTTCCAGAAAGGGTCATTCTCCGATATGGACTCTGTGCCCACCAGGGCCTTGAGGCTGGGATTATCGGACAGGTCACTGACCTGACTGGTGTTGGCTCCCATCTTTGCTGGCTGTGCTCAGCCAGACTCGCTGCTCTTCACTGCTTTTTCACCAGGCATATGCCAAAACCTGGGACAAAGAAAATGCTTTAATCTTTGGAGGCACAAACAATAAACAACTGGGCTTCAAATTAACTACAGAGTTAGCAAGTTCATTAAGGTTAATGTGAGAATGAATGAGCTTCTGCTTACATTTATACATCTCCTACACTCAGATCTAAATAGGAATAGACAGAGGCCATCCTTGTCGCTTTGGGCTTTAAGAAACAAGGGCACCAGGGGTGCCAGGGATGACTGTGGTTCAATTGGATAGGTTCGATCCCTGGCTACTGCAGGTTGCATGGGGAAGACACTGAACCCAGAGTTGCATTCACTGGAGTGTAAATGTTTGATTAAAAGCACTTAGACATATAAAATGTGCTTGTATGAATATGTGTGAGTGTGTCTGTGTGTAAAGTTGTGATGACACGTGCTGTATAAAGTGCTCTCAGAGCTTAAGCGCAAGAGTGCTATATACGAGTGAGAGCCAGTCTATATACACTCCTGGTTCTTCATGTTCGTGCATTACAAAACCTGTAAAACAGATCTCACCAACTCAAACACAAACTCATCCTTGAAAGCCAAAGTTCACAGCATCACAGCAGGACGACACACACTGAACCAGGACATGGCTTTTGTTTTTTTTCTAACGACACACCTTAGACACACAGGTGTAGTCAGCACAAGTGAAGTGGAGTACAGTATTTACAATATTTGCAGTGCTAAACCATAAAGGACAATTTTTCTTTCTCCAGCAAGAGCTAAAATTACGTTTTCATATTCATTATATTATTTCAACATTTACTTTAAATGACACTATTTAAATATTTTTTTTTAAATCTACTTGCACGACGTTAGCTTGACCATACTGATTTCAAGCGCAGGAAATAGCCTGCAGCTTAGCAGTTTTCACAGTAAGCAATATAAACTCAAAGTCCCACATAAGAATGAAACAGGCGCTAATAAATTTCTCATTGAGGAGTGCTTTGGTTTAGCCAGTGGTTAATAACGCATATACAGAGAGCAGCCAGCTGACCGCTCAGCTTACCTGTCATAAACGCTTCTCTCAGCTCTCCGCGGCTCTGCCGATTCCCAGGACCGTTCAGGGGCGACTACTGTCTTTTAAAGTGACCTGAAGTTTAGTCCAGTTGATTTATTAAGTACGAATGACAAAGGAAAGGGTCTGAAATTGTTTTGTAATTCAGACAGTTAAGTTTACTCTACATACTCCTTTCCTCCATGTTTTCCACGTAGCCACCCTGTGCGTAATGACGACATATGGGCGTTTACTACATCTTCTTCGTGTGTTCGTCTGGTTGGAAGCTATAGAACTGCTGCCCTCTATTTTTATAACTTCTCTATTTTACATTTTTTTAATAACTAGTGCATGCCCATGCTATCGCATTGTTTCGGCTGTTCGTAAACTAACAGCAAAATATATATTAATAACATAAGATTAAAAAAAATAATAGTGGCAGTACATGTTGTTTATATGTTTAAAAAAAAAACACTTTTATTTTAGGCTATTGCTAGGTGATTTTAAGCATATATATTTCGAATTATGGGGTGTCCTGAGGCATCTTGGAAAATTGGCAGCCCGGTCAGCATCATGGTGAACGTGTTTGAATAAGGGGAAGCCAAGTTACACAACAGAACATATGCAGACACAGTAACAAGTCAATAATAGCATTCACTTCACTGGCTTAAATGTGGCTGATCAGTGTAGGGTATATTCCAATACTATAAAGATATTAAATGTTATTAACTATATTTTTCCTTTTTGAGCAATGTGTGACAAAGACAAACGTTTCCCAGCTGCTTCTATGTCTGGAGTAATTCTTGCACTGTACATGCAACACTGTTACTACTGGCAGTACACATAAATGTCAGGTCTAAATTTTTAGTTTATACCTACTTATACTCTACTCCCTCTTCACCCACGACTGCAGACCTGCTGATGGTTCCAACACCATCATTAAGTTTGCAGATGACACCACGGTGATTGGCCTCATCAGTGACAACGATGAGGCCGCCTACAGGGAGGAGGTGGATCGTCTGGCTGAGTGGTGCGACAGAAACAACCTGCTGCTTAACACCGAGAAGACCAAGGAGCTCATCGTGGACTACAGGAGGAATGCTGACCCACATCCACCCATCCACATTAAGGGGACGGCTGTGGAGCGTGTGAGCAGCTTCAAGTTCCTGGGAGTCCACATCTCCGAGGATCTCACCTGGACGACCAACTGCTCCAAGCTGGTCAAGAAGGCTCACCAGCGCCTCTTCTTCTTGAGGACTCTGAGGAAGAACCACCTGTCCTCAGACACCCTGGTGAACTTCTATCGCTGCACCATCGAGAGCATCCTGACCAACTGTATAACAGTCTGGTACGGGAACTGCTCTGCCTCGGACCGGAAGGCGTTGCAGAGGGTCGTGAAAACTGCCCAGCGCATCGCCGGAGCACCACTTCCTGCCATAAAAGACATCTACAGGAAGCGGTGTCTGAAAAGGGCTGGGAAAATCATCAAAGACCCCAGTCACCCATCACATGGACTCTTCACCCTCCTGCCCTCTGGGAGGCGCTACAGGAGCCTCCGGACTAAGACCACCAGGTACCGGAACAGCTTCTTCCCCACAGCTGTCAGACTCCTGAACTCTGCCTCCTGACATCTGACCCACGTTAAACTCATGGACTGAACATACACACACCCACAATGGACAACTGTACCCTCAAACACAATAATAACATGGACTGAACCACCACTCACAACCACTAGCACTTTATATAGCCTCTGTAGAAACTATCTACACCCTCACTTATCTTAACTGCACTAATGTATAGCTCTGTGTAAATAATCATTCTGTACATTCGATAATCTTTAATCCTACAACTGCTTACAACTTGCATAGTTCCCATTTCTGTATAGCTGTATATCCCAGATTCTGTAAAGTTATTTATTTCATATTCTGTATAGTTTTTCATATTTATATCCTGTTCATATCCTGTACATAGCTTGTACTCACTACAGCCTGTACATACTTATAGTTATAGAATATTCACAACATACTTCATACCGTGTACATTATAACATACCATAATAGACCCATTTCTGTAATATACTCACATATCTATATTATTGCTAATATATATTGTAATATATCTATATCACTAAAGCACTTCTGGATGGATGCAAACTGCATTTCGTTGCCCTGTACCTGTGCATGTGCAATGACAATAAAGTTGAATTCTATTCTAATTCTATTCTATTCTACTTTCGTGTCAAGTTGCTAACATTCTTTCATATTTATTTTAATTATTTCAAAGTTATATGAACAAAACAGCTTTCTTAACAACTCAAATATGAAGAGAACACATTATTCAAAATGAAGAAAAAGCAGCAGAAGCACTTAAGAGGTCTTGTTTATTTTATTCATTATTTATGCTTAAAGTTTAACTTACAAAATCTATGTCCTTCAATACAATAAACAGCTGTATCAATTAATGATTAACAGAAAATATATCAACAAGATGGATGACAAAAATAAAAACAAGCTCCAAATAACAATTGGAAGGTTATAAAATCCAATTAATTCTAAGGTGATTTATAAGTTAATTTATAGTTTCTCTAGAAGAATTAAATATTTACATTGTTTCTGAAGCATTGAATATATTTTGAGGCGTCAGTCTGTCTTCTTATCCGTTGCTATTGTAGATCCATTAGCAGTGGCCTCGCCGTTGCTTTCAGGCTGAAAAACATGAGTGAAATTTTTTTTTAAAACTTCAAATCAAATAACTATGAAACTTATACGTTAAAAATGACACAACACAGAGACCCTTTGAGTGGCTCCTATTAGTTTTACTATCATTTTTAGATATATTCGCTCTATATACCAGAGCTGGGAAATATTTCCATAATTATTTTTAAGTTTCTTAATGAAAACATCACAAAAATTTTCCATTTACTTACCTTGCAAGTCCCATTACTCTTTTCACTAACTTTTTGGTCATTAGCACTGGTCTCCTGCACTGCCTTTTTGCTCCAGAATATATTAATAATGGGTGAAATAAAAGGATAGAGATAAGGCTCCAGGAACCTCTTGTAGACCCACAAGAGGACAGGAATCACAATACAGGGAATGCACACCATAGCTGGTAAAAATGGAAAAACCTACAACAGAGAAAAAATATTGTGAGTTGTAAAAAAAAAAAAAAATACATAGTAAGTTTATGGTTGGTTGTTGAGATATTGCTACAAGGTTCCTGTAGAATGATTTACTAACATTTCATGAATTTATTAACATTTATACAATAATTAAAAAACAAACAAACAAACAAAAACGACAAAAACAAAAACCCCACATCAAACAATCCAACATGCACTTTAAAACACGAAAATAAAGCAAAAAACATATTGGTTGAAATGACAGAAATGTGTACATAATTTGAAAAGTAACAGAATCTTGCTTTATAAATAGGTTACACAAATTTAAAAAAGAAATTTATGGCATATTTACAACAATTACTGCCTACGTTAATTTTAAACTCTTCTGGTCTATATACGTTAAAAATGACTGTACTGAGACGTTTATTATTTTGTTTGTTTTATTTATTCTGGCAGCTTGGGTCTTCCACACCGAGCGACCTGTCAGCCATACTGACGTTTTCAAAGCTAACCTGAGCTACCTTAGTTAACGGTGGAAGGAAGCTTTCTTTCACACGACTACACAAATTACTCTGTTCGTGATTTCTGTTGTTGTGTGCTGTAAATTGTTTTTCGATCATTTTTTAACTTGACACAGTTGACACACTATTGGTTTCATGCTCTCTAAGCTCAAATAAAACAGTGAGCTAAAGCTAGCGTCATATCACACCCGGTAGCTTGTTATGAAAAACTGTCACCAAAGTTCAGACAGGAAAATAAAAAGATTTGAACTGTTACACGAGGAAAAAAGAATAAAGACTCTCACCTCTCCCAATCACAAAATGATGTTGTCACGCACTACCGATGGGCAGAGTATGTTTTATGGCGAAATATCTGGAATGTTGCTGACGTAAGACGTACTTTAATCCAACTTCCGTAGAAGAAGAGCGACAGGCGGAAGTTGTTCATCACCGGGCGCCTTTCTTCAAAAACAATCACAAGAACTGCTGCGTAACAGCTTTATAAGAGACACGAAGGTAGTTACAGTTTTTCTGGGGAGAATATTTTAAATACATTAATGTATAGGAGAATCTAGATAGTACAAATGTAAATTATATTACCGTTAATTCGTGTTTTACGTCGTTTTAAACTCCAAGCGAGCCACAGTAAAAAAAGCTTACAAGCTTAGTACTTCAGTAAAAGCAAAGTGACAGTTCGGTGTGTGTGTGTGTGTGTGTGTGTGTGTGTGTGTGTGTGTGTGTGTGTGTGTGTGTGTGTGTGTGTGTTGTAGAATCGACACAAATCACTTTGGCGCATTTACATTCTGTCCGATTTAGAATATAAAAGATACGCCATTCAACAAAGTTTTACCTTCATGCGCATGTGATGTATGATTGGAGCGGCTAATTCGATGTGTTTACCTTTACAGGGACCTCACAGCGGGTATCTGTGCGCCTTTTTTCAGCGCTAAAATGCCTCTCTCCACTCAGTCGCAAGGCGATGACGAACAGTACGTTTTAGTGGCGAATTTGGACAATGCTCGCAATCTCTCCAACATCCTGAAAGCAATCACCTTCAAAGATCACGCCATCTTCACAGCTACAACCAACGGCCTTAAGGTCACAGTGGAGGACTCGAAATGTCTGCAGGCCAATGCCTTCATCCAGGTGTGTTTCTCTTGTATTTTGTCAGTGAACATACTTAAATGAGCAGGTATGTTTACTTTGTGTTTAATCCTATAATACTGATACCTTAGTGAAGTTGTACTCATGTCTCCCAGGCTGAGATCTTCCAAGAGTTCACCATAAGAGAAGATCTGGTGGCTTTTCAGATCAACCTCACTGTTCTCCTTGATTGCCTCAATATATTTGGTGGAACCACAACACCAGGTAAAATTCATAAAAATAAACGAATTTAAAAAAAACCCCACCTGAGATGGGACTCAACATGCTTTTTATCTGTTTCTTGTGATGCTGCAGGTGTATCAACAGCCTTGCGGATGTGCTACAGGGGGTATGGGTACCCTCTGACGTTGTTCCTGGAGGAAGGTGGTGTAGTGACCGTGTGCAAGATTAACACGCAAGAACCAGAAGAACCGATTGACTTTGAGTTCTGCAGCACTAATGTCACGAACAAGGTTAATTTCACTTTTTCTGTTATTAAAACTGGAATATTAAATATACAAAAAAATCAGATGGGAAACAATAAACCAATGCAAACGAATCAGTTCAGAAATTACAGTTTCTCTGGTTTCCTTACTTTACAAATCCAACGGGCATAACACTATTTGCAGGTGTTAGAAAAACAGGAAACACAACTCAGTAACAACTGATGTATCCCTGGCTCTTTTGTAGGTGATCTTGCAGTCAGAGAGTTTGAAGGAAGCCTTCTCTGAACTGGACATGACTAGTGAAGTGCTACAGATTACCATGTCCCCCAGCCAACCATACTTCAGGTGTGCTGTCCTTACTGTACTTTTTCTACAGTGTCGTGCTGGTTTATGATTACGTTGCTGACCTTAAAAAAAAATCACTGTGTTTAAAATGACTGTAAAGTCCTTTACACACCAAGAGCATTGGGGGGGGACAGATGAAATTCAGAATTTAGTACACAACATATGTAAACACTGAAATGGTAGAAACAGAGACTCTAGGTTCAGAGCAACAGGGAGAATTTTGCGGTTTCATTCAGAAGTTGAAGCTGAATCACGACCGCTTATGTATGTACATCTTTCCAGATGTCATTAGGGTAGTTTGAATTCTTGTGGGCAGAGTTAGGATCACATCTGAGGGGGCAGAGAAGTCATTTTGTAGAACTGATTGTGTTTCTGTATTGAAATTGTGTTGTTTACTTTTGCTGCATCACCAGTTTTCAGTACCGGTGTGTGTTTTAAGCTACAAGTAGACTTTTGCTACCAAATGCAGTGGTTTGATTGGCAGATCTCTTTATTCTCGTTCTGAAAATTGAAAAATATCGGAGTCCGAAAAACATTTTCAACGCACAAAATCTTCAAATTAATTCTTTTTTATAAGTCTGGTGTGTAAAGCTCTTAAAAGAAAAATCACTGACGATATCCACTGGGAAAAGTATTTGGGATTAGACATAATCCACTTCTGGGAAACTAAGTCTTCTTAACGGTAAAGTTGAGGCATGTTTTATGCTGGATTGTATCGATCTGATTGAAGCTAACACTAAATATAATGTATAGCTAAGCTAAAGGTAGGCACAGTGACTTTCTTCAAGGATTTGTTGTAACAAAATAGATCTTTTTCCTGTCATTCATTATCAGTGTGCTGAGGTAGTTTGCAGTCTAACTTTGCCCCCTCTGCATTATTTTTGAAAGTGCTGCTCTTTTTACCTTTCATTTATATTATTATTATTTGATTTGTTGATTTTCTAAGGTTGTCAACGTTTGGGAATGCTGGAAATGCTCATTATGATTACTCCAAAGACTCGGACATGATGGAGCTGTTTAAGTGCACCGAGACACAAACGAACAGGTTAGCACACGAACACATGCGCAGATTATTTAGACTGTAGAGAACACAAACTAGCCATAGGTGGACTGGGAGGACAGGAAGCACCAACACAGCGACTAAAACCAAATGTCATACACAGTAGAGAATGACATAGCAGAAAATGTGTGATCTTTATCTCGCTGTAAAGTCAGTCACGACTGTCTGTGACTGACTTTACTCTCATTTTCAGTCTTGACCCTTTTACATGCCTGTTCACGCATGGTTGCCAGGCAGGTAACTCTGATCATAATGTGAAAAAGTTGAAGATGTTGACATGAATAAATCCAAATATTAAAAAGTTATAACCAAATATACACATCTTTCCTTTGAGAGTCATAAAATTAGTATATCTGTTCAGTCACTGTGTCAAATATACCCTTGGACAACAAAGTTGATCAGATTCTCCAGCATCAGTCGGGTAATGCCAACAAACTAGACTGTAAATGATGACCTCCAGCAATGGTAGAAGTCATTTTTAATGAAACATAAGAAATGCTGAAATATATTTGTATTAAACTGTTGTTTAGCATTTTATTTTCTTTAAATCTAGTTTGTTTTATTTGATTGTAATTCTGAGCATTTTGTGGCTTATGTTTTGGGAAAATAATAATAACCAAAGGGCAGTGATAATATTTTTTATTATTAACAAACTAAGCTTTGAAAATATTGACACTCACTTGTGTGCACACACTAATAACTAGTGCCAGTGTCCTTAACCTAAGTATGAACTCGGATAGGTATACACTCACCTTGTAGGCGCTCTAGAAATTCCTGGAATTGGAAATACTTCACTCAAGTAGACTCCCATGGTTTGACCTTGTGTTGTATACTTGTGTGCAAACTGTAATTGCCAGCATGGCTCCTAACCAGAGGTCTGGCCACAGGACGTTGCAGCACCTGCATGCAGGTGTTTAGGATTATAATCATTTCCCCGGTGACTCTTCGTCCCCTTTACATCTCCTTAAAAGCAGACTTGTTATAACTTATGTAATAGAGCTTGTTAACTGGATACATTTGACTTGTAACTGAATAAAAAGCACAGAAAAATAATGACATTTACAACTGCAACTGGATATGCTGACACTAATGAGTCAGCACTCCTGGATCCAGTGTTAAGTGTTTTCTTGGTCTTTCTATCGTATCATGTTAAAAATCTCTGCAAGAGAAATAGTTTAGGCATAGTTTCAGCGTATCCCCGTGTAATGCTTTGTTTGTATTCTGTCTGCAAACAGATACAAGATGTCCCTCCTGAAGCCGTCCACCAAAGCCTTGGCTTTGTCCTGTAAAGTCTCCGTCAGGACAGACAACCGGGGCTTCCTCTCTCTGCAGTACCTGGTCAGGAACGACGACGGACAGATCTGCTTCGTAGAATATTACTGCTGTCCCGATGAGGAGGTGGAAGAGAACTGAGAACACCAGATTCAAATCTGACTTGTAATAAGCACCTTAACTACACACCGGAGTCCAGTTTGCCAGAGGAGGCAGGTATGGAGAAAATGCCGGACTTGTAATGGGCACAGTGGAGTAAACAGAAAATGAACTGATTCATCATTTGCCAGATTTGAGAGATGTTCTTATGCTCTCTATGATTACGCCACACGTCATAATCGTAGCTCGATGTGCTGCAGGAGTATACAGAGGCATGTTCGATGTGTGTTCAAGTACTCTATTGATTACTATAGTGACTCAGCTGTTTTCAGTCATAAGTCTCACAATTTGTGAATGTTACTCCTGAATTTGAGTCTACTTGTTAAATGCAGCTCTCTTTATATTTGCATATCAGAGCTCGTCTTTTGACATATGCTTCCAGATGGCTGACAGCCTGTAAAACAGGACACATTAGACCCAGCTCACTGATCTAAAACAACTAGACAGTGATCTAAAACAACACCTATTCTACCTATTTTGAATAGGTGTGATTTCTCTTAAGCTGTGGACACACTTCCTCCAAGTCTATGCTGACACTATTCCAAAAGCCTTTTATGGAGTATACATCACAGGATACAGAGATCAAGTTGGTATTTTATTTCTATGACATAGAAAAGAGTTTTTACTCCAACTCAATAAACATTACATCAAGAAAAACTTGTTTATTAGAAAAAGAAGAAAGGAGTTCATAAACTGGGGCAACAAAACATGATGCATATTTTCCCAAGGACTGTTTCTAATACTGTACTTGAGTCCTGACTGTGTGGTGACATTCCCATATTTTTACTGAATAATGGCAGCAGCATTCACTCAGCTTATTGCAGTCCATCCAGTTACCTGCGTGCCATCTGCATCCTTTGTCTTTTGAAAGCTTTTTGTTTTTTCTTCACCACTTTCGTCTCAGGCGCTTCCATCTGAATGTCAGCGGGCTTTTCCTCAGCTGGTGTCAGGAAGACATCCGCTGTAACGTCACTTTCCAGGTCCTCCTTCGCAGACGTCTTCTTTCCTTTCTGCATCTCCTTTACCATCTGCTTCTCTCGCACTTTGGCTGCCGCTGCCAGTCGCATCTCTCTCCGGTGCTGCAGGAGCATACAGAGAGATGTTCGATGTAAGAACATTAGTATATCAGGAACATTAATTGTAACTTCAGCTATCGTGCAATGGATTTTTACCATGTTAGGAGAACGGAAGTCTGGGTTTTCATAGAGCGTAGGCCCCCCAAAGCTCCCCTGAAAGATCTTCATGAGGTTAAGAACAAAGCGAGGCCCAATCTCCACTAGAGAGCCATCTTCCTCAATGATCTGAACACAGCCAGAGGAAAATAAGAAATATTTCATTCGGAATCTGCTCAAGCCAGGGATAAAATATCAAATGAAATTTAGAAAAGTATGGCAGAAGAGTACCTGGTAGTTTCGAAACCAAATCCTGTTGTCTGCAATGGTGAAGGTGAAAACATGGTCCACAAAAGGCTGACTCTTAGGATGGTAGCGTGGGGTGGAAAAGGTCTACAACAGAAAAAATGAATGAGTTCAGTCAGAAAATACAATTTGTTCAACTCTTCAAGAAAAAAATGTTTAAAAAAAAAAAAAAAAATCACATCTGCTCCGTTCTTACAGTAAAAACATGATATGTAATCGGACTTTAGACTGAAAGTGTCAAAAACTGCAATCAGTTTACATTCACGCTGTCCTGGAAACGCACCTGGATGAAGAGCTCTTTCAGTAAAGCATAGTGAGGCTCCTTATCGAATTTCTGTTGAAGAAAATAAAGAGTAAAAATAAAAACTTCAGCTCTTGCTCAGGCGTTTTTTCTTAAATTCAACTTAAACACAAAAAAACTTTCACTATTCAGATCACAGGCCGAGAATTTTATATCAGAGCGAAGACATTGTGCAGAGTTTTGTG
The DNA here is from genome assembly GCF_057382185.1 of Mchenga conophoros. Classification (NCBI taxonomy): domain Eukaryota; kingdom Metazoa; phylum Chordata; class Actinopteri; order Cichliformes; family Cichlidae; genus Mchenga; species Mchenga conophoros. The sequence continues at coordinate 48,746,553 of NC_140532.1, forward strand.
ACGCTATTTGTAGGGATGGGAATTGAGAACCAGTTTATGTAGAAAACCGATTCCCAGAAGTCCAATTCCTTGGAATTGTTATTCTGCCTTTCTATCGATCGCTCTTATTGGTTCCTGCACGGTTCACCTGTCCGAGGAGGAAAGTGGCGACGCAGTCTGGAGCGTGGATATGGACACTTACTTTTATTGCACAAAAGACTGAGATAAATGGTTAAGTGGAAAACTGGACAGAAAAAACTGCATTATGCTGCTAACACAACTTCGGCACTTGTGTGGTCTGCTTTGTATTCTCCAAGAGAAAGATCTTAGTGTTCTCATTAGGGACTTGTGTTAGTGTGTGGGGTTGTAGCCTCAGGTTTATATTGTTAAATAGTGTGTTTCAGCTAAGTTATAGAGTAACATGAAAGTAATGTAACGAGTACTGTAAGGAATTATTTTTCCAGGGAGTAATTAAGTAACGTGTTCTGTGTAATATGTCTAACATGTTCTGTGTAACCTGCTCAAACATTTAACCCACAGCATGCAGTTAATTTGCATGAAGGTAATTTCTATATTGCTTCTTAGCAACTGTGGTGACTTTCAAAACGGACCCAATGACAATCGATAAGTAATCGAATCGATAAATGATATTGATCTTGGAATCGCTAAATTCTTACCAATTCCCATCCCTATTTCCTTGACTACACTAAACCATAAATATCTGATGTGGTGTTGATGAGACTCATAGTGCAACAAATTCGGAATAAAGACATACTGATTATAAACTAACAGCAAGTCTAATTTATTACTCCCGGCTTTATGACCCAGTTCTACTCACAGGATCAAACGAGAGCAGCGGCCTGGATCCTTTGAGGCAGTTTCCTGTCAGTTTGAGTTCGGCCAGTGTGTGAACTGTCAAAGAGGAGGGGCAATGCAATTATTTTTCCCAACGTATAACAAATGATTGCTGCATTTGAGGGCTTTGGTGGCGAAATAACTTACTGTTCTGGACTAGGAACTTTGCAGAAGGGCCATGGGGGCTGTTTGAAATCCTACAGGACAAGAACATGATTGAACTTAGTTCAGATTGGCTCTCCTATGAGTCTGATGTACACGAGATGTAATACCAATGAAATTCTCACCACATGTAGAGGTCCTGCTTCTTCTTGGCCTCAAAATAGAGGCACTTGTTGCAGTTTTTGATCTCACAAACCTGCCAAACAAATGACTTTATTCTCCTGGATGCTTTACATATGTTATGTAAGAGTGAACTAAGATGTTAAACAGCAAACTTACCTCGTTTATGACAAACAGCTTATCCTTTCTGTCCATTTTTGTGTCTAAGCACAAGATTTGTGGGTTAGTAAGGTAAGACAGATAACACAGGTGTTTGTGTGAAGCAATGCTGTAGGTCAGTGCTACATGAAACTAACCTGCCTTTGCATGAGGCATCATGGTCCTCAGGTCCTGCATCAGGTGTCTGGTTCTGAAGTTGATCCCTCTGGAGGAGAAAATCAGAACTCTTTCCTTGTTGGTCCATTTGCCCTGTTAAAAACAGTTTAGCTCAGAACATTGAACTAAAACAAATACCAGTTTGCAATTTCAGTCTTAAAATGCAACAAAACAAAGAAACAGCGTTCTTCTACTACGGTTCAGAACAGATATGGGTCTGCCCGGGAGTTTTTCCCTGTCTGCGGAAGGCTGTTGGTCCATTGTTTACCTCAGCTGTCAATTCTAGGTAAGAGGGATCCACATTTATTCAATCTGGAAGAGACCGTCAAACTTTGTGGAAGTAGTACAGGTCAGTGACCTTTGACCTCCATACTGAGGTGAGTTATTGAGGATATGCCGAACCTTTCTGTTGGTAAAAGCTGCTGTTTTGATGCTTTGTGAATAAACCCTCCGATGTAAGCAAACTGCTTATTACAGCAAAACCTTTTTGGGACACAGTCTACTTTATAGCCAAGTGCTGTTGTTGTTTAGCCAGTGACTATGAGTAACAGCAACAACATCAGGAACAAATTAGCATGTTGTTTCCATGTACAAAAGCACTGGCTTGAGGTGAGGATAACGAGGATGACGTTTTCTTAAAATGCTGGTGAGCTTCTCTCTTTTCCTTTGCATTTTTGTTTCTTTGATGAAGGGGACCCCTTCTCCACAACCATAAAACACAAGCATAATCCTTCAAGTCTTGCGTCTGAAGACGAAGGCACGAATTTAAATTAGCCTCATAGTTCGAGTTCTACGAGTTCTCTTCCTTTGGTGTTTTACACATGTAGCCAAACTTCAGCCTCACATGTAAAATTGGACTAGGTGGAAATGTCCTTCCCGGCCACTGTATTTAAATAAGCTGGGGGAACATGGCCGCCGCCACAAAAAAATCACGAGCCATTTATGTATTTTTAATGGGTTAACGATGCGTTTATTAAAACGCATCAATTTGTTGAAAGGAACGTAATAACACACTATCATATTTTTGAGCACAACATTCTTTCTTTTTACTATTAATTAGCCTTAAATACCGACTGTACGTTTAAGAAGGCAGTTTGGTTCATATCTGTGTCGATATCAGATTGGGAATGTTAGGATATAACGAATTCCTCTATCTGATGCTACACACTGAGTAGGTTATAGATAAGTAAGTGAAGTAGCGCGTAGTTGGTAAACTGAAGTTGGCTCACCAGCTAAAATAGTTCAGTGGACAATAACACGCTATAACTCTGACCTGAGAGATCGGCGCTGGCACCGTGATCTCATGTTGCTTCTCTCTTCCCACTTCCTCTAGGTCTTTGCCTTCATCTGGTACCAGTTTTCCTTTTTTCGGCTTGAAATCAACGGAATCCTTGCCGGCACGTTTTCTCTTGAACGGCGACATGTTTGCACGCACACGGAAGTCTCCTAAAACTTATCCGAAGAAAAAAATATAACATAAAACAAAAGTTAGAGTGACCTCTAGTGTCCTGGAGATGGTACCCCCAACGTCTTTTTTCCGATGGAGGCTCTAGAAGAAAGAAAGATCCCCTTTTTCAACCCTGGCATTGGAAAAAAATTATTCATTTATTCGTTCATTTATTATGTAACTCCTGCCTGCCATAGAGACAGGAGTGGCATGATGCCAATTCCTGCCTCCACCTGCCTGCCTAACCCATTCTATGGCTGTGTCCCAATTCAGGGTCTGCACGCTTGAAGTACGCGCACTACGCATACTACGTACGGTGCGTACTATAAGTACGAGAAGTGCGGAAGTGAGAGGCTTGTGAAATGGGACGGTATACGCTTCGTCGCGCTGTTCAGGTTGCCTAGCAACCATGATACTAACCGCGAGACACGTTACATACAGCATTGTTTGACAGAAATGAAGAAAAATGTTTTGTTGGTCATTCATTTTTGTCATGACATCACTTTGATTAGTTGAGTATCTGAGGCTGAGACCACAGGACTGTAAAACATGATAGTTGGGCGTCATTTCTGTGCTGAACAGTCATGTAAGATTAGTTAGTAAATAACAATTAGTTAATGTTGTTCATGAGACTAAAATCATCTCACTGTGGTAATGTAAATATAATATGGCCTATATAATAGATTAGATTATTATGATATATACACACACACACACACACACACACACACACACACACACATATATATATATATATATATATATATATATATATATATATATATATATATATATATATATATATATATATATATATATATATATGCCAAAGCGCTCCCAGGCGGAGGATAGTCCTCCCCCAACTGCTATCAGGGCAGGAGACGTTCACACCTGTGCGTCCAAACGGCAAATGAATCGCGCATGAGCGAAGTCGCTGCTCCCGCACTGACTGTAACGCAGTCAATTCTTCTTTTACTGTTATGCTGTTTTGTGGATCACAAGGTTTAAAACTACTTATAAACACACACTCTCACACACAAAGTAACTCCACCAGAGTGCCAATTTCGGGTCACTTTTGCCGGTCCAGGCCCGGATAAAGGAGCAGGGTTGGAATTGTGACATTAAAAAACAATAATTGCTAAAAGAAATTTAATTTGTAGTTCCAAATAAATTCTAACTGCATTTAGGACGTTTTTACTCACTTTATGTCTCTTCCACGATGTTATTTCTCTCTCCAACAACGTAGGTTACAATTACATTAGCATGATCAATTATGCAAATTAGGTGATGGCGTCATTTGGCGACTTCTAGCGACTTTTAGGACAACCAATAGTGATTTTCCTTACTGAGGAGTTGGCAACACTGGCGTGCAGACCTTGAATTTGGACACAGCCTATTTGTTAAGTAGCTCCAGGATGAACCCTGGGTTCCCTGTACTAAAAAGGTCAATCAGTTACCGGGTTACATCGCCATGGTAACTCATTCTGAACCTTAAGTGATCGTCTGCCAAAAAGTTCTTTCCGGTATTCGCCAAAAAAGTGATGACTCGTATTTTAATTGCTGTAATTGACTTGTTGGCCTATAACATGTGAAGCATGTGCCAAATGTTTCCCTTATGATCGCTATTAGGTCATCTTGAGCCACAAACAACATTCTTGCTACAAGGTAGAAAATGAAATTAGTTTTTGGTAAGGTTAATTTTATATGACCATTAAAGAGTCTTGTTGACATTCAAAATGTCTTTGAGGGGGCTGTATCAGAAATGGCAACAAATTAGCGTTATAGTTCTATAAAGATATTTCAGGTGCCCAAAAAGGACTTGATTGGTTATAATGTAGGTACAATAATAAGTCATGTTTTTAAATAGACTAGAATAGAAGAGAATAATCCTTTAATTGTCCCACAAGGGGAAATTTGGATGTAACAGCAGCAAGAAAGACACATATACAAACAAACAGTGCCCAAGACACAGAACAGAAACATACACAATTTTTACATATTTACATGAGAGGCAATGGTTACCAAAAACAGAGTACTGTACCGTTATTAAATTAAATAAAATTAAATAAAGATAAGAGGCAAACCCAGGTTATAGTGTGAATCGGTTGATAAAATAGTGCAAGTTACAGCACTGATGTAAACATCTGTGTTTGTTGGGAACGTTTTGATTGTACAGTCTGACAGCTGCAGGGAGGAAGGACCTGCGGAAACGCTCCTTCATGCATCTAGGATGCAGCAGTCTGTCTCTGACGGAGCTCTGCAGTTCAGCAACATTTACATGCATGGGGTGGGAGACTCTGTTCATCAGAGATGTTATTTTGGCCAGAGTCCTTCTGTCTGTTTAAGATAAGATAAGATAAGATAAGATAAGATAAGATAAGACTTTATTGATCCCACAACGGGGAAATTTTTGCATCACCTCAGCTCAGGTACAGATATCAGAAGGAAATACAAAAATACAAATAAGTACAATCAATGAAAAAAAGTAAGATAATGCACTATATACAGTGGTAGCATACACAGTATGTGATTATGGATATAGTTGGAAATATGGAAGACATAAACTATATAGCTTGATATAGCTATTGTACCACTACTATTCCTATTTATAGACATGTACACACACACATGTACACACTAAATATACATATGTATACATATACAGACATATATACCTGCACATGTCCGTACACATGGAAGGTCCATTATGCATTACCAATACAAGCAAACATCTTACATGTAAAAAACACTTTCTGGCACAACGCCAGATTAGAGATGAACAGGTATGAACTCTCCACCGACTGAACTCTTGATCAATGTCACAATTCCTAAATGATAAAGTTGTGATACTGATAAATTTGTTAACTCGCACAATTGGCATTTTTCCCAGCTTTTCTTCCTGCCTTGAAGTCAGCTACACTTTACCAATATGTAGCTCTTTTCCCGTCTTACTGTCCAAAACACTGAAAGCACTCACAAATTCATACAGCAATACACTTTATTTACTGTTATATTGTTTTTATGTTCCCATTTCCTGTGTTGTAAAGCACTTTGTGATTTTTATCTGTGAAAAGCGCTATATAAATAAATTTTACTTACTTACTAGCACTTTTAACACAAAACAGTACAGTTTTTTTTCTCTCATGTCGCCGATTTAGTAGCTGTGTTATTTTGATTCTCTGTTAATGTAATAATCAGTGTGATTGCCAAATCACCCCTTGCATGTGAACGTGCTCACACCTACAGTGGGGAAATGTGATCCCCTGCTGAAATTGTAAGTTTGCTCATTGCCAAAGAAATGAAGATTCTCTCATTTTTCTCATGTTTTGCTAGTTTCATTTTTAAATGAAAGAGGGATAATATCAATTTATAATCCAGAAAAAAGCATCTCTCCACCACCATGGGCAAAACCAAAGAGCTGCCAAAGGATGTAAGGGACAGATTGGAGGCCTGCACAAGGCTTGACTGAGCTCTAAACCATCAGCAAGAAGCTTAGAGAGAAAGGGAAAATTGTTGCAAATATTTGGAAATGGAAGAAATATAAAATAATCATTGGTCACCCTCGGTCTAGTACTCCATGAAAGATCTTCCCTCATAGGATGAAGATAATCATGAGGAAAGTAGTAGATCAGTCTAAAACTATACAGGAGGCTCTGAAGGCAGTTGGGACCACCATCACTAAGAAGACCTTTGATAACACACTATGCTGCAGTGCATTGACGTCTTGCAGCACCACCAAGGTCCCTGTGCTCGATAAGGCAAATGTTAAAGCCCATCTAGTTGCCAGTGAACATCTAAATGAAGCAGAGAAGACTTGGGAGAAAGTACTGTGGTCAAAAGAAACTAAAAATCATGCATGGCATCAACCCAACCCGAACACTATTCCCACAGTCAAGCATGGAGGTGAAAACGTCATGCTTTCGGACTCCTTTTCTGCTAAGTACAAGACAGCTTCACCACACCAAAGGTCCAATTTTCCTATTGAACATCTGTGGAAGGAGCTGAAGCTTCCAGTTGCCAAGTGGCAGCCAAGAAACCACAAGGATTTAGAGAGAAGGGCCAAAATCCCTCCTGATCTGGTTGCCAACCTGGTGACCAACTATAAGAAACGTCTTACCGCTTTACTAGCCAAAAAGTGTTTCTTCCTCACCAAATACTGTAAAAGTACAGGTACATACCTTTTATGTAATGTGTGTGTGTGTGTGTGTGTGTGTTTTATATTTTCTGGTTTTATCTTTTGTGTCTCTCCATTAAAACTACCGTGAAGATTAGAGACTGTTTCTTTAGAGACATTTCTTTGTAAACGAGCAAACTAATTCTGCAAGGGATTGAATAATCATTTCCCCCAGAACTTGCTCAGTTGACCAAGTGAGTTGGTAACCAGCTATGTGTGACCGCTTATCCTGATCACCAATGTTAGGGTACAGGATGCTGATAACGGCTGGTTATTTTTGAAATACAGTATGACAAGACGCTTATGTTGCTGCCACGGTTTCCAGGCTGCCTGCACCACACCAAGTCCTCATCTTCATCTCTGCTGTCACACAACATATATCCTAACCCTTGCAGCCATGCACCCATAGGTCTTTTTTCTTTCCTTTTATTATTCCCTTATTAATGTCATCATGAGCCCTGATGTCTTTTCTTTTCTGGGCACTGATGATGACAATACCCAGTGGGATGTTTTCCTATATGAAGAAGAATAGCATTCAAGTCATTGTTACCACTTCCTAATCTGCTTATAATTACCTGCTCCTTCCTGTTGGTGGAAACAATACTGCAGACATGCAAAGGGTTGCGTGTGGAGAAACATACACAAAAGGCATTAATCAGAACAAAGTAGATTAGGAAAAAAAATAAAAATAAAAAGACCTCTGCAATTATTACTGCATTGTCCCAAACAGAGATTTATGTAACCATGGACTAAATCCAAAACCCGCTGACACAAGCCGCTGTTTTACTTGTTTTTGAACATTATATATAGGTTTTATTTTTCATCTTTGACCTCCATAAACACGAGATGAAGGCAGATTTAAAATATGTAAGGTCCTCTTTAATTTTTTATTGTAACATGACTCAAGTTTAGTTCTAAGTAGGTTTTCATGTGCTCACAATGACTAAGGTGGAGCACGGTGGGTGAGTGAATGATTGATTATAAAAGAATAAAACACAGAGGTGTGGCAGTTTGGGTGTCTTGTAAATTACCTTTGTTTTCAGCGAGGTACATACTAAATTTAGGTCTTTAGTAGTTATTTCAACAAGCATCAAGCTTTCTTGTTAGCACTAGAGGGCGCCATGAGCTCGTGAAGACAGGGATGTGGAGGAACGAGTAGTGAAAGATTGACTGTGACAGTAAAACACATGTATTTCTCTCGTATTAGCTTCCCTTTATTGCCTCTTTGTAAAATCCAGGAGATAATTTAACCCTGGAGAACCCATGGGGTCAAATTTGACCCCATCGTTTCCCTAGTAAACCAATGGGGTCGGATCTGACCCCATTGGTTCCTCAGGGTTAAGAAGTACAAGTGTTAAAAGTACAAAGGTGGGTAGACATCGCCTCTCTTTTCTTTTACTCTCCAGGCATTTGTGTGTCACTGGTACACGCCATTAACACTGCTTTTTGTCTTCCAGATGGCTTCTTTCTACTGAAGGGAAGTTTAAATGTCTTGAACCTGCAATGCAAAGCACTGTGAGATAGCATTTGTTATGATTTGACACTAATAATTGAACTAGAATGTAAATGTAAAGTTAAAGAGTCAAACTTTGAAAATGGAACTTGAAACTACCACAGATTTTAAGTTTGGGGTTTTGTTAAAAGACAGAAAATCAGGGCGCATGCACAGGATATTAAGGAAATTGAAACCAAATGTAAGGATGCACACACAAAAAAGACACTTTGTTTCAAATGAAGTTTTTGATACAGACTGATTAAAAGGAAATTAGTTAACTGATGGATAAATGCATGAGAGGAAGTGTAGTGATACCTTCTGATCTGTAACCACGGAAAGTTAAAGTGATGTGCTTCCAGTTTGTGAAGAGAGAGCAGCAAAACTGGCAACCCCCAAGGGAAAATGGGGGGGAGGGGGATTAAAACATATGCTGAAAGGCTAATCTAACCTGCAGCATTTGCTAATGTGATGAACGGAAAGGACTTGATTTGAATGCTTCACGTATTTTTCACCAGAAGTCGGATTTTAATTTTAATTTTATTTATTGTATTTATTTTTAACATTAATTAACAACTTCTGAGTCTGGAAAAAAAAATCACAGATCAAGTTTGAACTATAGAGGGCAACAAAGATCAGCCACACCTTTGAATTTACTGGTATTTGAAAGAAGCAAAGAAGAAATCTCGCGAGATTTAGCGGCTTCAGCTCAGACAGTCCCGCACACAGTGGTGTGTATTACGGTGTCAAGACGCGTTTAAAAGTAACTTCAGATATAGAAGGTGTTTGTAAGTGACAGAAACAGTAAACATGTAAGGGCTAACATCACACTACTGTCGCTACCGCTAAATAAGTCTGACTTTTTCAGAGATACAGCGGGTGTGCTAGCCGGTCGCTAGTCGAATGCTACCGTTAACCTCACCTGGGACAACGTGATCATTGATTCTGTTTATTTGATTGCTCTTAAAAATGAAGTGTCACTATGAAGTGTTGGGTGTGAAACGTGACGCGGGAGACGATGATTTGAAGAAAGCTTATCGTAAATTGGCCTTGAAGTGGCATCCTGGTGAGTGGTAGTAACCTGTCAGTATAATAATGGTACTGAGACGTTAGCATCTTCTAAGATATACGTGTATAACATTTAGCATTGTGGGAGTGGATTTAATGTTGAGTTATCGTAGAATCTAATTTTTGAATACTTAAACTGTAGTTACAATTTAAGCCGTTTAGTCTTAGTTGGTTTTCGGGGAGGGTTTGCCCTTTTCAGTTTATTTGTAGTCCTGTTTAGTTAGGCTGTTGGGTCAGGGACAGCATTTAAATAGTTATCACAACATTTACAACAGGAAAAGATGTCAGTTCAGAACTGTGACATCGCTGTGAGTGTTTTTCTGACATCACTGCAGGAATTCACTGCTATAGACTGTGTTGTGTTTGTCGGATTTCTCATCTCTTTATTTGTTTCTTGCACCAACATGTCACCATCATGATTTGCTGCTTCATGGGGTTATCAATAAGTCTTTTAGGCAAGGGAGTCCCTCTAATACAAAGTGTTTTGTTTTTTTTCCTTCTGAAACTTTCAGATAAAAACTTGGACAATGCAGAGGAAGCAGCAGAGCAGTTCAAGTTGATTCAGGCAGCTTATGACGTCCTGAGTGACCCACAGGAGAGAGCTTGGTTCGTACAAACACGGCAGTCCGAATAATGCGACCCTCAGATTCCAGAGCCTTGCTCATAGTCTGAGCTGTACTGGTTTGTGCAGACTTGATAAATTGTATTGGTGCTTCTGGCTGTTCCTGTGTTACAGGTATGACAATCACAGGGAGGCTTTGCTGAAAGGAGGGCTCAGTGGGGATTATGAAGACGACAGCATTGACCTGCTGCAGTACTTCACGGTCACATGTTACTCAGGCTACGGAGATGACGAGAAGGTATATGTGGGTTTGATCGCGTGTGCAAAGGGTGGTGTTGCCTCAAGCCATCAGATTATTTAACACAATTTAGTTTTTTTGACCAGAAATATAAAAATGCGTATTGAAAAAAGTAGGAAATTCAATAAGGCAAAAAACACTACCGGCCAACATGATGTAATTTTTTTTCTCTGTGCTGCATCTGTTGGTGGGCGTGAAAAGAAATTGTTTTAAAGCTGTCATTATACTCTACTGCAGACATGGCGTCTACTGGAGTCCATGTGGACCCTAGTGTTTACCGCTCAACAAACATCACGTCACTCTTACCCAAGCAGACCGTTGCAGACTCATGGATATTGAAAGTATATTCAAGGCTTAAGTTTGTGAGGCTTACCAGGAGCGTAAACCATGTGAGATAAACTCGATAGGATGTGCGATAACCATGGCTGTAATAAAAATGCCCTGGAACTCAAAACAAATCCCACATAAGTTGTTTGGGGCCATTTGGAAGAGAAACTCAACTCTGGAGCTGTGGCACCACTCACACCTGAGATAACAGCTTTTCTTCAAATTCTTTAATTGTCTTCGTTTTTGCAACTTTGTACTTTTGTGTTACTCACAGCAACAACTCCACCTCATTGTTAGTCCATTGAAAAAACTCGGGGCTTTTCCTCAGCATTTTACTGCGACGTTTCAAAGAGCCGGCAAGTAAATAAACGGTAGACAGGAATGAGGTAGGTTGAATCGTCTTGCGTTTCACGTATATGCAGTACTGGAACGTAAGCGTTTTCGGCCGTTTCAATGTGGACGCACAACTCTGTGAAAACGACCGAAAACGATGTGTGGTCGCGCAGCGTTTTCAGACAAAAACACAGTTTTCAAATTCATCCAGGCTAGCGTGGACGTAGCCAAAGTGTGGAGAGAGTAGTAAAGTGAATTAATAAAAGAAACCAAGGTAAAGCAAGCATTAAAATTTCTACCAAGGCTTTTTATTTATATATTTTTTGTCTCAATTTCCAAAATATATATTTGACAAAGAACCACTGGAGCTGAATGCAGCTGTATGTGCAGTCTTGGAGGTTACGCTGTTGTCTAAAATGAAACTGATGTGTGCTTGGTCCAAATCAAGTTGGGGTTCACTATCAAAGTAGATCCTACTTGAAGACTACAAATTCGTTTTTTGGTCGATCGTGGTATCAGCTGATTGTCGTTTGTTAGAATCAAAGATCACAGCTGTAAATTTTAATGATGGAGATTTATCTGAGATCCTTTATCTTCCCATCTTCAATGTGCTTCAGTGGACCGCTCATTAATGGCTGTTGAAGGTGTCTGATGAGCGAGACTGACCCCTAGTGGAATATTTGTGCTATGACAATGAACTAGAGGGTCAGGGTAGACTCTGAAGTATATTGCTGTACCATCTCAGCCTACACAGCATGCCCCTGCCTTGACCCTGAACCCAGCTACTGCATCAGCATTCGCTGATCGTTCTGGCAGCGCTGCCCTGAGGGACTGTGGGAAAGAAAATTCTTTGTGTCTCTCAGATTTTTTCTTTTACTGTTTCCTTTCTCCCTAGGGCTTTTACACCGTTTACAGGAATCTTTTTGAGTCCATTGTTAAGGAGGAGATGGAACACAGCAAGGTGGAAGATGAGGAAGAGGAAGAGGAGTTTCCTCCCTTCGGGGACTCGCAGAGTGATTACGATACCGTAAGGCTTTAAAACACACGTCAGCAGCTGTTTCAAACAGAAAGCAGTTTTTTTTTGTTTTCCTTTAGCTTCTACTTCCCGTGCGTAAAACAAACAAAGATCTGTGTTCTGCTCTTCAAGTCTTGCTTTCTCTGTGTTTGCATCGCAGGTAGTGCATGTGTTTTATGGCTACTGGCAAAGCTTCTGCACTCGCAAAAACTTTGCTTGGAAGGAGGAGTACGATACGAGGCAGGCCTCCAACCGCTGGGAGAAGAGGGCCATGGAGAAGGAGAACAAAAAGACTCGAGAAAAAGCTCGAAAGGAGCGCAACGATCTGGTGCGACAGCTGGTGGCCTTTGTGCGTAAGCGCGACCGCCGCGTGCAGGCCCACAGGAAACTGGTGGAGGAGCAGAATGCCGAGAAGATTAAGAAAGTGGAGGAGCTGAGACGGCAGCAGAAGCTCAAACAGGCCAAGTGAGTAAAAGATGAGTAGCTGGGGACAGATTTGAGTTTTTGTTTTTAAAATTTCTTCCTGACACTGCTCTGTATGTCCATCCAAGACTGGCAGAGGAGTATAAGGAGCAGAGCTGGGCGGCCATGTCTGAACTCGAGAAGGAGCTGCAGCAGATAGAAGCTCAGTACGGAAAAGAGTTTGGAGATGCATCTGAAAGTGAGGAAGAGGAGCTGGAGAAGAACAGCGAAGAAGGCGGAGGTAAGGGTTACCTTCTCTCATGTCACACTTGTGTCCCCATTATATGTCATACGCCGTCGGTAACGTCACCACACAGCAACAAGTATTAATGCTCATCGCTGCAGTATTCTGCTGAACGATAGGTGTCGTTACTCAGACAACACCTTCGTGTCAGCTCTGGTGTGGGAGCAGTTAAGTCTGATCTTTTAGAACTATAGCAACTTCTGTATAATGTGTCAGTCTCTGACCTTCTGCACTGATAAATCATTACAAACCGACACAATCACGCACTCATGCCTGCAACTCAGCGGCAAGGGCGCAACACGCTAGGTTTCAAAAATCGAGAGGTTCACGACCGGCAGAAACTGCGGCTTGCGACAGCAGACATGACGTCAATTTGACATCAACTTTGTCGTGCCGAACGGCAGCTACAAAGGGGCCCTCAGAAGGTCAGCTCCATAGCTACACAACATGCGGTCCCTCAAATATGTAAACAGTGATGACACATTTACTGGTAAACAGTAGACCAATTAAAACCTGGATTTATCCCATCTGTTTATAGGCTTTCTAACTTTCCAACCTTCAACAGCACATCAGAGACGGACACATCCATATACAGATGAACTGGACATGCTACTCCCATAACTGCACTTGACTAGGAGTTCTAAGTGATGTAACACAGCTACCTTAACTATGAAGGTTGAGGCGCAGTCTGCAGGGAAAAAGCTGTGTTGGTCGTGTGGGCGTAAAGTTTTCAGTAAATGCAGTGTTGGATGAACTGATGCTGGATGCAGATACTGAAAAAAAGAAGTTTTTTATTATTGTTCTTGTTGGTTTTTTTTTTACATCTGAGACACGAGCATATATCGAGTCCATGTCTGAGAAAACAGTCACGGATTTTGCAACATACTGGAAGCATTTCCTTGTTTGCTTTATGTTTTTTATATTTTAAATGATATATGGAAAGTAGTACAATAATGAATGGTCTTCTCAAAGCTGCTTGTATCAAAAAGTAAATAATTGTAGGAATGTAAACAGTTACTGTAGCCAATGTCATTAAAGTTAGTGCAGTTCAGTGACATGCAATACATCTTTTTTTTTTTTTTTTATGAGTTAGAGAAATCCAAGGCTGGGCTGTAGATCAGCGCATGGCCTCGAAAGGTCATAGAGCGAATTTTTTATGAGGACCTTTGCATTATCTGACGACATTGTATCGCTTGGAATAATGTTTGTATTACGGCCGACCCTGAAGAAAGGCTAATCGTGCATTGAAACAGCGGCGCAGCTGGTGGTGAATTCAGCGGGAGTCGGTGCACCTTCCGCTGCGGCTGCATAAAACGGAAGTAGAGAGTTCACCGAATGCCGGCGAGGCTGATCATCTGTGATCATGAGTGCCGACTCGGGGTGACTCAGTCGCAGCGGCCGTAGCCTTAAACTGTGTCTTGTTTGTTTCTGATTTATGATTAATGGCTGTGATGTGTTCATTTTTATTGGTGTGACACTGTCTGCATGCAGCTGTTGCATGTTCAGTTGAGCCCAACCAATTTATTGGCAGGCCGATATTATCAGCTGATATTAGATATTAACCATGTTATGATTGTGTTGATATTGCACAGTTTGTCCACTAGAGGCCACTCTGAAACTTCCCTGTTTTTAGGCACGCAATTGGAATGCCACAAACACAAGAATCAGTTGACCCGAGCCCAGTAGAGCATAAAAGAGTAAATAAATAATTACAGATGTTTGGTGTGGCTGACAGGGAAAAAAATCGACTGTTATATCAGAATATCAGATTTTTAAATTGCCAATTGTGAGTTTTTCGGTTGTGCTCATTGCTGGCTTTGATCGTTTACTGTCGAGTCCTGAACAGATATTCCAATAGTTGAGCATATGACAAGCATCTGAATATTAGCAGCCTTCAAGATGCCTCCTGCATGGAGAAACTAGTCGCATGCATTGACTTTGGCCCATTCTTCCACACAAACATCTTTAAAATCCTGAAGGCTCCGTGAGCCCCGTCTATAAATTCTGAGCTTTAGCTCTTTCCATAGATTTTTAAATTGGATTCAGGTCAGGTGGTTGGCTGGGCCATTCTAGCCGCTTTATTTTCTTTCTCTGAAACCAGTTGAGTCTCCTTGGCTGTGTGTTTGGGATTATTGTCTCGCTGAAACATCCACCCTCGTTTCATCTTCATCATCCTGCTAGATGGCAGCAGATTATTATCAAGAATGTCCCGGTACATTTTTTCATTCATCCGTTCTTCAATTAGATGAAGCGTTCCAGTGCCCCACACTGTGATGTTCCCACCTCCAAACTACACTGTTGGTATGGTGTTTTTGGGGTGATATGCAGGGCCTTTTGACTTCCAAACATGGTGTGTTATGGCATCCAAAGGGTTCAATGTTGGTCTCATCTGACCAGACTGTACTCTCCCAGTATTTGTGGTGCTTGGCTCTTGGACAACTCTTCTAAGCCTGGTCCATCTTGCGGGGAACATCTGTCCATGGTCGGTTCATGATGAAATTGTGTTCTTTCCACCTCTGGATTATAACCCCAACAGTGCCCACTGGAACCTTCAAAACATACTGCTATCAGTATGTTTTGTGAGAGCTCACTGGTTTTACGCATCATGAGATGTTTCTTGTTTCATTACCTTGGTAATGAGACATCTTTTTTATAAGCCATCAGTTGGGACTGAACAGCTGATAATAATTTGCACTAAGTGGCAAGATTGCTTTGTAATTGCTGATAGATTTCAGCTTCTGTTATGACTTTCCACACCTTATTGCTCCTTCCTTTCTTCCCTGTGTCTTTTCTCATTATTACAAAAAACTTGAATCAAACCTCCAATTATTTGCATGTGTGAATTGGATGGGTTGTTACTAACATATGGTGAAAATTTCATGTCAATAGCACCTTTAGAAATGTATTTACTTAGAAAACTGTTGATGCATTGAATACTTTTTGCCACCACAGGCAGCTGATTCAGTGGCCGATTGGCTGTCTGTGAGCAAAGTGGGACAACCACCATCCCATGTAGGATCAAGTTCAGGAGCCTTTGTGTGCTAGATCTCCTCCTTTTATAAAATCTCTGATAATAAGCATATCCAGTCACAACTTTCCTCAGTTTTCTGGCATGAACAGCAGGAACTGAACACTGTCTGAGTCTTGTCCTGTTCTTTGGAATAAGCTGCCTGCAAACCTGAGGTCAATCAAATCTGTGCATACACTCAGAAACAGACGGAACCACTTTTATTATCACAGGCTTGCTGTTAATAACTTACACACATTATGTGTGTGTGTTTTTTGTATTTTACTTTTTGTGTTTTCATCTTAAACTCTTGCAGGTTTGTATGTTTTTAGATTTTTGTCTTAAGCATATTGAGTTTAAATAAATGTGCTAATAAATACAATTGGTGCTGATATTATATCAACATTAATGCTGTGGTTCATATTAAATGGGAAGTCCGAAATCCCAAGTTCCCACTCAAAAATCCCTGACTTTTATAATCCAAGATGGCAGCAGCAAGTGTAGAATTTCTCTCTACACTAAATGCATGTAAATGTTCAATCACAGAGGCCGAGCAGCCGGATGGAGACGAGCTGACGATTGACGATTACGATGATCTGTACTGCCCAGCGTGCGACAAATCCTTCAAGTCAGATAAAGCGTGAGTGTGAAACGTTACCTTTTCAGCACTGCACTCAAAAAGGTTGCAACTTTTCTTTGTTTTATATATATCTCAGATGAGTTTGAACAGCGTCATCACTGTTATCTGTGTGCATCACGCTTTTTATATTTTTTCTCCCCCTTTCTTCACCACCTCTTCACAGCATGAAAAACCACGAGAAGTCTAAAAAGCATCGGGAGATGGTGGCTTTGCTAAGGCAACAGCTGGAGGAGGAAGACGATGCACTTGGTTTGCATCTGGAGGGAAGTGAGAATGAAAATGAGGGGGAAGAGGAGGAAGAGGAAAAGCCAAGGCAAAAGTATATATTTAATTTTGTATTTTTTTATGTCTTTTTTCCTTCTCAAAACTTGATTTTTACTGTTCTGCTACCCTGATTGGCAAGCATAATGTAATCAGAAATCCATTAGGAAATGTAAAAATCAGGCAGTGTGGAGAAAATGCAAAGGAGAGGTAATACAAATATGAATGCACAAATAAGTGAAAACAATCCATTTAGTGGCGCTTGGCTCCCATTTAGTCCATTTAATAGCATACTAATTGTTTAACTTCTTGGTGATGCATCGTATTAAAAAGGTTGAGTTGTTTTTATTGAGCTCTCTTTCTACTCCTGTAGGCTGTCCAAAAAACAGAAGCGGAAAAGAAAACAGCAGAAAGCGGCCCCAGTGCGTACCATCATCACCATCATCGCTTGTGTTGTTCTTGCCTGGTTTTGTGAATTGAATCTTTCTGAAGACTTCTGCCCTCTCTTTCCATTGCCATAGCAAAGTGCTCCAGGGGAGGAAGACGAGGAAGAACCAGCACTGACCACCTGTGAGGAAGATGCCTCCAAGAAGTCAGCAGCAGACCCCACGGAGCCTGAGAAGCAGGATGATCTACCTCCCACAGAGGTCAAGAGGTCAGTTCGGTTTCTTATCTGTCTCTAGGTCTGTCTTCTGGTCAAGTGTTGCTTTTGTTTTGTTGTTTTCTCTCTCTCTCTCTCTGTCTCTCTCTCTGTCTCTCTCTTTTTTCTGTCTTGCTGAAGTTGAAGCATGCTGAGAACCTGAGCTAAGATGGTATACACTGCATGGCTGTTCATTTTTGTTGTTTGTGTATTTTTTTCACCAAAAGCTTGTATTAACGGGAAATTCGGATTGCTGCGTAAAGTCGGTTCTAGCACATCCCAAAGATTCTCTGTGAGATCTGGACATGTTTCATGTGCCAGATTAATCCTGGCGTTCCCATCTTGTAGTATAGCTGTGCCATCAGGGAAAGGAAAAATGTAATGGTGGGAAAAAATGTGGTCATTCAGTTTATTAAGGTAGTCAGCTGACCTCACTGCTGAAGCTAGACCCGACCAACTGAAGCAAGACGCTAGGCATGATGGGTGCATCACTTCATCCGCCTCTGGGGGTTTATGCTC
Source organism: Mchenga conophoros (assembly GCF_057382185.1). NCBI lineage: Eukaryota > Metazoa > Chordata > Actinopteri > Cichliformes > Cichlidae > Mchenga > Mchenga conophoros. The sequence goes on from NC_140532.1 coordinate 48,764,473, forward strand.
CAGTGGGAAATCTGCACCCTTAACCTGACGTAGTTAGATGATGTGACCTTGGAACTACACGTTGAGTCAACACAGCCAACAACTACTCATTCCTCCTGTGCATGTCCGGCTACTTGTTTTGTTTTTGTCCCAGAAAAACAACTGACGACAACAAAGAGTGGAAAAAAATTCTCAGAATTTTATTTTTTTTGATCTGCTGGCAAAACCACACGCTAATTAACACATAATGCATAAGAACAAATATAGCCCCCTTACTTAAATGTAGCCCCCTTACTCTAATGCACCAATCAATCTGACAAAGGGTAAATCTAGACTTGGACCACATGACTTTTTTCCATTGAGTCCAGTGTTAATCCTCCCTGGCAAACTGAAGCCTTTTGTGTCCTTTAGCCTCACTGATAAATGGTTTTCTTAAGGTTACACAGCTGTTCAGTCCCTGTCCCTTGAGTAAACTTCGTATTGTAGGAGTGAAAATGCTCTCACTTTCAGCACTACCCTTCCAGGTTTTGATATCGCACAGGCAGCTCTTAATTCAATTTGAGTTGTTTCAACAATCTTCTGAGTTGTTTTTACTTCTTGGCCGCTCCCTTATTTCCCCTAGCCATCGCCACAGCAACGGCCAGATCATAAAACATGGGGATCTTGAACAACTTGGTCCAGCAAGAATTAAGAAGCTGCTAAAACTGTTAAATGACCTGCTACCAGCCGAAACATTAATCACTGCAGTAATCACCCAGAGTAAGGCTCTCACTTTTTTGGCCTGGCAGGGTGTAAAATTAATACCCGTTTAACACATATATATATATCTACATGGCTGAATATATGAGCTCTCAGTCTTACATGCACAATCTCTTGTTAATGTTTATGTCAAATTTTTGATTAGCTGCAGATTGTTTCTAAATGGCTCGTTAACTCTGCGGTGTTGTTCCTGTTCCCGAGGTTCTTGAGTCAGATTCCTGTAGTGCTTTTATACTTACAAGACTGTCCTTAAACTTTATCCTGAGCACTTTATTTGATATGTGTGTGTTTGAGTGAGTGAGATAGGTGGTGTAATAGTTAACGAAGCAAGGAACTCTGAGTTAGTTTGAAAGCTGCCACGAGTACCTGTTAAGTCTATTAAAAGTGAGGGGACAGCATGACCCAAAATATTTATCACGATATACATTTGAAAATTTGCGATAATGATATAACTGACGGTATAATTGACACTAGACAAAATACTTTACAACTCCTCAACTTTATTAGTGCAAAAAAACAAAAACATCAATGTATTTTCACTTAAACAAGCAGCTGTTTTTTATGTGCATTAAAGTTATATAACAAATGTAACAGTGCAAATGCAAATTCCTTGCTGACAGTTTAACCAAAAAGGCATTTCCAGTGGAAATTGGCCGACATATTCTCAGCATAACCATGTATAATATCCACAAAACTTAAAAAGGGGTTATACACACACAATACGGTAATATTATGTTGAAGCACAGTACGTATCACTCCGCGAGGTGCCTGCAGTAATGCTACGACAATCCATCAAGCGGTGCGGCTTCGTAGCTTAGCAAAGTCGTACTGAAACATTTGACAGATTTTCGAGCGCCGTGTACATAAAATCGTTTCGAGGTCAGTAAACACAACCAGAATTCATACATAAGGCACACGGGATTATAAGGAGCACTGTCGATTGTCAGAAAATCAAAGGATTGATTTTAAGTGTGCCGTATTTTCCAAAAAACACGGTAATAACGACGGCCCGCTAGCATGCTCTACCAAAAATAGTGCTTTGTTGTGTATCTGACGGACGAAAGCTAAACCAGTTCCACACTGAAGTTGCAGCATTTTTACAAACCACTTCTGGTTCATCAGTTTCATTCAACGATCCACTTTCGCTGTTCTCATTCTGCGTCGCCGCCGTCATACTTTTTCCGCCATGCGCGTATGTAAACAAAGGCACGATAGGTTTCATTTTCCTATCATTGCCCAACATTACCGGTATTACCGTGAACGGTATGATATAGCCCAGCCCTGACAGCATGTCACCATGGCCCAAAATCTTTCCAAATGATGGACAAAATGAACAGAACAATGAATTGAGTTGTGTTCCTTCAAGAGTACTTTCCTTTACAATAATGTGCATGTTGTAGCAATGTGACAGTTAGTGTTTGTTCTTTCATTCTGGGTTAAAGAAATGGGCGAAAAGAAATGGAGAGAAAAAAATAATATAATAATAATCTCTGTCATTTGTATTGAGGATGTGTGGGGCTCAGCTTGGTGCGATAGAGGAGGGAACCAACCAATTCCTAGGTGAAATTGTGCAGCGTAATAACATTTTTTATTATTTTTTTAAATGTATCCTTGATGTGAATGTTACCTCTGCAGCACTGGGAAGACGAAGGGAAAGAAGGGAGGAGGAAAAGACAAACCAAAGAACGTCAAGCAGCACACAGGAGAACAGTTTCCTGAGGTTTGTAAAATCCAGAATTCAGATGATTATTTAAAAATATTTCTTGTACTGTGTAAAAGTCTTGAGCCGCCCCACATTTCTTTATACTTTGCTTTCAAGGAGACAGATTTTCTGAAGGTCTTTCAGAGTTTTTCTTTAGACATTTTTTCACTCATTTTCAGTCCAGTCCTTGAACCTGAACCTTCAGACATTTTTTTTGTTTGTTAATGTTCTAGAAAAATATGAACCATTCCAACAAAAAAAGAAAGTATGCACCTAACTCACGCAATAAAGCAGTGTTGGATTGACACTGCAGAGATAAATTGGCAAAGAATCTATTTTAAACGGCGTCCTTAGGCACTTTTGCAACAGTGTCTAAAGATGTTGCAATCTACAAAAAACAGATGACAGCTTGACAGGCAAAAAGACCCCTGGATTTTTGGAAACAAAGTGATTCCCCAAAGAGCTGGAAATATCTCATATCTCAGCATGGATTGGACTGTGTTCTTAAAAGCTTTTTAGGAAACAGGGCTAGTGGAAGATCAAAGTAGTAGCACCGTATCGCCTATCTTAAAAATTCAGCAAAGAGATGATCTGATGCATCTGAACCTTGAGTTGATTCAGCTACTCTTCACTGAAGACTTTTTTTACTTATATGCTTTATTTCCTTGTATGTTTGCATTATTTCCTAATTTAAAGAAATAAAATGTGGCTCAAGACTTTTGTACAATATTGTTAATTAAATCCTAATTATTATGTGAGAACTGTGGCGAGACATGCTTCACCCTGTCTCATTAGTTCAAATGCAGCACTTGTTAGAAAACAATCGTCACTTTCATCACTTATCTCCATTTCCACCTCCAGAAGGAAGTGAACCTCCGTTGTGTCACTTGCAATAACGAGTTCTCCACAAGAAACAAGCTGTTTGACCATCTGAAGTCCAGCGGCCACGCTACAGCCCTCTCCGGAAATACTCCTCAGAGCTCCATGAGCAAGAGCAAGAAAGACAAGAAGAAGAACAGATAACACATCCTGACCTGGACTTTTGAACTTGAAAGAGCTTCACTCAGCAGGGACACTTAAAGGCTTAAAAAACAAAACAAACAAACCTCTAAAGGGGTCTAAAGTGGACAGCACTGGCTGACTCGTAGCTTTGGTTTTGTTTTTTTAATTACACTATAATGTTCAGTAATACAGTTGTGTCAAAAAGTGAATCGTCCAGAATGGAATGAATAAAACTTTCCGAGCAGCCTTTCATAACTTATGACAGTCTTCATACTGAAACCAGTTGAGAGAAAGAGTTTTTGATGTGTATGTGATACTTCTATCTCCGATATTAAATCTGCACATCTCCAGGAAACCTCTGTCCTTGTTTGTCTATAGTGGTATTACTAATAAAGATGATGCTTCAGATTGGTATACCACCCTGAAATCATTACCTCGACCAAGGTGGTTATGTTTTTGTTAGTGTGTCTGTTAAAATTGGTCTTACATCCACCAAGGTCTTCAAGGCTAACTTTTGACAAAAAGCCTTCTAACTCAAAAATAATGAGTCTTATAAATGTTAAACACAGAAAATACCATATACACCATTTAAAATATCATGGTGCATTTGACCTCTAAATGACCGCAAAATGATGATGATGATGCTAATGCACATACCTGGGCCCTATTTCAGGAAGCCGGTTTAGAAAACTCAGAGTGAAAAACGATACTCAGGGTTGAGTAACCCCGAACTGTCCAACTCGGAATATTCGGTTTCAGAAAGGCTGATAACAAGTAGTTGAGTCAACGCGGAGTTGCTTTAACCCCAAGTTAAGCGCGCGCACGAGGATACATAAAGCCCTGATTAGTGGAGCACAGATCAAGCGAGTCACCATGGAGACGGAGGGAAAGAAGGCGCGGTCAATGTATTTTACAGCGCTTGAGGCCGAAATTCTGATGGCAGTATATGCCGATAACAGAGGTGTGGACTCGAGTCACATGACTTGGACTCGAGTCAGACTCGAGTCATTAATTTTATGACTTTAGACTTGACTTGAAAAAATGTTGTAAGACTTGTGACTTGACTTGGACTTTTACACCAATGACTTGGGACTTGAATTGGACTTGAACCGGTTTACTTGAAAAGACTTGATATTTTACCCCAAATATAAAATTTAACATGCATATTATATAGAGATTGAAAATGTGACGTCATTCACGGGTAGAACCGCAAAGGATTCTGGGAACTCGTGGCAAGCGGTACTAGCGCACGCAGGCTTTCAATTAAAATCAGTTATACAGCGATAAAAAGAAACACAAAAATGTCAAGAAGCTGTTGTATTATTAACTGCAATAGCCGGTCGCATGACAGCCACGGGAAGCCGACGGGTAAAGAGATCGGTTGTTATCGGATTACGTCGTTGAAGAGAAATTGTTCGAGCCATGTTTCCGAAGTAACAAAGACGCAACGGATGGCCTGGATTGCAGCCATTCAAAGATCAAATATAACGTCCCAGAACCCTCCAGCTCACAGGTTAGTCTGCTCCAAGCATTTACATGAAGGTCAGTGTTTTTTAGTAGTTAACACGTCATTTTTCTTAACATAATTGGTGATATAGGTTACAAGCAAGTCTGGCACTGAACAGAAATTGTCGCGCTATGCTCCTTTGTTTATTGTGCATAAATAGTGAATTGTCCTGACACAATATTGCGTTTCGCTTCTGTTATTATGGTACATTGACAAAAACATATACTTTTATTCACAGGATAAAACAGGTTTTTTGTATCACTAATTGTCCAGTGCGATTACAGCATATAATATTATTGTCACTGCTACATTTCTGTAACGAACCAGAAATTATTTCCACTACTAATTAATTACCGTTGAGCTCAAAGGTCCTATTAATAAACTGTTAAGGAATGTATATTTATGACGACAATTTGTGAGACTGGTAAACTTATGATACGTACGATGGTCTTTCGTTCTACACGGTGCATTTCAAGGTCCTGCACCCATCCGGCGGTAAACTGTACCTGGGCTTGTTGCAGTGACCGGAAGTTACTAAACTTCATGAGTGTATGCACTCACTCCAAGAACCGTGTAATTATAAATATGCATATAAATATGCTAAGATGAGATAGCTGACTTCATCTAACTAGCAAATGTTGTCCAGGATACGTTGGTGATGCAGTTTTTTTTAATGTGTATGATATTTTTGTCATGCGATTTTAAAGCTGGTCCTACAACTGCATCCAAGAATAACATGCAGCTTATCTCAGAACTGTCGGTGAAAATTATTCTTGGAGCTAGGTTTAATTGAGCTGCATTTTAAAGAGGTGCAATTTCACAATTTGTGTATATTTTCTAAGTTCACTATTTTGTCATGTGTTGAGAAAAACACAGATTTTAAAATTACATGGTCTAATATTTACATTTAGCATAACTGCAACATTATTTTTTCGTTTGTTTTTTTTTTAAAGACTCGAAAGGACTTGAAATTCAAAGTTTCAGACTTGTGACTTGACTCGGACTTTTACACCAGTGACTTGAGACTCGACTCTGACTTGCCTGACATTACTTGAGACTTGACTTGAGACTTGAGGATAAAGACTTGAGACTTACTTGAGACTTGCAAAAAGATGACTTGGTCCCACCTCTGGCCGATAACATGCAAATTCCGCGGAAAAAAAGTAACACAGCCTCAGCTGCAAAAGAAAGAGAGCATGCATGGCAAAACAAAGCCGACAGAGTCAATGCGTGAGTGTTAATTTAAACACTGATCTAGGGATTTCCACCCATTTATCACGTTATTTTATTATATTTGATTTTATTTTTTATGTTATACATTTGATTTTGTGATGTGATGTGAGCGCAGGTGCAACCCAACAGGCCCCAAACGTTCCTGGCAGCAAGTAAAAATGAAATATAAAAATATAGTCCAAACAGGTAAGGTGTAATTGTATTATGAGCCATAGTGCTTGGTCTGTTTGTCCGATGTAAATCAATTGCAGTTAGAGGCTACATTAATTTCCTTTCTGTAAGCACTTATTGAAATTATCAGAGCACATTACAAGTACATATTTGCTTACTCTGTATGATCAAATGTGACCCGTTATAGCCAACAGAAAAAAAGCGGAGGCCCGAAAAACAGGTGGGGGTCCTCCACCACCACCACTCACAGAGGCTGAGCAGTTGGCTTCCACATTTGTGATAATGTTGGCAGCATCACATATGATCTTCACAGTGCAGAGAACACAAATTAGCATCCATTACTATAATGAAATAATTTGTTAGTTTGAAATGCTACAGGGAACTATGTACCTGTACATTAATGCTGTGGAAAGACTTCCTGTTCACATAGTCTCCTTCATTTACTGAAGGAGCAATGATTGGAATGTGAGTGCCATCTATACAGCCAATCACGCCTGGGAACCGTGAAAATAAATGTAAAATTTAAGTAGTAGTTCAAATATCACCACATCATGAATTAAGTTTTGTTCATCCTGCTACCTGCAATTTTGTGGCATCCCTCTTTGATAAATCTTGTGGGTCTATGACCGGGGAACACCACAGACGAGTGCAGGAGACGTTTCAGTGCAACTGTAACATTCCTGACTGCCCGACAGACGGTAGCCTTGGAAATGTGCTCAGCGTCACCGATATTATACAGAAAGCTCCCGTTTGCAAAAAACCGAAGTGCAATACAAATAATATGTACAGAACTGAGAGGATGTCCGCGATGTGTCACATGAGCAATATTAGGCCTGAGGATGTTATTCAAATGAATTATAGATTGTGCTGAAAAACGGTAACGTTCACACAGGAAATCATCAGGAAATGATAAAATGTCCAAACGCGCTCTAATCACTCTCTCCCGGCGGAGAGCTCTGCGGAGAATTTGGGCTTCAACATCTACTGGCTCTTCAAGGAAGGAGCACGCCATGTCTGACACTTCCTACAGTCAGGTTTCCGACAAAGAGGCGGAGAAGGTCAGGGTTAGTTGAAGTAAACCTGCTAGGGGGCAGGTTAGCTTCACGGAGTGTGTCGTCATAGTAACTCACTCAGAATTAATCTAAACTCGCTTTGTGAAACCGAAAACCCAGAGTTTTCGTTAACTCAGGGTGTACTTACTCAGAGTTTGCACTAAACCGGCTTTCTGAAATAGGGCCCTGGTCATACATGTGATGGTAAATGGCCTGTATTTGTATAGCGCTTTACTAGTCCCTAAGGACCCCAAAGCGCTTTACACATCCAGTCATGCACCCATTCACACACACAGTCACACACTGGTGATGGCAAGCTACATTGTAGCCACAGCCACCCTGGGGCGCACTGACAGAGGCGAGGCTGCCGGACACTGGCGCCACCAGGCCCTCTGACCACCCCCAGTAGGCAACGGGTGAAGTGTCTTGCCCAAGGACACAACGACTAGGGCTCGAACTGGCAACCTTCCGATTACAAGGCAAACTCCAAACTCTTGAGCCACGATCGCCCATGATCCATGATGTAGAAGATCATCAGTTCAGGCCACTACCTCCATCACTCCATGGTCCAGTTCTTATGTTTCTGTGTCCATTGTTGGTGCTTTTGATGATGGACAGAGGTCAGATGGGCACATGACCAGTCTGCACATATGCAGTCCCATACACAGCAAACTATGATGCACTTGTATCTGTCAGAACCAACATGAACTTTTTTGGCAGTTTGTGCTATGTTAACCCATCTGTGGAATCTTTGTTCCCTGCATGCATCAGTGAGCTGGGCCACCTGTGACCCTGTCATTGGTTCATCACTGTTTCTACCTTGGACCACTTTTGATCAATACTGATCAGTGCAGAAATGGTCTGACCCAGTCGCCATCACAATTTGGCCCCTGTCAAACCTGCTCAAATCTTGATACTTGCCCATTGTTCATGCTTCATCTTTGAGGACAAAATGTTCATCTGCTCCCTGGTATAGCTCATCTGCAAACAGGTGCCACAATGAGGAGATAATCGGTGTTATCGACTTCACGTCTCAGCGGTCAGAATCTTAGGCCTGATCAGTGATCAGGCAATGATATATGGGGATTCTAAATATGTTACATTGGACCTCTTACCTCTTCTTCAGGGTCAAACGTTTAAAAATATTTTTGTTTTAACCATTAAAACTATGCTACAAATGAAACTGCTTCTGTTTCTATCGGCACCATTTCAGAAATGATTCTGGCACATGGGGATCATAAATATCACATTATAGGCTCCAACCAAACATGTCACATTTGACCTCTGACCTCACTTTAACATTTCACAATCCCACATCTGCCTTTCGTTCAAGCTGACCCTAAAAGGTGTTAGATCTTTAAAGAAAGCATCAGAAAGAGAAAAAGGAATGAGGTAATACCTATTATCCATGACCTACTGCTACATAATGTCTCTGTAATCAATGTAAACATCTGTCATGTTGCCCGTATCTGATTTTTACTGCCATATAAACTTCTTACAGTATGTTTTAGATAATGAAATGAGTATATACATGAAATACAACACTATTCTCTTATAAGTAAATACTGCTCATGGTGGAGGTTTGCACTCTCGGAGTGCTTCTTGCTTCCATTAATGCCTCTGGGAATCGTGTGTAACAGCGAACAGCTTGTTGGATGTGTCTAAAAAAAAAGAATAAAAATCATGCATTCATTTCATCGTATGTTTGCAGTTTTATCGGGAAGACAAAAACAAAATGAAACTGTAATTCTGTGGTCGGTTCATCTCAAATATTTTTACAGGCTGATCACAAAAATGTTTATTCATTCAATCTGAAGTGAGCAAAATGACATCGAAGTTAGAGAAACAGTAAAAATCAGTGACTATAAAAGACTGATTTCAGTGGAGCCATTTTTATATAATTTGAAACATTCAGACAATACATTTTTAATTGTTTTTTTTTAAAAGGAGAAGTCCCTTGCTGAATGGTTTTCCATTCCAGTTCACTCCTCGGCATTGACCTGCTCATTTTCTGTCCGTGTAGCCCGAGATTGCTTTATTAAACACCGCCAGGAAGAAATCTACATCCTCCCTCGTGATGCACATGGGGGGTTGTATGCGGAAGGTCTAAAGTGGTGAGAGAAAGGAAAAAAGAAGGTGAGAGTGGAGCTCATGGAGCGAAATAATCTATTTTTCTTTTCTTATCCTGAAGGCAGAGCGGGCGCATAAATTAATATCTAAGCCGGGAAAGGCATTTGCTTTTAAATCGAGACCCCCCCTCTTTCTGTTGAACAATCGCTTGTAATAGGTGAAAAAGTTTAAAATGAGGTCCCTGTTATCTTCACTGTATCACGCATGAATAGCTGTGCATTAATTGAAAAGAAAAAATTACTTTTACACAAAAGGATGCCTTTTAAACTCAAGGACAAGGCAGTTGAAAAGCTTTAAGCATCGAAACAAATTGTAAAGAGGCTTTCACATTGATTCATTGTTGATCTGCGAATAAATCTAAAAAGTTACGCTCTGGCTTTTTCCCCTAGAACAATACAAGGTTAGCAATTGTGGCAGTGACATTTTGATTCCCGACTGAATGGAGTTTTCAAAAAATGTGCACAATAATGTTTTTCATCCAGTGTAATATTTCATAATGAGTAACATAAAACGCCTACAGTATTTTCCGCAGCCAGTCAAAGCACTCTGCCGGGGACGTGCTGTATGAAATAAAACTTTCTCTTCAACAATGACATTTGATCAGAGATGGAGGTGAAATAAAGTTTTTGATGAACTGGGTACTCTTTTTCTGCTATTAATATTACTATTAACATTTTTATTATTTTTTTAAAAGCTTCAATTTATAAGAAAGTGAATAAGAGACTTGCTGTCAAGCACAGTAATTAGGTTAGACCACCAAAAACCTTCCAAAAAGGTTGGGGTGCTGTCAAATAAATGAATAAATAACAGAATACAATGACTTACAATCTACATTCACTGATCTTTTGGCCTCTTTCTGGAAGACAGCTGTGCTCTCCCTCCCTTTCTCTCTCAGGTTTCTCACACCTGATTGCCACAGATGAAGGCATTCAGATCATTTGTGGAACTTCAGATTTACCTCCAGCAGCAAGAGCTAAATGCTGTTCAGCCACTGGATTCTGAGAAGGGTGTGCATGCTGAGTTAGTGCTGTTTTGTTTTTTGAGTGCTCTTGGAGGTTAGGAGTGGCAAACTTGTGGGACTTGTTTTGTAAAGTTCTCATCAGTGTTTTAGTGAGGTTGTGACCTGGACTTTGACTGTGTGTTTTCAGCACCTTGAGTATCATAAGCCAATTTGGGCCAGGCTTTAGCTTCCAGACAGATGAGCTAACATTTGACTCTGAAATGCTCTGGTCTGGTATAAAGATGAGTTCACGGGCGACTTGGTGACTGCGAGACGGTCCTGTGGCTGGAAAACGAACTCAAATCATCACCCCTCCACCACTGTGCTGGACAGTTGGTTAGATTGGAAAGACAAACTCCACGTCTCTCTGGACATCCTCCATAATTGTCTATCTAAGTATCAAAAGTCTGTTAAAGCTGCCAAATCTGCCTTTTTGTCTAGCATTATTATGACTAATAGCCACAACCCCCGAGCACTTTTTAATACTTTTAATTCTGTGATAAACCCTCGCACTACCACTTATAGGGATGCTTCCCCTGCTCTTTGTGATAAATTCTTAAAGTATTTCTCTGATAAAATCTCAGCTCTAAGGGCTTCTCATCCATCTCATCCATCATCAGTTTTAGACCCAGTTCCAGCTTCTGAATGCTTGACTGTCTTTCAACAGTTTGAGCCAGTGTCTTATTCTGCTTTAAAAGATATAATTGATCATCTCAAAATCTCTGGTTCCCCGCATGATATTCTTCCTTCTCGTTTCCTTAAGGAAGCTTTACATGTTATTGGTCCTTGTATCTTATCTCTGCTGAATGCATCATTGTCATCAGGTTGTGTACCGTCTGTCTTTAAGCATGCTGTTGTGCAACCTATTATGAAGAAGAAAAATCTTGACCTAATTGGTCTCACCAACTACAGGCCGATCTCCAAACTCCCTTTTATTTCCAAAATATTGGAAAAGGTAGTTCTAAAACAACTACAGGCCTTTTTAGATGCAAATGGTATTAATGAAAAGTTTCAGTCTGGTTTTAAACCTCGCCACAGCACAGAGACAGTCTTACTTAGAGTTTTTAATGATCTTCTTTTAACTCTTTTAGCAGCACCTGTCTGCTGCTTTTGACACGGTTAACCACAACATTCTTCTATCAAGACTGGAACATGTTGTTGGTCTCAAAGGTATGGTTTTATCTTGGTTTAAATCCTATCTCTCAGAGAGGTCGTTCTCTGTTGCTATGGGGCAACACTCCTCGGCTTCTGCCCCTATTTATTGTGGTGTGCCTCAAGGGTCCGTGCTCGGTCCTGCTCTTTTCTCTTTGTACATGTTGCCCTTGGGATTAATTTTTAGTAAATACAACATCTCCTTTCACTGTTATGCCGATGATATCCAGATTTATTTACCTTTGAAATCCGATGTGACTGCTTCTTTGCAACCTCTGTTCAACTGTTTGCATGAAGTTAAAATTTGGTTATCACATAATTTTCTTACATTGAACGAGAATAAGACCAAAATCATAGTCTTTGGTAGTCACACTCCGCTAGACCAGTTAGCTGATGCCCTAGGCCCTCTCGCTAGCCATCTTTCGTCCACTGTAAGAAACCTCGGAGTGTTCCCGGATGGCTCTTTTAAACTCGAGAAACAGGTGTCCACTGTGGTAAAAAACAGCTTTTACCAGTTGCGTCAGATTTCCAAAGCAAAGCCGTTCCTTCCTTTAAAGGACCTTGAAAAGCTTATCCACGCATTTATTACATCCAGATTGGACTACTGTAACTCCCTCTACTCGGGCCTCCAACACTCCTCTCTTTGCCGGCTCCAGTTAATTCAAAATGCAGCTGCGCGTCTTTTAACAGGTACGAGAATTCATGAACACATAACTCCAATTTTAGCCAAATTACATTGGCTCCCTGTTAAATATCATATAGATTTTAAAATTCTTTTGTTCACTTTTAATATTTTGAATAATTTAGCACCCAGTTATCTTTCTGATTTACTCCATTCATACAATCCCAACAGAGCACTTAGATTGTCCAACCACAGGCTCCTAGCACAACCTAGGACTCGAATGAAGTCGAGAGGCGACCGGGCCTTTGCATCCGTGGCACCCAGACTCTGGAATAACCTCCCCGTTCATATTCGCACAGCCGAGTCTATCCAGTCTTTTAAATTACGTCTTAAAACTTATTTTTTTACTTTGGCTTTTGATTCTGTCTAGTTGGCTGTTTTAGCTTGTTGCGTTGTTACCTATTGTTTGTTGTCCTCTTTTATTGTTTGTTTTAACTGTCTCATGTTTTTATTGACTGTGAAGCACTATGGTCAACACTGTTGTTTTAATATGTGCTATATAAATAAATTTTGATTTGATTTGAGTTTGATTGGTTTGTACTTGTATGCTGTGTATTGAGGCCAAACGCCTCCACTTTGGCGAAATCTCCCAAGGAGATGCCTTGTGATTTTTAGATGCATCGCTGCAAACCTAATCGGTGCTGTCATGTTCTTTCTCCTGGCAACCCTACAGGCTTTTTGTAATTGTACTGCCATGAACTTCAACATGCTGACTGAAGCCTGCACTGTCTGTAACTTTGGTTTCTTTGTAGTGTCGTCGAGTATTGCTCTTGGGAAGATTGTGGCATTGTGGCTGAATGTTCCACGCCAGCCTGACGAATCCTCTGCTTTTATAGACAAGTTTACACTTAACACTGATCAGTAAATAAAGTGAATCTGATTAGTAGCGGTAAGGGTGATTTTGTTTTTCGCATGGAGTCATGTAAACTTTTTTTCTTTTTCCACCACATGACTGTAAACTGACACAAGGATAGGTCAGCTCATGGTGACTCCGCCTACCTGTCCGTACACTCCTCCTTTGCCTATCAGGACTCCCATGTCCTTGATGTCCTCATTCAGAAAATGAAAAATGTAAGTTAAAAACAATATTGTTATTATTTTATTCCCAGTAGTTCACAGAAACAGTTACTTTTCCAGCCTTTCGTTCCCACAACCACCACATACCAACTTTCTGAGAACCGCTGCTGCCATCAAAATCAAAGTAAGATAAGATTTATTTGAGGTAGTAGTAAAATGTTTAAGCATTTGATGCGTTTCATTTTGAATAAAATGTGCATCTTTTCTGTCTTTCAGTCTTTCTGTTTTTACACAGTATCCCAACGTTTTTGGACTTTAGCGTTTTTACTTACAGGCAACATGACAGAAATGTTAAATCAGCCTTTGGACATAACCAAATATGTAAACTGAAGAGTCAGACTGATTTTTATTCAGTGTGGGTTTTGGGAAGGAATAGTTTGGCTAATCTTCTCTGCTAATAGTCTGAAAAGAAATGAATTCCACATAAAATGTGCAGCATTTTGTTCTACTTCATTTTTTCCCCATTCGAGTTGCTAAAAAGGAAAATAATGCAGTACAATCATTTGAACTTAACAAGGTAACAACATTCAGTTCAGTTTTGCATGTTAGGAAAAAAAAATTTCAGTCAGTGCTTGTTGTTTATTTTCAAAAACAAATACACTGAAAAAAACCCAAATCTGTGGCCATGCCACGCTCTACATCATGCTACAGCTACGTGGTGGAAAATGTGAAAGGATTCCTTCTCAAGGTTTGGAAAAATTGCCCCTTTTTTGCTTTTTAATCAGCTTACACCTGGAGAAATGTGATCTGGAGTCTTTGGCATCTTTAATCATATAGTCAAATACTTTTAATAAGGAGGGGAAATGACCAGCTATTAAACCACTTCAGAAAAGCAACAAGCCCCACAATTTTTACTGACAGTAGGACCACAGCTTGCCCATCGTCTGTTGGATTGGACAACACTCTGTGTCGTAAAGCTCAGATCCCCTAAAGCTGGTTTCTTTAACATGACAATGAGTTCACTGTACTCAAATGGCCTCCACAGTCCTCAGCTCATTAAAGAACCTTTGGGATGTGCTGAAGCAGATTTGCATCACGACAAATCTGCAGAAACTGTACGGTTCTAAATAGCTATTAGGTTAAACCTTGGCATATCTCAGTAAGGTGTGCAGTGTATTCACCAAAAATGAGGAACCTGAAGAAGTGAAGGACAAAAGAAAAAGTGGCTGGCCTAAAAAATATGATGAACAGTATCTGACAAAACCTGGGAGATGGATATGGCCTTTCAGTTCATCATCTGCTGTTTACCAAAGCATCATCAGAAATGGTCCCAGTGGACGGGTAGCTGTCTGCGATGAATCCAAATGGGAAATTTTTGGGTCTAATTATTGTCACTATGTATGAAGGAGATAAAACAGTGCGTAACAGAGAGTCTACAGTCATCTGTAAAGCACGGTGGAGGCTCTGTAATGGTTTGGGGCTGCATTTGAATCAGTGGTGTTGTCAAAACTGATGGAATTGTAAACACAGAAAAGTGGATCAAATTTTGATCCACTATGCAGTCCCATCTGGAAAATATATGATTGGTAGATTTGTACAAAGAAAAATGTTAACCACTCAAATCAGTTTGCAAACATAAATGTTTTTAAGCTACTTCCAAGTTGCTCAAAAATATATTTGTACTACCAGATTAATATTTTCTTTAGTTGTTAGTCCCCTCGTCAACTCTCCACTGCCGAAGCAAACATTGTGTTTCTTAAAAGTAAAAATGGCACCGCATATAAAATGGTACTCAGCAGTATATTTTATGATGTATAATGTGCTGCAGCTTTTATCTGGTTCACTGTGTTGTGTGATAAGCTTTATCTGCTTTGTTAGCAAAGGTAGAAACAAATAAAAAAAGATGTATAAATCACTATACTTCCCCACTCGTGCGTGATTTACAGAGGTGTGCGTAGTAGCAGGGAAAAAAAACTAAACATGTAATCTATCTTCATTCACTGGGCGAAAAGACAAGTTATAAACTTGCCTGACTGTTTTATTAAGAACTTCTCAAACTCGTCTATGGAAATAAGAAGATCGGTTCTTACATCGAGAACTGATGAAGCAACGGCACACGCCAAGGGATTTCCTCCGAATGTGTTGAAGTGGGAGGCTTTCACAAAGGAAGCAGCAATTTCTGGAAAAAAACACACACGCACACACATGAATAAACAAGCTCACACCTCCGCTCTGCTGCTTGTAATCAAAACTTCAGCCTCAGAATACAAATGTCTCAGAATACATGCATTGCAAATGATTTGTGTAAGTATCAAGGGGTTTCATGTTAATTTTTGGACAGTGGGGTCTTTAAGAGCATAAATCGTGCATCTAAAAGTTGACCAGTACGTGAAAGCTGTTTCTACCATGAACGCACAGCAGCCTATTATTACACACCCACTCACAGAAATAAACATACATTTTCAAGGCTAGCGCTGTATTGGTAATTACCACGTGAGTCAGTGTTTGCTCTTATATCGTTTATGCTTTATGTCAATGGATTTTGCATGACGTTCTGAGGAAAAAAAGTCTGTGTTTGCATTTGAAATTGAAAATTGCTGGGATCACATAAATTTAATTAGGGCAGCGAAAAAAATACATAAAAAAAGAGGTTAAGAGCGATCGTGGCTCAAGAGTTGGCAGTTCGTCTTGTAATCGGAAGGTTGCCGGTTCGAGCCCCGGCTTGGACAGTCTTGGTCATTGTGTCCTTGGGCAAGACACTTCACCCGTTGCCTACAGGTGGTGGTCAGAGGGCCCGGTGGTGCCAGTGTCCGGCAGCCTCGCCTCTGTCAGTGCGCCCCAGGGTGGCTGTGCCTATAATGTAGCTTGCCATCACCTGTGTGTGAATTTGTGTGTGACTGGGTGAATGACTGAATGTAGTGTGAAGCACTTTGGGGTCCTTAGGGACTAAGTAAAGCGCTATACAAATACAGGCCATTTACCATACATGCTAATTGAATTTAGGACTTGCGCATCTTAATGTAATCTCACCTGGTGTGGTAACAACAGCTCCCACTGGGAATCCATTGCCAATACCCTTTGCCATTGTAACCATGTCAGGAATGACATCATGACCTTGGAAACCCCAAAAGTGGCTTCCCGTTCGGCCAAATCCAGTCTAGACCTGTAATGTGCAAATGCCTTTTATATTAAAATTCTATATATCGCTCACTAATAATTAGATTATTATAATACACAATTGGATTATATAATTACATAATACATTAGTTATCCACAGTTTACTCAAAGAAACCAAGAGTTTCTAAAAGAAATTCCATTGAATTGCGTTTAGCTCGCTTTTATAATTACTGCATTGGCTTAGCCTTGCAATACTGTTTGGTTTTTGCTTTATTTCGTCTTTGAGAAAAACATAACACCTTCGTGGTGTCTGACCTCATCAGCAATGCAGATTCCTCCTCTCTGTCTTACAAGTTTGTAAGCTTCCTTGAGATAGTTTTTCGGGTACTGTACAGCTCCTCCCATGCCCTGTACACACCAAACACGCTTATATTCCTTTGCTAACATATTCAAAAAAATAACAAAAATAGAAGCAGTCATGCAGAAAAAACCCTGAGTGGTAGCATAACAAATATATTTAGTAAAATGAATGTTGTTTGTCCGTTACTATCACACGGAGTCAAAAATAAATCCAGCCATAGCCATGGATAAAAAGAATATAGTACCTGAATAGGCTCTCCAAAGAAAGCTGCAATTTGACTTGGAACGCTGGTAGCAAATGTCTCTTCTAACTGTTCAATGTAATGTTTATTTGCTATGCAAGCACCTGTGGGACCAGAGACAACAGTTTTCTAAAAGTAACAGTATACAAATGTCTATATGTTTTCAAAAAGTGTTTATTGCACCACAAGAACTTGCCTTTTCTTCATGTTTCAGACAGAATCATTTCTCATGCAGGTGTGTTAGCACGCTGAATTTGCGGGTACACTCTAGGTGAAACTCAGGCTTACAAATTTCCTCAGAATGATTAACCATTACAACAAGTGAATGATTAGCAGTTTGAACTGCAGGGGCATAAACACTTCTTTCGCTGACCTTTCTTTCTCTGACCACTCTTATTAAAGGTCTAAATTTACCTGGCAAAACAAACAATTTAACCAAAATTCACACTTATCAAGGCCATAAATGACATGGTGATTTTGGGTAATTCTTCTTTTCCAGGGTGGAATGATTGCACAGAATGCATAATAAATAATGGGTTTAAAAAACGTCTTTCAACTTGACAAGGCCAAGGTCTGTTAAGGTCCTGTTAGGGATCATGATTGACTACAGCTGGTAGTAAAAAGGATTTGTTTGACAGCACTTACTGGATTGACCAGTACTCAGAACAATAGGAAAGTCCAAGGAACTCAGTCAAGATCTAAGAGCTTTACACAATTTGGGGAGGTCTTGTGGAGCTATTTCTAAACATCTGCAGATTTTAAGCAAGTAGATGCAATTTGAAAGTGCGTCCCCTTTAACGAGGTCTGGAAAAATCCCCAGATTTGAGGAAATCGGTTAGGATGTTCAAGACCAACACAGGAACCAGAAAGCCTGCTATGAACTGGAAACAGCTGGAACACCAGCATCACTGTCCACAATGACGTGAGTTGTGCATCACTATGGACGGAGGAGAAAACAATCCCCTGCTCCACAATCAACACCTTCACCTGAATATATCAACACCTGAAATAAGGTAATATTTGAAGAGTAAAGGGGAGGCTCTCAAACCTAAGAACTGTATACCAGCTGTCAAGCATGGTGGTGGTAGCATCATGCTCTGGGGTTGTTTTGGTGTTAGAGGTACAGGTAAATTACATAAAGTGGTTGGAATAATGATGAAGGAGGACTACTCCCAAATTCTTCAACTTCATGTCGAAGCTTCGACACAATTGAATTTTCTGGAATGGCCTTTCCAAAGCCCTAACATCAACGTTACCAACAAATTTAGATTAAAATTTAGATTAAATGCTCAATGATGGCTTCCAAACTGAGGTGCAACTTCAAGGGAACTTTAACTCTTCCCCATTTGAAATCCTACTAGGAGTAATGCTTGAAGCTCTTTTCTCAACTGAGTGGTTTCTGTCATATTTCAGGCCTGCTTAGAGAACAAAGTAACTGGGTTTGCACCAGAAGTTAAATATATAAATACATTCTGACTTATGCACCCAATTCTTTTGTTTTTTTTAAGTCATTATGTAGAATAACGTCAACCTGGAAAAGAACTGTTCAAAGAAATCTCTAAAAGGGTCAAATTACCATAACATTCATACACAGGAAGAGCAGATGTTAACTTTTGACCACAACCATTCATCCTTTACATCCTTTTAGTGTTATAAACATCACGATTGTAAGCACACAATTCACGCACATGCAAGCTATTATTAGTGCAGACCATGGAGATGAATGTTCCTGTTTATGAGAGCGACAATAAAGATAATTGATGTGTGATAAGCCAGGGGTGTGTGTGTGTACCTTGAGCACAGCTACACTGTCTGATGGACTGCACAGGGGAGTCCCTGCAGTAGCTTCCTCCCCAAGGACCTCTAAACACATCAGGGCACATGGTCTGTTTATTGGGCAGAAACCAAGTCAGCTGGGTCAGTCTGACAGTTAATGGTTAACACAGAACAAAGATAACATCATAAAACCTGGAATGCTGCCCATAAGATTATTTGCAATGCCTGCTCAAGTAGTACCCGCACCAACAACAAACCCTTACCGCTAGACGGCACATCCGCATCGGTTTTTGAGAATTCAGGAAACATACTGAGAAAGGTTGTAATGAACCACTATGGTGGCATACATGTAAACACAGCTTTTCCTGAGGGTGCCACGCACCAGCATTTATTTGTTCTTCTTCACAGTATACACTGTGGACATGAACTATAAGTCTAACATAAGCCACATGCAAAAATATTCCGAGGACACAGCAATTGTGGGATGTATTAGGAACGTACAGGTGGAAGAATACAGGAACCTGGTCA
Source organism: Mchenga conophoros (assembly GCF_057382185.1). Taxonomy (NCBI): domain Eukaryota; kingdom Metazoa; phylum Chordata; class Actinopteri; order Cichliformes; family Cichlidae; genus Mchenga; species Mchenga conophoros. The sequence continues at coordinate 48,783,882 of NC_140532.1, forward strand.
GTGCCTTCTGTAACTGGATTAAGGAGAACTGCCGCATCAGGAATACAATCAAAACTTGACGAGAGAATTGAGCGTAAAAGCGGAGCAGTCAATTTACTGGTCAGTTTATAGTCCTACCGTCACCTATGGTTACAAGCTCTGGGAAGTGAAGTAATGAGGTCATAGGTACGCAATGGCCATGGAAAATTTAAAGAAACTAATATTTCTTTAAACGGATGGAACCGGCTTCCTCGCCCTCTTGGTCATTGTTTGGTCATTGGAGTAGAGCTCCACATCATAAGAAGCCAGTTGAGGTGTTTCGGATATGTCCTACCGGGACAAGGCCCTGGGGGGAGACCTAGGACTCGCTGGAGAGATTACATCTCTTGGATGAGCTGTTAGAGAAGTCTGGGTGTATATGGTTAGACTGCTGCCATTGTGACACAAAATCGAATAAGCGGTAGGACATGGACGGCCGGCCGGCCGGACATCAAAGTGGCGTAGTCATACAAATATCTTGGTGTGCAACTTGATGACAAACTGGATTGATCTATCAACTCTGATGCCCTCAATAAAAAAGGGCAGCGCTCCCATGGTACTAAAATACCTAACAGGCAGCATGGACTCTTTCTCTGCAAACACTAATTCTTTATTGAGTGTAATAAAATGCTGCACTTGTTTTATCATGCAGTTGTTTGGCAGTGTTGGCAGCTTTGCCGGTTTTTGTTGGGGTAACAACATCACTTATAAAAACTGTAAGAAGCTGTATAAGAGGGTTAAAAAAAGCTAGCTCAGTGTTGGGTGGGGCTTTGGGAGCTGTGTTTGAGATGTCTGCGACTAGTGAGCACCCCCCACCCCCTCCCATTTAGACTGGATCCATCGATCCATCCTTCCTTCCATCCTCTCTTTTTGTTCTTCTTTTCGACTGTTAATGGGTTTTGTCGAGGATCAGTTGCCGCTCCTGATCCTTTGATTCTGACCTGGTGAAAATACGCAACTTAAGACAGACTTTTTCATTTCAACAGCTTCTTTATTATCCCATTTACAAGGTGGAATAAGTACAGCGCAAAAGCCTCCTGCAGATTTGAAGGGCAGTCTCTCGATCTCTTACATATATACTTTTTCAAAGTTGCTCATTCAGCGCCTACTTTTCCCGTTATTTATTACTCTGTGTTCCTGTACCCTTCATACACAGTGATGATCAAAATGGTGCTACACTAGGATTCGGTCTCTTTCACTACACTTGTCTTCATCCTATCCATCCTAGTGTGAGTGGTTATATACAGAGGCTTGACATACAACAAGTTCATCACCTAGTTCTACATTTTGTCTATAATTACCAAGACTGTGGTTAATGCTGCTCTTTTGCACCCTTTCCTTTAATGCTGCTTCTTACTAACTATTTTTCTCCTCCAGTTTCACAGGGGGCTGCTAGCAGTATAATACTATCCACAGTTCCACAGTTTATTACATTTAAAAAGCTACACTTGAATAATCTGCTTTTCTAATAAAGTCACGACAAGATTAAAAATGTGAATTTTGCAGAGATACCATGGTGCAACAGGTCCAGAAGCCTAAATTTTGTCCCGTAATGTATTCAAATAAAATTAAAAGGGGACGTAATGAATGAACATAATGACAATTAATCAGTTATATTTCCTGTGGCAAAGGGGATGAATTTGAATGCACATCTACATCTTTGTGTGGCTTCATATTAGAGTATATCAATGCTAACCTTGAAAAAGGGTAATGTGATAAAAAGCAAAGCCAACTCCGTGATGAAGGACAAAGAAAAATATTGTCTTGTCTCATGAACATAATATAATGCAAATTCCAACAGTCAACCAATGTTCATCAACTGAGGCCCATCCACTCAACATTAAACATTAGCATAATATTGCTTCTCCTGCTTATATCCTCCTGAGAACCAAGCAAAAAAGAATCTCCCCATTGAACTTTTTTTGTGATTTCCTTTCTCTCTGGAGCTAAAAGAGGCCACCCAGACAAGGACTTAGGGGTAGGACAGCTCAAATAAGTCAAAAGATATAGACCATTACAGATGACATAAATGAATAGGCTGGTTCTCAGGAGGATATGGATGAATGGCCAATGGCACAGCCTCTAGTATGTTTATGCTGTGCAGCTAAATGTAAAACTAGAAAGGCGGGACAGATTTCTATCTATCTATATCTATCTATATATATCTATATAGATATATCTATATCTATATCTATATATATATATATATTAGTCACCGCACTAGGTGCGGTGACTCCCAAGCTAGGCGAGTGGCTCCAGCAGATCCCGGGAACAACATCGGAGATCTCTGTCCAGAAGAGCGCAGTCCTGGGAACAGCTAAGATACTGCGCAGGACCCTCAAGCTCCCAGGCCTCTGGTAGAGGACCCGAGCTTGAAGGATAAACCGCCCGCAGGGGCGTGCTGGGTGTTTTTATATATATATATATATATATATATATATACATATATATATATTAGGGGTGCAACGATATTCGTATCGATATTGAACCGTTCGATACAGTGCTTTCGGTTCGGTACGCATATGTATCGAACAATACAACATTTGTAATTTATTTTATCAACTTTCCTTCTGACGATGCTGTCTGTGTTGAGCGCTCAGTGAATCTGCGTTCGACTACTCCGCCTAGGCTGCACTGTCGAGCGCAGATCCACTGAGTGCTCCACACAGACAGCATCGTCAGAAGGAAGAGCGCAGGGCACCTCCCCCACCCTCATTCAGATCTGGCGTTTGGAATTATTTTGGTTTTCATGTGACGTATGACCCTGAAGGTAAGCGAGTCATGGACTAAAGTAAAACAGTATGTTGGATGTGCCATGCAATGCTCAATTACATGGGTGGGAACTAGTGTGTTAGCGCAGTTAGCTCGTTAACGTGTTGGCCGTCTAGCCCAGGGGTGCTCAATACGTCGATCGCGATCGACCAGTCGATCGCAAAGGTAGTATTGGTAGATCGCATGGCATTAAAAAATAGATGCCAGCCTATCATCCATCCCGTCACTTGATTGATACAGGGAAGCCAGTCAGATGACAGCAGATTTTTTCTGACGCTTAGGTCGCTGCGCATGCGCAAACAGCGGCGCGAAGTGTAGTAAAACTGACAAGCTAGTCAGCGAGTTAACTCCAATTTTTAGCTCTCGGTTTTTTCTCTTAAACCTGGCCGTCAGCAGCTACTGTCCGGACTATGCATCCCTGGCTGATTCAATTCAGTGCAAGTCATCAGAGTAAACTCAGGTAATGACAAAAAATTTACATAGTTAATTGTGTTGTGAAATATTGGATATTGCGGTTATGCATGTATATACATTGTAGATATAAAGAATCCTCAATATATTTATAAATAAGTATATGTTTTGGATTTTTGTAGTGGGTAGATCATTTTGACTTGGTCATTTTATAAGTAGCTCACATGCGGAAAAAGTGTGAGCACCCCTGGTCTAGCCCCATGCACGGGGCGATCGGCGGTAGCTCGTTAACGGAGATTTACCGTGTTGTGGTGTTAAGGTCATTTCAACGAGATTAACCTGAAAGCACTAGTGGGAACACAACGAATATGACTGCACATTTACGCCGACATCATCCTAGTGCAAAGACAAAAAAAAGCAAGCATGCTACTAACTTTAGCCGAGTCATTTAGACAGCTGTTAGCACATGATTCTCCTTATGCTGCTGAGAATATAGCCCAGAAGAAGCGGATAGTATAGCTTTTATTTTGGAAAGAGCCATTTCTCTGTAATAAACTCTCTTTTCCAAAGATGAGTGATTCCTCAATCAGATACAGGGCTTGCAATATCGCTAGCCCGACGTCCTGGAGCTAGCGATTTTTTCAGTCGGGCTACCAAAATCTATCTCTTCCCTGCCCGTTGGGCTATTGTAGGAAGGAAAAATATATGTCAATGCTTTTGCATTCTTTCAGAAATGTAGCTGGGTAATTATGTCATTGGCATCGGTGAGCCACTGTCAATATGTGACATATTGAAATCGCGTTTGAATTTGCGCTTGTTTTTTTGCTTTCACTTTGCAATCGTGCGAACTGTGTATAGAGAGCGACAGCACTGATCTGTGAGTGATGATAATTTGTGCACCAATTCCTCTGACATCGTCTTATTAATCGTTAGCTTACTATGCAAACATGACAAGTGAAATCTCCCGCAGCAAGCTTAAACGTGTGAGAGGTTGATCGCGCAGAGAATCGCTGAGCTTATGTGAGTGCGCGTGTAAAAGCAGCAGTATATATATTTTAGTTCTGCTGAGCCAAATAAGACAGGTCAGGGTGAAGAAGTGACAGCCAAAGAAAAGCTTACCACAAAACGGAAAAGTTATGACAAATCAGACTATAAGGCAAAAAGAAAGTGCAGCTTTATGGTTTCATGGACAAAATAATTTCTGTGGCTGCAATATGATGAGCTAAATAACCAGGGATGCACATAAGTGGTCCGCAGGTGCGCATTCGCTGTCAAAATAAAAAACACGCACAAGGGTTAGGGTTAAATTTAAAAACTGTACTTTTGAGTTAAAATATATATTTATAATTTTAATAAATGACAAATTAAAAAGGCATGAACATTTTTTTTGTATCGAAAAAATATCGAACCGTGACACCAAAGGATCGAACCGAACCGAACCGTGAATTTTGTGTATCGTTGCACCCCTAATATATATATATATATATATATATATATATATATATATATATATATATATATATATATATATATATATATATATATATATATATAAGATCCATCATGATTATAGACAAATTAAGCTTGGTTACAATGAGACGTTTACCTGAAGGTGATTATATCAAAGTTGCCAGTGTGGAGGCGAGCCATCAGCATCGCAAGCTCATTGGCTTCCGAGCCGCTGTTGGTCAGATAAATCACCTGGATGAGAAACCAGAGAGGACACATTTTAACAACAGCCTTCATACTAATTAGATTCATGGACTGTAGCAGAGCACCTTAAGAGGATCAGGTAAGTAGGGGGCCAGTTTGTCACAATACTCATGCAGTTCAGGATGGATGTAGATGTTAGTAGTATGCCACAGTTTCTTCAGCTGCTTCTGTATCGCAGCTGTCACTTTTCTATGCAAACAAAGGTCAAAGTGGAAAGAACTGAATGAGCCAATTTTGTATAAACAACTGAAATCAGAACAAAAACCATACACGGTGAAGAAGAACGGCCTTACGGGTGGCAGTGGCCCACACTGACGGTCGCCACACCGGCAAATAAATCCAAATATCGCTTCCCATCCACATCCCACAGCCACTGCATGTAGCCCTGGTGGATGAACACGGGCTTCTTTAAGTAAGTTATCTTCGTGGTCATGGGGTTGCAGTTCTGCTTGCGGATCTCCATCATCTGCTCTTTGGACATACCCTAAAAATACGCAGAAGAGATGTTACAGAGTGGGAAGGTCATAACTTTTTTATTAGTGTTAGCACAGTAGTACATTTAAAGCATAAAAGAAGGACTTCCTGATTTCTTTGTCTATAAAGCTGGTTTTACATACTTTGGCGGTTGTTATTGGAAGACATTGGACAGAGTTTATTAAAGCAAAAGCGTCACGACCATGTGAGATAACAGTTGCAAAACTTTACATGTGTGTAGTAAAAATGGAAAATTCAAAGATGGGTGTGGTCTGCCTTATGATTCTGAGTAAGGGTGCAATAAGGTCCAGGGTGCCTTGACACTTTACTATCCTTGTATGTAACATGTAATATCCTAGACAATGGCAGCAGCTCGGGGGTGAACTTGATCCCAAAACTAGTGAAGCCAAAGAATCATTCAAAGATTTAAACATTGACTTTGGTGCACTAATAATCAGCCGGCTTGGGGCAGATACTTTAACTGTTTAGTAAGTACTCGTATGTAACATTACAATTAGATTTGGGTTATTGACAAAATCCTCTATAATATCCAGAAAGGTACATTATGGATGGAGTCAGACAAAGTGGAAAACTATCGCATGGCCAGAATTTTTAATTCTGTTTGCAACTCAAGGACACAAAGGCCAAAACAGTGTCGGACCATCATTCATCGCACCATACAAGAAGCAGTATCAGTGATTGGAATTGGAGTCCCACTGGTGACTTGCACATTTGCGAAGGAACCATTATTGCTGAACTATGAGGATCCAAAACCCTATGTGAGGTAAGAATCAGAAAATCACAATTAGTGTCGTTGATTCCAAAATGCACACAGAGTTGTTGAAAACAGAAGCAATGCAACTTTTTTCAAGTATTGTTGCTGGCATAAAATTATCTTTTGTCTTCAGAAAAGTCTTCATTCTCTGTGGCATGGATTCAACACCACCAGCCCCAGAGGAGTGCTATTGTTCCTATGGCTACTTCACTACTGTTGATGTGTCTCTCAGGTAAATCTCACAACTGATCAAAAGAGTTGATACTTGTGTCAGTCAGAAGTACAGATCTCTTGCTTATCTAAATAATGTCCAGCACAGCATTGGTATTTTCAGTAAAACCACTTCAGACTTATTTCAGATACGTATAAAAGAACAAGGCCAGTCGGACACTGTCAGCAGTGAGATTCAGTTGAACCAAATAGAAAAGCATCTTCTGTGTCTTGTATCACAAGAATACTATACATATAAAATGTAAAGTGATTTAATGTAACTCTTCCCTTCATTGGCTTCCTGTTAAACCCAGAATTGAATTCAAAATCCTGCTCCTCACATACAAGGTCTTAAATAATCAGGCCCCATCTTATCTTAATGACCTTATAGTACCATATCACCCTATTAGAGCACTTCGCTCTCACATTATAGGCTTCCTTGTTGTTCCTAGAGTACTTAAAAGTAGAATGGGAGGGAGAGCCTTTAGTTTTCAGCCCCCTCTTCTGTGGAACCAGCTTCCAGTTTGGATTTGGGAGACAGACACTATCTCTATTTTTAAGATTAGGCTTAAAGTTTTCCTTTTTGGTAAAGTATATAGTTAGGGCTGGACCAGGTGACCCTGAATCCTCTCTTTCTTACATTGCAAAAGGTGTATGCGACTATGCTACTATCCTGTCTTTCTTCTCTCACCCCAACCGGTCGCGGCAGATGGCCGCCCCTCCCTGAGCCTGGTTCTCCCGGAAGTTTCTTCCTGAGTTTTTCCTTCTCAATGTTCAGTTCAGTTCAGTTCATTTTTATTTCAAACATTTCAAACATGTGCCTTCACAATCATTACAAAATATCATTCCATTATTTGTTTGAAAAGGAGTAGGCTGAAGTATTTACTTATTTGTCCCTACCCCCTCAAGTTTTACCTCTCATTCATTTAATTTTTTTTTGTCTTAAATTAAACAAACAACATATGAAACATATGAAACATATGAAGTAAAACAAAACATAACATACATAAATCAAAACAAGAAATTAGCAAGCCCCACCACAGTATAGTTTCTTTCATATGAAAAATACAGAATGTGTATATTTGCAGATACACAAGTTATGGAAAAACAACAAAACAAAACAAAACAAAAAGTCGTAAAGTGCTTGCTCATAGGGGGTCATATGTTTGTTGGGTTTGTCTCTGTATGTATTATTGTAGGGTCTACCTTACAATAGAAAGCACCTTTAAAAATAAATGAATAAAACTGAATTGAATTGATGTAATATATATTTTTTCCTGTTCAAGACACCAGGCAGGAAGCAGTGCTGATTTCTCAAGGGACTGTATCGTCAGCTCCTAGGCGCTCTAGCAATAATAATTTAATATCAGTAAGATTCACCAGATGGTAGTAAGACCTGTTCTGATGTGTGGGTTAAAGTCTGTGGCACCAGCAGAAACACAGCAATAACAGGTGGAGATGACAGAGTTGAAGATGCTAAGATTTTTATTGAGAGCGACCAGGATGGATGGGAAATGAGTACATCAGAGGGCAGTTTAAAGTTTAAAGTTAGAGAGGAAAGGCTGAGATGGTTTGGACATGTGCAAAAAAGGAATAGGGGAAATACTGGTCATGAAGATGAAGCTGCCAGGCAGGAGGGAAAGATGAAGACCATATATTTAGGTCTTACTAGGTCATGGACTTGGGCCAAACCTTAAATAGCTTCCAGTGAGGCAAATCCTCCCACTTTCACCTTAAGAAACGATAAGGAATTTTAGGACTTGCCGTGGCATGATTTAGTACGGTATGTACAGACTTCTCTGAACACTTGTTTAGACAGCTGCTGCTGAATGAGAAAGCCATAAGTAGAATCTTCACTGAGACGAGGAAAGACCAAATCAGTGCAGTTCTTACATTATTACACCAACTTTCTTTGTTTGGCTAACAAAGCACTAAATTTGTTAGGCCCAAAGTAAATTTCTAATCTGCTGCTCCACTGTGAACCATCTCAGAGATCATCTGGGAAAGATCAGCTTACCTCATAGAAAAATGTATCTGAATTTCAGGAAAACCTGAGATTGGCTCTGGCCCCGGTCTTTGGGGATTCGTATGTTTCTTTTTATATTTGATGACTTTCTTTTATTTGTGAGAGGGCTTGCAGAAGAACATGAATGTGCCATCACTTCCTACCTTGTATTCCTCTGGTTTGAAACTGCACGGGGGCATCTCTGGGATGTCTACCGTACAATATTTGATGGCTGATTTCTGACGTGCTGCTCCTGTTAAAAAAGAAAAAAGAAACATCAAAATGCATGAAGAAAAGTGAAGAGCATAAGCTTTCGGGTTTCTGAAGCACTCTGTGAACCAATCAAACTTTTACCGTGGCATTTCTGTGACATTTGAGAAAAGCCTTTTTGAGTGTCTTATAGCAATTGTATTCTTGGCCCCTTCATTGTAGTCTGGCAATCCTTTCAGATCTTCATTTTATGGTGAATTGTCATTCGATTTCTGAAAAAGCAATTCAGAAAACGGAAAACAGTGCCCTTAAGATCTTCAGAATAATGCAGGTCTAAAATGTGCTCCGTGACCTTTGTTGTTTTCCTGATTTTCTGTATGTTTTAGTTAATAGTTAATCAGGTTAAAACCTGGTTAGTGCTTTACCACATTAACTTCACATTGTGTAACAGAGGAAGCATATCCTTTCTGTTTTTCAAAGACAAGAACATTTAATAACTGGACTGGCACACGTTATACGAGCTAACTAGAATTCCTGCTTTTACTCAGACTCATTTAAAGGCATATTGAAGCTGATGCTAGCAGGATATCTACTGTATATACAGACTGAAGATGGGGACCAATGATTAGTGCCATCAATTCAGTAACAGAGCAAATATAAGATATGGTCACACCCTCCTATTCTTTTCCTACATTTGATCATTTTGGAAATAAAAATGCCATCAGTTTATCCCTTCTTATCTTATAAGCTGTTTTTGTGGCGGGTCCGTAGTGAAGCGTTTCACATATTTCCACTAACAAGCAAAAGATCACAACTTTGATTGATTTGCAGACACAAATCCCTCTGGGAGTTGTAGTTCTAGTCTAAAACAAATCTGAACAAAGCAAGTATGAATGACGGAGCAGCTGAAAGTAGCTTCTAATGAGATTAATGAGATTCTAATGAAATCATGGTTTGTGAGATCACAGTGACCTCTGCCCTTGACCACCAAATACTTAGCAGCTCACTCTTGAATCCAAATGAAATGAAATGTGAAATGTGCCTGACACATTTGGTAGATTTCACTGTAAAAAATCTTATTTGAGCAAAGACCAGCAGAGTTTATGTACAGATAAAAAAACAAACACTTTAACACCTCGGATGATCTGTGCTATACATTTGGAACTTTTTCCCACCTGCAGTGTTGGGGAGTAACGGAATACATGTACCGCCGTTATGTATTTAAAATACAAAATATGAGTAACTGTATTCCGTTACAGTTACCGTTTAAAAAGGTGGTATTCAGAATACAGTTACTTTGTTGAAATAAAGGGTCTTTTCCTGTTTCATATGTTTGGCTATGTCCTCTCTATTTTTGGTTTCCACGCCCCAAACAAAACGCGCATTAAGAGGCTCTAATGCCTGGGTGTCAATCTCGCGGCCCATGTCACCCCTACTTGCGGCCCGCATAATGATGTGAAGAAATATTTTAAAAAATTATTCACAAAAATGATTTAATATGAAGGCAATAGGCAGAGTGTTACAGGCATCGCCCTAAAGAATGTAGCCTCATGGGCAGTGTAGTCCGTGCTGCAGCGAGAATGGACTGCCATACCCGTTATGTGTCTGTGAGCGAGGGAGGGAGAAAAAGGAAAAGTACGAGTTGTCACCGAGCAGAAACGGGAGCTGGAAGCATGTAAATATAATAATAACCACTGCAGCCAAGAAGAGTGCCTGACGAGCCCAGTTTTAAGTAAGCTATTAAGACTCGACTGTACACCGTGTTCCTGTTTTCCTCCCAAACAATAAGTTTCGTTGGAGCAGCCTTTCAACGCCTCTGTCTGTCTCTCGCTAGCAAAGTTGACCCAGACAACAAAGTAAAGCTACGAGCCCGACACGGAGCCTGACATGTTAGCCAGAGGTCCCTTTACTATGGTTCGGAGCCGCGGACCTGTTTTACATACGCGTGAAACAGTTTCCTATACGAGATCGCTGCAAATATATTCAGATTTAAAAATCTAGTTGGTGTTGGTATGGCAAGTAAGCTTCAGCAAAAGTAATAATTCACACAGCAATAGTACATTCATGTAGTTGTAAAAAGCATGATAATATAATAGGTAATCCAAAGTATTCAGAATACATTACTCTCATTGAGTAACGTAACGAAATACGTTACAAAATACATTTTGGGGGTATGTATTCTGTAATCTGTAGTGCAATACATTTTAAAAGTAACCTTCCCAACACAGTAGTCTTGATTTTATATCTGTTTTAGGAGTAATACACATATATTGTGTTTGTCCTGCAGCTTGCATTAACAGCAATTTTACACAGATCACGTAGCCCTGAAAGTACTTTTAATAAATCATGAACCAACAAGCAGAGAAGTTTAAGTAGGAAAAAGTCAAGTGTGCTCCTGGTTACATAAAGGCTATCTAATGGATCATCATGACAAACATTTCTTTTGTCCTTGGCTCATCTCCATGGTAACTTACCACTTCCCAGGCGAAATCTGGCCAAACTGGTTAAACAGCTGGACTGTCCTGTTAAAGCTGCACACTGGCCACTTATGCATGAGACCACTTTATACATGTTGAGCAAACACACACACAGCAGCTCTTCTCCCTTCACCGTTTTACGCCAACCTGCAGCTTTGAGCTTTTTCTAAGATGTAGTGTCCCGCAGCGTCTCAAATGGATAACCACTGTTAACCATTTGAGATAGTAGGTTGGTACTGGTTCTTGCCAGATTACGAGTACAGAAGATGCTCTTAGGCAACTGGGACTGTAAGGGTTTGTTTTGCTTTTATTTTTTCTAAATCCTGCTGTTCAGGATCACTTTCTGTTCAGGTCGAGGGGCAACCGTGGCTCAGGGGGTTGGGAAGCGCATAACCGGAAGGTCGCCGGTTCGATCCCTGGGCTCTCTGTCCTGGTCATTGTGTCTCTGTCCTGGTCGTTGTGTCCTTGGGCAAGACACTTTACCCTACCGCCTACTGGTGTTGGCCAGAGGGGCCGATGGCGCAATATGGCAGCCTCGCTTCTGTCAGTCTGCCCCGGGGCAGCTGTGGCTACAACTGTAGCTTGCCTTCACCAGTGTGTGAATGTGAGAGTGAATGAATAGTGGAATTGTAAAGCGCTTTGGGTGCCTTGAAAAGCGCTATATAAATCCAATCCATTATTATTATTTTCCTCTACTTTAATATTCTCCTAATTAATAAGTTTTTATTTTACATTTTGAAAGTCACAGCTCTTCCATATGTGAACCCTAATACTCAGCTAAGAGGTTCTCACCCCACATTGCATTCAAGGATAAATTATAGCCGTGTGTAAAGGTTGATCACAGTATGTGGAGGTGAGATTTCAGAAGACTCAGTTGGACTTATTGCAGCATTAGTACCCTGTAGGTTGTCTATTCAAAGCATTTAGGCCAGGATGGACAGAAATGTTTTTTAAAACATTCAAAAATTCGGTTGTAGTTGCTTTTTTATCTCCTGCAGTACGGTGTACAATCCAGACAGACAGACATTTAACATGTTAAAAAGAAGAACAAAATTTATTCCCCAGGCCAGTATTAAAACAATAGAAGAGAGAATTACACTTAACAATAACTTGCCACTCATGTAATAAAAACACACACATAAACCGATAAACTGCAGGCACTCAGTCCATGAACCTCACAGTCTCATGTTTCTTTTTGTTTCCCTGGATGTCATTGCTCGGTAATCACGGTAACATTTGCCTTGCTTTTTAATGTTCCTTTTCTTTTTCTGTATATTTCCAAGCATTAGATGCCTCAGTCATTTTCATATCAGCTTTGGTGCACACAGAAGCATGGCTTTAGGGACTGTGATCACTTTCTGTTACGGCATGAAGTTGCAGCATATTGTCTCCTCTGTAACACAACAGTTTTAAGCCACAACTGACTGCAGAGAGGACGCTATATATATTAATAAGCACTGTTGTCTTGCCGGTCCCTGGCCTCCTGTGTGAGGTTCCTTTGCATACTCTAGCTTCCTCTCACAGTCCAAGGACATGCATGTTGGTTTAATTGGTGACTCTAAATTGGCTCAGGATGTGAGGTAGATAAAGTGTTTTAAGTATGAAATGTATAAATTCCTTGAAAGCACTATATGAATGTATGGTCTAAAGCACTTTGAGTGGTCAGTAAGACTGAAACAGTGTTATGTAAACATGAGTGCGTCACAGTAGAATAAGATTTTGAAAGTACAGCAGTATTCCAGTTTGCAGAGTGCAGCAGGGTTACATGGAATCGTAATGCTCCTCACAGTGATTCAGTGAACAGTAACAGTTATTTCACTTGTATGCTTGCAATGAAAACAGCTGGACACTATGTCAGTGTTTCCAGAATATCACGTTTTATTGGTCTGTGGAAATAGGATTTTATCCATTTATTTACACTGATAACAAGATAATAAATCCACTGTCAGAAGTAAACATCTACATGCCTAGTAAGATGATTAAGTATAACTTGCTGAATAACCAGATTTGGTTTTGGTTTCTAGCTTTCATTATTATTGTGGTATCATAAGTAATAAGCAAAGCATCGCTTTATAAATGATCATACACAGTTATCAGATATAAAAGAGCAAAATGAACTAAAAGTTAGTTATCAATTTTATCAGTGAGGCCGTTTAAGTCTTTGTTATAACAAAATCATTAAACATAATTAGAAAATGTCATCTTCTTAATCACTATACAAAGGTAAAAACAGAGATAATGAGGTTATTAAGATTAATACTGAGACTTCTACTACTCATATTGAAAAAAGGTCACCTCTGGCTGACCAGGGTCTCTTTAACACGGAGCAATCCGTCTGACCTTTTCCAGGCTTTCATCTTCTTTCCATGTAGTTGCGGACAGACTTGTCAAAGACTGCCGTGAAGAAATCAACATCTTCCTTTGTGATGCACATGGGGGGTTTGATGCGGAAGGTCTTAAAGAGTGATAAAAGCAGAACAACAGAGATTATGTAGCATCAGTGATTTAGACTGTTAACAGGAAAACACAAGACTTTATCACTCATCCATAATAATGTTATAGGTTTGGAACAGTAGACACCGTTGTATTGAATTATCCATCATTTGGGGGGTGGGGGGCATACAGAAAAGAAAAAAATACTTAGATATAAAAATACATTTTAGGTGAACCAAACGGCTTATACACAGCAATTTCTCTTTTTCAGTTAACATCAAGTTAAGAAGTGAGTCCTGTAGGATTCTGGACTATTAAAACATCATGATTTTTTCTCCTTTACGAAAATAATCAGTTTTCTGCTACCACAAAAATACCTGCAGCATGTTGTTTTCTAAAGCCATAAATAGAAGAACTAAATAGCAGTGTTGACATCACAATGTCTCAGTAAAGCATGATGAGGAGAGCTGGAGGCACAATTACAGACAGAGAAATGAAGAATTCCAAAACCAACATTTTCTGTAATTTAATGTATTATCAAAGTGAGCTACTGCTCAGATGTCTGTTTTAGATCCAAGGTAAAAAAGAAAAAGGAAAGTAAGCAAAATGACAAGTGTGCTTGAATTTTAGAAAACGATTAGGTTTGTGCTGCAGACACAGCATGTATTGGTGCCACACTGCAGTCTAGCACATACATGAGTATACAGAAGGTTAGAGAGTGGGTGAAATTACCTGTCCATATATTGCTCCTTTCCCAATCAGGACTCCCATGTCCTTGACATCCTCAAAAATCTCAGCCATTGCCTCAGGGGGTAGCGGATCTCGGCTGGCCTACACATAATAGACAAAACGGATGTGGGTGGATGTTTTGGTAAGCACAGTAATTTATCCAGCTTAATTACCAGGATAATTTTACCAAATGGCTAGTCCTGAGTCACTTTAAACATAGAAGGAGAAATAAATATTTGCCTGATGCACATGGTGCATCACTGATAAATTCTATGAGATGTGGTGTGTGACAGTATACGTCATACGTAACATTATTTATTCTTTAAAATAAGGACAAATTGTTCTTTATTCTTTATATCCCTAATCCGTAATCTTAAACAATAAACATTACACGTAAAAAAATAGTATATGTATGTGTACCACCCAGTGTAAAGTTTATGTCACATCTGTCCTATATTAAGAGCATTAGTACTTACCAAAAATCTTTTTTTTAACATTTCTGTAAAAGTTAATCCACCAGTATGTGCAAGCGCTTTAACCAAAATGATATTTTTAATGTTAACATATAATAAATGTTTTTAATCCACCAATTTTCAATTTTACAGCTTTATTAAAAAAAGAGAAAAAATAATCAAGAAAATAATTATTTTTTGATTAAGATGCCAAATTACAGTTATTTACTTGGATTCCTGAGCAAAAAAGTAGTTTTTAGTGGTCGGATGTTATGCTTGATTAATTTCTGACTGCCAGTGTGCCAAAATGGTAAACTGCTGAGAACTCGCTGAAAAGGAAAGCGTCTGTATGAAATCACTCCGTGATGCTGCATGGTCTTTGAGACAAGTAGGGCAAGACATAAAGTGTTCTCACAGAGCGGTCAAGTGTGCTTTGGAGGCAGAAAACAAAATCAGAAAACAAAAGCTGACTGAAGCAGATGTCAGACACCTCAAGGTTTGAATTACTAGAGATAGAAAGAAGGCCACTGCTGATCTTCAGACAGAGATGAGCTTCTAAATCAGAGTCTGAGAGGCACTCCAGTGTGACCACAAGCAAAGGACTCAATGAATAAGGCTTAAAGGGAAGAATAGCTGTTTAGAAGACCTTATTCAGACTTGCAAACATCTCAGAACACCTCAGAATTGCCAGGAAGCATGAACACTGTACTGCAAATGACTGGACGAAGGAAGTCTAGACACAGAAATCCAAGTTTGGACTTTTTGGTCAACACCAAAAAGTTGCAGGTAGGTGAGGACTGGTGATTCGTGAACAGACTGGCTGAATGACTGAATGGCTGACTGAGCTGAAAGCACACACGGCAACCACAACATCACAAGACACTGAACTTAAATACACAGGCTGAATGATTAGTGATTAGGGACCGGTGAGTGAACAGCTGAGCTTAATCTGACTAATGACACATGGAAGTAACTGGAACAGCAAAACAGGAAATGAGAACGTGTGACAAAATAAACTGAACATGAACAAACTGAGAACACTGGGTGAACCACCCAGGAACACTGACATTAGTGAATCATAAACAAGGTCTATCTCAACATCCCAGAATCCCTTCTGGACTGAAACCGACTGGTTGTGGGTTTATATACCAACAAAAAATGATCCCAAACATCCTTCAAAGCTGTGCAAAGACTCTTTGACCAAGAAACAAGAAAAAGGAAGTACTCGAACTGATGGAGTGGCCAAATCAAGGCCTATAATGGACTCAAAGATAGACTCTACAAAAGTTTCATTTACAGCAGGTCTCTCGGGCTAGTTAGAAATGATCTGAAAGTCAATATCAAAAGAGCCTGTCAAAGTGCACCAAGCTAGCAAGAATGCAAGCTGTTCAACGCCTAAGGGGGCATTAAGTCTTTTGGTTATTATACGTAAGTAAGGACTATGTAGTTGTTTGTTGAATAACTAATATAATTTTTAGTTTTAAGCAAGTTTTGTGTGACAAATTTGTAAAATATTTGTATTTCCTTGTTTCTACACTGTTACAAAAAACATCTTAAATAAACGGTAATATTCCGGCAGCTGGGGCGCCAAAATACTACCGTAAAATAACAGAAAATAACTTCCTCATAAAAATACGTTTTTTCCAGTAATGACAATACAGTTTGTTGTGCTAATTTTACATGGGATTTTGCCTTTTCCAAATGCTTTTAGACATTAAATTAGGAACATGTTAATGTGATTAAACAATGAAATCATCTATAAATAGGAAAAATACTAATGTTAAAAAAACGGTAATATTCCGGCAGCTGGGGCGCCAAAATACTAGCGTAAAATAACAGAAAATAACTTTCTCATGAAAATACAGTTATTTTCAGTAATGAAAATAGAGTTTGTTGCGCTAATTTCACATGGGATTCTGCCTTTTCCAAGTGCTTTTAGACATTAAATTAGGAACATTTTAACGTAACAATGAAATTACCTATAAACAAGGTCAATGAATGTGGCAATATGAATCATAATACGTAAATGTATAAATATACAGTTAGCAGTTGGTTTAAATAATAATGGATTGCATGCCCTGGGACAGACTGACAGAGGCGAGGCTGCCATATTGCACCAGGTGAAGAGTCTGGACCACGGACACAATAGCGAGAGTGTCCGAGCCGGGGCTCGAACCGGCAACCTTCTGATCACAAGGCGAACTGCCAACTCTTCAGCCACGATCGCCCTAAATAGCAACGATAATAATACTTATGTGATGTAACACAAGCTTATAGGAATCATGTTATATACTTTTCCATAGCATTACATTTGAATTCAACAGTTCGATCTTTCAAATAACGGACAGATATTTGTGAGATCATGATACATTTGTGAATGTATTTTTACAATCTAAATATGCATATGTACAAAAAATATATTTAAAAAACAAGTAAATTGTGTTTTACTATATTTACAGTGATGTTATGTTATTTTACCTTTGACATGTAAAATCACAGTCTACTTATGTAAATTTCATGATATTCTAGAAAGACAGTACTATTTTTTGGAACAGTGTAGGGTGGTCTAATAATCACAGTATATGGTATAAGACAAGAATGTTGAAATAAATTTAACATGTGTCTGTCTGTCTCTGTGGTTGTATGGTCTACCTGTTGTGTCAAGGGAGTCTTGTATCCCCATTCAGTCTTGTCTCTGCATTTCTTTACCGTTTCCCTGTGTCAAGTTTGTATGTCTTAAGTTTGGGTCTCTGTCTCATGTTGTTTCCTGTTTTTCTTTAATAGTCCTTCATCTTGTGTGTGTGATGTTCCGCATTGCTTCCCTTGGATTGTTAGTGGATTCTGTTCACCACGTTTCCACTCTGCCCTTACCTCATGTGTGTAATTAAGTCTTCAGTTTTCTTTAGTTTCTGATGGCAATCTCCCCTCTACATGTCCAGTATTTCCTATTCAGGGTCCTAGTCTCTGAATAATTAAGTTTCCTGTATTCTGTTTCTCGTAAGTCTAAAAATAAAGCTGCCTTTAAGTTTAGTCCAGTTTCTGAGTCCTACATCTGGGTCCTAACCCGGCCTGCTTCACACAACAGCTCATGACAACATGTACCAAAGTAAGGACACAAATGTCTATGACAAACCTTCTGAAAGAGCATACAGACAGGAATTCTTTTCAGCTTTCAAATGGAGTGAGTGAATGGATTTGAATTCATTTGTTTAACCTTGAATTATGTATGTTGAGAAGACACACACTCTGAGTGACTAAATATGGTTCACAACCTGCAGCCATGTTGCAAAAGAAAAAACATTTAACTAGATGGTTGGTACACAGATAAAAAGTAAATAAATGAATAAAGATGGCAGCAAAAAATAATTAAATAAATAAAAATTTCACTGACTATGTTTTTATATTTGGGATCTTCTGATTCAGAATGAAAAGTTCACCCACTTCATTTCTCATTACACTTTTTCTCCTAATGTTTATTTGTGTGGTTCATTCCAGAAACTGTGACTCGGTTTCTCAAAACTCCAAACGCAAACAAAGAGTTTGCTGCTTTTGTCAAAACCCCACACATCTCTTGCGAAATAAAAACAGCACTCAAAAAAACAAAACATGTCCTCTCTTCTCAAGACGGGTTCCTTCCACAAAAACAATACACACAGATATTACCTGATGTCTTCTCACAGACCATCATCCAAACACTGATGTGATAAATATAAAACAGTATCATCAAAAGTGCTCATGTATGTTTTGGTTTGGTGAGGTCATGCTACGTATTCAAATGATTTTGAGCACCTATATCCAAAAAAAAAAAGAATAATAAAAAAAAGGACCTATTTAATGTATATGTTGAGCAAATTTACTAATTTCACCATGTATTGCAAGTACAATGAGAAACCCTACACAGATCCCAAAGGGTAAGAAATATATGTGTATTACTGCAATACGTGTTTAGCTGAACTGACCAAAAAAAACTTCCTCATAGACCCCCTTTCACTCTTCCTCTTTGTTCTTCCTGTTTCAGCTTCTTGCCTAACACTTGAAGAAATGACTCAAAGCCTCTTTTATACTCTGACACATGATTAAATTGTTCTTCCAGTTGAGTTTGCAAACGTGCAGAAAGAGTTGGACCAATTTCTAAATCAGTGTGTTGCATTTTGAAGGCCAGTGTTCCTACAGGTGAAAGAAAGTGTGCTAAATGATGCACTTTGTGTTCAGAGATTTGCAAGAGTGTGATTTAGAATGACATCTGAGTAAAACAGGTGGGAATGTCAGTAGTAATATGTATGAGCTTTTTAACATGGCCTTCATAAATGGTAAGTAAAACAATACTATTACTGTATTTTATAAATGTGTATCATAGGATATTATAGGATATTCAATCTATTTTCTTTTCTAAAACAAAAGCCTGATTTTTAGGAGCACGTGAGAACGGCGCAGGATATGTTTCTTCAGAAACACACGATTTTATAGGTCAAAGGAGTCCTCTAACAAGCACAAGGTGTGTACAGAATTATGGCTGTTTAAATACATGTTTTTTGTTTTGTTTTGAAATTATGTATTAACTGGGCTTTTTCTCCGATTTGCAATCAGGATTAATAAAATGACCAAAATAACATTCAGACTCTGCGATCACAAGACCAAACCTTACGCCAGGTGTGTATACGAATGTCTGTATACATGTTTCGGAATTTAAAAATGGCACACATGCTGCAGAAAACAGTTAACTGGGGCAATGCTGGCCAACGCCCCCAGGGAGGCACAATGCAAATATGTATTGTATAAACATATGAGCACAAGGATCACAGCACCTTGTCTCGGACCATTTCCACACCGATCTGCAGGCCTTTTCCACGGACATCACCGATGATCTCATACTTGTCTCTGAGTTTCGCGAGCTCTGTCATCAGATAGGTGCCCACACGAAGGCTGTTCTGCTGGGTGTCGTCCTCTCTGATTGTCTGTTAAGGAAAAATGCAGGGTTTTTTTTTCTGTATTTCAGTGTCGCTGCTGTCACTGTTATCTTGAACAGGCTTCATTTAGAAAAGGTTAAAGAATTCCTACATCAAGCACCGATGAAGCCACAGCACAAGCCAAAGGATTTCCCCCAAAGGTGTTGAAGTGAAGCCCCTTGGCAAAGGAGGCTGCAATTTCTAAAAAAACCAAAAAAAAAAACCAAACCAAAACAACAAAAAATGAAAAAACAAATTCAAACCTCCAGCGACTGCTCCGTTCAAATTACATCTCAAAATATAAGATATATAAAATACTTTTGTGTTATCAAAAGTATTTTATATAAAAATGAATTCATGTTGAACTCTTTATCAACGTGATGCTAGGTCTTTTAGTATTGTTTAACACTAACAATCCAAAATGGATAAAAATGGGAGTCTGATGGTACTTTTCAAGGTAGCACATCAGTCATACAGCTACTATATGATAAACAAAGAGAGGCTCACATTGAGGCTCACAGCATTATTAATACAACGTTACAAGTCTCTCAGGGCTCCAGCAGCGTTGTTCTAATGGAACAAGTACTAGAAGCTTTTCTTCAAATCAATCTATGTCTTAGGTATTCAATGTGGAACTACTTTTTCCTCCTTGTCTCCTTTCCTCAATTTCTTGCTGAGAGCTTGGCTGAAGTGGTGAGTCAAAACTGGAGAGCCGATTATTTCATTCACTCACAATTTCAGTAAAAAAAGAAAAAAGAAAATATGGTCTGCTTGTTGCTTGAAAAGTATAAAATAATTAATAAATAAAAAAATACGTTTTCATGGTGTCCTTGTTTTTTTTTTTTTTTTTGATAAACTATAAATACATGTTAAATTGTTGAGTCTTCACATTCAAAAAGCTCCATCACCACCTGGCAGAAAGAGACAGATGCTGTCTCACCACGGCCAGTTACATTTTGCCAGTGAAAATAATGTATAATGTAATTAAATGTATTTGTTTATGTTTCTTGAGTATACAAGCAGATCTACAAACACTAGAGTATATTCTCACCTGGTGTGGTAACAACAGCTCCCATTGGGAATCCATTGCCAATGCCCTTTGCCATTGTAACCATATCAGGAATAACATCGTGGCCTTGGAAACCCCAAAAGTGGCTTCCTGTTCGTCCAAATCCAGTCTGGACCTGCCAGGTGAAAAACTGATGATTAAGTGATTTATTTATTTATTTATTTTTCCCCTTTTTGGAGTACTACAGTAAAGGAAGCAAAAAAAAAACAACAACCAAAAAACCTTAATTGTCCATAAGAATTTAATACCTATTGGGGGTGTTGTAGGAATCTGTAATTTAATCAAGATAATAAAACATTTCCCTTCAAACGCTGAGTCTCATTCACTAATCCTAGCCTGCAGCACTTTTGTCTTCCTTCCATATTCAGTGGTGACTCGAACAAAATACTGCCACAGACATACATTTTGGTGACTGTTAAATTATAGACGAGTGACATACTCTGAACATGACCTGTGAAACATTACAGTCACAGGGGGGTGAAGAATTGGAATTTATGATAAATCTTTTTTTAAAACATCTGGATGTTAATAATTGATGCAAGTGTGGCAATGTTCTTACACAGTTTCAGTCAGACTGGCTCACCTGTCAGGGAGGAGATAAGGTACATACTGACATATGTACATACACATGCTACATTATCGTAAGATGTGCATAGAAATGGTCTTAGAGTACGTACAAACTAAGTGCACACACAAAATAATTTGTTGTTTTTGGAGACAGAAATGCACCGCAATAGTGAAAAAGCAGGAGAATTTTACAACTGAAGAAACTGAAACAATAACGCCCACCTCTTCACTGAATTTCTTCAAGACTGAAGAAAAAAAATCCAGGGTTCAATATCGTGTATAAAATTTGGGGGATTTTTGGGCTTTTCTGTTTTATGTGGTTGTTGTATTGAAACAAGAATACTGAAAAGTTTTCCTATGAGAACAGGTTTTTCTAAACAAAGTTTATTAGAATAAATCCACCTACTCCTGCATTTGTGTGTAAAACTAGTATGTGTGGTTAAGGCACAGATGTGCAAACATAGTGTTTATGCCCACTGACTTGGTAGCTTATGAGTGATTGGCAGTTACTTTCTTATTTTTTAATGCATTTAGGAATATTTTATAACAATGCTTTACCATAAAGCACTTTATTTAAATGGAAATAACACAGCAGATTCAACACGTGTAGCAGCACATGTACTGATGTGCTTAATCTCCACTTTCTAATATGCTGTGGCAGGCTTAAAGATTTTTTTTAAGAATTTAAAAAACAAACAAAAAACTGACCCAAACAAAACAATGTAGCTAAAAAAAATTTAATTAGAAAACCTATTTAACATTTGCACTTAACCTCGTCAGCAACGCAGATTCCTCCTCGCTCTCTAACAAGTTTGTAAGCATCCTTAAGGTAGTTTTTAGGATACTGCACAGCTCCTCCCACTCCCTGTATAAAAACACACGTGCACATCCCACTGTCACATCTTAATTAACACAAACACAGCGACCACTCTGAACAAGGTAAAACAACAAACATAGACAGTATATTAACAAAGGCCTATTCTAAATTAAATCACGATCCATTCAGCGTAACAACGTGTTTAACCCCAAAAGAAAAAAGGAAATATTTAAAGAAACCCTAACCCTACAATTGAATAAAGTACCTGAATCGGCTCTCCAAAGAAAGCAGCTATTCTGTTTGGGACACTTGTAGCAAATGTCTCTTTGAGTTGTGCAATGTACTGTTCATTTGCCATGCAGTGACCTGTGGAGGGGGAACAACACAAAAAAAACTTTCTTGTCAGTTTAGATGGTTGGCTGATTCAGATATTATTTTGCAGCGACAGATGTTTGGTTTGTGCAGAAATCCATGAAATTGTGCTGACAATGGGACCATTTTCAAGTGGTCTAGTAGAGACAGGTTATTATTAACATTCCTGAAAGTGGTAAAACATTAAAAGAAGTAAATACTGAACAGCTGCCTTGTTTTCGGGGTTATAAGTAATCTGCCCTACTCTGTATTTTGAAAGAAGTGCATGTTTTTGAATCACAACTCAAAAGGGAAACAGAAAATTACAAAAATGAAAGTATATAATTTTGTTTAGATGCATGTGTCAATCAATAATGATCTATGCAAAACAAAGGACCCCCCCCCCCCCCCCGCCCCCCCCAAACAAAGAGATCTCCTTTTTTGTCACCTGGATACAGACAGACTATTATAAAAAATTAAAAACATCTCCCTCTTTTATTCTGTTTATTAGAACAGAACGGGTGAATTAGCGCTGAGCCACAAGTGCACATGTGTGTGTACCTTGGGCACAAGTGCACTCTCTGATGGTCTGAACGGGGGAGTCTCTACAGTGGCTTCCTCCCCAAGGCCCTCTGAACACATCGGGACACATGGTCTGTTCATTGGACAGAAATCAGGTCTGCTTATTTCAGTTTAACAGCACAAATAAAGCATCACCAAACTTTACTGCTGCGAAAGCATCGGCCACCTTCAGCCCATTTCAGAATTATATTTAATTAAGTAGATATAAAATGTGCAAATGAATTAGTTTAAATAATGCAAACATATTCAGTGACACACACCTTCAATACATTTTGACCTTAAATGTGTCACTTTAAGCCAATTATTAACTATCATAGGGCACCAGGGATCACTGAAAAGTTTGCTTAGAGTTAAAAATTAAAATTTTTTGACTCACTGACTACTCAACCCAACTGAACAACAAGGAGATTTGCATATGAGGTAATATCTTTTTGTGAGTAATGTTCGATTAAAAGTTGAAAAGATTTTCAACAAATTAATGCCAGTGTTTTATTGCAGTTTTTTCTTTAATTTGTTTAATTTAACTTGTTTATATGCGTCTTTATGCACTGAATGGGAAATCTTCCAGTTTTCAGATACAACAAAGTTTTTTTTTGGTTTTTTTTGCTGTCTTCTTGCAGTACCTACATTTGTGGAGTCAAAACCACTGGCAACAGGGTATTTATATGCTGCATTGGAAGTGAGGCCAATGGTCTGTGGACTGCCACCATGATATGACCCTCTAGAAGGCAAAAATACACATTACTAGCAACAATACCGCAATCCTCAACGTTGTTTTTTATGATTTACTTTAACTCTGTGCTTGTCTTTTCAGTGCCTCCAAACAGATAAAATAACATGAATTAATAGCATAAAAAAGGAGAATAGTAAAAACTGTAAAACAATAAAACAAACAAAAACCTGAGGCCGGTAGTACGAAACAAGATTATAGGATTAGCAAAGCCGCTTCAACATGAACAATTTCAATGTTACAAAGGTGTGGCATCATGACAATTTATATTGCACGTCTAACTAGATCAACAAGTATAAAGTAACAAGTACTGCCTACTGACAGTTCTCTGGAAAATAGCGGCAGCATTGCTGAAGGTTGCCTTCGACCGCTCTGTATGGCTACAAAAAGGTTTTTATAATTGTCTTAAGCCTTTGTTGTTTCCTTGTGAGCACCTGTGAGAAATATGGCAGCTCCGATGCAGTCTTATTCCTGCAATTTTCTGTTGGTTGCAAACAATTTAAAATTATTTTTTAAGTCTTAAAGATCCTTGAAACAGGGCACCTCCCTGGTCAGTTTGATAAGCATGCAGACAGCCTGACTTGTTTAAGTTATATCTGAGCATCAGAATCATAAGGAAACGTCACTTTTAACATGGCGTGGTTGTTGGTGCCAGATGGGCTGGTTTAAATATTTCAGAAACTGCTGATCAACTCTGCAGAAGAAAAAAGAAAATAAGCAGTGAGCGGCAGTTCTCTGGGTGAAAATGCATCGTTGATGCCAGAGGTCAGTAACTCAGATAAACACTTATTGCAATCAAGATATGCAGAAGAGCATAAAACACATTCATACAGCATTTATAATACTACACTACTTTCTAGTATAGCCAATCACACTTCTGCTCACTTTCTGCAGCTGTTGTGTTGACTTTAGTTTGTATTACATGTTTAACCTCTTTAATATTTCCAATCATGTCAGTTTTATCTTCCTTTGTAAAATGAGCTGCTACACTGTCAGTAGACCCATCCCTGTTTGTGATTGGTCATTTGCTGCAACACCACCCCCTTCATGCGAAACCCTGGGTCAATAACCACCTTCATGAGACTGATTAGGCTGATTATTCTGGGTATGTTGACCCTGCTTCGTAGTAAACAATGCCTATGAAGTTTAGTTACCAAAGCTGCCAAAAATCAAACATTTCTACAGAATTTACATTTTTCTTTCATCAGGAGGCGAGTAGGATGCCTTTGTTAGTCATAGAAAAAAGGAAAAAATTAGACCTTAAAGTAATTATATCGTTGTTGCCTGTGTGGAGACGAGCCATCAAAATTGCCAGGTCATTGGATTCCGAGCCGCTGTTTGTCAGATATATCACCTGGACAAGGAACAGACCAGCACACTGTTTAATGACAGCCTCAGCCCATGATGACAGCTAATTCAATGAAAAACTCAATATCTTACCTTTAGCGGATCTGGGAAGTGGGAGGCTAGTTTTTCACAATACTCATGAAGCGTTGGATAAACATAGATGCTAGTTGTATGCCACAGTTTCTTCAGCTGCTGCTCTGCAGCTGCTGTTACTTTCCTGTGAACAAAGACGCCATTTCATTCCCTCTGTGATAATATAATATGACGATTTAGTAATTAGAAAAGTACTTCAGCAACTTCCAACAAGTACTTTGCTAAATATGTTAGATTTATTCATTCAGAGTGTTTGCCTCAGTTCTTGTACAGTACTAAGCGCAACATTTCACAGTAACCTTTCAGTAACGTAGAACAATGGTTTCATAGTTTCTTTAGAAAATTCACAACCTAACTGGGCTTATAAAACTATAGCATCTAATCTATAACTTTCATAGCTCACTTGTCTGAAGTGCGGTACATATTGGTTGTTAGATGCAGACTGACCATTTCTGCAGGGATAAATCAGTAATTATTGATATTACCAGCTGCTGCTGTCTAATGCAACAGGTGTGTAATAAGATTAAAAATGTCTAGAAACAGCTGGAACCAACGAACTACCTTTGGCTTATGTTAGCATTTTTAAAAAAAATCTAATTTAAGGTGTTACTCATTAACAGATGTACAACAGTGAGGGAAAAAATCAGGTGGAAAGGAGGTTGGGGACTTTACACAGGTTCTGTAAAGGCATGAAGAATGCGGCGAGTATTTTAGCGCGTTGTGATGTTTTATGGAGTAGATTTGGTGCTGACATGTGGAAAATAAGTGATTTTCTTATTGTGTCCAGCAGAAAATAAATTAGCTTAGGCAAAGAGAAACCAGGAGACAACCTCAACCGGCGGGCCATGGACTAGGAGTCATTTGATACTGGGCCATGAGAGTTGAGGCTCGGCTATTTTTGTAATCGTTTTTTATCGTTAACTCGGATTCCCTGGGTCTTTTCCCGTGTGTTATGAATAAATCTTGTTTTTTTCGTACCGGTACTGGTTTCATTTAGTTGTATTTATCCGTGACACCTTAAAGGGCGGTCCGTGAAAATATTGTTGGACATAAAGCGGTCTGTGGCGCAAAAAGGTTGGGGACGACTGATGTAGGGCATTCTCTAAAACGACCAAGCTACTCGGGATGGTAGACAGACAGAGGTCTTATAGGAGAGGCTTACAGAATTATTAGCCTCATATTTTGGTTAAGTATTTCCAGAGTATCTGTTAAATAGAGCAAGGGATTTTTAAAACGAACATCTTTTAAGACGAACAAAAACCTAAACTATCGGTTTCCAAACTATTAGTCCCATGATGTTAATAGTCAAACATGTATCATATCTTCTTGGATAACAGTCTGCAGCAGATTTTGTTGTAGTTTTCAACAAATCTCCTGAGAAATACCAGCCCATTCTTCTTTGACTAATCTCTCAGCCTTCTCTAGATTTTATGGTCAATAGTCAGTAACGTTTACTTTGGTCCTCTTATGGTAGTTCTTCACCAGGAGCAACATCTGATTTGGGTTGTTGCTGTCGTGTTGAAAGACAAACAGCATAATACTCCCACCACCGTGCTTCACTGTGGGGATGGTGTTTTTGGGTTGTAAAGAACACACATGTCAGGCTGCGTGTCCAGTTTGCATAATCTTTCTCCAGGTTCTCCTAGCGTACTTCAGCCTGCCTTAAAGGCATCTCTACTTGTAGTGATTGTCTTCTTTAAGATTTTATTCTTTAGGTCATTCACTCATGTCTCAGCAGTTGTTCTGGGGTCTTTAGGCACATCTCTCACTAGTTTAATTTCCAGTCTTTAAAACCTTTCAATCCTGCCAGGTTTGTTCTGTACTGTGGGGCTTTTTCTATGAATTCCTTTATGACACTTCTCGCTCCAGTTCTTGACACTTTGGGATAACACACTGGGATAAGTTGTATTTCTATCTTCTGCTTTGTGAGCATCAATAATTCTTGAAGTTACAATTCAAGTTACAGCTTAAACCCTTGATTAAGTGTTTATGCTGTGCATACATTTGAAGATAACCTTGGCTGTAACTGGATTGTTGTAACTCTGAGCATTACAAAGTTAAAGCACATCATTGCACATTGGTCAATTTTTCAGGGAGCTAAGAATTACGACCCTGATAAATATCTTTTTCTGAAATAGTTATTTAATTAATTATCATTATTAAATAATGTATGCTTTCTTAAGAAAACGGGCATGTTTAAAAATGCTTTATTTTTTAAAAAAACCCCATGCTGTTACAATAGCACTGTATGCTGGGTGGAAAGTGGTGCATAAATGTTACAATAACCGACTCATGTCAGTGTCTCTACTTCATCCATCGGATGCCTGTGTTTGTTAAATACTTTTCCATGTGTTACACGGCAAACTGTAAAGGATCTTACGGGTGGCAGTGGCCCACACTGACAGTCGCCACACCAGCAAACAGATCCAGATATCGTCTCCCGTCCACATCCCACAGCCACTGCATGTACCCCTGGTGAATGAACACTGGCTTCTTATAATAAGTAACCTTCATGGTCATGGGGTTGCAGTTCTGTCTGCGGATCTCTATCATACGGTCTTTGGACATACCCTTGATAGAGACAAATAAACAAGATAAGGGTTGCAGAATGGGATGTTTATTTTTTTGTAACTGAGGTTTTTTACTACATTTATTCAGCCAACTAAGTACTGTTATTACTGAAGCGATTACATAATGCAAGGCCAAATGTATCAGCAGGAGTCTGCTCTTACCGTGTATTTTTCTGGACTGAAATTGCACGGGGGCATCTCTGGCACGTCTGTAGAGGGGGGCTTGAAGGCTGATTTCTGACATAATGCGCCTGTAAATTAATTGCAGCATGAAAACAAAAGAAGAAGAAGGGAAGAACAGCTGGTTGACAACCATAGAGCTCTCTATTTTATCTGGCAGAGGATGATCAAAGCTTTGGCGTGACATTACAGTGACATCATGTGAAACATCTTTCTGTTGACACAAATGCCAAATATTTAACACCCAATTACCAAATGTAATTTCTAATCATCAACAAAAAAAACCACACAAATCAGGTTTAAACTGTGTTTGCTTTTGATGCTACTGGTTTCATTTAATTCACACTTTTCAGCAATATTGAAGCCAGGATGGGACCACATTAAGATAACCTTTGACCTCATAGCACACTGATGTAATGCTGCCTGTTTGCTTGTTGTGAAACCTCCAGCAGACATCTACAATGGCATGGCTGTGACAGATCTTCAAATTGAGACATTATTAAAAGAAAGAAAAAAAATCGTTGAATCAATTAACTGAAATACGCTCCTCCTGCACTGTAGTAGCAACAAACCAAAAAGCATAACACACTTATATAGTGGGGGTAAATGTTGGAGCTGAAGCAGGGAGAACTCACCACTTGCCCGGTGGAAATAGGCCAAACAGGGCATTGAGCAGGACCCTCGTGTTAAAGCAGCACAGCGTCCGCTTAGACTCGATATAGCTTTATACATGGTGAGCAGGCACTGAGGGGGTACACGACAAGTGCTCTTCTTCCACCGTGTTGACAGTCAAAAGCAGCAGATAAGGCGGGTACCCGTTTTTCTTTCTCAAAAAAAAAAAAGAAAAAAAAAAAAGAGTGTTTGAAGTGGGCGGCGACGTCCCTCGCGCGCGCTCACAACGTCATGGTTTGTGAAGCACGTTTCTGAACTTTATGGCAGAAATATAGTATCATCAGAATTCAACTATTTTTAGACATTGAATTTATAACACTGAATTTTTTATCCTCCAAATTTCCCTGCAAAAATATTCACCTGCAAAAAATTCAACTCCAAAAATTCATCTGCAAAAATTCACCTGCAAAAAATTCACCATCAAATATTCACCTGCAAAAAATTGCACCTGCAAAAATTCAACTGCAAAGGTGACGAACTTGAATGACCCAAGCCAGAGCAATCAGCACTAGATCGAGTCGAGCGGCTCTCAGCCAATTAAATTACGCTGTTTGATCACATGACACCGTTAGCCAGCAGTGTGTCTCCTAAAAGAGAGCTGTTTAAAGGTGAGTGATTAAGTTTTTCTCCTAAATAGAGATCATTACAGAACGCCTAGTCCTACTTAAAATCCCATTCATTTTTCTTTCATTTTATCATCTACTCGAACTAAGTAAAACGTTTGACTAACTCAAAGACAATTTCCACGCCTCCCCTGCCTGTCTGCAGAGGCAGTTTTGAATTTAGGAGCAGCAAGATGGCAGCGGCAAACCCTGGCGGTTCTCCGGTAAGTATATTGTTTTTTTATCTTCAAGTTTGTCTTTTGAAACGTTATATTTATTTAAATCCGTTGCTCACGTATACAGTACACAGACGGGGTCTTTGCTCAACTCGTCTGAGGCGTGTCTCACTTAGCGCTACATGCTAGCATCCTGCTAACCGAGCTACCCTTTACATGCTGTGCTTTAGAAAATCGGATACTCGGTACAAAACCATACTCCGCAGATATTGATAGATAAACGAACACTGCAAATATAATGTTGGAAACGAGAACGGCCTTTGGTGAAGGGGTAAAATACACCATGAATAAAGCCATAGAGTGAATGGCTGCCATGGTTGCAGAACGGCCTGATTTAATAACAAGAATGGGGAAGAGTGAGGTGAAGTGAACCAAAGCCACAAAACACGGTCAGACAAGGCGGGAAAAGGGCAGTGATCTGTCCGTCACTATGAAGTTGGTGTGTGCTTTGGTGAACAAAAACTCGAGACCGGTAGCAGGAAGATGGGAGACTCGTGTTTCACTGGAATAGTGGTGAATTAAAACATCCCTTGTTGGGGAAATTTAGGTGTAAATGCATCCATACAGGCAAGACAGAGGCAGACCAGACAGTGAAGAAAACAAGGCAAACATTAGTAATATTAAAACGGAAATATAGGATTAATATAACATACAATTAGGGAAAATGTAAGGAACACAATGTAAATGATATTGTAAAGTCATTAAAACGGCATACTCTGATTAAAAGAAACATGTATTTAGGTAGGATAATAATAATAATAAAAAAACATGTACAAGATGGGTATGTATACTTGTACCCAGAATTTAACTATAAAGTTGTAGCATGCCAGACGATCTTGAATGTAACTTTGCTCCACACAAGTTTTATGGTAGACATATTCATATTGGTATCTAATAAATTATTAATTCTTAGATTTTATCGAACGTTAATTTATAAATTGTGTCTGTCTTTGTGTTTGTTTCAGATTATGCAAGATGAAATTATTCAGTCAGCAAGACACTTGCTGCAGTTGCTGACATCATCCAACCGAACTGCTGCTGTGATGAATCAGAATACAAGGTACTTTAGCAAGACTTATGAGTTAATGCTACAGTTAACTAAATAATTGTATGTATGTCTGACTGACTACAACGAATATGACTGCACGTTTACGCCGACATCATCCTGGTGCAAAGACAAGTGGAAGCAGACAAAAACAACAAGCATGCATGCTACAAACTTTACCAGAGTCATTTACACAGCTGTTAGCACATGATTCTCCTTATGGGGACCTGACATGTTTAATATTGTGGCGAGCTCAGACAAGGAGGAGACGGAGGTATCGTTTGGTCTTGCTTCCCGTGAGCTAGCCAGGGAGCACAGCCGTTTATTGACATCTGCAGAAGAACACTGCCGCTAGCTAACTGCTCAGCGCGGCAACCGCACAGCAACAACATCAACAACACACAGGGCGCCCTCTGACCCCGGAAGGACACACCGTCGCAGCAAGAGGGCGTCACCCGTCACTATGGCAACATAAACAAAACATAACTGTACAAACAGAACCCCAAACAGCCCTGACCCGCTATAATATGCTGCTGAGAATATAGCGCAGAAGAAGCGTATAGTATAGCTTTTATTTTGGAAAGAGCCATTTCTCTGTAATAAACTCTCTTTTCCAAAGATGGGTAATTATGTCATTGGCATCGGTGAGCCACTGTCAATATGTGACATATTGAAATCGCGTTTGAATTTGCGCTTGTTTTTTTGCTTTCACTTTGCAATCGCGCGAACTGTGTATAGAGAGCGACAGCACTGATCTGTGAGTGATGATAATTTGTGCACCAATTCCTCTGACATCGTCTTATTAATCGTTAGCTTATATGCAAACATGACAAGTGAAATCTCCCGCAGCAAGCTTAAACATGTGAGAGGTTGATCGCGCAGAGAATCGCTGAGCTTATGTGAGTGCGTGTGTAAAAGCAGCAGGATATATATTTCAGTTCTGCTGAGCCAAATAAGACAGGTCAGGGTGAAGAAGTGACAGCCAAAGAAAAGCTTACCACAAAACGGAAAAGTTATGACAAATCAGACTATAAGGCAAAAAGAAAGTGCAGCTTTATGGTTTCATGGACAAAATAATTTCTGTGGCTGCGATATGATGAGCTATATAACCAGGGCTGCACATAAGTGGTCAGCAGGTGCGCATTCGCTGTCAAAATAAAAAACACGCACAAGGGTTAGGGTTAAATTTAAAAACTGTACTTTTGAGTTAAAATATATATTTATAATTTTAATAAATGACAAATTAAAAAGGCATGAACATTTTTTTTGTATCGAAAAAATATCGAACCGTGACACCAAAGTATCGAACCGAACCGTGAATTTTGTGTATCGTTGCACCCCTAGAGTGTGTGTGTGTGTGTGTGTATGTATATATACATATACACATACACTCAACAAAAATATAAACGCAACACCTTTGTTACTGCTCCCATTCCCCATGGGATGGACGTAGAGACCTAAAATTCATTCCAGATACACAATATAACCATCCCTCCCAAACAGTGGTCACAAATCAGTCCAAATGTGTGGTAGTGGGCACATCTGCTATATTGAGATAATCCATCCCACCTCACAGGTGTGCCACATCAGGATGCTGATCTGACATCATGAGTAGTGCACAGGTGTACCTCAGACTGCCCACAACAAAAGGCCACCCTGGAATGTGCAGTTTTTTGCGCTATTGGGGGTCTGGGGACCCAGAACCGGTCAGTATCTGGTGTGACCACCATTTGCCTCATGCAGTGCAACACATCGTCACATGGAGTCTATCAGATTGTCAATTGTGGCCTGTGGAATGTTGGTCCACTCCACTTCAAAGGCTGTGCGAGGTTGTTGGATATTCGTGGGAACTGGTACACGCTGTCGTGTGTGTGTGTGTGTGTGTGTGTGTGTGTGTGTATATGTATGTATATATATGTATGTATGTATATAAATAATATTTCTCTCTCTCTCTCTCTCTCTCTCTCTCTCTCTCTCTCTCTCTTTTTTGGTAGTTCTCTCTCTGCTGGTACAGAACCGGGTTCTGCTGGAGGTTTCTTCTTGTTAAAGGGGAGTTTTTCCTCTGCACTGTCACTTCATGCTGCTCAGTGTGAGTAGGGCTGGGCGATATATTGAGTTTTTTAAAAATATCGATATATTTTCATACGAGATATAAGATGTGACAATATCGTTTATATCGATATAGTCTATGTTACGTTATAATTATACTTGTGGAGCCGCAGGTTTGCCTCTCTTTCGTCCACTTTTGTCTCTACGAAACGTTACTCGGCCTCGCCTCTCCTTCACTGAACACAACTCCGCCTCCCCCATAGCTTTACCTGCAGGCAATGACAAGATGAAAGCGGAAAATCTCAGTTAGCGAGTTACCGCGGATCGTCCCGTGCGTGGGGCTGGACGGCGTCAACGTGTTAGCGAGCTAACCACGCTAACGAGCTAACCGCGCTAACGACATGCAGCCCGGAGGAGCTGCACGGCCTAAAATCCTTTCATTTTCTCAAAACTCGACAGTGCGCCTTATGTATGAATTCTGGTTGTGCTTACTGACCGCGAACCGATTTTATGTGGTACACAGCGCTCAGCAATCTGTCAAATGTTTTAATATGACTTTGCTAAGCTACGGAGCTGCACCGCTTGATGGATTGTCGGAGGATTACGGCTACCGGGGAGGAGCCTCGCGGAGTGATACGTACCGTGCTTCAACGTAATATTACCGTACTGTGTGTGTATAAGGACCACAAATGGCACCTGTTCAGAGACGTGGTGCAGCTGTGAAATCTGTCTCTTTGTTATTATGCTCAGCGTCTATTAGTTTACATTTTGACTGCACAATTGTGAGCTTTTTGTTATGCACAAAAACAAGATTGTTTTCTTTTATTTATGGACCATGATTATTTAATAAATGCTGATAATTTATTTTAAGTAATTTCTTCATGTACATCTACGCTGTATGTAAATAAAAGTGCCCGTGTGACATCTGGGACACAGTGTGACTAAGAACTCTTTTTGTTCTTAACTTATGGCTTTAAAAAAAAAAATCGAGATATATATCTTATATCGCCATCCAGCTAAAAAATATCGAGATGAATTTTGGGTCATATCGCCCAGCCCTAAGTGTGAGGGATTGAGGTTGAGTCCACATGTCCTGGGAACGACACCATGCAATCTTCTGGGATTCCTTAGTAAACCTGTGAACTGCACTTGTCCTTGGTCTTCACAGCTCACCTTTTTACAGTTTATTGAATCAAAATGCTCCAGTGACATGGATTCTACATTGTAACTGATGTGATGTTCTATAAAGTGGGTTTTAATAAAGAAAAGGCAAAAATTGGTTTGTTTCTTTATTCAATTTTTGAACAGTGATAGTCAGTACATATTCAGTAAATGCAAATTATTTACACGGCAGTGCACTACAGGCGTAAATCCAGACCCCTAGATAAAACATTATGGCATTATAGCAGTGACAACTCCACAGTAGCAGGTGGGATTTTTATTTTTTGAAGATGGCTCCTTTAACCTGTCACTACAGATGGTCTGTTTATGTTTTGATCAAGAGCCTTTTTTGGGGGCAGCTGAAGAGGAGAAGTCCATCTTATGGCCAACCTCTGGCTGCATCTTGGTCACATTACCCAGCAAAACCCAGTATGCAGGTTCATCTGTAACAGTCCTTGTGCCACAGATCAACACTGTTGCTTCTACATTAAACAGAAGAGCAGTGACGTGGGTGCAGGGTGGCTTCAACCTTCCCTGTGATGCTCACAGTGACCCATGGCGGCAATGCTGGTTCATTCAGTCTTTGAGAGTGCAGTACCTGAAACACACAAAGTTAATTTAAATACAAGAACTATCAGCCAAGGCCGACATAAATGTGTTTAATCTACTTTATCATAAATGTAACAAAGTGTTTAGAAAGTTAGCACATGTAATTTTTCATTTCTTTGTGTTCATCTATAGAACACTGCATGTTATAGTGTAAATCTGCCTGTTCTGTCAGAAACCTGCCTGCAGAAAAGGAACCTAAAGTATGTAATGCAAGGATGTCATCACTTTAGAGAGGGAGAAAGCATAAAGTGACAATTATGAATCACTTAATATGATAAGGAGATTCTGCAGGTCATTAATCAATGTATAGAATTAAAATAAAATGTATTTTTAGTGACACAAGATACAAATATGGAAGCAAGATGTATAATCGCCCAGTTTGGGGAAATTGCAAGGGGCCTCAACTTCTCCATTCCCACAATGTGCAACAAATGGGCACAGCTGATCTTCAACAGTGGAACATCGGCCAGTTACTTCCAACTTTAACGCAGCTTGTAGTCTTGGAGAGCAGCTCGCCAAAACTGCATGCACAACTTCTGCTAACAGTGGAAACGGATTAAGAAATCCATGCAAACAGATTCATAAACCGAAAGATTATTTTACAGGATTAATTATCATATCAGCCACTGGCTGATCAAACCCTGAGGGTGTATAGAAGAAGCAGAGGGAATATCCCGTTTAAGTTTAGATAGTATTTGTAAAGATACTGACCATATCCTTTTCTGAAAGTGTGGATATAATGGATGGGGTAAGGTACTGACATGCTACAACTTTATAATTGTTAAATTCTGGGTACAAGTATACATACCCATCTTGTACATGTTGATTATTATTATTATTATCCTACCCAATTACATGTTTCTTTTAATCAGAGTATGCTGTTTTAATGACTTTACAATATCATTTACATTGTGTTCCTTACATTTTCCCTAATTGTATGTTATATTAATCCTATATTTCCGTTTTAATATTACTAATGTTTGCCTTGTTTTCTTCACTGTCTGGTCTGCCTCTGTCTTGCCTGTATGGATGCATTTACACCTAAATTTCCCCAACAAGGGATGTTTTAATTCACCACTATTCCAGTGAAACACGAGTCTCCCATCTTCCTGCTACCGGTCTCGAGTTTTTGTTCACCAAAGCACACACCAACTTCATAGTGACGGACAGATCACTGCCCTTTTCCCGCCTTGTCTGACCGTGTTTTGTGGCTTTGGTTCACTTCGCCTCACTCTTCCCCATTCTTGTTATTAAATCAGGCCGTTCTGCAACCATGGCAGCCATTCACTCTATGGCTTTATTCATGGTGTATTTTACCCCTTCACCAAAGGCCGTTCTCGTTCCCAACATTATATTTGCAGTGTTCGTTTATCTATCAATATCTGCGGAGTATGGTTTTGTACCGAGTATCCTATTTTCTAAAGCACAGCATGTAAAGGGTAGCTCGGTTAGCAGGATGCTAGCATGTAGCGCTAAGTGAGACACGCCTCAGACGAGTTGAGCAAAGACCCCGTCTGTGTACTTTATACGTGAGCAACGGATTTAAATAAAATTAACGTTTCAAAAGACAAACTTGAAGATAAAAAAAAACAATATACTTACCGGAGAACCGCCAGGGTTTGCCGCTGCCATCTTGCTGCTCCTAAATTCAAAACTGCCTCTGCAGACAGGCAGGGGAGGCGTGGAAATTGTCTTTGAGTTAGTCAAACGTTTTACTTAGTTCGAGTAGATGATAAAATGAAAGAAAAATGAATGGGATTTTAAGTAGGACTAGGCGTTCTGTAATGATCTCTATTTAGGAGAAAAACTTAATCACTCACCTTTAAACAGCTCTCTTTTAGGAGACACACTGCTGGCTAACGGTGTCATGTGATCAAACAGCGTAATTTAATTGGCTGAGAGCCGCTCGACTCGATCTAGTGCTGATTGCTCTGGCTTGGGTCATTCAAGTTCGTCACCTTTGCAGTTGAATTTTTGCAGGTGCAATTTTTTGCAGGTGAATATTTGATGGTGAATTTTTTGCAGGTGAATATTTTTGCAGGGAAATTTGGAGGGTAAAAATTCAGTGTTATAAATTCAATGTCTAAAAATAGTTGAATTCTGATGATACGATATTTCTTCCATAGAACTTGTCCCCCTTAAGTTTAGCAATTTACCGGAAAAAAACAGTAACCTCACAAAGTTATGCGCACAATGGAAGATACAGAATATATTAAATTAGTATCAACAAAAAAGGCCTTTAACTGGTGTAAACTGGTTTTTAAACGAGTCGACAAAAGCGCAAAAGAGAAAGGTATCCTTTGTTTTTTATTGTGTGAAAAGGATATAGTATAAAAATGTGTCATTCCCTTATGTACTTTATGTGTTGTGTACTTTATTTGTGTCCATTTTTATTCACGAGTGAGCCAAAAAAACAAAACAAAACAAAAAAAACCCCACTATTTTTAACCCGAAAAAATCAGAGGAACACCAATTAAAATGTTCAGATTTCTCTCTTCTCCCTCTCTGCACCCAAAGCCTGGCAGAGGGCTGCCACTTCGGTCCAGTAGCGGTTTTAGATACGGGCGACGCGGGCGATTGCCCGGGGCGGCATCGTGGTGGGGGGGCGGCATCACGGGCATCGGCAAAAAAAAATGCTTGTACTCATGCTGCCCCGACGTAACCCAGCACATATTGGGAATGGTACAGGCACCGATCGGTTTTCTATCGCCCATTTGCTGGGAGTAAGGACGCCCTTCTTTTGCGAGGTGCGCCTGCTGCTTGCGACACAGGGAGGAGAGGACGGGGCGGCGGGGGATTCTCTGGTTGGCTGGAGCAGCATCTAATAACCAACTCGCAAAGTAAACAAAATAAAAACAAACCAACAAACACGAAAACACCAGACATAATACAGACTTATCATTTGCACCAATGTTTTTTCGAAATTCTATACACGAAAAGTGGGCGCGAGAGCCCTCGGTGCGCCTGCTTGCTGCTGAAGTCAAAGTAAACTTTATTGTCATCTCCGCTACAGTCCAGCAGTGTTGGTCAAGTTACTTGAAAAAAGTAATCAGTAACTAATTACTGAGGGAGTAGGGTAGGCGGAGGTTTACCCTGGTGCAGGTGTGCCGCAGGGTTAGGGGGGGTTTTTCGCTGTAAAAAGAAGTTTTCTTCCCACACACAACAGACACTAATGTCTTTGTCACTTTTTATGGAATCAAACTCAAAGTAAGGTCAGTACTTCCATGCTTTAAACGCTGCACGCTCATACTCTCTCCCGCACTCGATATATTGTCCGTTGTTGATCTGCACACAGCTGTTGTCACCAACGTCGCACTTGCTTACGTCACTGTCATAAGACATTCTCACAAAAAATCACGGTTTTAGTAACGCAGTAACGCAGCGTTCCTACGGGAAAGCAACGGTAATCTAATTACCGTTTTTGCAATAGTAATCCCTTACTTTACTCGTTACTTGAAAAAAGTAATCGGATTACAGTAACACGTTACAAGTAACGCGTTACTGCCCATCTCTGCAGTCCAGTATATAGAGAGACGAGACGACGAGGCTCCAGTTACAGCAGTGCAAGTGAACAAACAAAATATATAAGAAGAGTAAGAAAATAAATATACACTTTAGGACTCGGGGTAAAGGGATCAATAACAATTTAAAATTTACAGTTTGATGATTTAAAGTCTCACACACAAGCTGTCGAAAGGGGAGGGGGGGCTGCTGCTTCCAAATAGAGCACAATTAATTTATAATGTTGTAAATCCAAGCCCATTATGGATTCATGATTTGAATCCTGGGTTGTGTGAAATCTCAGAAATGCACCCAAAGTGAATCTGTGAACTAAGGTGTAGGTCTTTTAGGTTATGTTGTGGTGATCCTCGAGTTGGGGGATTTGTGTTCATACTGGACTGCAAAATTAAAACCAATTGAAGATGGACAAGAAAAGTTCAAAGCCATCAGGTCCTCAGTTTAGAAAAAAGAGAAAAGAAGAGGAGAAACGAGCAAAAGATACAGGTAAGCAGATGTGTCACTGGATAATGGCAGGTCATCCTGAAACAATCAGAATACTTTATTAATCCCTAAGGAAATAATGTGAGTAACAGTTGCTTCAAGAAAAAATGGTAAAAATAGCATCAGTAACAGACTAAACTCCAAACAATACATTATGTTACAGATTTTAATATTAATTAGTCATTGTCAATTTGTCCTGTTCTCATTGTATGACAAATTGTGATGGCTGTTTGGTAGCCGTTTGCATACTATGCAAACTCTCTCTCTCTTCACATGTGTGTGTGTGTACAACAGTTTTATGTTAATGTACAATCCTTAATATGTTGTGTGTGTGTGTGTGTGTGGGGGGGGGGGGCGCAAGAGGGAGTGTTCACCCAGGGCGCCAAACAGGCTACATTATCTTTTTTCGTTTGCGTTTTAAATTCACTTGTCTTGCTTATTTTGTCACGTTATTCATTCTTTTGCAAGTTTGGAAAAAAAAAAAGAATCGTTGATTATCCCACAGCCTCACTGATCACCACTGCATGTACAACAGCACAGAAGATCCTTAGTATGTATTTAGTAACTAAACAAAAATTAGATTTTACTTTTCTATGATTGAAATGTATGAAATTCTTTGATCTTTTGATATTTTACCAATTCAGTGTAGTAATGCTTGGATCACCACACTGCAATAACATTTTGGTAAATATTTGCAATTATTAATGAGTACTCTGCAAAGCAATCCAGGGGCCTGAATACCACCTTATGCTGGGCTGCTTCTAAACAACATGCCACCCCTGCTTGCTGCTGGGTAAATGCATACTTTTCCACATGTATTTTCATTACTAATGTTGTCAGCCAAGTAATAATTACACATATGTAATTATCAAATTAGGACACAAAAAAATCAACAAAATTCCATTACTGAGTTTTTTTTTTATTTTGTTATAAACATGACTTTCCACAAAGATTTTACATTTCATGTTAAAACTATACATATATTTATATAGGTACGTGTAGGCTATACAGACATCTGTGCATACAGGAATAAAGAGCAGTGTTGTACGTTACCATACCAAGTAATACAACACTACTCCGCCTTCCAAAAATCTAAATATCTTTGCAGATTAAAACTGCAGGAGGTGTATTTACAGAAAAACATTCTCATTCTCTCTGAATGAAAAAATAGAGCAGTACATTCTCACTTTTGCTGTGTTTTGTTGTGTTTGTTTTTAATTTTAATGCTATACATATTGTAGCTTTAGAGAAAGCAGCTTAAAAATGTAGTGTTGGTATCTATAAGGAAAAGGGAAAATACACTCACATACAAAAAACTGAGACAAAGTAGAAGGTCGGGGTTTCTGCAGTTTTTAACAGATAATCACAATTACTATATGGTATATCAATAGGATCGATGAAAACAACGTTTATGTGCCAGAGAGGATGGTTCATGATAGACATCCAGTACAATCAGGATGCTCATATAAAGTACCACGTGGATTTTTAGAAGAATTACAAAACTCAATTAAGCGCATTAGTCAAGATATTCAATAACAATTATTTGATAATCAATAGTGTGTTACTGCTCTGCCCTCAGCAAAGACATGTCTCTTACAGGAGAAGAAGATAAAAAAATAAATATACATTGTCTTGGCAATTTTTTTTTTTTAAGGAGTGTTAGTGCTTTTTCGTATCTTTCAGTCCTCGCCTCTTGCAATGTTCTACAACTGCCAATTTGGGCTGGCATGTCTGCTAAGTGTCCAGGGAGAACATAGTGGCAGTGTCGACATACCCACTTACTGCCAGAACCCTTTCCTCCTGGACCGGCAGGGCAATGTGACTGCAGGTTGTTGGCTTAGGAGTGTTAATAGCGATGGAAGATGTGTAGCAGCTCTCGGCTGCTCCAGCCATTTCCATGCTCTCTTCTTCCACCACCTCTCTCTGGAGCAGCAGCACATTGTCACTGTTTACCCCTTTCACTTTGCTGTAGTTGTCTCCATGTCCTACCCAGGAGCAGGCTTCTTCACGGGTATGGCCTGAAGGAATAGGATGGAGAAGCACCTTATTCTCCTCATTGACCCTTTGCACTTCAACATACTCAGTCATCCGGGTGGGCAACAGCAGATTCCTGGGCGCATTTCCGTCATTGATGGCTGAGATGTTGCGATCGCTGTGGGCCTGGAGTTGCTGGTGGACATCTGTCTGGGGATAAGGTTGATTATTATTAAAGCAGACCTCCCAGTAGCTTGATTGGAGAGCCTTTTTGATGCAGTGGTCTGAGGATGGGGAGCCCGGAGGAAACTGGGTGTCAGAAAGGCAATTCTGTTTGTGCATCTCAAGTGAGTTGTGTGGATCCAGTGGGCTTAGGCTGTAAGGAGTCACTGGGGAAAACACAGAAGGCCAGGTCTTAACCTTCTTACTTGATGCATCGGGGCTAACTACATCTTCATTAGCACATAGTATCGTTTCCTTCTCCCAGGCTTCTTTGGGCCCTTGTGTCTCCGTCCCAATTTGATCTCCCTCCTGATTTTGTTGCTGCTGTTCCTCTTTTGCCGCGCCACTCTTATCCATCAACAGATTGTCACTGTCACAGCTGCCCCGGCCAGAGTCACTGTCGGATGCTGAGCCTATGGATTTCAGGCAGCCGTCATGATCCTTGCCTTCGTCGACCATCAGTTCCTGCTGTTCTGGCACATACACTTCTAAGTATTCTACCAGCAAGTCCTCATAGTTAGACGTGGTTGGTGGGAAGTCAGACACCACCAGTGCGCTGAACACCTCGTCAGACTTGCCACTCTGCACACAAAGAGTAAAACTACTCAATGCAATTAGAAAGCACTATACAAATATGTCTGTGAAGGTTCTCAGTCATCCAGGTCATCGTAGTCAAAGGAGCTTGCAAAGAAAAGCGTCTGGACTTCTTTAAGTTGCTTGAAGACTATAAAACTAAGGTTTATATCTGGGACTCTCCACCATTTGACCTTAGAACTGAAGAAGCTTCTTGGATGAGAGGTGAAACGTCTTCAAGCAACTTAAAGAAGTCCAGACGCTTTTCTTTGCAAGCTCCTTTGACCACTATACAAATAGACATTTTGTCTGAATAAGTAGCCATCGAGACAGTGTTCATAATGTTACCCCTTTACCTTGAGAAGCTGCTTGTCAAAGCCTTTGATTTTAGGACCAGGGACTGGCGGCAGCATGCAGTGCTTCAGACTTTACACACAGACACACAAAAGGCTTTGTTAGCAGCAGTTGAATATCACAGATGTGATGACTATAGTCAGTATTTTACTTGCAGTATGCTACCAAAGCCCAGAATGGTCACATTATCGCATGAGCTAATACAGTTATTTATAGTTGATTACCTGTGAGACATTTAATCAGATTTTTCTTTCCTACTAATGGAAATTTATACACGTGAATAAGATCATTCTGTGGTTTGTTTTTTTTTTTACAACAAAGGAAGGACTGAAGTCTCTGCACAGAAATATCCTTTAGCCATGTCTGGTTTTACAGAACAGTGTGAAAAATGGGCACCAGTGTGGAGTATTGATTTTTCTTGAGGTAAAGGGATAATTCAGCCACAACTCATAAGAAAATGTAAAGAATTTCAAATAATTTGATAGCTAAGTAATTGCAGTATTTTAGTAATAATATTCTACTAAGTGTAAATGTAAGTGTGAAGAGTGCTTTGGGCTTATGTAACATATGACAAAGTACAGTCATGGTGGAAAATAATTACATCCTCAGTCAATTCTAAGGTTTTGCATATCACAGTGTTAAAAATAACTATGTAGTCCTTAGCAGGTCTTAAAGCTCAGGTAAATGCAAGCTTTGATGGACCAAAGCTCATGACTTATTACACTCTATAATTATTTTAAAAAAATGAATAAAACTAATGCAATAACTTAAAGTAATTGTTTTCTTTGGGACTTTGTCAATCTCTCATTTCACTGTGAAGGAATTTTGGCACCCTCTTCTCTATAGCATTGCTTCTCTTCACTGAGGTTTGCAGGTATTCATTTATGCACAGCTCTTTTACGGTCCCATCACAGCGTTTCAGTCAGGTTGAGGTCTGGCTGGACTTTGAGACTGGGCCATTACAGCACTTTAATTCTTAATTTCTCTTTTTCAGCCGTTCCACTGTAGATTTGCTGCTGTGCTTGGGATCATTGTCCTGTTTCATGACCTAGATTCAGCCAAGCTGTCAGACAGATGGCCTCACGTGTGAATACTTTGGTATACAGAGGAATTCATGATCGACCTTGACTGAAAGGCTGCAAAGCAAGCGCAAATCATCAGCCCTTCACCGCTGTGTTTGACAGGTGCTATGAGGTCCCTGTGCTGAAATTCTGTGTTTATTTTTCACTAAATGTGGTACTGTGGAGCAAATCTGACAAAACCTCTGTTCGTCACACTTGCATTTGATTATCAGGAGCTGGCTGCTACTTACCGTCCTAATTTCTATAGAAGCAGTAATTTCTGCATTTTGCCTTAATATTTGTTAAATAAGGGACATAGTCTATGTCATTTGCTGTTGTTAATATGAGTTTGCGTTAACCTTTCAAGACATCATCACAGTTGTTTTGTCCTTATACATAAAAGCTTGTATCTGATTGAGGGCGTACTTTCTTATTACGTTCTGAAATTGCACAGAAACAATACATTTAAATAAATAATAACCAGCATTTTAACAAAGCAAAGTGGTTAAGAAGATCATTGTTACCTGTGGCTATTCATGTGTATCAGCCATATGAGGATCAGTAAAATGAAGGCAGAAAAGACTAAAATGAGGATCCAGACAGACTTTTCCCGATGGAGATCTGAAAGACGCAACATAACAATGTGTGGGTGCTTCAGCAGAACAACGCAGTATCCATCTTTTTTTCTTCTTCCTGGGTTTATTATCATTACATCATGCTAAAGCGAGGCAAACAAATACTTTTCCCAAGAGGCTGCATGACAACTGGGATTGTTGTGGAGGGCCGTACCAACAAACTTATAAATATTATAATACTGAGCAGAATTCCACTTTTTGGTGCGACCGTCCAGTTCCGGTTTGTCATGTGGCCCCTTGGAAAAATAAATATCCTGCAAAAAAAGGTAGTAAAACCACAATGACGGAATACGATTTCTAGTGATAATTAAATTGGTTAAACCGGTTCCTTTGCAAAGAGCCAGATTAGCTTCCTTCTTTAACTTCTAATCTTCATGCTAAGGTAAACTAACTGAGTGCTTCAGATTATAAGAGTAGCTCTCAACAAGAAAGTGCTGTAATATAGATTCCAAAATGTTAAACTGTTCCTTTAATAAATAAATATATCCTATACAATATATAATA
Organism: Mchenga conophoros; assembly: GCF_057382185.1. Classification (NCBI taxonomy): domain Eukaryota; kingdom Metazoa; phylum Chordata; class Actinopteri; order Cichliformes; family Cichlidae; genus Mchenga; species Mchenga conophoros. The sequence goes on from NC_140532.1 coordinate 48,827,512, forward strand.
ATTAGTTAATGCAAAAGACAGTTGGCGGATGTCTTACACTCTGGAACTTTGACGTAGGAAGTGGAACTCCATTCACTCCAAAAGCCGTGATCGGGCTTACAGCGCACCTGAATAAGGTATGTACCACCTGACCGCAGGCTGAAAATGTTAAACATCTTCTGCTGGCCCGCAACGTGATTCTGGAAACACACATAGTCAACAGAAACACACAAATCAGTTAGTCTGTCAGGCTGCCAATATACAGATTTGAAATGTTCAAAAACCTGTCCTTTCACTAACACATCGTGTAGTTCCCTTACACCAGCCTAGAACAAAGTTTCAAATTTGAAAGGCAAATACTTCAAAGAGCATACCACACCCTGAAATGCGCTGAGACCTACGTACCTCCCATTCGCTTTCCTCCTCCTCCAACTTGACGCGGAGCTCATAGATTAGAGTGATCCAACCAGAGCGGGTGTCAGCCTTACGAGGTGGTTCCCAAGACACTCGAAGAAAAGGCCAGCCCTGATCCTTCATTACTGTCACTTCTAGCTTTTCTGGAGGATGAGGCTTGACTGGAGCAGAAGAGAGAAAATGTGAATGAAAGAAAGACAGAGCAACAGCAAATCCAACAATGAATAAAGATTGTATTACTGAAAAAACAAACAAAAAAACCAATAGGCATCAACAGGGCTTGTGAACGGCAGCAGGTGAAAACACTGCAGGGTGAATTATCAGCTGTTACACAGCTAACAAAAGGACACTCCCAGCGGATAAGCACCAGCATTGCAGGAATGACCTTCAACATATTTGTCGATGTGTGTATTATGACATATAGTAGTGATAAATGTCACTGTTTGGGCTTTACGCTATCCTCGTGGAGACACATATCTGACAATTGTGAGGTAACACAAAGAAAAAGATAAGCAGATCAGAACAACTCGACACACTTCCAGTTTAGGAGGCTCAAGGACGAGATGAATACTTCTCTGTTAATTTACTCTCCCATTTTAAATATTTCATGAATATACTTTTTGTTTTGAAGGATGGAACTACTTCTTACTAAAGTATTGAATTACTTGCATTAAAGTACTTTATTTCTGTTAGCGAAGTAAATGATTGTCTAAAATAACTGGACAGTGTGCATTTTTGAAGCAGGAGAAAAGAGAGCAGATTTTCCATTGCAGTAAACAAGCGTGCATGTGCTCAAGTGTGACTGGCCCCCACCAAAAACACATTAGAAGCTCATAAATGATAAGGAGGTAAAAGAAATTCTTGTTACAATTTCAAGACACAAGAATGTTTTAACTTTGTTTAATTTAGCATTAGTTAATGCTAAACTTAATTTCAGTTGATTTTGTAGATCGTGCATCAGCTAGTCCTTTAATCGCTGCAAAGGAAATTTCACTGTGGACATTAAAAGGTGACCTTTAGTGAGCAGTTACAGCATAACGGGAGGGGGTGACTAAACTCCAAGAGCATTTGCCACAGTGTAGCGCAGTGTGCTGCCGAGCAGCTGTGGAGCTGCTTTTTTTAATCCCTGTGGTGAAATTATGAAAACCCCTCCACCCCTGCCCCCAGTCCCCTCACCAATGTAGACCACGTCTATATCCACAGGGTCAGAGTAGGTCTTGCCCAGTGCGTTGGTGGCCACCACGGTGATGTTGTAGCTGACCCAGATGACGGTGTCGTTCTTGTTAAAGAAGCAGGAGTTCTTCCCGGCTGTGTGGTAGTCAGGACACTCGTGCACTACGTTAGAACTGCAAGAGAGGCAGAGGAGCGGCATGCAATCACAGGTGTGCGCTGGCATTGTGCTTGCACAGCCACATTAAAATAACAGTGTACATCCTCCCTATTCCTGACACTGCACATGTGTGTGAGAGTGACGAGAGGAGACAGATGGTGAGAAAGTGTGACTGCAAAATAAGTGGAGGCCATCTTTTTTCTTTCTTTTTTTTTTTACTGTCAAGCTGCTAGGATGTTGTATTTAATTAAAGGAGACACAGAAAATAACTTTGGTATTGTTTTCTGTTTGAACTGCAGGTTCATATCCCAGTAGACCTGGGTGTCATAATGAACACAACTGGGAGTGTTTGCATATAGAACATGGGAAACAAATTGTTGCTGCTGTCGCAGTAACTAGTGACGACTGGTCGGGGGACATGTTCAGGTGCGGACAACATGAGGAAAAATATGTGAGCCTCTGAATGCTGGTAAAGCTGCCTGCGACAAATGCATGCGAGCTGGAGACGGAAAAAATAAATTAAATCAATAAACTTTGGTTTGATTTCAGAAAACGTGGGGAAAGTGACTCATGTCATCTCTATGGTGAGCAGAACTTGCACAAACCAATTAATCAAAGTGTATTTGCTCTGCTGCTACACACTATACCACAGTGAACTGAAAGTTGAATACAAGAAGACATCAAAAAAGGAGAAACAATACAAAATACTACACCAATAATATAGCATTATAATGGTATTACTTTGATTTATTTATAGAGTTACTGAAAGAAGCACATGTGATGTGTCAGGAAGCCATGGCCTCTGTCAGTGCGCCCCAGGGTGGCTGTGGCTACAATGTAGCTTGCCATCACCAGTGTGTGAATGTGTGTGTGACTGGGTGAATGACTGGATATGTAAAGCGCTTTGGGGTCCTTAGGGACTAGTAAAAGCGCTATATAAATACAGGCCATTTACCAGGCCATTACCATGGCAAAACTGACTAAGTGGAAAAACCTATCCTAATAAATCTGTGCCATAAAGCATTTTAGGCAGAACATTAAATGCAAGATCATCAAATTAAAATAATGATGATTCAATTTAAGTTTCTTAAAGAAAACTTTGGGTACATACATGTTTGCAAGCTGCACAATTAAGACATGACATGTGCGCAGTGAAACCCGCCCCTGCACATACCAAACCAAACAAACAGGCACACCTCTGCTGCACTTGCAATAGTACAACAAGTATGGGGGAACAAAACAGGAAAGCTGATGTTAAAGGGAGACAATCTCAAGAGCGGTGGAGAACTGAGACCTTCTTCGTGTAGTTTAAAGAGCCAGTCTGAGATTTCTTTTCTCAGTCCAAACACCAGCAGAGATTGGAAGCCACTGACTCGAGGCAAAAAGCTCCCGAACTGAAAGCAGCAATATATGTTTCTTCTAGCAAAATCACAAAGTGATGGAGTTTCATCACAGCAGAGGAAATTGCTGAATCTTCGAGGTTTGTGGTTTGTGAAAGTGCAGCATTTATTTGCAGCCAATTTCACTGCAGATGTCTCTCTTACAGGTGAAATATGTGATGAAAAATCTTTTACTTTTTATTTTCTTCATGAAATTTCCCACAAAACCGTTGTGTTGTGGTGCAAGAAAATATATGCAAGAACAAAATTACTGATTAACATATTTAGTACATATTCAGGCTGGTGAAACAGGTGGTTCACTATTGCAAAAATGTATGATATCCAAATCGTTTCGGATCTCAGGAGCTTCACAGTTAAACCTCAAAAACAATTTTTGTAGCATGGTGCATTATATTATTGTGAAAACGGTCAAAAGACATAAACTTGGACTACATCTGTTTCTGTGTGGACAATGTAACAACTTGGAAACGATTCCGTGTGTTCCCTAATAATCCACCCTGGATGACACACGGAGTTCAACAACTTATTCGAACAAGGAACAACGCTTTCAAATCCGGGGACCAGGAGGCATACAGTGCTGCCAGGGCCAACCTGAGAAGAGGCATCAAGACTGCCAAGCAGCAGCACAGGAGGCGTATCGAGGCCAGGTTTGAGAACAACACAAACCCAAGGCAGGTCTGGGAGGGCATCAGGGCTATCACGGACTACAAAAGAAGAACACCATCACCCTCAGCCGACAGTTCTACTCTGGCTGAGGATCTAAATCTCTTTTATGCCCGTTTTGACAGGGAGAAAACCGACCCTGTCCTGTCCCCTCTCCCCTCAACCGACCCTGCTCCGGTCCTGAGCACTCATGAGCTGAGGCGTGTGTTCCGGAGCATTAACACCAGGAAGGCGGCCGGGCCGGATGGAGTGCTGGGCCGGGTGCTAAAAGACTGTGCTGCGGACCTGGCGGACGTCTTCACCTCTATATATAACACCTCGTTGTCCTGTTCACTGGTACCATCCTGTTTCAAAGCAGCAACCATCGTTCCCATCCCAAAACAGTCAAATGTCACATGTCTGAACGATTTCAGACCTGTGGCACTCACCCCCATTCCCGCCAAATGCCTGGAGAGACTGGTCATTAAACACATCAGAGCTGCTTTTCCACCATCCCTGGACTCGCACCAGTTTGCATACAGGGAGAACCGGTCAACCGAGGATGCGATCGCCACAGTGCTGCACACATTACTGAAGCACTTGGAACACAGGAACACCTATGCACGGCTCCTCTTTGTAGACTACAGCTCGGCTTTTAATACCATCCGGCCATACAAACTCCGTCCCAAACTCCACCAACTGGGACTTAACTCCTCTCTGTGCAACTGGATTGTGGACTTCCTCACTAACCGTAGACAGAGTGTCAGAGTGGGTAAGAACACCTCTTCCACCCTTGTGGTCAACACCGGTGCCCCTCAGGGGTGTGTTCTGAGCCCTCTGCTATACACTCTCTTCACCCATGACTGTATTTCCTCCTGCGCGTCCAATCTCATTGTTAAGTTTGCAGATGACACTACAGTGTTCGGACTTATATCCAACAATGATGAGACAAACTATAGGACAGAGGTGCAACAACTAGAGTCATGGTGCCACGACAATAACTTGGTCTTAAACACCAAAACGACCAAGGAGATCATTGTAGATTTCCGGAAGAGGGGTCATAACAACCATCTGCCTCTCTTCATTGGCAGTGAGGCGGTGGAGAGGGTGAGCAGTTTTAAATTCTTGGGGGTAACTGTGACCGAGGACCTGTCCTGGGGCAACCATATCACCTCAGTTGTACGGAAGGCCCAACAGCGCCTCTACTACCTGAGGAGACTGCGGAGCGCACACATTCCCAGATCTCTGATGTTGAACTTCTACAACTGTGCCATCAGCAGCGTTCTGACGTATGGATTTCTAGTGTGGTTCCCCAGCTGCACCAAGGCCGATCAGCAAGCACTCCAGCGGGTGGTGAAAGAAGCTGGCAGAATTATTGGAACAAGTCTGCCAGAGATCAGTAATATCTTCCCCACTCGCTGTCTGAGGAGGGTGCACAGTATCCTGCGGGACCAACATCACCCTGCGCGCCACCTTTTCCATCTGCTGCCCTCAGGGAGAAGGTACAGGTCTATACAGGCCAGAACATCCAGACTGGCCAACAGCCTGTATCCACAGGCTGTGAGGCTCCTGAACTCTCTGCCCCCCTCTCACGGACAATAACCATATCCAACTTCTTAATAGCAATGAACTGGTCTGCATTGGTGCATCATATCTTTATTCTCTTCCCCCTCCTGCCCCCCCTCTTTCTTAAATAGATAACTATCATATCTGATATCATATCTCACAGTACAATAATATTGAATGGGTTGCATTGTTGTATTTTGTCATGTTTCTCAGGTCTTTGTCTGAATTTCTACGAACATTATTGCTAAGGATTGTCTTATTGCATTGGAGTCACACTGGGTTAAATATGTACACTTGGGTTTTAAGGGGTATTTATTATTTTCTTCTTTTTTTTTTTTTTTTTTTTGGGTTGTATGGAAGCCCCAAACGCAATTTCATTGTTCTTGACAATGACAATAAATAAATAAATACTAAAATAAATACTAAAAAAAATACCCCCACCACCACCACCACAACTACCTAAACCAATTTGTTTAGGTAGTTCTTATCGCCCAAAGTAACATCTAGATCAATGTCAGGATCTAGTGTTTCCCAGCAGGAAGTGGCCTTCAACCTCTGGGTGCCTTCATGCCATGGTTTATCCACTGCCATATCTTCTCTACTGTACTCTGAGTATTAGAAAATACTGTAAGTTAGCTTACGTGTTATATTAAGGAAGATGAATAATCCGCCATTGAAGACTGGAATAGTTGGAAAAGAACCTCAAAAGTCATAGCCCTCTAAAAGGACTATATGTCATAGAGGGTTAAGGGATGGACTAGTTTTTGGCAGGGAGCAGTGACAAAATAGATGTGCATCACCTTCAGGCCTTTATGCTAAGCTAATCAGAGCCTTAGTAAAAGATATGAGGAACGTTAACTTTGCCCTCCTCTCTCTGTTAGGTTTAAGGCAGGCTAGACTTGTTCTCCCTGTTTTCTTTTCCTCTTTGCTCTCAGGTTGAGTTATGGGCGGATTGCTCCTGCCACTGCCCATGGGTGAAGAGTAAATGGTGGTAAAATTTACCACCATTTACCACCATTGTATGGTGGTAAATTAGAGCCTTATGTTTGACGTTTGTTTGCAGCTGTTTCGATTAGTGATTCCTGCTTCTTGTCTACTTCCGTGTTGTCCATCTGGAATTCTTGGCAAGCTCATCAAGACACCCACCTGTCAACCTTTTTGGAGTTCAAGAGCTACCACCGGACAGTGACAGTACACCAAATCTAATTCTGAGGCTTCCTGTGGAAACAAGGACTTGCCTGAATATCACCTGCCTGCCCACTCTCCTTCAAGTCTCCTCAGTCGTCCTTTGATTCCAGTCTGCCTACCAACAACCCCTCTCTCGGCCTGCTATTCACCAGCCACTTACTGATTTTGTGGACTGTAAATAAACCTTTTAAACTTCATGTCAGCTGCCTGAGTTTGCTCTCTGGGCCCAGCCACAGTCAAACCTTGACAGAACGATGTAGACAACCCATGGACGCAGCAGACTGTATTAGGTGAACATGAGAAGGCTTTAACATCTATAGTTCAGCAGCTACGTGAAACACATCAGTGGGTAGAACAGATGGGTAATGCACTGTAAATAATTCACTCCAAACTGTCACCTTCTCCCATCCCGGAAGCTCCGGTTCAGGTCAGTGTGCCCTCTCCTGATGCAGTTGCCTTTTCACAGCCATCCCTATCTCACCTGAACTATCTGGTGGAGAGCCAGGTCACTGGGGTGGATTTTTGCTTTGGTACTCACTACTGTTTCAGTGCTCTCCACGGGCCTTCTCAAACAATTGTTCACAAAATACTACTGTTAAGGGTCTAGGCACTCAAATACACTAAAGCATATTTACTATGAAACCCTATAGAGTCTGTGTCCTACACAGTATTCATTAAGAAATCTCAAGTTAGTTTGTGAACACTCTCTAAATGAGGAAGAAGCAGCTTGACATGTATTCAACCTGCATCAAAGTCTGTAGCAGAGGTTCTACTGAGTCCAGGGTAATGGCTGAGACAGGGTTGGAGAAAAAAGCCCTAAGATGGACATTCTATGATACCCTTAATGAGCAAATGAAGGATGAATTAACCTCTTGCAATAAGTGTTTTGAGGAATTATAGCCCTTGCTGACCTTATCGATACCCACGTCAGAGAACGTGTACAAGAAAATGGGACCATTTCCAGTCTCTGCATCTTACCACCCTGCCTCTTCCCTCAAGCCGTCTATACAATCTTTCCGGTCCTAAACACCTTGCCATGGATAAATACATCAAGGACTCCCTTGACAGCAGCATCATTCAACCGTTCTCCACTCCAGTGGGTGCGGGTTTCTTCTTTGTAGAAAATAAAAGAGATTCTGCGACCCTGCATTGACTATGAGGGTTAAATCAAATCACTGTAAAAAATAGGTATCCTTTTCCCTTAATCACCTCAGCCTGTGAGCCACAGCATTCACAAAATTAGATCAACGTAATGCTTATCATTTGTTCCATGTCCGGGAGGAGGATGAATGGAAGACGGCATTTAACATTCCATTAGGTCACTATATATGGTCATGACATTTAGTTGAACCAATGCCCCCACTGTCTTTAAGGCCTGGTCAATGATGTCTTAAGAGACGTTTGAAACATCTTTTTGTTTGTTTTTTGGATGATACCTTGAGACCCTCGAAGAACTTCATGTCTCTGCAAGCAGGTACTACAGAGACTACTTGAAAACAAACTCTTCGTTAAGGCCAAAAAATGTGGAATTCATGCTAACCATGTGACTTTTCTTGGAGACGGAGGTGAAAGCTGTAATTGACAGGCCTGTCTCCGCATCCTGGAAACAGCTACAACGGTTCCTTGGATTTGCAAACTTTAAATGCTGCTTCATCAGGAATTATAGTCAAGCTCCAGTACCATTAACCGACTCACTTCCTTTTCCAGGCCATTTAAATGAAATGGAAGTAGGAAGCAGATCAAACATTTCAAATGATCAAAGACAGGTTTAACTCTGCACCTGTACTGAACCATCCCGATCTGTTAAAACAATTCATTATTGAAGCGGGTCTCTCGGGTGGGGACAGTGCTAATGTACAGAAGCCGACGATAAGCCGCATGCCTTCTTTTCTTGGCACTTGCCTCCAGCAAAAAACTATGACGTATTCAACTGAGAGTTACTTGCAATCAAAGTAGCTTTAGAGGAGTGGAGGCACTGGCCAGTGAGAGCTGAAATACTATTTATTGTATTGACTGATCATAAAAACCTAGTTTATCTCCAAATGACTCAAGACAAGCAAAGTACAAGCAAAGTGGCAACTATTCTTTATATGTATGGCTTTATTTCAACTTTACCATAATTTATCTACCTGGCTCCTGAAATGTGAAACCTGATGCTTTGTCTCGTCAATTCTCCACAGAGTCAGACCCTGTTGAACCAGAACTCATCTTGCCATTCCAGTTCATATCTAAAGCTTGGAAAGCATTTTGTGAGGCCCTGGGTGCTAGCGCTAGGCTAACCTCACCCTGACAATCTTCTTTTTTTTTTTTAGTTTAAGAGCCACTGCTGGGTAATCACAGTCACAGTTTTAATTACATGACTTCCTCTGAAAAAAAGGAATTACCTGAAAATCACCTGCCGGACCACTCTCCAACAACTCTCCTCAGCCTCCCTCAGATTCCTGCCAATAACCACTTTCTCAGTCCGACTTTCACTGCTGACAAGTAAACACTCAAAGACAATCTGAGCTACTGCAGTCAGATTCTCTCTGCCCGACTTTGCTAATTCCCTTTGTTAATCTCCCCACACCTTTCCAGAATACAGAGGTCATCTTCCACACAGGTCATCAGCCAGGTACTGATTTTGTATACTTTGTACATAAACCTTTTAAACTTCATGTCACTTGTCTGATTCCCTCTGAGTCCAGCCACAGTAAAACCATGACACTATGTGGCCATATGCTTTGCATATCAGGAGTTCAGTATCATTCTTGTCAATGTGTGGCTCAGTTTTTATCAGCCTCTTCACATGCAACACATGCAGCCTAACATACAATATAAGTTTTGTTCATTTTTCTCTCTGTTATTTTATTGGGAGGGGGTGTCGTTTTTTTGCCTTCTTATATTCCTGTCAGTTTGACTTCCTTTGATTGTTTTCCTGCCTTTTTCAATGTTTGCTTTGCCCTCATTAGTATCACTTGTTTTAATCTAAAACACCTGTTTCCAATCAGTCTTCTCGGTGTACTCATAGTAGATTTTTAGTGTCCCAGTGTTCTCCAGTCGTAATAGTATTCCCCATCACACCTTTATTAACCACTGCATGACCAAGGCCTGCCTGGATTGTTTACAGTGTTTACAAACTGTGTTTTCACTTTGTAGTTAAATAAGCTAGTAATTCCACTCCTTCTCTGTACATGTGTATCAACCTTGAAGTATTTAAAAATCCATGTTCACGGGCACCTCTTAGCACTTTGCAATCTTTATCCTCTGACACCGTTTGGATTGTTGCCATTTAATAAACCACAAACAAGAACATCCCATTGTGCCAGCTGTACTGATGGAACTCTTCTTTTTATTAATATGAAAAATCATTTTTTTAACAATTGCCAAGTGCTTACACTTCCCTTTATAATACATTATGTAAAGGGCCCTGATATACTAATATTATGATCTGTGTTTATATGAATGAACTAAAAAAACAACTATTACTCAATGTTTGTGGCTACTAGATAACATGAAGTAAAATTATAACAAGCTTGGGCGCTTCTGCGCGAGTTTCTTACCCTTCTTTCCGATAGTAGAGAGCGTATGTAGTAGGCAGGCCCCCATCAGATCCTGGCTTCCACCAGCATGTGAAGGTCTCTTTCTCTGGAGAACGGCATTTGATCTCTGTGGGCTTGCCAGGTAAACTATAACCTAAGACAGATATTAGATGGAAACAAGGAAACATAGGAATTTACTAGACTACATCCTAAACAGTGTGTCAAGCCTAAGCAATGAAAAAAGGCGAAATTTTAAATTAGATGAGAAGATGAAAGAAATAAAACTTTAACGTGAGTTGAGAGTAATATGAAACAAAAAAAATATCCACAGATGAAACTCAGCGTTGCTTAGTGCTTATTAATTATGCAGATCTGGCTCATGTGTTAACCAGCTAGATCACACCTCTCGGATATCTTAGCTCATTGTCAGAAACCTAAGAAGGTGCTAAGACTGAGTTTCAAGCCAAAACACTTACGCGTTCCGTCTGTGTGCGGCACAAAGGCTGGCAGCAACAACAGCAGGAGAACTTCTCTGACTTTCGTCATCATTGCACCACAAAACCTTGTTGGGCTGAAAAAAACGAGAGAAGGAAAGGAAGAAAGAAAGGTGAAGACGGAGGACTTGTCTGATCTGCCCTCTGGACAAATCAGTTGACCCACAATGTTGATTGCACATCTTGTATTGAGTTACAACACACTTGAATGACAAACAAAAACTGGAACATGCAGCCCGTGTGGTTTCTTATTGTGACACTAACCTGTTTGACGGTGAAGTGTTACATGCAGAGCTAAAATTAGTTCAAAGCCCTCCGCATTTAGAAACAGACGGTGTGAAAAGATTTTAACCACAGGTGAAATAACGTTATAGTCAGTGGTAAAGAAATATCCAATATCGGATACGTTGGATCAGTTTATGCTGAGAAACCATTTCGATCAGTTGCTATGAATATGAATCATAAGCCAAAATGGTAAACAAAGTATCTGAGTAAACGAAGAGTAAAAAACTGATGAAAGACGAAACACCTTCTAGAGGATAATGTGCTGTTTCACTAAGGATTAAAAAAAAAAAAGCATCCACTCTGTCTCTGACTACCTCTACCAGCTGGCACACACAGCGTAACTGATTGCATAATCTGTGGTCGGGCTTTTGCCCCGACAACACACACAGCAGGAGGCTGATTTGCCTTGCTGGAAACTGGCTTGACTCATCTTCTCATGACTGGAAAATCTGCATTTGCTTCGGCATGTGCTGATGTAGTATCAGTTATTACTCTGCACGACCCTTTATCTCTAAAGCCATTGGACGGCAGGGGTAGTGTAGATGCAGGGGGTATTAGTTAGAGGTTAAATAGATGGGAGAGCTAATGTTGCATGAGCGATAAGGCTGACAGAAAAAAAAAAAAAAACTTCCCTCACATGTTATCTCACATGCTGCCTCCCTTTTCTTTCATTGCTGGGCCTGAACATTTGTTAAGCCAGGATTTGACCTGTCAAATGCAAGGATCCTTTGACCAACCCCCAACCACCAGTACATCCAAATATAAAGAGGGGCATGATCACACTTGAAGTGCTTTTTGTGTGTTTTTTAAGGGAGCACTTGATGCAGTTTAACCTGAGCATATGCAAAAATATGCAAATAACACTTTTTCTTCAACACAAAGCTCTGAAAAACTAGAAAAAAGGGAGATTCAAAAATGAGAAAATTTGTGTAAGGGTAGTGTGCAACTTGCTTCTTATTTGCATGTGAAAAAATAAAAAACAGGACAGAGGCCCTGTTCTGTGATTAGACTTTTTTAAAATCAAGAATATAAAATAACCATTTCATTACAAAGTGTCCAAACTGAGCTGTTTGTTTTAAAAGGTGCCGCCTTGACTCAAGAGATCTCCTAGATGTTCGTGGCATGTTTGCCGTCACCTTGACATGTCATGACATGATGTGAAGTACTTCGCTGCGCATGCTTTAATGCGCCGACACTGAGCGTGGGTGGAAACATGAGAGCCCTGCAATAAAATTGCATACATGCTATTTCTAAGAATGACAACCTAACACACGCCGTGAAAAAACACAAAACTAGACAAGCATAGGCACAGACTGACCTTTTTTCCATGAAATACGTCAAGTTTTTTAATGGCATGTGTTTCACAACAGCTAAATTCTACATTAACAACGTGCTGAGGTGTAAGGCGCAGGTGTGCTTGGGCATGTGCTGTCATATTATGTGTAGTAGTATGCTAACCTACAGTATTACTAACTTGTTACTAACTTTAAAAAAAAAAAATATTATTATTATGGTGCCTTCATTTTACTAACGTCACCATGATCTGATAATTGGCATTAAGATCAAGGCACTGGATTAGCCTCCTGCTGCATATAGCCTTCTTACGTAACCAGTAGTCCAAACTGAATAAGCTGCCAAGCTGGAAAAGTGCTGGCCAACAGAGTGAAGCTCTTCCCTCAATATTACTGAATAATCCTCACTGTATGGATTCTCAAGTGTGTTTTGCAATAAACAAACAAAAGATTTTACCACCACATTTATGAATTTTAAAGTTTGCTGTAGTACTTTTTTAACATCTTGCCTCTTATTAATATCATTCCTGACTATGATGAGACCTGCATCATGCATTATGGAAAAAAAACAGCATTCGAGTCACTAACATGTAATGTAACATTCAAAAAAAAAAAATGCTGCACGTCTTGAGAATGAAACCCAGACATGTCTGTTCGTGATCTGTAAATAAGTAACTGCATTTACTGTCGACCTCTAAGGTAAAAAGGCAAACGTGCAGAGAGGTGGTAGAGTTGCTGTTGTGCATAAGGTTTCATCTAAAAAATAGAAATAAAATGAAAAGCTGGGAAATCAATGCCCGATAAACCTTCTGTTGGTTTTAGCATGATCTCCACACGCAATGTAAAGATGACGCATGACAAAAATATCCAAAATCACTCAGTCGGGTTACTGTGAAAATAGATTCATGCTAGAGATTATAAATCATTCAGGATTTTTGTTTGTCAGCAGTCTTCCAGTGTCATGGTACACGTGCTGGATGATGAGGTGGTAAAATGCGAGCAGTGAAGCATCGTCTGATGTGGTTGTACAACAGCTCCACAGCACAACAGCTCACCTTTGCACAGCTGATGAATAAAGAACATTCCTTTCTTATGCAGAGTCACACTTTCTCAAGAGACCTGACCGACACAGCTGAGCTATGGGAGACGTGTTTCTGGGAACCTGTCTTTCTCTCCTGGAAGGTTATAGAGATTGAGCATGCAAAGTGCCCAACATATCTTCAATCATTTACTACGCATCCACTTATGTCCTTATTTAGAAAATAACAATTTCCCCTCCTTGGGGCGTAAGCACGTCTGCGGAGGCACTAATACATTTGAGCGTTTCGGGGCAGTATCGTTGAGAAGATATCGATTTAACAAGCCCGCAGGTTTGCCATGATCTAGCTCGCAAAGTTAATTATCTTTGTAAAAGGATAATAAACTGTACAGTACAGTTTGTATTTCTGACCATGACTTACTGCACAGTCTGGGTGAAGAATATATAAAGAAGATACCATAAATCACTCGGATTGCATTCCTGCTCAGACTGGAACAGACCAAACACATTTCCTGGTACTGAAGTAAAAACCGGTTTGAACACTAGTTCCAGTGGAATTCGAGGAACAATCAAGTGTAGAAACCAGCAGAAAAACGACATGCAAAGTTGTGTCAGAGCAGTTTTCACAGCAATTAAACAAATCTAAAAAAGACAACCTCTGAAGTTAACAAAAACATGGCCTTTGATCACTTCAATTGACCTTGTTAGGACAAACTTTAAGTCACACAGTTGGCAAATTACACTGACCCGTGCTTGTGTTTAAGAAGGTTCACTGTACTGTAGGTAGCTGTTTTCAGTCCATATTTTGCCATAAATAACCAGCAGAGCGAAAGGTCTGTTGGGGATCCAGGCTTTTATTGTCATTGTGGCACTTGTGGAAAAGGTTCACGATAACACTGAATACACTGGCAGGGCTTAAATTACACAGTAACTAGGATATAGTGGCATCCCACTAAAATGACAGCTTGGCTTCTTCTTTTTCTTTTTAAAGAAAAACACAGCCCACCAATCTGGTTATTCATCACTTGAATAAAGTCAGTGCAACAACTTTCACATGTATCAAAGTCCGTATTATGCTTTTTGTGTTTTTCCATGTGTTATGTGCCAAATGGAAGGTTTGGAAAAGTAAGAAAGGCCCAATCATGTGCGGAAGAACTTCTTCTCTCCTAGTGAAAACACTGCTCTTTAGGGGGTCTACTAGAGCTGGGCGATAGAACGAAAACGATATGTATCGCGATATAACTTTTCTCGATAGAAAAATTAAACTATCGCGATAGACCTCGCCGCTCTTGTCCTCTTAAAAAAAAAGAAAAAAAAAAGAACAGCCAATCCAAATTAAGTAGCGCAGAGCCGAACCAATCACAGCCACAGCGTCACGTCACGTGACTTGTTACGTACAGTGTAAGTGCCAAGCCGCACATGTGTATTTGTTTGGGAAGCAGCCAGCCACCCTACCGCCAGGGTAATTAAGGAAAAGAGTGAGCCGACTAGAGAAATCAACCGAGCGTGACCGAAGGTTACCGAAGAGAAAACAGATGATGGTTCCAATGCCGGAGAGATTGTCGAACGGAAGAGACAGAGAAGTTCCGTAGTGTGAAGGTATTTCGGCTATTTCAAGTCTGACAAAAAACAGAGTAGCGTGCACTGTAAATTGTGCCGAAAGCAAGTCTGGAAATACAATAAACTGGTGCATGCGCTACGTCCACACGTACCCGGGTATTTTTGAAAACTCAGATTTTTCTATGCGTTTGCACCTTTCGTCCACACGTAAACGGCGTTTTTGGTCACTGAAAACGAAGATTTTTAAAAACTCCGTTTTTGCATTTACGTGTGGACTAGAAAAACGGAGAAAACGCAGCGTCAAAGGTGTGCGCCACGTTATTGTTTCGGTGAAATGAATTTCTACAATACTGTTAATTCTACTCTCTGCAGTGTTTAAATGCTTACATATACACACAGTTACTGTCCGTCCACACATACGACTCGGTTCTGCTTCTATGCCCCAGCTTCGTTTACTATTTCCCACCGAGGCTTCTAGACTTCTGATTGGCCAACATTTCTGCACGGTTAGGAATCTAGCGCCACCTGCTGCTTTGGCATGTTCATAGCAGCGTTTTCCTTCATTTCTGCCTTTATGTGTGGACGGGATTATTTTTTAAAACGAAAACGGAAAATCTCCGTTTTCATAAATACCCGTGTACGTGTGGACGTAGCCTCAGTCTCTGACTGGAAGCGCTAATTCGTCATTCGGCTTTTGTCAGACTAAAGTAACTGTTAAAACTGTTTGAAAAGCTCAGCTATACAACAAGGAGAGATTGAGAATTTCCTTTTAGTTCTCAGTTTATTTGATATTGACAAAAGTTAGTCAGTTTTGTCTGTTCTTCTGTTAAACAAACTAAGATTTATTTTTAGAATTAATATTTTGTTTCTAAGTGGAATTGACAATTTAGTCTGTTTCGTTTGTTCTATTTTGAAACTTAAACGCTTTAGCGGCTGCCTTTTGTGTAGTTTGCAATATTTGCCTTTATTTATCTGAAAAAGTCTCATGTTCCTTAAGTACATCTACCCTGTTGAATTTATTATGGGAAATAAATATTTAAATAAAAACAAGCTGCTGATTATTTCACATTTTACTTGTGAGCAACGGCACATTTAAATCTTACAAATATAGTTATTTGGCTTATATCGTGATAGATATCGTTATCGCCTGAAATGAAAAAAACATATCGTGATATGAAAAAATCTTATATCGCCCAGCTCTAGGGTCTACACATTCCCTATTTTCAGCAACTTAAAGCCATCACAGGCCGACTAACCATTGGTGATATGAAATGGGCAGGCACCATTTTCTGAAGCCAATATTAACTTAGAGGTGACTAAATGACAACCAGAGGGCAAATCGTATGCACAGTGAGAATCTGGAATGCTCCTTAGCAATCAAAGCATAAAACTTTTGATACGTAGATGGGCCTGAAAAGCCCACCCAGCTTGTTGTAGTCCTGTCTTTTCTTCCATTACTTATTTACATGACTGTGTGACACATTTCCATAACGTCTGCTTAGCTAATCAAAGAATGACCAGCCATCTTAACCAAAACCAGATTCAGCAAGCTGCCTCCCTGTTGAAACTTCTTCTAAGCTCCACTAATTCTAAGGTATGGGCACCTTATGTGCTCTGCTAAGTAGCTGCTCTTTTACCTACTTCAAGACAGGGTGCATAGTGCATAAAATGGTGTAAAACATTTAAAATATCTCATAAAGACTCTTAGTTGTTGTTGTTTTTTTTTTTTAAATACAGTGTGTGGGGCCTGATGGGGGCCTTTAACTTGCATTCTTTCTAATGGCTAACAGGGGGCAATGTTCTGGTTTCAAAAAGAAGTGCGGACATTGAAAAACAAGGGAAAGTGGGGAAAACAAGCCCTGCTCCGTAATCTCGGTCATCGCTTTCCTAATGAATTTGTTGTCTAAATAGCCCGTAGCCCATGGATAAAGCAGGACAATCTGTAATGTGTGCTCAACGCTGGTAACTACGGGCAGTGCAGCGTCCCTCTGTTTGTCAGACAGATACTAAAATTTCAAATCTGAAACACCACGACGGCAATGGCAAAAATGCTCAGCTTGAGGTGTCACAACAGCCTTTGCTAAAGGCTATTTCCATCCTCTTTTACATACAGACTGTGGATGCATTAATCCATCACTCGGAACTGGGCTTGTTGAGTGCTGCTAGGATAACTGCTTAGACCAGTGGCAGTGTCCATTGTTTATCTGTTATCATATCAATAAAGGCAAAGCAGCTAAAACAGAACCAAAACAGTAAAAACAGATCCTGCTCTCTCTCTTTACTCTTAAGTACAGATCACAGAGAAAATCCCTCATGGGTTGCCTCTTTCTTTCAGGAACAGCTTTTTTTCTTTAGCTTTACTTCATTGTTGCATTATAAGGTGCCGCTTGTGAAATTATACTTGCCTCATTTTCTTGGCCAACCTGTATCCTGTGACCGCTTGTGTTTTTGAGCCACTCAATTGCAGGAAAAGAGATTTAAGGACGTCAGACCACGCACTCCTCACTACCTGCAGCAATAATGATCCCACTGATCTTCGGCCTTGCTTGGTTTGTGCGATAAGGGGGATAACATGTATTTATTAACCGTCTTTGAAGAGAAATATTCCTTCGAGTGTCTCCTGTGAGCTTCTATGACAAATCTAGTTGGTCTGAAGCTCCATGTTTTTAATGTTGTAACAATTTTCTGATAGTGAAATGTCTCCTTAAATATCTAAGGCATATGTTAGACTTGATGTAGGTGGCTCTAACAGTGTTTAATTGTATCTTCTGCCTTGTGCATTTCTTATAGTGGGTGTATATTGACATCTTGTGAAATATTAAAAAGCATAAACTAACTGGGCTGAATGCACTTGGAAAGTGGTGGGAGACCAAAATGAATGCCTAATTGGAAACTATAAGAAGTGTGTATCAGCATGTAATTCCCTTACAAAACAGCATTGGAAAAGAGGTTCTGAAGGCGCTTAATTTTTGTGAGTTATCACTAATTTCGACGCCAATTACAACCTTTTCCATAGCAACAGTTGCCGCAAAAGCACCAGCTACTATTGATGTTAATATAAAGCCAGTCAACCATGCACCTAACATGCACACACAAATGATATCTGTTAAACTGAACAGGCTGGATCTTGGAACACTCGCACTGCCCTTGCTCTTCAACTGTGATCCTTACTTCTTGGTTTGCAGCATGCATGACAAAAAAAGCCAAAACGGCAGAAGTGATGAAACTTACATGGACTTTATATCACAGCATCAATCTGCACGCAATAGCTGTGGTTTTATAAAGCCTCAGTGTGGGTTGCTAAATGCGGAAAGACTCGGTGAGCTGCAGGGAACTAACACTGTAATCCAGTACTGAGTTGATCAGCTTGAGGCTATAAGGGCCAGTGGCCTTCCTCACCTTTTCCTAACTAGACTTAAAGCCAATAAAGCATGGAACAGACACAGGAAACCTCATTACTCCTCTGACCCCGCGCATCATCATCATCATCCTCCCACACCGGGAGGGAGGACGACAATCTCAACCCCTGCGTGTCAGCTGTCAGCAAGGGAATACGTCTTCATCCAGAACTAAATCCTATTACACTCACTTTTTATAACTCCGCAGGCAGCGCGCCGTGTCACCTCCACGTCACGCACACTTGTTCCTGATAATAAAATATGGAGTATGCATAGAGAGCATTTATGACTTACCTGGATCGAAAGTTTTTCAGTCTCCGCCGCCGTAGCGACTTCGCCGCAGGCTCCCGGGAGAGCGGGCTTTTAGACACCGACCTGTTCCTGTGATTTAACGCGTTTCACCGACAGCTGAGAAGAGGAGCGCGCGCCGGTCAGCTCAGCCGTCCTGTCAGCGAGATTATCGCCAACATCCACTGTGCGCTCTGCGCTGATCCCGGTAGGGTGGGGTGTGGTATGGCAGCTCCGCCCATGTACGGTTAAGGTTGACACCGCGGACCTGAGGTTTCGAGGAAGTACTACCGACTGGCAGAACAAGTTTGACATGGAGCCATCAGAAAGCGTAACGACATGTGGGGGAAAGAATAAAAGACAAGAAGAAAGAATACGTTTAGTGTAAAGTCTTGTAGATAAAGTTGATTTATGAATGTTTAATCAGTGGGAAATAAGTGCTGACAGTATTGCCTCTCCCTCTGTCTCTGTCTGTCTGCCCCCCCTTATTTGTACACGTGTTTGTGTCACCCTGTGGAATTTGGTTACATGTTATGGTTAAGGTAACGTTCCAGGAAATCAACGATCGCGCAAAGCAAAATAAATGGCCAGGTGTGTTTGTGTGCGAAGGTATACGTTTGGTGGATGCCCTGCACACAAAAACGACATAAACATCAACAACAACATGCATTTGGATTCATTTTTTTTTAAACCCCCACATGGTTCATGACAGAGATGACTGTTATTTACCCGCTGTTCATGGTGTTTGTACCCATGTGCTTTAAGTGTCATGCTTTTGTGTGTGCATACGTGTGGTTGTGGGGGCAAATTGCCCGCCCATGTGCTTTTTTTTCATACAAGAATGTAACATGTAATATTCTATCTTTTCTAGTTACATTTCTTTTCTTTTTCCCTTTTTTTTTGCACTTTAATGAAAATCTTGTGAAAGTGCGTCAAAGACTCGGCACTGATGGTTTGGTAAGGGTTACTACCACACAAGTTTCAAGCTGAGGAGAGCCACGGCCTCTTTGCTGCTACCTTAGTAACTTTTACCCCCTCTGTGTATTAACAAACATTGTAAAACACATAATCAGACAATCAGAACAATGTGTCCTGCTAAAACAGCGCTCGTCCTCTCCTCTCACGGGGAGCTGTAAACATTGTAAGGTCTCCCGGTAGGCTTTATTTGAAGTCCTTCTTCCTCTCTTCATAGGCGACACCGTCCGCCCGTGATTCACTGTTTTAATTTATGCTCCAGCCATGTGCGAGTGGAAGATTTGTCCCTACTGTTCCCTCTCTCTCTCTTTCCATTTTTATTAGCAGCCTCAGGCCTTTATACGGGGTCATCCTCACATAGGTTATACACAGGACGAGTCAGCTACCACTAGCCGCAGAGATTGAATGGGAAAGAACTGAGTGCATTTTTTAACTGTATATAAAAAAGAGTAAAACACAAAATTGCACAGAAGCGTGCAAATAACTTGAAAGAATGGCGCATTGTTGAAACTTTACAACAGGATGTAGCATAACCCTGAACATTATGTTCCCGCTTGAAAGACGGCAAGTATCTCTATGTGTATCTCAAAAAAAGATCCCAAACCTGCCGCTGCAGCGTTTGCAGAAATGAATACACTTCTAGCGACTTTGTTTCCAAATCGACTCTGGATGCAGCGAGGATACAGACGGAGACAGGAACAGATTCCTTTCGGGATCTTTAGGGATCGTACGTGTATCCGATCATTGTCTGTTGACGTAAATTTCGTTTCTTCTCATTGTGTTTACTTTCTTGGAAACCACACCTAGAGAGATCTAACAGGCTCAGATGCCAGCCCACATGTGAGTTTATGCCAGAGATGGGGTCCAAAAGAATAGAAGGTCCTGGAAAGCGGTAATGAAATAGGCGCTATTGTGTATATGTCACGATAATAATATTGATAATAAAATGAAAGGCCAGCAGATATTCTATACGCTTTGCATCTATTTGGATATATAAGCGTTGTGAAACCTTGTTGTTGTTCATGCAGTATTTTTATTCCATTTGCAAAATTTCAGTGATTTTTTTCCGCTTTTTTGGGGTTTCTTTTTGAGACCCTTAATATACACAAATATGTACCATATCTGCAATCAATCACTACAAAAATCCTCTCGTATTTTTCTTGTTCAACAAATGAAAACAGCATTATAATGCTTTTGGAGACATCGATGAGCTTCTGAGCGACTCATTCACATCAGAAAAAAACTATTTGTGAGTAATCACACAGTAAAAGCACGCTTTGTGTTGGAGGCCTTCAAACCGAGGCAGCTTGGGAAATCTCTCTTCGTCCCCCTTTTCAGCTCTGCTTACATGCAACAATGTTATATAATATGGCCATCTGCTCTTCCACGTGGATTCAAAACTATCACTGCCACACAGGCATGTGTAAGCCAAGCCAGTCCACATCTGAACAAGGATGCTCCTTGATGGGATGCCCTCCGTTGAATTGCTCACAGGTGCGCGGATTTATAAACCCATTTATACACGTTTCCAATAAACTGCGTCTTTTTGGGGAAGTTGTTTTGGTATGCGAACCTTTGTGTCTGTGCACGTCCGTTTGTGCTGGCGTTGTTGCAGTGGAATAGGCCTGAGGCACGTCAAGCAACCATAGATGAAGGACTGAGGTCCCCCTCGAAAATAACAGCAGCGAAGGGGGGTCTAATTTTCATAGATGTCTGCGCTCTCTAACTAAAAGCACACCAGTTCGAGGACTGAACGGGTCAAACAAAACAGCAATTACAGCTCTACAGTGGCATCTAGTGTTACTTCCTGGAACTGTTTCTTTTCTAAAGATTAAAGTCTGTTAAATGGACCAAATCAAAGGCTCAAATAAAACAGATCTGCTTTGGCTGATAAAAGCCGGGTGTTTGTCGCAGGCCTGTCTGTATGCTCTGGTAGCTTTTAATTAGGGAAGAAAGCGTCTAGACTGTAGAAGAGGACCGGTGTTGCTCCTGAAAAGTGAAACAAACACACACACACAGACACACAAAAAATCATTTGCAGTCTTCAAATGTTGGCGCGCTATGAATGGAAGATCAATGAAAGACAAACATGCCTCATCAGATCATCAGATTCATTTCCTGTATTCATTGCACACATTAGTCAGTGCATAGTGTGCAAGTTGTGATAAGGCTTCTTTAATAACGGGTTTACATGGTGTAATCAATCTATTATTAATGGTTCAGGTATCTGTTACTATGCCAGCTGCAGGGTTTGGCATGTCTAACCCTCTAAAGTGCTAACTCTCCTTTAAAGTCTTGAGTCTTCAGCCAACCCTAGACATAATAGTTATAAGTTATAAATCCACCTTTGAAATATTGCCTCAAATTATTGTTAATATGTATGGAGGAGGTCAGGAGAGACGTACAACAATGAGTGTCTACAGCTAACCGTAAAACAGGGTGGAGGGTCTGTCATGATAGGAACTGCATTTTAGCCAGTGGTGTTGGAGATCTTGTCAAAATTGGTGGAATTGTGAATGCAGAAATGCACCATTAGGATTCGATCTGCAATGAAATATCATTTGGAAAGTGTCTGATTATCACCAGCTTTATTTTTCAGTGTCAGTGATCCCAAAACTCAATGCCAGTGTGGTTAAAGCATAGAAAAACACAAAGTGGAACACTATCAGTCAATGATGGGCCTCCCCAGAGCCTGGACATCAATATTACTTGACAGGAAACAGAACAAAAAGGCAGGCAAATTTAAAGAAGAAGAGCTTTGAATGCTCTTCATGAAGCCTGGAGAACTATTCCTAAAGACTACTTAAAGAAACGAAAGGAAATGTTGTCATTTCTTTCTGTCATTGCAAATCATTTACTTGAACAAGCCTCTAATGTGTCGGAGTGTTACCAGAACAGATTTTTTTTTTCCACAGCAGTTCACATAATAGAATAATCGTAATTTTAAGTTTAAGTTTATTCGGTCAACAACAACAGATTAACATTTTACATTTTACATAAAAGTACTCAATCAAACAGTAACCGAAAAAGGAATAGGCTGAAGCCTTGTGGCTTATAATTATCCTGTCCTTTACCCCCATAGGAATAATCAAATCCTTAACCAAGAAAATAAATAACATTGATAAATAAGTTATGTAACAATTTGAAAAGAAATCAATGATAAATCAAGAAATTAAATCAACACAAAATTATTCATCAAGCCAAATTTCTATAACCTTGTATGATACAAATTTTTAAATTCTTCCTGAAAAATGTCTTCAGTTCATCATTAAGTCCATTCCATAATTTCACTCCCAAAACTGACACAAATCTATACTTAACATTGGTTCTCCTTTAGGTATTTCAAACACATAAGACCCTCTCTATCATATTTTCCATCTCTTAGTTGAAACATACTTAAAATACGAATTGGAACATTCTTTTTCATCACTCGATATGTCATTTCTAAAGTTTTAGAATATATAATGTCTATGAATTTTAACATAGATGATCCTACAAAAAACTGGTTGGTGGACTCCCTATATCCAACTTTATTTATTATTCTCATGGCTCTTTTTTACAATTTAAAAATTGAATCCTAATATGTTTTGTATGTGTTCCCCCAAATTTCCGCACAATAAGTCATATAAGGCAAACAAAGGCAAGTATACAATAAATAAAGGCAGTTCTTATTCAAAGAGTCTCTTGTTTTATAAAGAATAGAAACAGGCTTGGATAATTTCCATTTCACATGTTCTTTGTGGGGCTTCCAACAAGGTTTATCATCAATAATTACTCCTAAACATTTTGTCTCATATACTCTTTCAATTTCAACATTATTTAAATTCAATTTTACTTTAATATTACTTTTACTACCTCCAAATAACAGAAATTTTGTTTTACTTTCATTCAATGATAGTTTATTAAATACAAACCATCTATTTAACTTCATGAGTTCTGTTTCCACTGTTTTCAGTAATTTCTTTATGTCCTTTCCAGAGCAAAATAAATTTGTATCATCAGCAAACATCACATATTTTAAAGTATCACTGGCTGTACAAATATCATTTATATAAAGTAACAATAACTTAGGTCCCAAAACAGATCCTTGCGGGACTCCACAAGTTACTTTTCTAAGTTTAGATTTCATGTTATTAATACTCACATATTGGAACCTATTATTCAAGTAACTATTTAACCAAAATTGTACATCACCTCTTAAACCATACCTTTCACACTTCTGTAAAAGTAAAGAATGCTCTATCATGTATATCAACCTATTCCAAACTGTTTTTCATCCACAGCCGTTGCAATATTTTCAATAGATTCCATCACAGCTAGAGATGTTGAACGATTTCTTCTGAACCCATACTGATGATCATTCAATAAATCATTTTTATCAATTAAAGAATCTAGTTTGTTTGCAAATAGTTTTTCAAGAATCTTCGAAAATTGAGGCAGTAAAGATACCGGTCTATAATTTGACACAATCTGTTTATCACCAGTTTTATATAATGGGATCACTTTGGCAATTTTCATTTTATCTGGAAAAATTCCAGTTTGAAATGATTTGTTGCAAATATATGTTAACGGTTGAAGGACACTATAAAGAACTTCTTTAATTAGCGACATGTCAAGGTCGTCACAATCCATGGATTTTTTAGACTCCACCAACATACGTGATCGCACATGCAATAAAAGTTATAGTTGTAATTTTACGGTATACAATGAATATACAATACCTGACTCATCTATGAGCTGAGTTAACTCGATTTCCAAAAGTGACTCTCAGTTTTCGCCCATCCTGGACTCAATTAATTTCGTGATCCAGATCAGTACCTGCAGCGGACCAGACCTGCTGCTTGCTGTGACTGCAGCACGTGATTGGCTGCCTGTTACAAGCCCCGCCCACGTCACGATCCCCTTCGGGTGGAGATGGTGATATTATATGTGAAAACTATCTTACACATTCTGGCTATTTCAACAGTGAGACATAGTTCTACATAACACAAAAAGAGCGAGAAAAAAATTAAACGACCCACTTAATTTCGACGTCCTCTTCTTATTTAATTGGCCAGCCAGGCGCGTTAGGGAATTCAAGGCGCACTTTATTGGCTGAGTTTGACAGCAATCACGTGTTCTTGGCACACGATTGGCTGAGCTCTTAGGAGGAAGTCAAGTGTCACAACATTTCGGGAGGGATAAGCTCGGAGTTGACAAAAGCGGTTTGCCTCAGTCGAAACATTTCGCTACACTGTAATTTTTTTTTATTTTTTTCATTTCCAAGTTGGGTCCTGGACGGACCACGCGGGAAAGGATTACGTTATCCGGTTGAGAACCAACCACCCGCGGCGTGCCGAGGACTTGCTTTCACAGTGGACTTTACCTTCACAGCTCGGCACAGAGAGGAGAGTGGGACTTTATTGTTCAAGGCTAGCTAGCTAGCTTTGCAAAGCGGCTTGTTTTTGTGTGTATATAGCGTGGACCGCAGGCTATATGGCTGCGAATTACGAACCGATATATGGACTTTCAGAAGATGAGGTAAGCTTTAAACTCAACCGAGCCCATAAAAAGTATACTACAACCAGGAGTCTCTTCAAGAGGGGTGCAGCCAGAGATGGCCAGCGTTAGCCCGATAGGCAAGCTAACAACCCCTTACCCTGGATAACATTCCAGTGTAATGTTCGGCAGCTGTCAGTTCCTCCCTGTCTTCGTGTCCACTAGTTTTCTCAGCTCATTTTCAGTAGCACTTTCACCACTGTGCCTACAGTCGTGAACCCAAGCAGTCCAAGTTAGTCAGCAGCCTCTGTTGGTTCGTTCCATCCTCGGTTTAATTCAATTTATGGGCGACTTGGAGCTTAACCGCTACCTCGCAATGCTCTGTTGAATCCCAGATGTGCAGAAGGGAAACCGACCGATTTCTCGGGTGCGATGGCTCGATCCCGGTACAAGCTCGACCGCTGTGTCAGATTTAAAAACTACCTCTTGTTTGTAATCGTGGCTGCCTGATAAGTGAGGTGATCTTGGATGTAGACGACTGAGTTGCCATGGCATTCAGATTTACATAAAGCATGTAGCCATTAATTATGAAATAATTCAAGCGTTATTGTTTTTTGTTTTTGTTTTTAATACTGCAGCATCATAGTCACGAGTCAAACATTGGGCATCTATGTATATCTCCAAACATTTTTTTTAAATAGGGGAGCTGTTATATGTGAGATCGGAGCAGTGTACTCTCAAATGGCAAGCAGTGTGGAATTTTTTTTTTTTTTGGATAATCCTGGTGGACAGCTAAAAATATATCTTTAATGGTTTCTCAAAGGGGAAATAGGGGTGTGACTCTTGATTGTTGAATTTGCACTCTGGCTGCATTTGACTCATCTGTCAGTCTGACCAGGAAGGATGTAAGAGGGTTCAGCTTCAGCAATTCACTGAATCTGTGTTACGTAGATGCACTTTGAACCATGTGACGTTAGTTTCTCTAACATCTATGTAGGGATTGGCCGATTTAGCTCCCGATTATCAATATTGGTTATATTAGCC
Organism: Mchenga conophoros; assembly: GCF_057382185.1. Taxonomy (NCBI): domain Eukaryota; kingdom Metazoa; phylum Chordata; class Actinopteri; order Cichliformes; family Cichlidae; genus Mchenga; species Mchenga conophoros. The sequence goes on from NC_140532.1 coordinate 48,853,405, forward strand.
ACTGGTAATTTGTTCTGTCACTTCAAGTTTTTAGTATGTTATGTGACTTAAATGTTTCAGCGACAGCAAAGAGGAAACAAATACCAACAGCACCACCAAAATCATTATATCTGGGGGAAGGATCTTTATTGGCTAGAAAATATTTTTAACATCGGGTTTGAAATGTTGGCGTAGAATTTAGGTGCCTTCTTATGTTAACATTGTATTTATTATAATTTTTTTTAGTAATCATTAGAAGAAAAGGTGAACCCTATCATTTAACCCACTTTGATAGCTCTGGGGTACCCTGCTGACATGAGGCTTGTCTGTAAAAACTTCCCTCACACACACTAAACAGATGGGGATAGTATTCATTGATGATTATACCATGAAACAAAGCATTTACTGTGATCATGAGGTAAACATTCAGTAAGGCACCCCACTCCCCTTTTCTTCTCACTTTGTCATCTGGTGTTATGCTAACATCATTAACTATGTCAGAGACTTCCCCAGTAAATTAATTGCCGCTGCAGTGACTTGGAGAAAAGTGTAGTCACAGCCTGGCATGAGGTGGTTTAGCATATTAAGTGTCTACATATTTTCGGATACTGCGTTTGAGTTTTGGTGCCAAGTTACAAACGGCCATTTATTTATAGGTGAGCTTTATTGATTTAAAAGGCAGCTCATTGCAGCTGGCTGCTTGAAATATCTTAGATGACTTAACTTAGCTGATTAAATGTTTTGACCCATCATCTCTTTCCCTCTGTCTGCAGCATGAAACACGAGTGTTACGGGTTAAGGTCATTGCAGGAATTGATCTGGCGAAGAAAGACATCCTTGGAGCCAGGTGCGTATCATGGAATTTCTGAGAAAACGTCAGAAGATACTGTTTTTGTGTTAATAATAGAAGTGTTAGGTTGCTTTCCTGCTGTCATTGTGAAGGTCTGGTGAGTGGACTTGGGCTTCTTTCTTTCTGGTGCTCTACATGTTCTCTTCCTTCACAAAACTAGGTCTTTTGAGGCCTTCAACATTGCATACACATCATCACAGTTTAGATGGGTCATGCCAAACATGTCAGCTACTTCACTCACTAATAATGATTCGCCATGGATCATTACATGAAGAAATCCATGCTTAAGGAAAACTAGACAGACCTTAGTTGTAGTATTGTGTTTAGCATCCCAACTCTTTGGGGTTCTCCTTCTAGCCAGTCGTTTTTAACCTTGAGCAGCACAGTGTTATGCACAGTTCCTACATTCCTTCTAGTTACAGACCTTGCACCTCAAGTGTTAATCAATGATTTCCATCCTGCCTCTCCTATCCTACTCATAACCCACCTCTGTTACCCTTCTTCCAGATAAAAGAGCTTGACTAATTCTTATACATGCCACATACCTTCCCACATGTGGGAACACAGTGTGGTTAAACTTTTGATGATCTCTGAAGCGTTATGTCCATCAATATCTCCCTCCCATGTGTGAGTCTGTGAAGTGCAACAGACTGTTAATACAGTTTTTACATGATGTTACATAATAACTTTAGTTATTGTAATTTTATTTTTGTTAAGCAGTGTAACTTATGCTCCTTGAATTTTAATTACCCACAGCTTTGCTTTTGCTCTAATAATATGCTGAATGACTCGCTGTCACTTCTATCAACACCACCTCTGCCATCCTGCTGGCTGTTGTTGTATTTTTCCATGTGCCAATCAGAGACTTTCTTCTTAATTTGAAACTAGCTTTCTAGTGTCAAACTAAACATGGAATATTTATTATGCTGAAGCGCAAACTTCCATTAGAAATAGCAATGACCAGTAAGTCACTTAAATGGCACAGCACTTCAGCTGAAGAGATCTAAATCTTAACATGTGACAGCTTTTTGCTGTTATAGGTCTTTTAGCTACATGTTATTGAATGCCTGAGTAGGTTTGCAAATGTAATTGCAATGCAAAACATGTAGCAAGACTTCACAGGACAGACTCACTGAAGATTGCTTATCATCATTCTTTAAAGTAACATGTTGCATGAGGCTGTAAAGAAATATTTAACTATATTAAACTGTATATCTGTCTGAAATCACCACAGGAGCACTGGAAGCCTCTTCTGAATTTGAGCTCTGTGCCTACTGTTGATCACAGTAATGTATCTGAACTGTAAGAATGCAGACATTGTTTGAGGAAGAGCTTGGCATGTGTAGCACTGTGTGAGTGCTACTCGCATGCCAGAGTGCATGTGTTAGCATCCTGATGCCCTGCTGGCAGGACAGCTCAGCCTGGCTCAGGAGAAAGCTGAACTGTAATGCAGTGCACTGAATGAGGTCTTGATGTGTGGCTAGCTACCACAGGAGACAGTGCTGACTTGGCAGTCTGTCACCTCATAAGATGCTCAAACAGTTCCAGCCTGTTCTTTTCTTCTTTTTGCTCCAAATGTGTTCCTGTCGGTGCTCCTTTGTGGCTCGTGTGTTACATTCTGTTGTTTCAGATTAAATGAAACACTCTGAGGTTTTGTTTTCACCGTTTTTGTGCGGCGATGAGAGAAACTCAAGGAAGTAACTTCAAAGAACAAGTGTACGGGGCTATGCTTTGATTCCGGCTGCTTTTGGTATCTTTAATCTTGTGTTGACCACAAGTAGCCTTTCTCCCACCCTTAGAAGGATTTTTGCTCATAGAAGGAAGGAGACAAGAAGTCTCCGTGCAGCTGGGATACAGTGGTCTCATTGTTTTTGTTTAATCGCAACATATCATAGAACCACACAAACACACAATTAGAAGCTATGGGGTTCCTGAAGAGGTTAACTAGCAGCACCTGTTTTGCCTAGGGTATGTTTGCAACTCCTTCAATATCCGTCTGTCTGCCCGTCTAATTTCGTTCTTATTCTTTTGTTTTATCTCAACTGCTTCCTTCAAATGAAAGTAAGACTGCACTGTAGCTGCGAAATTGAATTGCTGATTAGGTCAGTCCTAATGCTATGGTTACTGATTATGTCTGAATAGATTTAAAACCCATTCTCTAATATTTTGATATTTAAAAAGTGTTTAAAATCCTGTATTTAACCTTATACTAAGCAGTTCTTGCTAAGCAGCCACAATTGTAGCTCCTGAGACCACAAGAGGTTATTACAGGATGCTGTGGCAGTAAATTATGTGAAGGGTGCTGAAATGTGCCATGTGGGTCGTGCCAGAAACCCCAAATCATCATCTCGACACAAAACGGCAATCGCACCATTCACCTGTGTCAACTCAGCATACTGCTAATTTGACCAAAGACACCTGAAGTCGAAGCAGTCGCGTTCTTGACTGCAGTGGTTTGAAGAGTAAGTAGCAGGGGAAGGGTTATTGTAGTAGTAGTAGGCAGTTATTGAGTTGCCTAAATTGCCCTACTAACATTATCTTCCACATCATCTTTATATACCACAGTGTCTGGTGGTGGCTAACACGTATATTAGCTGTGTTGATACCACTTAATTTCAGTTCTTTTCATCATGTTGGGTAACAGCTAAGGTGTGTGAATATATTTTAATGATTTAAAGTCTGGACTTGGCTCTCTTGATTGGAATCCAGGTTACATATTGATGAGATATCAAGTTGGCAAGTCACCACTCATTTGTAATGCAGGTAATATGCATCTGTTAATAAGTTACAGTTGCTTTTATAAATTGTGGACTGTGAGGTACCAATTAAAGTGTATTACATTTGCTTTCACTGAATAAATCTCTAATGTCAATATAGTCATCTCTCTTCTAACACTACTAGAGAAACTAATTTGAACCTGCAAATCCAGAAAAGTGTAATTCACACCAAACTGTCTCTGCAGCACAAATATCTTATTACATTAGGTTGAGCAAAGGAAAAACAAAGTCTGTGCAGAAACCCTGCTGTTGCTTAGCTTCTTTCTTGCTTTACTCTTTGTTTTTCTTTTTCTTTTTTTTAACCTCCAAACTCTAGCTTTCAGTAAACCTAGTTGATTAACTTGATCAATAAAAAGTTGTTAACACAGAGGATGCTTTAAGATATCCTATTTAGATATACAAATGCACAAATAAAAGCATCGTCTGTGTTAATTGCGTTGTAATTTTAACGTGAAAGTTTCATGTAGGACTATGTAACTTTGCAAAGTCACCCCCTCCACATGTACACAGACCTTTTAAATAGTCAGTTCTCCCAGGGAAGGGTTTTGCAAAGTGTGACACGGTACCAGGTGTTGCCTGCTGTGACTAACATCAGGTTAATTGGTCTTCGCAGTGAACAGTAGATCGCCGCTCAGACCAGAGCTCACTGGAGGTTTCTACCCTGTCAGCACCTTCAAATAAGCCACGTGGGGAGTTTTAAATAGCACAGTCACACATGGTCTGCTTATTGTTTGTACTTCTCTCCTCAAAACGTTTAGCTGTTTCTATTTTTAGCAGTCTTTACCAATAAGACAGGATTTTTATTTCTCAGGATACTCAAATGGAAGGAGTGTCTAACTAAGGCGCACCAATTGCAATTTTCTTTTTCTTCTAAGTGTGAACTGTCTACACTGGAACTATAACTGATTGCATTGAGAAAAAAAAACTTAATTTGTTTGTATATGCTAATATGTAATTTGCTTTGGTCTTTTATCACTTTGGAAATCATTGTTTTGATATGGAAATTAAATGTAATATGAAATGTATGTATCCTATTTATTATAGATGTGTGCTGTTTTTGGTAAATATGTATTGCTGGGAGCAGATGGTTTGAATTTGGATATGCTTCCGACTTTTTTTTTTCTGCTTTGGTTTTGCAGTGATCCTTATGTCAAGCTTTCCCTCTATGTTGCTGATGAAACTAGAGAGCTTGCCCTAGTCCAAACAAAAACGATTAAAAAGGTAAGTCCATAAGTAAACAGTGACTTTGAAGCATTGAACTGTAGCATGTTTAGTCTGATGTTTGTTGTCTTAGAGGTCCTGTTTATGTCTTGGATGACGCAGTCACAAGTGGACAGCTACTCTGCAAATAAACATGGAGCCTACAGAAGTTTTGCAAACCTGCTTAATTATTCAGGGTCTCAAATTAAAGTCTAATTAATCTTGACTCAAAACAGTGTGCTGCTCTATGTTCATTTTACAGCCGGTCTCACCAGCAGGGCACCTGTTGCTAATGGGAGAACTATTATAAATGGCAGAAGCTAACGGGAAATGGGCAGTAGTTTGGAGATATTTCATGCTATCACACTAATGTGCTGGTGAGATTTCTTATCGTGTACATTTACAGTTGTAAACAGAGTTGTTGGGAATAAGTCTGTTAGCCAGTACTAGTGCAGGAGGACGTTGTGTTTCTCCACTGGTAGGAAGAACACTGATTATGTAGGCGTTCTTTAAATGTGGCTCCAGATAAATTTATGTACACACTGCTAAAACAAGCGAATGGCATTGTGTAGCCCACGGCATATCTGAATATGGTGTGAGCAGTTAAATCTGCGTGTGCATTCCTACACCTGTACTTGGAGGTTTCTCCTTGTGATTGGATCACCCAAGATGCATGTTAATTCCAGGTGAGAACAGAGCCGTAGCTTTATTCCTTAGTCACACACACTCAGTCACCAATGGCAGCAGACTGCTATGCAAGAAGTAATCTGGAGTTCATTGTACTGCCTGATGGTGCTTTGGCACATGGAGGGATCGAATGGCCAGCCCCTATATTAGTGGAGAGCTCGCTCGACCACCTGAGCCTTGAAAGCCCAATGACCTCTAATGAACCTACTTGTATTGCTTGGCTAGCTTGGCCACTCCTGCCAAACTAATCTACTTCCACACCTGCACTTTAGATGGGCCTTTTCAGCCACTTAAATGTGCACTTATTGAGTCCCTTTTAAAGTCACAGGTGTGGGATCACAGATCATCTTAATACCAACACACACTCCCTACCCCCACACCTACCAATCAAGGCAAAGCTCCAGAAAGGCACAAAAAGGTGGTGCTTCCTTTATCTGTTCAGGACAGGGAGACACTGGTCGAGGTCTTCCCCCGTGGCCTCTTTTTGAGGAGGAAATCTCTTCACAGCAGGGGGAGCTATTACTTGCCATTATTGTAAACCCAGCACAGGAGACGTTTCCAATTCAAAGGAAGCTGTAATTTGAGTGGAAGTGCATATTGATTTCCAGGATTTTTGAATTTTCTGAGCTGCATGGTTTAAATTTGATCTGAAATGTATTGGGTTCTGCTGCACTCCATTTTATTCTTTTCTGAGGCTGTACTTTATAATGTGCAGGGGTTAAACTTTAAAGCATAGCTTGACTCAGTTTCTTACTTCCTGGTAGTAAAGTTGGTTATAAGAAGCTGCCAACGAAAGCCTGTGTTGGAGTCAAGCAGCTCAGGCCTACATGCAGCCAAACATATGCTGCCAGTGGCCATGGTTTTCTTTATAGGATATAAATAGCTGACAATAGTACTGCTATGTGGAGCAGAAAAAGAAGCAGTGGTGCTTCGCTCTTCTGTGGGCTTCATGTGTCTTTAAGTGGGACACCTTTGATGGCATCTTTGTTGTTGAAGCTAAGAGTTTGGCTTGTGGCAAGATGACATGAAAAAAATGGGATATGACAAAGAAATAAAAAGCCAATCTGAGGCAAACATCAGTATCTAGATGATGCCCTGAGCACAGAAGAGCTGAGGTTAGGCTGTTCTGGATGTTTTTGTTTTTGTTTTTGCCTTGTGAGCTGCAGATTTCATTAATATTGTTCATCCAAGTACAGCGAGTTAATTTGTAATTGTGGTATCTCAGTAGTTTTAGTACAGATGTTATTTTATCGCTGCTGTAAAACATTTAATGTTTATTATTCAGTGTAACTTGTGAAATTCAGGTTTCATTGACATTTGAGTGTTTAAGTCATTTGAGTCACCAAAGGAATTTTAATGAGAACTGTCACTTAGTTCCCAGTCTAATAAAAACATCAAATGTGTGAGGCAGAAGGAGAGTGGATTGGAGGGGGGTGTAACTGCTGAGCTGATGCATCCAGAAAGTGGGTGAAAATCCTCACGCCTGTTAATCTGAAGGCTTATTCTTATCACAGGAGCAAGTTTGCTACAAACCTCCTCTAACAATATAAGAGAGGATCATTGGCATGCCAGATAGAGCCAAATTTTGCACGTGGCCTCTCTTCTCTCACTCTGAGTGGGATGCTTTTCATACATCTGTTCTCTTTTCTGTGTAAACTAATGATGCTGTTTATTGTGTTTTAATGCAGTTATTCATTGTGGCTTCTGTACACTGTGTTTCAGACCCTCAACCCAAAATGGAACGAAGAATTCTACTTTAGAGTGAGTTCAGATTTTGAAATGCTTTCGTGAATGATGATTATTATTTTTATTTATTTTTGCTTTGACGGTCTGTTATTGCTCTACTTTGGAGCAGGAGTTGTATAGCTGTGAATCTTTGGTTGCAGTTTAACATGGCGATGAAACCCACGTCTTCCACCCCTGTAATCAAACAGGACGTTATAAGTATAGTGACATGATAACTCTAGACTGAGGGTGTTTTAGTTCAGTTCAGTTTGTTAGGTGGTGTTGATAGGCATCTATAATTCAAGTTTTTTTAAATCAATAACATTTTGTGAAATTAAAACGATAGAATAGTTTATAAGATTTCATGGGTGAATAAATGATACAAATTGGTCATTTCCTGTTGTTAGGTAGTTAAGTTGCATAATGATGTCATAATGTGCAATATGGATAACAGCCTTTTAAGAGTATAAGCTGTACCTTTGTGTCAACTTTGATTGCTCAACTCCTGATAGTGTAGGAATTGTTTGCAAGGAAACAGATTTTGTGTATTATAGTAAAATGAGTACAGCTTAGGCTTCTGTTTCGATAATTAGACAGCTGACTGCCTTCTAAGACTCTGCACAGTTTTAAATGATTACAAAACAAAAAGCAAGCAGCCAGTTACCCGCAAATGCACATACACTTTGACATAAACAGCAAGCAACGTCTCTAACATCTTCCTTATTTTGTTGCTCCCACAGGTGTGTCCACAGAATCATAGGCTACTCTTTGAGGTGTTCGATGAAAACAGATTGGTAAGATTTCCACTTTTGTAGATTTATTTAGTTGTCTCGTGTCGTTTAATCTGCTTCGTGCAATCTGTTCTCCTTGGAAATATTTGCACAATATATTGTCTTTCATTTAATGTCCTATGGTGATAATTTGCTTTCCAGTAGCACTTTATTTTGTTCTCTAGTCTCAGTTACGCCAATAAAACATAATGACTGTAAAACTGATATTGCTAAATTTGTCTCAACCAGTTCTGCTTTCATTATACCGCAGAGATTTTCAATAACTTAGAAGACGTTTTATTGACTTTGTCTGCCCTCCCTCGTGTGTTAACAGTTTTCGAGATGTGAACCATTTTCCCAGTTTAACATGACATGATTTCAGCTTTAGGCTTTGTAGATTATAAACAGCGTACAGTTTGTTTGACTGCTAGTTTCGGTACTCTGCTTTCAGACTGTAATCCACTAACAGCTCCTACATTCCTCTTATGTCAAATTTCTCAGATTTCCCCCACAGACGAGAACACTGGTTTCCTTGACTTGTGAAATTAAAACCCCTTTTAGGCCCTCAGTTGCCTTGACAACTAAATTAAATGTCTGCACATTGTCAATTCTTGCAGTGAGTAAAACCATCACAAATAGGTCTTGTAATCAATTTACTAATTCACTCTTGGCTCTAAACGTCACCTTGGTTGGAGTATCTTCAGAGAAGGCGTGCATAAGAGAAGTGGTTGCTGACACTGTGGAGTCATTGTTCTGTAGAATAAGCAAAAGGCTCTGCTAGCAGTGTTATTTGTTTCCTATGTCTTCTCAGTAACTCTGGGTCCTGGGTTTGATGTTGTATAAAACAAACAGCGGATGCAGCCCAACATAGTTTTGGTGATCTTGGCTGGATAAGGCACATTCTGTCGGGGCCTCTCAGATTCAGGGCTGTTGCTGAGGACCATCGTGGGAGGTTAAAACATTTGGGATTTGTTTGGGGAGTGTCTTTTTGTAACAACACGATCTCTAGTTTTATTTCTAGGTGAACCATATAAAGACATGACTATTTCATTGATCTAAGCATGTAACACATGTCTAACTTGCTCATTTGCACTCCGTCCCTTCTAAAAAGTGCAGCTCTAATTTTCCTTCAGTACAGTGAACACTTTCTGTATAAGAGGATGAGACGAGAGCACAGCACAGGCAGCCTCAAGCACGGTCCTCTCCTTATATGTCCGAAGAAGTGCTTTTTGTCTTTCTCTTGGTGCGTGCCAAGGCAGTTCCCCCACCACTGGTCAGCATTTCGTTTTGTACTGGAGCATAGTACAAATATAAGAGAACTATGTATGACACTGATGGTTGAATTTGAAGAAGCGGCTGAATAGACCTACAGCACAGTGCAGTTTGAAGCAGGCATGTTATGTCATTTGGCAAGCTGGGCTCGCTGCCATTGGACCACACATTGGCATTTTGTTTCTTTTATACAGAACATTCCCCATAACATTTCTCACACAGACACACATTTATTGACTGTGCCTAACACTGCAGGCAGTGTGTCATCACTAAGTGTAACTGGCTGCCAAGCCGTGAGTCTTCCTGTATTACAGTGTCTTTCTTTTGGCTTCTTTGTCCAGTCAGTATTGTTTCTTGATGCCCTCTTGTCCACAATGCAGACCTTTGATATTTATTTCTTTTTTTCATTCGTTTGAAATACTACAGGCTGCTGGTTGCAACTTGTTTTTTGAAAAAGATAAGGTGACGCACTGTGGTCTAAGCCATAGGTTGAACCAGTCCAAGCGGTTAAAACAAGGCAGTTACTTTTCAAGCGTGTAGCTCTGAAATGGCAAGTTGTGATAGGGGCTTTGTCAGTTCTGTGCACGGAGGCGGATGACTCCCCCACTAACTCTGGCTTCAGGGCAAAGTAGTCGAACTCCCACTTTTTCACATGATGATGCTGTGGTGAATCAAATTGTAGGAGCTTTTTTACATTAATGTACAGTATGTTGCAAACAAAGCGTCTTTTTCTGTGTTGTAACTTGGAGTTAGGCATTAGAATTTGTGCATGATTTCATTCAGCATTACAGGCTAGGATCACAGCCAAGTTGTGTCTCGGACTGCTTTTGGATGCAAAAGGAATGACCTATAAAAGCAGCGTCAAATGTTTGGCTGTGTATGGCAGGCATTGCATGTTTATTCTGTTTCAAGTAGACATGCCTTTTCCGAGTGAGGACCATGCTGTTCTGTGATCTGTCAGATAATCTGCTCTTTACTCTCAATCTCACTTTTTTTTTCTTGATCCATTTTTAGCACCAACTTCCTTATGCTTCTTTTTTTCTGTTTCCAAGCTGCAAGACATTACAGGATAAATTATATGCTCCAGACTTGGTGTTGAATTTTTGACATGATTGGCACCAAATGGCAATTGGTGATCAATTAACAAGTAACCTTGCTGTGAATCTAGAATCTAGAAGTTATTGATGCTTTCCTTTTCCCTTCCATTTCTTTCTGCTCCTTCAGTTCACAGCATGTCTTTTCCAGAACAGGCTGATTGCAGGCAGCACTGAATGATTGGAACCGTTCAATGCCGAAGGAGTTGAGTGGGAGCAAATAAACAGCTGACTGGCATTGCCAACATTGCTGCACTCTTTTTCGTAATAATGCTCTAATTTTATCCAGCTTTCCCATTTTGATCACATTGCTGAACTTTCACCCCTCCCTAAAAATCCAAAGCTGCTCGCCATTTAGTTCAGTTTGATCCAAAAAGAGTGTTTAGTCAACGATAGACGAACGTTTCTGTAGGTGAGCATGCAGTAGTTCAGCCATTTGTCACTCTAGTTAAGTTTCTATTAACTTATTTTTACATTCAAAGAAATCCACAGTCAAAAGACGAAATGACTTGTATTTAAGATGAATACGTTGGGAACTTCTTTTGTTAAATAATATAAGCCACAATATTGAAAAAGGAATGAGTTACGATTTAATTTAACAGGTGTACTCTTGGTGAGTGGTGTTTTGATATTTGAGTGCTACTCTGGGGAAACTGAGCTACTCTTACTGAGATATCAATTTTAGCAAATTAAATCAAATTCCAGATGATGTTTAAATTATGAAGAAAATAGTTTAAAAACTCATGAAGCCAGATGAAAGGACATTAATGAGATGTGGAGGCAGGGGAATTGGCGGGGTTAGAAAAAGTTCATGTTAATAGAGCGGAGGATGGATAGGAGTAAGCAAGCAGGATGTAGGTGGGGTCGTTGGGGGGGGGCTCATTTGCTACGTGAGGGCAGTATGGGGTCGTAACAGGAGATGGCAGGGCCATTTGTAGTCACGTGACTGCCAGGCAATCCACTGTCACCTCGGAAACCAGGAGTGCCGGCCACTCATATCCAATCATGTCGGGAATGCTGGCTGTCACTTGGCTCAGGCTATTTCTGCCGTCTGTCGCTAGTGCTTGATGGTGCTAAGAGACTGGTATACAGGGATCCTCCTCCTTTTTTCTTTTTTTTTTTTTCTCCTTTTTTTTTTTTTTTTTTTTTTTAAAAAACACCACCCCCCCACCCTCCTCCTCGTAGCCATCAGCCCTCACTCTCCCTCTCCTTTGAGTGCGTTGTGTAAAGTTGTCAGCTGTTTTGCAGTGGCTGTTTTGCTTTTGTGGTGTGAGTACTTCTTTTCTCAGTTCAGCTTGGTGTGGGAAGGAAAGTTGCGGAAGAGGCTGGGAGAGGGGAGGGGGGAATGGAAGAAAAGAGGATCAGTTGTCTAGCCAAAGGAGAAGTGGGCAACAGTTAGGATACTGAGGCAAGAGCCAGAGGAGAGAACCAGCAGCCACTCAGTAAGAAAGTGAGAGGCAACGGGAGATTTGGACGTGGGGTGAAAATGGCACAGCGTCTGCGTTTGTACTTTGGCTCAGGACACAGTAACACAGCCCCGGACATACTGGAAGGAGACTTTGAGGTGCAGCAGCGAGACGACGATAGGGTCACGGCACACCTCGTGCAGCCACGTCCAGCATCGAGGCCTTCCCAGGACTCTGCTACGGAGCACGTCCCGTCGGCGGCTTTTGGTTTCCACTCTGAGCCTTCGCTTAAACGCAGCTCCTCCATGTTCATACCCCAGCTTGCCGCCTACACTGAGCCACGTCCTACTAGGAGCTCATCCATGCACATCTCCCTTCAGCGCTCCAATGGATCCAGTAATGGAGATTCCAGTGGTCATGCTGATGATGTCCCACCACCCTGTTATACTCCTCCAGGACCTGCGCCTGCCTATACCGAACCACAGAGTCAAGCTAACTTTCCGCGGCAGTCCCCTCCTCCATACTACAGCCCTGATTCTTTAAGTGTGCAATCTTCTCTGGCGGAGCCAAACCTTCCCAAGCGCAGGGTCTTTAGTATTGGTTCCAGCAGTCATTGTACGTATAACAGACGCCAGCCTGGCATCAGTGTTGGTGCCATCTACATCCAGAGGAATTCTCCTGACGGCTCTGATGTCCAGCATTTCAGAATCCTTCCCTATGGCGGTACCGGCTGGTCTGTCCAGCAGCAAAGCCTGGACCAGTCCTCTGGTGTTAATGGCACAAAGCAGAGGCTAGTGTTTCAGCTCCAGCAAAATCAGAGCCAGGATCAGAAGCAGGGCAGACAACCGGATGATCCATCACAAGAACAATGCACAGATGCTGGACCCAACAGCTCAAGAGGTTGCCATAGGGTGCGCTACCCTAGAATTCGATTACATAGAAGCTCGTCTCATCAGAGGCTGCTGGTGGAAAATAATAATCAGAAAAGTGGTGCAGACAGTCAGACTATAGACGAGAATGAAACAGATGTGGAGACAGAAGCAAGAAACAGACCTGATGGTTGTACTTTAAACTTTAGTGGGGAAAATCCCAGAAGGCAGCCACATTTGAAGATATATTTTACCCCGGGTGGCGGTGGAAATCAGGATGTGAGCTTTGGCAATGAAGCAACGACAAGTAATTCCAAGGTAAAGAGTGTGGAAAAGTTTAGTAGAAGCATACTCTGCCTCTGAAATGTTTGGTGAAAAATTGTTGAATTACAAAAGCGTTATGTAACATTTATAGACTTGTTCTAATGTTCCTAGAGAAACTGATATTAGAATGAATAGTAAACAAATCCAAAAATAGTGGGTGGCATGTGACATTTAGTTTAATATGACTTGGCTTGTTCCTCTTGTAGCCAAAAGGGTGAGGTCCAGCACTGTCATGGACATAACAAATGAAAAAGCCAGTCTAACACATCTAATTTGCAGTGGTTGCTTAAGTACTATTTAACACTAAGAATATAGGCTAGACAGGGAGAGATCCGTGTGGTGCTGATACAGGGTGGTGACTTTCCTGGACCTAAAAATCCCAGACAACCTTGCTGATCTAAATCACACATGCTGCTTTTCTTTCACTTCATAACCAGAACGACTTAAAGTCTCACACACGTCAGCCAGTTTAGTTGTGCAAGAAATGGATGAATGGATAATTTGTTCCCATGCACTTGTTGCCTTCCGTTTCACAGAAATGCGACACTGGGGTTTTTGATAATACCCTTAAGTGCAGTCAGCACTCTTTAAGAGCTGGCTGTGTCTATTTTTAGTTTACCTCGAGCGTGTTTGTTGGTTTTGAAAGCAGGCAAGCGGCATGTCTTCTCCAGTTCTTGGCTGGTATGGATGTGAATCGTTGCAGCTGCTCAGCAGGCGATTAAGAACTAACATGTCAGTGCAGCCCAAACAATGATCAAAAAGTTTCACAAGCAGCGTCGGTTTCCTCAAAGCCTGAAATCTTTTGGTGTTGCTCTCCAGTCTTATGCATATGTCCAACTCTGGTGCTAGAATGCTATAATCAGTGTATCGAGTTACCCAAATTGCTGTTTATTTATTAAACTTTTAAATACTTTCGATGTAGAACGTTTTAGATGTTTCTTTTAAGCTATTTTTTAAATGGCACTTTGGAGTTGTAAACTCAATTTTTAGCCTAAAATTAAATATAGTCGATTTTGAAATTAAATGATAGGGCCGTCATTGACTGTTTGAGGTTTACACCAGCAGGATGTAGGTTTATCATGAGATGTTTAGCTCCAGGAAGGACCGCCTAAACAGGAAGATATTTGCTCATATCATGTTTTAGTTCATCTGACCAAACCACTGATTTCATTCATCTGAGTCAACCCCCCCCAAAACCCCAAAGATTCCCCCGCCACAAACCAGATTGGTTATTTGTAAAAGTAGAAACATGCTTTTTTTCCCTTTTGGAGCTAGCCTCAAGTGGCCACTCCAGGAACTGCAGTTTTTTGCATTTAATCATCAGCTTGAGTTTATTGCACCTCATCGGTTTCTGCTTGCTTGTATGTGTAGAAGTTGTGACCAGTCGGCTAAAGAATATCTCTTCCCACTCAGTTTGACTGAGCTTAGTCTGCATCCAGGCAGATACTGTGATGCACAGTCCTGCCAGTGACTTCGCATTATTCAGGTGATGAAAAAGGAGATGCCAAGATGCAGTAGCAAAGGTGATGATGAAAAGGGCAAGGGTGGTGTTGATATAGACAATCTAGGTTTGGATAAAAAAAAAAAGAAAGAAAACGTTTTCAGATCTAGTGGGAAAAATTAACCTCTTCCTTCGCCCCTCATGGTAGTGATGTGAGACTCCATGGCATCCTGTTTCTCAAGCAACGAGGAAGTCCCCAATTAGACCATAATGACAGGTCTTCCCCAACTGATTGCCTGGAGTTGGATTGCCCCTTTTTAAAACTGGGCTTGGGATGACGTGTGTGTGTGTGTTTGTGTGTGCGCACACCAGATGGACTAGCTGCAAATGGCTATGCCTCCGTGCCATGCCCTCGTTACAGCCCTGCCTTAGTACCCCTCGGTTTCCATTCATTGAGAGCTCCTGGAGGCCAGTAGGCTGGCTATATTTACCTGAGGCAAGATTGTGGACGAGTGGGGTGAGGGCACACTTTTTATTTTGGTCCGATAGCATGTAAGAGGCATTCAAATCACTTGTGTTGCGAAGGGCTTTTCTCTGACAGCGTGGACTTCTCTGAATTGCATGGTATTGTAATACAGTTGTGTCAGCAGGGAGACTGTTGAGAAGGTGAGACAGCCTTTTTAAACCTCAGTGCCAGCCTGGACTTGCTCCAGATTGCCCTTTGTTGTAAACACCCTGTCACCATCTTGTCATCATCTTCCTGTAGCTTCATAGCATTTCCAGTTCTTAGCACTTTAGCTGCTTTCCTATAGTCTTGAAAGATTGGAGTGTGTTTAGGAATGACAATAGATTAGGTTTTTACTCGTTCATTACATGTGAATTGAAGTGAAGAGCAAAATATCCTATAAACATTGGCCATGAAAGCCGCTGTCTGGGTGCTTTTGCTTGTTGGATTTAATTACAGGGTCAGAGAGAGATGTTGCTGCAGGCGACATTTAGGGTTTTATTTTTTTTCTAATTTTATTTAATTTTATCATTTTTTTGGTGCTGTGAGAACCACAAAATCATTTGTAATCCACAGATGTTGCAGTGGTATTTCAGCACAAATCTCTGAAATGGTTATATTCTCATCCAAACTTGCCAGAGTAAAATTAGAAGCGTGTGAAAAGCAATTGTTTCGGTGACCTACTCGTGTTCAGTTTTCAAACTTTTTTGGGCTAGCTTCCTCTTTTTTTTTCCCTTTTTTTTTTTTTTTTTTTCCCATACCTCAAGCCACCCCTCTTTGTCCACCCGTACTTCCTTCTGTTGGTCTTTGGTCGCACTCTCAGAGTGTAACCTGGTCCTGGGAGGCAGTTGCAGACTCAAATCTGACCTCTTAATGACTCTGTAATTAAATCCAACTCCGTATATAAGGTCAGAGCTGAAATGCTTGTTTTGGTTAGTGACATTTAAAAAAACAACAACAAAACAGGTTTGCCTGCAGAAGGTGTTGTTTTCCATGTGATAATATCATTGCAATTGCTTATATCATACACTGGAAGTGACAGTGCTACTGCTGTTTATGTGATCATGTGGTAAAAGAGTTGTGGTTATGCTGTGGTCAAGTTTGCTTTTGATGCTCTCTCAAACTTGGAGGAATCTTATGTCGGACTGCTTTAAATGAGTTATGTTAACAGTAAGTGAATCGTTTAGTTTGGTTGGTTTAGAAATTGAAAGCATGCATTGCGGTAATTTGCACAGTAGTGACTCCTGTTTTCCAAGAAGGGCTCATTTACAGTGTGTTATTCAGTGGAGGTGGGTGGACGTGCGAGGATGAGTGACTTCACATACGTTCGTGTGTGTGTGTGCTTACATGCCTGTGCGTTAATCAGTCATCATTTTTATGTGACTCATTTGTAACCTTTTCACTACTGAATTCCAGCTCGGTTAACTGTGGTGGGAGCCCAGTGCAGTCACTCCACAGCTCTTTTTTCTTTTGTTTATCAGAATAAGCTGGTGTTTTGGTTTGTTTTTTGTTTTAAATCTTTAAACACCTTAACCTCAAATCAGTGTGAAAAAATCCTTTCCAGGCCATGCAGTCTATTCTGTAGAGGCTTAAATTCTGCTTGTTCTTATTCTTCATCCAGAGGTATAATACTGTTTTCAGAACTAAGTCAGTTTTTGATTTTTATTCCTTCTGAAAACTTTTTTTTTTTTGCTGATTTCAAGTTAAGTAGCCATAAATATCACATTTTACTGTCAGAATAAGCATATATACAGTGTTCCCCACACTTAATTTACCTGGAATTTGTGGCACGTGTGAAAGTTGTGGAAACAATGTTGAAAATGTCCTCTGTTGTACATTAACAATAATCAGTCTTTAAAGTAGAAAACAGACTGAAGGTTTTTTTAATTTAATTTTTTGTAATTGTGGTGAGTGGGAGAGCGTATAATTGACAGTCAGTAGGTTTTTTTTGTTGCACTACTGTAGTTGTCTTTGCGTAAATCTGTCACTGCATCATTCAACCCAGCTTGTGTGTCAATCAGTTAGTTTATGCCTGTTGTCTAAATCAGTTGTGTCCTACACACAGGCTACTTCCAAGAATGGGCTTTTCCATCTCGGACAGGTAATCCATACTCTGTAACGGACAAATCTATGGGCCTCTTAAATTTCAGACACAAACCTTCCCTGTTTTAAATTTTTCCTTGTGGTCACATCTGCCCTTCTCTCCCTCTGTCCAGCTGATTTGGCTTTTATCTGGTGGCTGTAGATGTTTTTTTCCTTGCTGGGATCGCAGGTTTTTCTCCCATAAAGTGTTGCAAAAGGCCTGTCCATAAATAAATCTCGCTCTGAACCTTCTGTCTGGACACATGTGGAAATCTGTCCTGATTGATAGAGAAGCTGATCTTAAATCATAACTAATCAAGTGCAATTGTTTTCAGTAAGACCGCGTGGAAATACTTGAACAGTTTTTCTTTACTGCCTTTAAACTTTAGATTCTCAGGTTTCCACATGTGTTCACAAATTAGGCTGGAGGTCACTGTATTTCTGGATGGGGCTGTCCATGAAATGAACTTCTTTTTGCCTTTCTTTCCACCTGTCTTTAATACATACAAAATGCTGCTGGATAATCTGGTGATTTTTACCTCAACATTGTGGTTTTCCCTTCATTATCCCTAATGATACTTCGGGCTTTTCACAGACACACTCAAACAAAAACAAAAAGTCATTCTTTTTGAATTTCAGCTTCTAAATGTGACCTTTTTCTTTCCCTCTAGACTAGAGATGATTTCCTGGGGCAAGTTGATGTTCCTCTCAGTCATCTGCCAGTAAGTTATTTACATCTCTGCTGTCATTTATTTACGTCTGTATGTGTGTAAAGCTTGAGTGCGTGTGGACACTCTGGCTGGTTTAGCACTGTTTTGAATGCTCAGCTGTTTCTTATCTACAATTTTGCTGTTCCTGATTAACCTCTGTGAAGGTCAGGGAGGGAGTTTGTTTGTGTTTTCCCATCTTGAGTGTGAGAACGTGCTAGTCACAGGTAATGCTTCTGTTGTGATTAAACAGCGCTCTCTGTATTAGAAAGGGAAAGCGGGCTGTCTAGCATGTAAACACACAACATCGACCTGCAGAATCAGGGTGCTTGGGAATTTTTACAGTTGAGGTCTGATGCAAGCACAAGCCATTCTCACACCTGCAACTGTTCAGCTGGACTGGACAAGAAATGTTTTTTTTTTTGGTTGTTGTTGTTTTTAAAACCTTCTTAAGTAGTAAGTCGGTGTGATGCAAGAGTAAACCAGGTAGTTGTCTCGCGTCTGATGTCCTTCTGTCCTCTGCATACTCTGCACAGAGAACACGTTTGAAGTTGCTTCTTGTGAAAATGGCAAAACTGAGTAGAGCTCTTATGTGCAAAAGGCTTAAGAGACCTACAAATCATCCTGAAGCAGCAGCACCTCTGCACATTTGGGAGCTTTGCTGCCAGCTTGGTTGTGGCTCCCTAAAGTTCTGTCTTAGTTGTCGACCTTAAAAGCCTATCAGTAAAAGTTTTTGGGGTTAATTATTAATGCCCTATTTGGGTCCCACAGGCCCAGGAAATTATTAGCAGATAAAAGCTTACAGCTGAGTCACGTTGAGAGTTGAAGCCTTGGGACAACATGGATAATATTTAGTCCTGATGTGACTTATGCTAAAAAAACAAAACAAACCAAGGCTTGTTTTTAATTAATAGTTACTGGGCATAACTTAGTCATGTCTCCTTTCTCCGTAATAGCTTCTTGTAAATGTCCTTTTACTTTTCATGAAACAGGACATGAATACTGACTCATCAGAGTCCATCTGGTAGCTACATTTTCCTTATGGAACCGTGACCTCCTCTTAGCAAATAACAGGACAACGCCATTCCTCTTTTTCTTGGTCGTCTGTATTTAAGCAGGCTCCACACTCAACTACCTCTTTTTACCGGGCTCTGTGTTGTATGTGGTGAGACCAGATAAATAAAAGCACGTGAGGTCTGAAAGTTTAGCAAATCAAAAACCATGTATGATTGGAATTTCCCCTTTAAAGTCATCTGCTTTTGCACCTCTGGACTTCTTGCAGTGCTGCTGCTAATTTTAGATGGGACCGTGAAACTGCCAGGACATCCATACTACTGTGCATTTCTGTCTCAAACTGAGCTGACGTTTGTAGTAAGGATTATCATCAGGCTGATGAGAACTAATCTCCGGAGATTCTCAACTTGGAGACCGAACAGTGTTTTCATTGAAAGGGTGTTGATGTTCAAGGTTAGGACAGCAGCTTAGGTAGTGAGCTCGTTGGTCGTTTTTGCCACATTCACAGTTTGCTCCACTGAGGCCAGATTTAGGTCTATGAGTCCATAATGACCTCAAACTATGGGTGACCAGTCATTATAAACAACTTGAACTGTGCACCATCTTATTCGCTACTCACCTGACTCATCAGAGTTGCCTCCCTGTGACTTTAACCTCTTCAGATTGGAGGAGGACAGAGTGGAGCTCCATGGACTGAAAAGTGTCTGCAGAACTTGCTTTAGTCCACAAGGAAAACATCCTAAATGGGAGCTTGATTGATAAAATTAATATTAGATATTATTTTATGTTAATACTGCCCCTAATATTTTGACTTGGAATTTTGTTCCAATCTATTTCATATTCCTGCTTTGAGGAGCCCCACCTAATATTTTGAGACCAGTGTTTTGACTGTAATTGAGGTCCATTATTTGGAAACTTGACACTGGTACTTTTCACACATGTTCTTTTTCCTTTTACAAAACTTTCCAGCATTTTCTTTTAAATATGAAAACTGACTTTTGGCCTCAGCGGTATCTCACAGGGCATTATGCGATGAGCAGCCAGCACGGACTGGTTTGGCCCTGTCAGAGAGCGGTGTGAGATTGCTGTGAATTACAAAAGGCTGCTCAATATGTAACAGGAGAAGCTCAGGATTGCATAATGATCCTGGGATGTCTGTGCAGAGGGTTGTACCCTCTGTTGAAAGCTGGCGACTGTGATATTCTGATATCGCAACATGTGTATTTGCTTGTGTTCACTTAAATGCCGTCAGCAAAAACCTCCTCTATTTGCAGACAGAGGATCCTGCCATGGAGCGGCCCTACACGTTTAAAGACTTCCTGTTGCGGCCAAGAAGGTCAGTTTTGGCTTTGTTTGATATAAAATGAGAAAACGTAGATGGCAAATAGTAGCTGCTTTTTTGTGTCTGTCTAGTTTGCCCCCTGTTAGCAAGTGGAGTAGACAGTGACACATTATTAAACTTAGATCTTGGTTCACAACACTGTCTAGACTCTGGCCATATTGGAGTCTAGACAACGATAACTTCATGCGGCTGTCAGCTAAATACTGAACTTTGAATTCCAACTAGGACTAATGAGCAGGAAGTATTTAAAGCAGATGTTTTCCTTTCAGTCACAAGTCCAGGGTGAAGGGTTACCTGCGTCTGAAGATGGCCTATCTGCCCAAACAAGGAGGTCATGAGGAGGAGGGGGGAGACATGAGGGAGGAGGCTGAGGTAAGGTCTAATCCTCTGTTGTTAGTATAAACTGCTGACTTTGCATTACCTAAGACATTCTTTGGACTGTTTTTTCCACAATAAAAGCAAACCAGATTCTACTGTTATTCCTTTCTGCCACATGAAGGCAACATAGTTCTAAGCTTGAAAGTGAATGTCCCACTGTGAACCAAAAGTAATGTGAGAGCATCTTTCTTTTTTCTTTTATTATTTCTCTGAGAATTTGGGAAGCCGCTCACTGCCAGCATCTGGTAAAAGTCTTTTCCAGGTCAGGGTCTGGAAAAAACATTTACAATGTGGCCTGTTATTTGGAGAAAATTGAGCTTTTCCTACTTTAATATGTGTTCTTGGATGTGTGGAAGAGAGCTAGAGAGCGAAAGGCTTCACAGATAAGATGACATTTAGCAGCCAAAGCGTGAAAGCTTAAATGGCACCCCTCGTGTTCATACTGCAAAAAATTTCCCTTCCCCCCCGACTGTCTGTATTTCTTTTTTCTTTTTCATTGTATTAAAGCCTCATTACTAATGCTTATTTTCTCCTTTGTAGTAGCTCTTTTTTCTGCCTACGTATTAAATTAAGCGTAAAATTGCCAACACTACGAGTGAGATTGTTGCTTAAACATCAGCTCCGTCTTGGATTGTAGGCATAGATACACCTGCCTGCTGGCAGCTATGAAACACAGGCATTAAGTAAATGTTTAGTAAAACATGAAAACAAAAAAAACAGCAGAAAAATATAACCAGCTAAATCTTTAATGTACTTCTTTCTGATCTTTGGCTTAAACCTACCATACTACCCTTCAACCATACTGTCTTTCAGGGTTGGGATGAGTCTGCTGACTCAGGCTCCCAGCGACCCCAGCAGCTGCTGCCTCCTTTGCCTCAAGGCTGGGAGGAAAAAGTGGACAACCTGGGACGCACCTACTACGTAAACCACAACAACCGCACTACACAGTGGAAACGGCCTTCCAACGTGTACGCCTGATCTCGCACTAATACAGCCTCGAACTTTTCACATGTCACTGTTGGTTTTTATACATGAAAAAAATCACAGTGTTAAAGTCTGAGGATTTTTGCCCATGTACTGCAAGCTTAGTGAGGAAATACTCTTCAAAAATATTATTTAAGATGTTTTTGTTTTGTTGTTTTTTTTAACATCAAAACAACTGGCGTCGGCCACAGTTATTCCTATTTGTAGACGTTACACTCCTTTAAAAATTTATAATTGGACATTTTAAAATATACACAAATTCCCTCTCTATACACACAATAATGCCATATTCCATGTCTCCACTTAATTGGGAAATTATTATTATTAATTATATAGATATATTAAAAAGAAAAAATGAATTACAATATTTTTAAAAAGTTCAATTTTTGAGCTTTATCACTTTTTCTGCTAAAAACTAAATGAGTGCACACAGGGTAAAAACAAGCCCCTTAGCTTAGCTTTGCACAAAACTGAAGACAGAAGAATGGACTGAATGTCAGTAATCTAATGTGTTTGTCCTTGGCTAGCCTTCTGACTTAGCTTTATATTTAGGAGACAGATAGAAGAAATGCTTTTAACCTTCTGAGGTAGCTCTTAGCAGTAAAATGAAAGAGCATATCGCTCGTCAAAGTAATCCTTCAACAAAGTATACGCGGTTGACAAAACATGATGGACATATTTTATATCATCATTATTCTGAGCACACCTGATAGACTGTAAATTGTTGTTGAAATAACTAAATATAACAGTGTTTGGCTCTTGTTACTAAATAATCCTGCACAGGAGAATTAATTCATGATTATTAACTTTTGGTTTCCATTCATATTTTCTCACCAAATCTCTCTCAGAGACGTGATTTCAGAGATTGAGAGTGACAATCAACAGCGGCAAATCCATCAGGAAGCCCACCGCGTTTTCCGATCAAGGCGCCACATCAGTGAAGACCTGGAGAACGAGCACCTGGAGCCCAGGGACTTGGATAATGTGAGGGGGGGGGGAAAGAGCAGTCCACTCACGCACACTTAAACTCATCTACAGTGGTATATTTCCAAAAGATCTGTGTTACATCAAGATTTTGTCTCTTTGTTGTGCCGGTAGTCTTGGGAGCTCATCACAGAAGAGGATAACGACAGCTTGGCTCAATCTCTGCCCGGTCCCTCCTCCGTTTTGACACCACAGCACACACCAACACCCATCACCCAGGAGTTCTCAGAAGACTTAAATCTGAGGCTGTCGCTGACTCCCGATACAAACGGCGAAGTGCCAGGGCCCAGCTCTGCTTTGGTGAGACTGGAGAACCGTTAATTTTCCATTGTCAAAAACCTGGACCTGGTGTAAATGTAGGCAGCCAAACAAGAGGCAGCGCTGGCAGCGGCGTTTATTCTCTCTTTGCTTCCTTTGAACAGAGCCAGCTGTCAAACAGACTCCGTTCCTCAAGTATGACGGATGGCGTCAGTGATCAGGCCCAGGCTCCTCCTCTTATGGTACATATTTCTAAAGCCACAAACCCTTCCTCCAGCTTTTTCTACTTTCCTTCTCTTTCTGTGTTGTCTAAGCAGGTTGCTAATGTCTCATTTACCTCCTCCTCGTGGATGTGTCTGTCCTGTTAGTTTACCACATGCTAAATCACCTTTCTTGCTCCTCTTGCATTTCAACCTCCAGCAGATGCTACTACCCACCTCACCCTTTGTTTCTTCCCTGCTTCAACTGTACCACTTATTCTACTTACTTTACTTTTTGTCTCTCTAGGGTTACCACACCTCTTCGTCTCTCATCACTACTCTTTGTGATTCACATTCCACTGTGTTTGATTTGTTACGTCTCACCAGAATCATGATTCCACTTAAAAACTCTGAGACAAAAAAGTAAGATTAAGAAGTGCACCAAGGTTCCCCTGGAGTCCTGAGTCATGGCGTCAGCTGGGATTCAGCTTAACAAACTGTCACAAGATCTGAGCCAGATGTTTGTCAGTCACACAGCTGCGACACAGCAGTGAGCTTTAGCATTGTTAAGAAGAAGTGACAGTACAGGTGCTCGTGTCTTTCTTTCCCTTCTATGATACGTTTCTCAGAACTGGACGACTGTTTAGAAACCATTAGAGGGGGGGGAGCATTTGTTTGAGGTCTATACAAGGATTAATGTTTTCCTGTGGGCGTAGTGAGCAACCACAGGAAATCCCTCCCCCCCCCCCCCTTCTATTTCATTATTTTTTTCTTTTGTCAATTTGACTGTAATATACTTTAAAATACGTCATTAACTTAATAGGAGGATATGAGGTAGCTTTAATTTGACGGTACAGATTTAAAATTGTTCCCATATTTTAGTTTTCTATTTGTTTTGGCAGTAGTAGCTATTAAATTGCTTTATAAAAGGCTGCTGTTGGAGGACTGATATTGTTTATGTACTTCTGTGTAAGCAGAACAACACCTAGTTGCATATCTGCGTTTAAAACGGAGAAACAAAACGTGTACATGAAAGAAAATACATTTTCTTTCATTTTTTTCCTTCAAAATTTGATTGTTTTGTTAAGGCTGGTTCCTTTTTCCACCTTCAGCACTGTAAATCACTTACCTGCTTGCACATTTTCAGGACGCACCTGTTTCTGGTTGAAATTAAAGATGCTGCACATTGAATGGAGGGGGGAAAATCTGTTTTCCAAAGGTTATTGATTGCACAGGGATGATACTTCTTTTTGTCCCCCTCTTGCCAATCACAGCAGCCGTTTGCTTCACTCTGTGTCCTGTGTCCTTGCTGTTCAGTCACTGCGCTCTTAGGCCCATAACCAAAAGATTCTCTCGTCTTTCTGCCACTCCTCACCTCCTCTGAGAATGAATTTTCCCCCCTTTTGTCCACTCAGTTTTCCTCTTTCAGCCTTCGCTTGTGCCCACACTTGGCTCTTAACTTACACCCTTAAAACATAACCTATTGTGAACTAAAGACCCTCTTCCATGTTGTCTACCACCAGCAGAGTTCCCAGTCCAGAAGAACGAGAGCTCAAACAGTCTCAGGTGGTGAGGAGCCTATGGTAATATCTCAGTTTATGCACAGCACTATGTAGGATGGGACTGTCACCCGACTAGTTTTGTGAATGACTTCTAATCCTGCACTCAGTTAGAGCTTACTCATTAGGAAGATTTCCTCATTGTTACACCAGTGTTGCTTTCCAGTAAAGTCCTGTACGAGCATATGCTGAGCAGGGCAGTGTGATCAAGAAAATGATATCACAATAGAGTCACATTTTAGGTCAAGACTAAAGCCATGTAGCTGTTTCTTGGCAGCTATGCAAGGGAGTAATATTCATTTAAATCCCATTTTTCACAGCGTGAAATCACTTTGCAAATTCAGCGAAGTACAAACTTACAAGAAATGCTTGCGTGCATTTTAAATTATTTTTGCAGTGTAGAAAATAATACAGCTTTTTTTCAGTTCCTGTGGACCAGGAAAGCCCTAAACAGCACTGTTACTTATTAATTTATTGACAGGAACATTATTTTATTCCCCTAAAAATCAGATCATATGCCAAATGATGATCTGTACTTTATAAAATCATCAAAAAACAGATTGCCCCTTTCACACTACACATACTTCATAATGGACGCAAACAGCTTAATAAAGCAATTACTTTTGAACACATTAGAAACATAAATCATCATGATTAGCACATAGCTTAAAAACCTGTCTTTTCTTTATTCTCTTATTGTGATCTGCAGCGTTAGATCAGAAGTTGTCTGTTATATGTGTGTGTTTCTGTGTTTGTGTTTTGACCAAGAACTGACAGCCTAGCTGTAAATAACGAATGCCACTGATCAGTCATTGATAACGAGCCATGACGCTGCATCGTAAAATGTTGCCAGTGTTCAGCCATGCTGTCTGTGTAATACATCACCAGATTATGCTGTGATTATTTGGTTGACACTCTGTAATGTTTATGCTGGAAATGGTTAATAGTTCACTTAGTTGGATTGTAATAATCTATTCCCTGCAACCTCAATATAAAATATTAGAGCCCCTCCACTTGTCTAAATGTACTAGTCTGTACTGATTAGCCATATTTGCTTTGCTCTCTCTCTGCACTTGGCCAGTCTCCCTCGTCGACTGCTTACACCTTGACCACCCCTGGCCTGCCCCCTGGATGGGAGGAGAGGAAGGACGCCAAGGGAAGAACTTATTACGTCAACCATAACAACCGCACCACTACATGGACTAGGCCAGTTGTGCAGGTACAGCAGGTCTGAAGTGTAGCTGTCGGGCTGGCTGGACCGTAACCCGGCCCCATGATTCTTCACCTGTGTGTTGGATCTCTTCCCACTCTATTCCCCCTCCTGTGTTTCTCCTTTTCTCTGTGTACAAGAGTGAAAGAAAAAGAGAGAGAGCTTTTAAATGTCAAAGTTCTGCGTTGTTTTGTTTCCTACTTTGTCCAACTTTTACTGTGCGTCTTCCTTCTCTTGTCTAGCATTTTGTGTAACACAAGGATGAAGTTCAACTGTGTATTGGTCACGTGTTTCTAAACCCTGGCATGGGACCGCAACCACTACTCTTCCCTCCCTCCTCCCATTTCCACTCCATTTTTCCACCCTGCCTTTCTGTCTGCAAGCGAGGCAGCCCCACGTAAGCAGTGCTCACAGAGAGACAGAGGGGACTGGGTGTATGTTTAATGCTCTCCTTTGAAATCCACCCTTGCATTTGTGCCTTTTTATGGTCAACTCTGTAACTCTGTGACTGTATTATAAATGTCATAGTCTCCTCATTCTCTGATCCTCATCTGTTTTCTTAAGTACTCGGAAGGAGAGGCAAATCTATCAAATAATTCCTCTGTGTTTGCTCTGAAGTTATACCCCGCTGTAAATGTGGGCTGTACCTCCCACCTCATCTAGGGGTGAAAGTTATGTGGTAATCTCACTATTTCAAACCTTTGTCATTGTTTTCTAGTTGGACATAAAATCCTATTGTTGTTTTGTTTGTGGCCCTGAAATGACCCCTGCCTTTGAGATTTTAGTGGCTTATTTCCCAAGGAAAACAAAGCCTGCATCCAGACCTTTCCAGTGCAGAAAAGCATGCTTCTCAAAGAGACTTTCTTTTTATTTTTTATTTTTGGCAAACGGCATGGCATGCTTGATTTCTTCCCAACCTAACCTCAAAAGTGCTGTTCTCACTGACAGCTGACTGAAGATGGCGCCAGCACCTCAGCAGCAGCAGCAGCAGCATCAGGAGGAGCCTCAGCCCTGGCACCTGCATCCACCCCTTCCTCCTCCTCCAATGCCTCCAACAACCACCTCCATGAGCCCCAAGTCCGACGACCTCGTAGCCTCAGCTCCCCTACTGTCACCCTTTCCACCCCCTTGGAGGTGAGAATTAGCCACCTGTACTGTCCCTCTCCACCATCATTCCCATCTCATTTTCCTCTACATACTTGAGGACCACCTATTTCTGTCCTACCTTCCTGAATCTTTACCCTCTTGTCCTTTCTTTCCATGTGCTCCAAATGACTAAATCGTGATCTTCACTTTCTCACACTTCTGCCTGTTCCTTCTAAAGATTAACATTTCCACCTGTTAGCTCTCCTCTTTTCAGGTTGCTGCTTTTGTCTTCTCCTCATTGCCAAACTTAATGAAATCTTCTCAAGTGTTGTTGGGATCTCTCCATTAATGACAGTTTTCTTTTTTCATATTGCTCTTACTTTCTCCTCATTAATGAAAGTTGAGCTCATGACTGTGTACTAAAGGACCTTGCAGCTAAACACTGATTAGATGAATAATATGATCCGAGCTTTCCTTAAGCACCTTGATTCACGCTATGGTTTAAAAGAATAATAGCATGAACCTGGTGTGGTAAATCTAAGATGGCTAAATTACTTAAATTGATAATGGGCCCCTAATGATGTCATTTGTTAAAATAAAACTAGGGACATACAAGTGAAGGAGTGAAAAAACTATTAAATAAAGACTGTTTTGGTAACGCAATGGCCAATCGGTTTTATTTGGGAAGGCGTGACAAATTGTAAATAAGGAACTTAAGGAAGGCTGTGTCAATATTACTGTGTGTTTGCACAAGTTTTTATAATCAAATAAGACCCCATTCAAGGCTAATTCATTCTCCGATGCTACTCTATGCTAACAAAACATCAAAGGTCTAACTAAAGTAACAAAGCACACAGAAAGCTTAATAGACATCTGTCTTTCTGCCAAGGAGATTTTATGTAGCCAATCCGTGTACATTCCTGGTGTTTGACTCATCTAGTGGACAGATTAAATATTAGCTTTTTTCATTACTGCTTTTTAATAACCTGAATGTTAACGACCAATAGCAATTCATAGAGTCATCCATGTTACGTTGTTCCCAACATTATGCTTTATATGACTGCTTTCTCTCACTCATTGGTCAGAGGGTGTTAATATTCACACAGCATAAGTGGTTAATGCGTTAGCCGTATAACACCTTGGTAAAATATTGAAATTTCTACTTCACATTTTAATGTGTTTTTTTTTTTTTTTTTTTTTTAAGCTGCAGGCTACATCATGCAGATAACCTTTGAGGTTGTCAATTTAATTGCATCGCATTAATTTGCACGTACATTTTTTCCTCAACCTAAATTATGCACTACGAATGCAAATGTAAGTCTGATCAACACGTTTGTAGAAATGCATGATCTCATCTAGTGCTTCTGCAGCCTTTTAATGGCTTCGTTCGGTGGCGAAGATGCTACCTAGGGAACAGACCTGAACAAGGTTTAATTAAAGTGTGTGCGAGTATTGTGGAAGTAAAAGGAAGCGAAATAGTCGCAGCAGATTGTTGTAATTACAACTTGCAGGGGATGTGGTTAATTAATGCACTCTTCTCTCTTGTTTGAAAGAAGAAAAAAAAAAAGGTCAATCAGTGATGATTACTGCTATTAAAAAAAAAAAAAAAAAAAAATTATCTGATGCAGGGACACTTTTTAGTCTGGACGACATAAGGAGCTTTTACCAGAGATGTTCACTTTCCTGTATATAAATAGTTTCAGGTATTATGTTGTAATTAGGTTTCCTTTTAGCCTTGACAGAAAGCTCTGTTACCAGATTTAGATTAATGAGTTCTGCTGGATTTAAAGTAAACATTTGTTAGTTGTTCTTGTACTTCTTCAGTATCTAGGTAACCAAGAGAGAGCAAGAGAAGTCTTACGCATTATCTGGGAAGGGTGATAAATCAGATGTGTGTGACATTTTCATTTACAGGTTGATGGAGTAAACAGCATGGAACATGGAAATCAGAAATGAGCCTGGTGTTAAGTGATATAATAGTTTAAAGAGAAAAGTGGTGATGATATGTTCAAATGTTGCAAGTTTTAGATGGAAATCTCATGGTGCTAAGAATTCTAATCTTTTTCTCTCTTTTTTTATGAGCAGACAAAGAAAAAGCGATTTGTTGGAAGATGTGTTTCTGTCTTTGTTAATGATCACTAATTTTGTATCTCGCTGTCAGTCAGTGTCCGTTTAACGTCTTGATGCATTCTCAATCATCCAGGAAAGTAAATCTCCAAAAGTTGATTCTGTTCATCTGGACGTAGCGTTTTGTGGGAGAAACGTTTCGTCGCTCATCCAAGTGACTTCTTCAGTCTCCCACAAAACGCTACGTCCAGATGAACAGAATCCGAACAGAATCTACTTTTGGAGTGTCCGTTTAAGTTTCGATATGTATCCTTATTTTATCATGAAATGGGAGATAACATATTTATTTCATATCACCCCCCCCCCCCCCCCAGGGAGCCAACAACATTCAGGTACGGAGGGCTGTGAAAGACACACTTTCTAACCCTCAGTCTCCCCAGCCGTCCCCTTACAGCTCCCCAAAGTCGCAACACAAGACCCAGCAGAGCTTCCTGCCCCCAGGATGGGAGATGAGAATAGCTCCAAACGGACGGCCTTTCTTCATCGACCACAACAGCAGGACCACCACCTGGGTGAGCTAGCACATTGCTGTTTAGGGATGAAGAAAAAACGCTCTGTGATTTTAATCTAGTGATTAGAAAATGTGGGGCAGTAGTTAGTGTTGGTCTTTTAGTGACATCTGGTGGTGGTAAGGTCAATTTTATGTACACTGACAGAGCTGCTTTTTTAACTTTAATATAGAGAACAAAGTGCACGTTTAGAGTTTGTTGTGCTTTTTCCAGTATAATTGTTTACTTTCCTGTCTTTCACTGCTGACAATCAGGAGGATCCCAGGTTGAAATATCCGGTCCATATGAGAAATAAGAACTCAATGGAGCCTGGTGACCTTGGCCCTCTTCCTGTAAGTACAATTACTATAAGACTAAGTAGATATTTAACTTTTGGCCTGCAATGGAGATGAAAAACAACCTCATGAATCACAAAGACTACATACCTTTGTGCACTCATCATTAGCAATATGTACTCCGTCTTTAATGTGTGTGTAACAACTCTGCTCTTCTGGAGCAGTACAACCATGTAGTCTTAGCTAAAGTAGAATCAAGCCAACATATTAATTGGCTTTTTGTGTTATGGTGCATGTTGTAATCGGCATGTGATTGGTCTGTTTATGTTTAAAATTAAAATATGAAAGAAATTACTTTGACAGTAAAATATGAAACTTCATGTGTTCATGTGATCGGACTCCATTACACATTTCCATTTTTAGTCCTGTAAGAACAGAAGCTGTTTGTGTGAAGCTTAGCCAAGAGGGTCTGGGGACTGTAATAACCTTATTAGGAGGTGAAACCTTCCCTGGAAGTGGGCAAAATGTTACTGTAGCTAGATGTAGTATTAATAATAAGAATATTACTAATGACAGTAATAATAAAAAAGCTTTATGGGTTTGTACAACTCACAGGCTTGTGTGGTGTGTGTGCATGTGTGTATGTGTTCTCTCTCCCCCTTTCTCTTTTCTCTTCATTCTGATGGATCTAATGTATGCTTCTTCTACACCTGGCCATGTCTGTTTGGCAGAACCTACCAGAGGAGGTTGGTTGGTGCCTCCCTCCCTCTGCCTGCCTACCTGTCTGGTCCAGTCCAGTCTGGTCAAATGCCTGCAGACAGCTTTCTGTTTTCTTTTTTCTTTTTTTTTTCTCCTCTTCTCTCTTTCTTTCTTTCAATCTTTTCTTTTTTCATGACCAGCATGGGTGGATTGTCGCTCTACCTCCTTGGTATTTTACCCCACTTCCTCTCTCTGTGTGCAGCCTCCTTGCACCACTGCCGCTCCTTCTGTTAGTGTTTAACATTTGGAGCTCCCCATCATTGTCCTTGGATCTCTCAGTCTGTATCAATGTCTGAGAAACGGTTAACACTAGATGGATTTCCCAGGCATTTGTTGGAGTTGGACTGACTGAAGGAGTGAGACTAGAGTACATAATGGGAGTAAAACAATGAGGGAGGGAGGTTTCAAAGGAAACACAAGGAGCTATATATATATATATATAAATACATATATATCAGAGGAAGGAATTGGCTGTATGCTGCATGTATTCTCAGTTTTTTCAGCCTGGTCTCCACTCATGCAGCAGCAGCATACTTACACATATACCGTACGTCTTGTAGCTACACCTTGTTCAACAGATTGAACTGTGCCTTTCCCCCCACCCCTTTACACTCAGTCTACTGTAATGTTTTTATTTGCTTGATTGCTGGTGCCGTACGAGTGTGTGTGGCCTGTGACACTGTACTGAGTGGTCACCGTGTCAGTCGTGATATACTGGTTTGAACTCATAGTGGTGATTTAACCTTTATGTTGTGGTCGTATCCCTGCCTTGCTGATGTGCCAGACCGAACTCAAATAAGGCACAAAATCCTTTCATTTCCTTTGTCGGTGTTTGATTGAGCTTACCTTGCTTGCAGTGCTGGGATGTCATTGTTTGGACCATTTAATGGTCACTGAAGTTCAATTAAACATAAATTTGAAGAAAAGGAAAAATAAATGGATGGATTTAAATTGCTATTTGAGCACGGCCTGTTTATTGGTGCTTTCTAGTAGATTCTTATTCTTCCTCTCTTCTTCTTTTTCAGCCTGGATGGGAAGAAAGAGTTCATACAGACGGACGCACCTTTTACATCGACCACAGTAAGATACCTTTTCCATGCTTGCATTTGGTTATGTGTGCAGTCATGTGAAAAACCAAGTAACACCCTGTTATTCGGTTGCTCATAAAGCCACATTTAGCAGCAAGAAACACGAGGTAGCTATTTTCTGGATGACCTTATCAGTCTCTCGGATTGTTCTGGAGGAATTTTGGCCCACCCTTTTTTATAAAGATTTGCTGCTGTGCTTGGGATTATTGTCCTGATTAAGCCTTAACTGTCAGACAGATGGCCTGATGTTTGACTCTTGAATACAGTTCATGGCTGGGGAATGACTGCAAAGTAAATTTAAGCTGTGCTAAGATGGTGTGTTTGATTTTTAGCAAATGTGGTCCTGTGAATTATGGCAGAATATCTCCATTTTGATATCTCTACCTGCAGTTCTGGGAATCTGTATTTCCCATTGGGTTACCTTGTGCTGTTACAGTTTAACAGCTGTACTACATTTTGTGTACTTGCCTTCTACTGTACTTTCTTGCTGGATCCAGTTTATGATCATCGCTATGTTACAATGGACTTTTACTAATAACATTCTCTCTGATAGCAGTCAGACTGCACTCTTCTTTAATGCCGGGATGTTTAACTCCTCCGGATACTTTACATCACTTCCCACAAACTGTTTTAGACTACTCAGGAATAGACTTTTCCCTCGATTTGGCTCTCTCATGAAGGCTAAGTTCCAAACTAGCTGTTGGTGTTCACCTGATCTGACTTGAAGACAGTCAAGTATTTCACCTCACCAACTCTGACCTCCATGCCATCCTTTTGTTGAGTTTCATCTAGTCACATCAAGTCTGTTAGTAAATCAGACCTAGTAGATATGTTAGGGCATGGCTTTAGCTTTTGTTGACATCATCATCAAATCCTTTGAATAGTCTATCCCTGCAACACGCCTATTCATGAACTCCGTGAACCCTTTCACTTTGGCTTCAGAACGCACTACAGCACAGAGACTTCTCTCATCAAGATCACAAACAACCTTCTCATTGCTGCAGACTCTGGCTACATCATCATCCTCATTCTCATCATCCTCTCAGCAGCTTTTGACCTGTTTGTTCCTGTGGCAGCAGTAAGGGTGTACTAAGTTTTTTACAGGATAGCATGGAGTCCTATGAAAACCTTCTTTTTCACATTATATTGCTTTTCTGCCATTATTTTTGTTTCTTATTTACTCAAACTGGTTTCAAACATCTGTTTCGTCCCAGTGTCCCTGAACATAATTTCTTAAAGATACAAATGAAATGAAGTGAAATTATGTTCTGTTGTGTTCATTTTATCCAGATACAAAGAACACGCAGTGGGAGGACCCGCGTCTACAGAGTCCAGCCATCACAGGACCCGTGAGTTGTTTCCTCTTACTGCCCCACTTGTTTAGGGAGTCGCTACATACAAATGACAGCTTTTTCTCTTAACATAGCAGTTCTATCTGCCGTGCACTCTCATCAGCCCCGGCCCGTCTGTGCACAGCAGAGATAAATCACTTAGTTGTTGCATTTGTAACATGCTAACCTGGTGTCCTTC
The DNA here is from genome assembly GCF_057382185.1 of Mchenga conophoros. Taxonomy (NCBI): domain Eukaryota; kingdom Metazoa; phylum Chordata; class Actinopteri; order Cichliformes; family Cichlidae; genus Mchenga; species Mchenga conophoros. Next base: position 48,886,396 of record NC_140532.1, read on the forward strand.
TGTGTACCACTTCAGACTTCACTCTCACTGGAAGGTCGCCACCATGTTGCGCTTGTGTTTACACATTTATATCAGGAAACCCAACGAGGAGACTGATAATTTTTTGACTGTTTCTTGACTTCTGTGTTTTGTTTGTCTTTGCAGGCGGTTCCCTACTCCAGAGAATTCAAGCAGAAATATGACTACTTCAGAAAGAAATTAAAGAAACCGGTAAGACTTTCTATCCTGTGTCTCTAGTTTCTGTCTGTGCTACTCTTGCATAATGACACATTGACATTACTTTCTTCTAAAAACAGTCTTGTTTTAGCTGTTTCTATTATTATTATTTCCAACAAAACACATGTTACAGTTTTTACTTTTAACCATTTCAGGCTGACATCCCTAATCGATTTGAGATGAAGCTACACAGGAACAACATCTTTGAAGAGTCTTACCGTCGAATCATGTCATTAAAGAGGCCAGATGTTTTGAAGGCACGTCTATGGATCGAGTTTGAATCGGAGAAAGGATTAGACTACGGCGGTGTGGCCAGAGAGTGGTTTTTCCTCTTATCTAAGGAGATGTTCAATCCTTATTACGGCCTTTTCGAATACTCTGCCACGTAAGTGTCTGCTCGTTTGTGTGCGCCTCCTTTAAGAGCTGCTTTTGAGACTGAAGAAAGGCGTTGAACCCTTGAGAATTCAACAGGATCTCACACACCACTCAGGACATAGTGTTACACAAAGCTAGTCGTAAAGGAACCATTCTTTCTGTTCTGAGCCATGAAAACATCCATCTCTACTCATTTATTGCGTTAGCTGTTGAGGGGCAGTGCTGCCGTGTCATCCCCATGAGACTTGTGAAAGTTTCCTTTTACTTTGATTAGCTTTTCCTCTTATTCAAAAAGCCAACGTCGAACAAGGGTTTCCCACACACAATACGCATTAAGGTGGTCAAAGTGTCTTATGTTGTACCGTCATCAATATTTAATGACTTTGTTCTCACATATTTTTGACATGAGGTACCCAAAGAAAATAAATGGTGACATTTAAGGGCAAAGAATTGAAAGTTTTAAATGGAAAAAGTAGTCTATAGATGTGGTTCAATGAAAAGCTAATAAAACTTTTTGAAATCGCCTTAAAAGATGTCTGTCTCCACTCCACTGTTCCTATTTGTTTGTGTTTTTTGTTTTTTCTTTTCATTGCTTACCTAAATTACTTACTTTGTGCTGTGTATGCTTTTAAACGTCTACTCTTATGATATCGATATTACTGTCTAATCGAATACTTTTTTAAATCTGTGCTCATGTCTTTCCAGGGACAACTACACTCTCCAAATTAATCCCAACTCTGGCCTATGCAATGAGGATCACCTCTCCTATTTCAAGTTCATCGGGCGTGTTGCTGGAATGGCCGTGTTTCATGGAAAGCTGCTGGATGGTAGGCGACTTGATTGTAGAGGATTGCTTTGATATTGCAAAGTTGGCACAGAATTTTAGCTCGGTTAAAGCACTTTGTCACTTGTGTTTTTAAACGTGTTGTAGAATGTAGAAAATAAAAGTGATGTTGATGATTATCATCATGTTTTGGGGTTTTTTGTGCCTCTTTTCAGGTTTTTTCATCCGACCATTCTATAAGATGATGCTAGGAAAACAGATCTCTCTTAAAGACATGGAGTCTGTGGTAAGGTTTCTTTTGCACTACAGAGCCAGTGACTTTGGATCTGTGAAATATTTATTCTTTGAACTTGCTTTACTAAAATAAATACATATATTTTTGCTTAGCTTTCTTTGGAACAGTTTCACATTGATGAAGTCAAACTCTTCTTTCTCACAAGTGAAGGCCAATGAATTCTTTAATTTTCTTTGTGTCTAATAGGACAGTGAGTACTACAATTCTCTGAAGTGGATTCTGGAGAATGATCCCACTGAACTGGACTTGAGGTTTTGCATTGATGAGGACAATTTTGGGCAGGTGTGCAGGCATCGAAGCAGTCACTTTTAATCAGTTAAAACCTCATTTTAATTTCAGTATACTAATGTTATTGCATATCAGAAGAAAACTCAGCTTCTTTTTTTTTTTTATCCTTCAGACCTACCAGGTTGACTTGAAGCCCAGTGGCTCAGACATGGTGGTCACCAATGACAACAAGAAGGAATACATAGAGTAAGTATTTTGATTTTCATGTCATCCGTTGACTCATATTTATAAACAAAATTGCAATCATCTGCTCATCTACAATAATATATGAATTTTTCCTCCGTCAGTCTGGTCATTCAGTGGAGATTTGTCAATCGGGTCCAGAAGCAGATGAACGCTTTCTTGGAGGTATTTATGTACAGCCATATGCTTACCACTCGAGGGCAATGTGGCCACTGATTTTTAGTTAGTTTACCTAAGCCTTTGGGGTGGCTAAGAGCCCAAGAGGCAGGTCATCTACTAATCGAAAGGTTGGTGGTTCGATCGCTGGCTGCTCCAGTCTGCATGCCTAATATCCTTGGCCAAGATACTAACTCAAAGTATGAATGTGTGTGAATGTTAGCTAGAAAGCACTTACATAAACAAAGCATAGAAAAGTGCTTGTGTGAATGGTTGTTGTATAGAAAAGTGGAAAAGTGCCATATAAGGACCAGTTCATTTTACCATTACTTAGTTTAAGAGTTGAAATTAAATTCTTCTAAACCTGCTTACTTGTTATCATAATTCTTTTTGTTTAATTTTCAGGGCTTCACTGAGCTCATTCAAATAGATCTGATCAAGATCTTTGACGAAAACGAACTGGAGGTATGAATATCTTTCTAGTAAAGCTGAAAGAAAAGTTTAATTCATTAGCCAGTGGGTAAAATTAATTGTTTTTTAAATCAACATACTACTTCTGTGAGAATATTTTATCCTACTCTTAAGCTGCTTTGTCATCTTTAGACTGTCTTAAGTAACCTTGCTTGCTGGGGAAACGTATATTAAACCACTTATTTAAGGCTATAGCTGAAAGATTCGTTAAAATTTCTGTTAAGGGTTTATTTTATGGTAAAATGTGGCACCGGGTGTAAATGCTGTCTTTTTCTTTTGCCTCCGTCTCTCTGTAGCTGCTCATGTGTGGTCTGGGTGACGTTGACGTCAACGACTGGCGACAACACACCGTTTACAAGAATGGCTACTGTCCCAATCATCCCGTCATACAGTGGTTCTGGAAGGTATGCTCATTACTCAGTTACACAGTTCGAGACTCATAACTGGATGCAGCAGAACCATTTAAACTTTGTTAGTCTACGTGTTTCTGGACGTTTCATCATAAAAGCACGTTTCCCTCCATCTGGCCTGCGAGTGGAAGTTGCTGGCCTCGTTTTTGAAGATCAAAGTCTATTTGGAAGAACAGGCTTGTTTGCTCTGATGAAAGTGGTACCTGCCCCTCGTTATCATTTGTCTTGACTTGAGCGTTAACACACTCACACAGCAAACACACACCAGCCACAGAGACTGCTGTGTCGTGTCATCTGATTAAGGGCTTCGACCGCTTCAGTTTCATTTTGTGTCATCACTTTTTCCTTTAATTTTTTTATGTGTTTAGATGTACATTTATAATCTGCATATATTTGTAAGAATACTCGTTGACATAAACCTACCCTCACCGCTTGCCAATTAGTTATTAAACTAGTTGTTAACTAACTGTTAACCCTAAAATGCAGTCCAGCAGTTCTTTGAAGTTCTTTGAAGGTCACAAAGTGAGACCGTCCATGTCCTCATGCCAGAGATCTAAAACTTCATCCCCACTGGAAAACTATATGCAGAAACTTTCCTCAAATATAATTTTGTGTTGAGTTGATGGGAAAGCATTAATAAAGACAGTGTTATTTATTTATTTTTTGATTGAAAAATTTTGTTGACTTTTGGGAAATTGAAACGTTTCTCTCTCGTCAGGTTGTCCTGCTGATGGACGCTGAAAAAAGAATTCGACTCCTCCAGTTTGTCACTGGAACATCACGAGTGCCCATGAATGGTTTTGCTGAGCTTTATGGTACGTGTTTGGTGTTTGTGTGGTGTTTTCTACTTTTGTAGCAGTGTTAGCATATACTCGGCCAAAACAAGATGCAACAAGGTCACAAAAATCCTTTTCTAACAAATTGTGGTCCATTTACCACATTGAGTAAATGTAATTCCATACATAGCAAATCTTGACATCTCTTTCTAAGTTGTAAAAAGTCACATTGATTTGTTTAAAAGAAATCCTTTGTTTTAGATTTATTTGTACAGCTTTACTTGACCCAGTATTTCCATTTTAAACAAAAAACACATGTTTATGTAAAATGCAGTAAATATCCAAAGGCTTTCCTGCAGCCAAGGTCTTAAAGGGTTTAATTTGTCCTCGTGTGTGCATCAAGAGTGGAATCATAATTGTTTCTCCCGTTGTGCCAGGTTCTAATGGTCCTCAGCTGTTCACCATCGAGCAGTGGGGAACACCAGATAAGTTGCCAAGAGCTCACACATGGTATGTCACTGCTACACACACTCACAGAACAACAAAGCTGAGAGTCTGCAGCTGTGCTAGCAGCTCTGTGAAACTGCACAGTGGTGCTTAGCAAAAAATCGTATATACTTTCAGTGGCAGTCCCAGCAGGCACTTAAAGCTAAACTGACAGGAATCTCAGCTTGGCAGAGTTTTTGTCACATGCAAGGTAAAAGTGTGCAGCTGCTAAAGGTTGTTTACCATGTTATCTTTTTAAAATGTGGGAATGGTACCAGCTAGTGTGAAGACATTCATGTTTTTGCCCCCTGTTGACCAAATTAAACTCTGCAGTAAAATTCTTGGTTTTGAGTTTGTCGGTCGTCCAGTCCAGTGTTCAGTGTGTGCGGTCTGTGTTCTTCTCTTTAGCATCATGGACTGAATTTGTATTTTTTTTTTTTCTGTAGCCACGCAGGAGAACGTATGAGCTAAATCGTACTTTTGAGCTTTTTTCTCAACTACAGTGTAGCACTATTGCCACTGTTTTATATACTGCCATAGTATTTGAAGCCCTTTTGTATGTGAAAGGTTTACACAAGTCTTGTACAGAGGTTCACTGCATATTTGCAGTTCTTCCTATAATCTCATGTGACAGACAGATTGGTGGTGCATCAATGGTCATGTGGAGATTGAACTGGTCTGTCATGGTAAGAAGTGAAGCTGTTGATGTACTGGTCGATCTACGTTCTCAACCTTAACTATGATCGTGAGCTGTGGGGTAGGACTTTAATAATGAGACGGGGTTGGGTTTTCTCTGAATTACTGTAAGATCTTTAACTTACAGTAAAAAGTGCCTCCAGGCAACTTTTTGGTGCGATATAAATGAAAATGACTTGAGTGATCACTGTGGATGATATGAAATTGCCACATACAGAACCAAAAAATTTAATTATTTTATTTAAAATGTTACCTTATTTGTTTTACCTGTTTTTCTTTTCCAGTTTTAACCGCTTGGATCTACCCACCTATGAATCATTTGAAGACCTGAGAGAGAAGCTCCTGATGGCCGTCGAGAACGCGCAGGGCTTCGAGGGAGTCGACTAGAACGGCTCCCTCCAACCGCATCCAACCCGCCAACGATAAGACAAAATGAAACGGGGATGTCAAACCAGCTGCTGTAGCAGTTCTGTGCAAGCATGTTGTACTGTAATGCCTGACTGCGAGCCACCTCCACTGCACGGTGGTTCGAGACTGTACAGCGACTTGTCGAGCCAATATGCCTACGTCTTTATATCTTTTCGGTTTGGGTAGGTCCCTCCTTTTAAGGTGCTGGGGAAAGGAAGGGAGTGTCGCACTGTTTCGAATGCTGAATTCTGTTATCCACAGGCATGAGCAATGAATGACGGGAGCTGGCCCCTGATCCGCTGTTTCTTCCCCCTCTACCCTCGTCCTGTGAAAATCTACAGTGCTGGAAAACACCAATGCATTTCAATAGCTCCTTTATGTACACTATAGCACAGTATTTGCACCGTCTTCTACAGAGGGGTGCTTCGCATGGCCTTAATCTGGCTTCTACATGCACTATTTCTCTAAGAAACTGCAACGGCACTATGATCACAACTCTCTCAAATCCTTAGACCAACACCAGATTACCTTAGGAATGCTAGCCAATCACATTTCAGGAAATTGGCCACGCCCCTCCGTAGAGCCTTGTCTGCACTGTGTGATCAGAGATCACCATGCAGCCTTTTTGTAGAATAATGTTTTCTTTTTTTTTCAGGCACTAATAATGATTCAAAGATGGGGGATGAGTTCCCAGAGATGGGAATTTTTTTTTTTCTCCTTTAAAAAACAAAAAACAAGCAACGTTTTGTCATCATGGAACATGTTTTCTTTTGAACATTTGGTATAACTCTTCCAGGAAAGTACTCTCAGTGTATTTGTACTGATGAACAATTGTTCTTTACTATATATGCCATGGTGTGTGAAGTGAAAATCTGGCTAGTCTGGGAAATGATGAATCCATATCATTTGTTACAGTGATAGCAAATGTGTTTAATAAAACTGTTTTTATTGTAGTGCTTTGAGAGCAGCATGAAACTGTATCTTGTGTTTGCTACGTAATAATTTGGAAGTGTAATTGATCTTGAAGTTGGGGAGGGAAAACTTAAAATTAAGGGGGGGTAGTTTCTCTGAGACGTCACGATTACATTAATATTCTCATGCCTGTTGCTGTTCATAATGCTGTAAATTGTACTTGAGGGGAGATTTAAAAACAATTTTAAGTTCTTTCATGATTATATGAATTTATGTATGTATTACATTTAACAGAAGTATTACTGATCAACACTAAAATGAAGCTGTGCGTGTGTGTGTGCGCGTGGATGTTTGAGAGAAAAGCTGTGATCCCCACTGAATATAAAGCAGCACGTTTCTTACAAAGAAAAGAAGTGTTTTCTTTTTTTCTATCTTGTTTCTCTTTTTCTAACACTATTGAACCTAAAGGGCACTTTATAGATCACTCTGAGGTCATGTCGCCTGTTATGTCTCTTGTCATTTACTTGAATGTGATTTCCCCCTCCCCTCCTCTTATTCAAAGCACTCACTTGGTGCAATATGTGGTCTGTAAATCTGGGCTGCTGCTCCAAAAAGTTGACAGAAATGAAGCTGAGCCTTCACGTCTTTTAATATTCTTTTATCTCTTCCTTTGTCCCTTTTCTCTACATTTCCCTCCCTTCTGTTTCTTCCAGTCTATGATCCCAACACTCAGACTGACTCAGTACAGTTTTGCTTTTGTTGTTTTTGTTGTTTGTTTGTTTTTTTTAAACAAATGAGGGTTAATATCATTTTGTTCACAGTTCGCTGACTTCTGCAACTCTTTGTGGTTCATTTAATTTCAGTCAAATAAAAATCAGACTTCTCACACACTGTGTCGTTTAATCATTCGAGATCCGACTTTCCTTAAAAACGAGGTGGAAGAGCCATGAAACGGACACTGTTTACGGTTTCAATAAAGCCCCTTTGGAGAAATCTGCTCAAGTGCATGAGCATCCTGTAAAGTTAGGATAAATCGTCAGCCAAAAACTTTTGGTTGCTTTCTGTAGTTGTGCATATGCTTCTTATAAATATGAAAGGTTGGCATCGTATGACTTAAGTCCTCCATAACACCTGCACGACTCCCTTGAAAATGAAAGTTGAGTGAGTGTATTTTTAACATGTATTCAGAGACTTTGTCTAACTTTATTACTGACTGATCGTTCATAGAAATTTGGGTGGATAAAAATGCACCTATATTTTTATTCCCTATTGTATTTTAACTCATTTGTTGACCTTCCTCAAAAATGACTGACCGTCTCTTAAAGTGTATTAGTTCTACACTTCTGCCAACTTACTTCACTCACAAGTTTTCAGAAATCTTTGTAATCCCAGATGGAGCGCTGCTGCTGCACCTTTTTCCCCACCTACATTCTCCAATTCTAACTATTTAAATTCAATTTCCAGGTATCTGTGCTGCTGCTGCTTTTTTTTTTTTTTTTTTTTTTTACAGAAAATTTGTCTGCATTGACAAATATTTGAAAGTTACTACCATCTTTCTCTGTGTGTGCACGTGGGCGGTAAAGGGACCTCAGTTCATTCACACAGGCAATCTAAGAGTTATCAGCTTCAAGGACGAGCAAATAAAAGCCACCCTGCCAGTCCGGGGACATTTTATCAAGCCCTCCTACCCTCAATCTGGTCACAAACAAACCAAAAGCCAACTTTTCTCCTGTAGCTCCTCCTTATAAACGCTTTCACTCACTTAATAATAAATAAAAATCACAGGTGCTATTGAAACAGGTTTGTTTTGTTCTTGTAGGTACACGAACTTTTAATAGATTTGATTTCAGGCTAAACACTTGTTTCTGAGTGAAACACTGGACCCTTCATGTAAAGCTGTTTTCAGTGTCATACAGGCCTTTGTTTACCTGTCAAATTCATGCACGCTGTTATTCTCAGTTTGGTAAAAAAAAAAAATGTATGAATTACATCTAATTACATGTAGGTTTTATATTTCAAAACCTTCAAGCATCCGTTTCAATATAATCTACATTTCTGGCCGTAGTACCAGCCATATCTATAACTCAACTATTGCAGCAAGTTACTTTTTGCTAACTCTTGTGACATTTGAAACTTGTGGGATTCGTGTGGTTTAGCCATTAACTGTTCATTCACCTGGCAGCTATTGCAGATTAAGTTGTGACCCTAGAACTGATGTTTTTGATCATGAATAAACTCTTAGGAACTTTGGTGTTTAAAATTTAGAACATGTGAAACGGCACATGGCATTATGAGTATTTTAGATTCCTACCTCCAACAAAAATAAGAAATTTCATTTCCACCAAACTGCTATCTGTTTGGGAGCAGCACCTGTCTTAAGTTTGTTGTTGCTGAGCTCACAGTGACTTTCAGTGAATCCTGATTAAGGCCCTGAACAGTTGTATTTAAAAAAAAAAAAAAAAAAAAGTCTCCCCTCCACCTTCTACCTCTGGTCAGGGTCGATCAATACTTCCCCCGTAGCTTATCACTAATGTGCAACTGGCTGTTTGTCCAAACTCTGCTCTGTCTACATAAAGACTTGGATGGGACAGCCCTGAACCCAAATGCACCACGGATCACTTCACCAACCTGCAGCTGCGGACGCTCTACTGGACTTAAAACTGGCATTAACAAAGCGACACTGGCATGAGCAGGAAGACCGAGAGTAGAAGAGTAACTGCAGGGAAAAGTGCAACTATTAAGTATAAATGAATCTGGAAAGACCTTTTGAAAATTAAGGTGAGTAGACATTTCCCTCCAATAGGTCTGAAGCTTAATGATTGAACGGTTTAAATTGTAAAGAGCTCGGGACCGTCCCCTGTACCGATTCAGCTCAGATGTGTTTAACATTAAAAGTAGACTGAAAACTCATTCAAGCTCATTTGGCATACAGCCTGACCCAGTCTTTAATTTCTTCATTTTAAAGACGTTAAGGCAAACTTGGTAATTGAGTCTCACATGGGTGTCTTTCTTTGTCTCCTTCACACACACAGCTGCAGTCATCCCTACAATCAGTTGGAGGGGGGGGGGGGGGGGGGGGTGAGCGACTAGACTGGACTTTGAACATGCTGAATAAGCCTAGAATATTTACATGACACTATGGCTTTTTTTTTTTTTTTTTGGCTTCAACATCTGTTTTGGGTTTGGTTTTTTGGCCAAGTATAAACTGCACAATTCACTTAATCTGGATTTTTCTTTCCTGATTTTGCTCTTTCCCCCCTCTGTTTCACCAGGTCACCCATCAATCACTTTGCACCAACAGCGCCTCTGTCTGCAGAAAACCTTGTCCTCCAGAGCTGTGGAGTGTGACAATGGTGTTTGTTTCCTCTTCGTCAAACGCCATTATCACACTAAATAGCTACAGTGTGAAAAGCCCCTCGACGTACCCCTTCACTTTTGGGTTTAAGTGTTGTTGTGTTTGTGGTGTGTGGGTTTTTTTTTCTGTTTTTTTTTTCTAAATTTTAATCCTCTTATTAAATCTGTTGTACAAACTGTAAAGCAAGACTGTATATCAGCTGTGCCAATGACTCTGTGCACATTACACCAGGGCAGGAGATGGAAATAGACATTTGGTGTGTTTATGCATCATATGTGATGCTGAGCCTCTGAGTGTGACCCACTTTCTTTTTGGATTCAAGGTGCTAATTTGCTGCTGGAGACCTTAAAACAGACCTTGGTTTACTACTACTGATGCCAGCTTTGTAAATGTAAAGCTTATTGCACATTTGTCTCTGTTTACCATAAATAAAGTGCTTTTGATCTGTTGCTGACAGATGTTCACATTTCACGGATGTCTTCAAGACCAAGCGGTGAACAAACATACGCAGGAATTTGTATTCCTTCTAGTAATGTTGACTCAACATCTTTCACCTGTCCTACCACGCATATGTGAAAGAAATTAAACATTTGCAACCTGAGTGCGATGCCAGCAATGTGGGTCAGGGTCTGAAAGGTAGACGTGAGGAGTGATCAGAGGCATAATGTATAAAGACTGTTTTAGACTGCAGCTGAATAGCTGGAATATTCCTGGGGTCGTAAAGCCTCTCGATGTCAGATGAATGTGGTATTATAGGGTTCACTCTACGTGCCTTTCCCTATACATGCACTGAATGTGGGTAGCTGGAGGACTTTTACACCAAAGCCTAACTTAGAAATGCTGAGAGATGCTCACAACGGCTCACACTTCTACATACATTCAAGTGATACATCAACTTTATGGGTAAAAATGTCTTTGTTTTGTGTCCAGAGTAGGATCATGATGTCATTCTAAATCAGTCACATGAACAAATATAATGTAACATTAAACTGGATACATGTTCATCAATTATTTGCCAGTTTGCAAAGCGAACACACGCACAAAACAAACCCACACCCATTCATACAACCTAACTTAAAGACATTTCCTCTAATCAATCAATAAAAAGTCCATTAATTTAATGAACTAATAGTTTGAAAATATCCCAGGAGTAGAAAAACAAGAAGAAATCGTTGCTCGCTCATCAGTTCATCAACAGTCTCGTCAGCCCCAGCTTGTGCTACATTTGTTACCTTTAAAAAGTTTATAGAAACTGTCCACCAAACTGCAGTATTCAGTCCAAAGTGACTCACGCGAATCACTAAAAAAAGAAAAGGTAACGGATTCAATTCATAATCAAATCCTTAGTCCAGTATTCTCCTCTTGTTATGACTTCCCCTTAACTACTGGCCCAAATGTTTTCTTCTTGGGTGGAGTGGAGCTCTGGGGTTTGGGTTTTGGAGCAGACGCTGGCTTTTTGGCTTTGGGCTGCAGGGATTTGAGACCTAGCATCTCACAGTACACATTACACTGATGCAAGGCCTTAAACTGGTCTATGAAGGAGGTGCCACAGTTTCCTTTGAATCCCTTGTATCTACAAAGAAAATAAATAACATTAAGAGATCAGTTAGTTCAAAATCACAGTTTGCACGTAGAGTATCTTTGGTCACAAAAAAATGTACATACTCACCCTTTCTTACAGGTGGCTATTCCCACATCAGTAAGCTTCATGCCAACTCCTGAAAAGCAACAAATCACATAGGTGTTTAGATTTCTAACCTGCAAAGAAATAGTTCCCACAAAAAACATATTTTAAAATTTTTTATTTTAATTGTTTCCCTGACCTTGCATGTCAGTAACCAGCAGGTTGCCGTCGGTTTTTTGGTAAACCCAATGCTGGAAAGCACAGCATTTCTGTCCTGCCTCTGAATCACGCCTCATCAGGTTGATCTCTTTGCCATCCTTGACTGAATATTTAACAAAGTTCCCGATTAGCTCCTCTTCCAGCGTGGCGTAGGGGATGTCATTCGACGGACGGTGAATCAGGTAGATGGGAATTATCCTGGTGAATGCCCCAAAAAAAGTGTATCCGGTTAAAAGCGAATTAATGTAGTGAAGAAATTATAACGAGCTTATCAAACGTGTCACTCACTCTGGGATGTCTCCGAAGGCTTCAGTGGACTGAGCAGCAGAAGTGTAAGCTTTGATGTACTCTCTTGCTGTGTTCTGGACCTGGCATTCCTGCAGACCATTAAAAATAAATAAAATAATAAAATGAAACAGAATGAAGTGAACTGAATCAATTGGTGAGAATTTTATCTTTTAATCCAACTTTTAACACACATACAAAGAAAAAAATTGCAGTATGTTCTGTAGAACAGCATACTGTCTATTACAGACACTTTGGAGTTGTAAAATAAGAATACTATCATTATGATGCATGTAGTTGAAGACAAAAGTAAAACTTCCTTTGTAGTCTGGTAAAAGAGCACTTTTGATCTTTCCTTTATGGCTTATAGATGTTATAAAAGTGTGCTGTTTAACTTTCGTTAAGGCTTAAAGTTTACAATATTGAGAGAATGGCCACTTTGAGTGACAGGTATGTGCTAAATACGCCATTAGCTGTCAAATACTGTGGTGTACTGGGGCTTAACTGCAGTTAAAGCTGGCCCAAGAGGTCTAGCAGCTTAAAACAATTGTTTTAAGCTGCTAGACCACACACCAGCACATTTAAATGGGCTAGTGCTACCTAGCATGTCTCCCTCACAGTCAAGAGTCACTTCAGTCTCCAAAAAAAAAAAAATGATAGCAACAACCATAAAGCTAATCATATATAGACTGTGTATAAAATGTAACTGAGTTCCTGTTATGAAGATTCACCCTGAGCTTTAACACTGTCACTACCTTACTGTTTGGAAACTGGACACAATTAGTCCAAATTAGGTTTTGCAGTCAGATATCTAACGATAACTAACTTGGCCACCATAGTGGACGTGTGACAGTGTAGAGTCACATCACTAAGGCCCCAGCCACACTTAAGAATGGTCTAAAAGCATAGGGGAACCGCGGGTCATTAGGGAAAAACAGGTATGCTCCAACCAGCTGGTGAGTGGTTGCTCAGATTGATAGCCCCAGTAACAAAGGCTTAGAGATTAGTCGGTGAGCTCCTAACAACCACAGCTGCTAGAGAGAAAATGTGTTCACCAGTCAGTTGACAGAAACCTTCTTTTGACTGATTCGATCGCTGGCTGATTGCTACGGTTCTAACATGATAACATGGAAGATGCTAACATGTCTGCAAACATGCCAACTGCAGCACTGAGACACAACGTTTACTTTGATTCTGGTTCATGTTGTACTTTCTCAAGGTTTGCCACTGCATGGCTAGAGCTTAGCAAGTGTTTGCAGACAAGTCAGTGTCTTCCATGCAAACCACAGGTGACTGCACCAATATGCTAACAACCAAAGCAATCACAAGGAGGTTTTTGGTGCAGTGTCATCTTTCCAACAGCCACCAACCCCTCCCCATGCACCCTCTCTAATGAGGTGCAATTACCTTAAAATATGATCTGCTTTGTCCTCTTTTTTGACTCTAATGGAGACCGTAATTTCCAAAATTAGCCTCATGTTTTACTTTGTAAAATTAAAAATTAAAAGTAAATTGAAAGTAAAATTGAAACTAGTGACAGAGGCTAGATATCATCAGGAGAGTTAGCGAGGGCGTAGTGAGCTAAGGGCTGTTTTCCTACAGTCTTCTATAATCTCATAATTACTCCTTGAGCCATGAAGAATTACTACACACTAATTGTGATATTCGTACCTCCACAGCCAAGGTGAAGTTCTTCTGAACAAGCTCGTCATTGTTCTTGGTCCCATAGCTGATAGCATTGTGCACTTTGAGCACACAGGAGTGACCTGGCAGTAACAGGGGTATCTGACCCGCATGCAGCTTGGTCCGGAAAGCCCGCCGATGCATGCCCTCCCCAAAGTATTCCTTCTCGGTGATCATACTGATAGGATGGCTGTCTCCAAAGTATTGATCGGATAAGAAATCGTCTTTGAACAAGAGTCTGGAGAAATGGGCGTCCTCTTCTTCACTGCTAACCTCAACAGGGTCAGCTGGGGAGGAAAAAAATATAGACACAATATTACATCTAGGGTCTTCTTTTTAAAGCTCAGCTGTATAAAGTAACATGCTCCTAAATCTTAACTCACATGAAATGGTTTTTGGAGCCAGGGGGATGACAACCTCACTGAGCACTGTGAAATAACAGGGAAAATAAAAAATGTAGTTTTCATTTATATACATCATGTAAACATTTTAAACACTTTCACTTTCAAAAATGAGCTAAATTTTTTTTTGTTACCTTCATATGTGAGCAGGTAGTCCAAGCTGACTGAGCCATATAAGCTGCTGAGCTGGCAGAGGTACTTGCCCAGATCTTTGTGAGAAGCATTGCTGATGGTCAGGGTCACTCTGCTCTCATCCCCTGCACTTCAGACAAAGGGACAGTGTTACTCAGTAGAAGAAAACAGACACGCCCTGTGGGTTGCAAAGCAGCTTGCAGATACAAAGCAGCTGCAGGGAAGCTAAACCAGCTCGGTAGGACATTATTATTGCTAAAAATGACATAAAAGTCATATGAATTACCTTCTTTTCATCTCAGCCAGGACAGTACCCTCTCTGCTCCAGGTCACAGTGTAGGCCGAGGTTACAGCAGCAAACTGACACCACAGGCACAGACTCTGGGGGTCACCACTCACGGGCACTGCCTGTATAGGCTTCACCACCTTGGGCTCTGCAGATATTATGATAGGCTTTAATAATGCCATGTGAACTATGTGTTTCCATGCAGAGGACTAGCTGTTTAATCAATTCCCGTACCTTCCTTGGGTGGAATCCTCTGTTTGACCACTTCACTGTACGCCTTCTTACGAGTTCCTCCAACATCAGTCTTGAGCTCAGCTTCCTTTCCTTTTGCTGACACATCTGACTTTGGTAGTTTAGACTCCAAAATGCTCACAATCTTCCCAAACTTATCCTCTGACAGACGTCGCCTTTTAACCACATCATCATTCAGAGGACTTGTAAAGTTCTTTGGCTGGTGGCCCTTATCGTCTGTGGGATGTGGAGGTTGTTCTCCCTCTGACGCTTTAGCCTCCGATTGCTGCTGGGACTTTATTTCGGCTACATCTGGCTGTTCGCTTTCCTTTTGAGCTTTGCCAGCTTTGGCACCCAACTTAGATTCGAACAGCTCGATTCTTCCTTTTGCAGTCTTTGATTTTGCTCCATTCTCCACTTCAGCCAGTGGCTCCCCCGGCGCTGTATTCTGACCATGTTTCTTTTTCTTCTTGCTGTGTGGCTTGCTTGTTGCCTTCTCGGTTACACCTGTCTCAATAACCAATGTAGCCTCCTTGGCCTCAAGTCCAGATTGACTGTTCTCACTGCTATGATTTTCTCCAATAGTAGGGTGAGTTTCTTGCTGGTTGGAGGTCTGCTGAGCAGAAACACGGTGACATTTGCTTTCCTGTTTTTTGGAAGGTTGGGTGAAATGATGATGACCGGCCGATTTATCCTTTTTGGATCGTGTTTTTCCCTCTGAGGTGTTCTTGTGGGTTTTGTGAGGCATCTTTTCAGTCTTTTTATGAGTCAGATCAGTCTTCTCCGATTTAATAGCTTTGGGTTTTACGGGCTTGGAGACAAATGGATCATAAATATCTAAAGTGATGCATGCAATGTGTTTCTCTTTTGAAATGAAGAGATTTTCAGCGTGGATAGGGATGAAGTTTTCTAGTTCCCTATTGAAGTCATCAATCTCCTCAAATATTGTCTTTCTAGAAAAGAAAGAGTCTATAGTGTCACTAGTTTTCAAGTCTTGTAGTCCTTCTGGTGAAGATCTCTCAGCAGTCTTTGTTGTATTCTGCTTTTCATGAATCAACTCCTCACCGCCTTCCAGAGATGTTTTGTTAGTAATTCCATCCGGGGTTGGCAAGACAGCACTCTGTCTTACTTGATTGCAACTGTTGTTATTGAGAGAGCCTTTCAAACAAATCTGATCACCTTCCAAACTGCTGCTTGTCCTACAGTTGAGGGAAGGGCCAATACTGACCGGAGCTAAGGGCATAATAAATGTGGGACTGTCCCTCTGCGCCTCCACCTGACGTGCTCTATCAAGGTCTGGCAACGTGCCAATAGACACGCAGTTGTCCGCATTAAAATGCAGGCCAGGTTGTGTGTCTCCACCTGGCACGTTTGAGTTTGTCAGAGCGTCCGCGGTGAGGACACTAAAATCAGTTATTGATTTGTTTTCATCCCTATTGACTTCTGATCGCCCACAGCTCAGTTTAGCTTCTGGCTCGGCCACTGAGCCCAGCTGGACAAGCCTGTGTTCATCTGTCACTTCACACAGTCTATCTCCAACAGGCTGATAGAGAAAAGGACAAAGAACAACAAAGTGTTAAACTGAGAATTAAAAAAAAGTTCTCTTTCAGTTTCCTTTATGGTTGCACATAGACAAACACAGAACACTGTAACAGTGCTGTTAATATACTGCCTTAGGGTTCAGTATCAGGCAATTACACTAAAGACTGATCAGATATTTGTTATTTTAGCACGTACCTTTCTATAGAGCCAAAAATCAGACGTTTATAAAACACCATGCTTCTATACCCAATCCACCAGTCCATATGTCCTGCATGCAACTGGAACCCTGACTGTCAGTGTTAAAGACTGTACCTCCAGCTGCAATTGCACCTCTAAGTCAACCAAAAGCAGTCTCCTGGCCCCAAGACCCTGTCAGGGTCCTGATCGTGGCTTTTTAAAGGAGATGTGGTGGAAATGGGTGTGTCAAAGGGTGCGTACAAATAGAGAGAGGGCAATGGAGGGTCGTGTTTCAGTTTTCAGCTGTGCTCTCCTCTCACCCTGACATGCCAAGGATGCATGCTATTATCACTGGACTCTCAGCTATTATTAGGTGCCATTTCTGTCAATCCAAAGTTTTCCTCTTAGGCACTCATTTTTCCCTCAGCACCCACAGTTGTCAGTCTTTGAGGTTGGGAGCCAAACGACTTATCCAATCAAGGCTGTGGGTGCAAGGACTTGGTTGCAAACTGAATGGCTCCAATCCAAAGCAAGCCGACAATGCTCGCGAGCCTGGTGTGTGGTGACATACGTGGATTTTATATTCAGCGCAACTCATGACTGGCTTAGTGATATTAGAGGTATGACAACGCCGACAAGGACAAGAGCAGGAATGTTTTTTAACTTTGTGCCTGTGTTTCTAAAGGGCATGACTGATTTGTCTGCTGGCCAACGATGCTGTTGGCCATCATGCAAACAGACAGACTGGAAAGAGTTGCACACATCCCCCAAGCACGACTGCAAAATATTCTGTAATAGTTCATGTTTTCACTTCATACTGATCACAAACTTTTACCTCTCAAGTGTTCAAAGATCTATCATCTTACCTCCTTGGTTATTAAATCTGTAGGAGGGTCCAAATCTGTATCTTCTATTATGTTCAGTACGACTGGGGTTTTTTCATCGATGATGAAATGTTCTGTGTCCTGGGACTCTGCACATTCATCAAACGGAGAGAGGTCCAGATCAGCAGAAGTAGATCCAGGCATCAGTGTAACCACAGTTGCATCTGCTGTGTTTTCTCCTGAAGAGGCCACCGTTGTACCAGGTGCACCTCTGGATGGGGAACACTTGTCTCCCTGTGTGGTGGGTGTTGGATCGCAGAAGGATTCAGCCCCCTCTGTGTGATGGGGTTCAAGTCCTGTAGAGTCGAGGTACAAAGAGAGACAGCCTTGCCCAGAGTGGATGGAGCTCTCTGAGATGTTTTGTGCACTTAGAGGTTGATCCTGCACGCCCATTTGTGCCTTAGCTGTTGTTTCTAGATTGTGTCCTTCTTTCACAGTCTCTGCTTCTGTATGAGTATTTACCTCTGATAGAGCCTGTGTCAATGCATCTATTTCAGCCCCTATTTCTGAAAAGGCTGATGTGAAGTCCTCAGATGGAGCTACAATGATCCCAGTCCAATCTGAGAGTGCACTTGCCCAGCTGTCTACTGATGACCACCTCTCAATTGGTGGCCCCCAACCTTTGGTGTCATCGCCCGTCCAGCCAATCCCCTTGCTACCTTCAGGGTTGTAATGTGAAACCTGTGTCTCTCTTGGGGAACACGACAAGTGACTGGCAGGAGAGAGAGCTTCTTGGATCACAGAGTGATGCAAAACATCCCGATCTTCTGTATCATCACCAGCCAGATACTGATGTGCGTCCTGCCAGACCTCCATAGGGCTGTTGCCGCGCTGCGGGGTTGCTCCAGTGACCTCTGCTTCTCCTTCTCTCTCATCATTTAGAAACATAAAGTATTCCTCACAAGCATCTACAGCAGGTGTTCTTAGCCCCAAGTGTTCACTCACATCTGGCTCATTATTCTCTGTGGATTGTTCCTCACAAGAGCTGTGATGACATCCTGTCACGTCTGATGAATCACACATCAGTACATGTTTATCACAGTCACGGTTCACTTGTTCCACACTTGTTTGTGATAATGGCTGGTATTCAGAACATTTAATCTCACCGGGAGCTATACTTGGGCTTACAATGAAGTCCTGCGTGTCACTTTCAAAGATATAAAGATCTGACAAAGGCGCTACAGCCATATCGCTATCTGAACTGTCTGACTGAGGTGATAATGACCTAAATAATGGAGGTTTGTTTTCAGAGCTGAAATTGGGACTGGAGTAGGGGACAGTGACAGACTGCTCCATCAAACCTTCAAGTGTGAGTGACACAGCCCCAAAAGATTCAGGTGGAGTATGTCCTTCCATGAGAAGAGATGAAGCAGATTCAGACTGAGGTAAAATGAGGTCCTGACAGAGTTGACGTATTAGAGGTGATTTCCTTCCTGACTGGCTCAAACAGCGCTGAACCCTGGAATTGTCATCCGTTGGTGGAGCCTCTGAGGAAAGCGAAAACTGCTCTGATACATTTTGGATGGACGATAAAGACTTTAGGCTGTGTGGGTCTGCAGAAACATGTGGATGTGTGGATTTATCAGTGGTGTCTGAAAGACAGTGCGCAGTCTCTGTTCCAGACAGCTTGTCTACTGAGGGGCTGTGCATAACCGAGTCAAAATCCACAGTCTGACTGTCTGTCAGAGCCGGCTGACTTTGGCTGTCTGCGCAAGGAAGTGACGCGTCCATGGGGACTTCTAGTCGAGCGTCTCGGGGAGGTTGTCAAAAAAACTGACAGCAACATGAGGCCGACAAAGTTTTGTGTACAGTGACAGATTTGTTGCACCTTCTGTCATTATTCCATCCCAGAGTACATTTGGATCCTTGTTTATCTAATTCAGTATCTGCAAAGTGACACATGAGGTTAGCATAAAATTCAAATAAATAAACAGTTAAAATGCAAAGATGTGAAAGAGAATCTCTGGCTTGAGTCTTAAGTTTGAATTTACTTCCCTGAAGTATCTGAAGCAAAAGCTACTATCTCCTTTCAGCTGTCAGTTTGCATTTTGCTTATCTAAGCAGCAGGAGATGGTTCATTCAGAGGCATGTTGCATCTATTTCAAGGACGTTTAAGACACACTTGACATATCTTATCAACGGGAAGCCATCCTGCCATTACTTCTTTGCTGATAAAGAAGTCTGCCTCGTGATGCTTTTCTTGTTGCCAGTGGAAGATTGTGCTTTCTAAAGTCTATTTTCTTGAATAGTCAAGTGGTGGTGAAATGTGCATTGACTACATTATCAATATACTATTTATTTGACGAACCAAAAGGTGCAAAGTTGGGATTCTTTGTGAAAACAAAAAAAGTTAATTAAAAATGTAATGATTGTTGCTAACCTGATACCTGATGTTCCTGAAGCTACAGGGAAGGTACCATCTCTGGTCTATATCTATTATCATTATTGCTATAGTATAGTTAGTTAAGCCCCTTCACATTCATCTTAATTTCAATTTCAGTTGTACAGCAATACCTCACTGTTATTTTTCAGACTACAGCAGCAATTATTTGGTGTCTCTACGTGACTTTAGCATCGTTAAAATGCCATTGCAGACAATCCGACACACGTGCAGCGGGCAATATATGAAGTGTTGATGGTGGAGACTTTAAATCATGCACACTGATATACAAGATTTCTGGAGGGGAGGTCGTGGCACAGACACTGGAAAAATACCAGAACATCTTTACCAGTGACCTGCATTTGTCACATTCATTCCTGCTGCACGGAAGGACACGTCGCACAGCCCTCCACCTCAGATGTTTACTATGAAATTCAAATCCTACCTACTCTGAGTTTATTGACAAACTTATATTTGAAACTGATTTCACAATGATTTTAGACAGAAAAAAAAATCAATGTAAAAAATCACCAACATCATTTTTCTGTATCACAATAAAGCCAGTTAATTTGATGAATGACCTTAATACCAACCAAAGTAAATTGAATTTTTTCTTGTGTCATGTCGTGCATTTCTTAACCCCATATTGAGACTTTGTTAAGATATGACAGCACATTTCACTCTTGCACATGCAATTCAAAGCAGTTTTGGTGGCAGGATTGAATGGCGTAATGTAAATGTGTTTGGGTTTGAATTCTTCTTGTGGATCTTTCAAAATAAAACCAACCTCAGCCAAATAACCTCCCCAAGTGTGCTGCATCTATTTTCAATTTTTTGCCTGAAAAGCTTTTGAACAAAGTTTTGATAATATCAGCACAGGCTGCCTGATAATGTAAGCGTTTCCTGACAGTCACACATTAAAAATGAGAGGGAGATGAAAACCGAAATAATATAATAATAATAATAAATAACCAAGCGTGTCTTGTGTATCGTGTAGCACAGCGGAGTTTATGCGTCCACATATCCACATGAAGTGTGACTGTCCACGTTTACCATTCCAAAGAAAGCCACAAACAAATGTCTAACAAGTCATGACACAAGTGAATCATAAAGGATAAAAGTATAACTATTACTCCAGGCATTAAAACAGTTGTCTATCTGGTGAGGTGGGGGGGATTTCCAGCCATGCAAGTAGTACGTACCCTTTTGATAGCCGTATGGTTGAGAATATAGACCTATGATGTAGGACTTCAGTACAAGCATAGGCAGAGCTGGCGGTCTCGGGGTGTGAGTCTATTTTTAAATGTTGTCTCCCCACAAGTACAAAGTCGGTTACCTGATATAGTGGACATGTGCCGATCTAACACCCGATATCTATATTTACAGGCCGTTTCAATGATGGCCTACTTTACAGACTGAAGACTTGAGTTGCGGTTGTTTAATTGTCTGTTTGGTTTCTTGTTCAATTGTAGATTCTGATTGCAGGAAAAAAAAATCTTAAAATCTTGTTTGTTTCTGTCCCATCCCCAATAACCCCAGTTTACAGCGGTATTTAAATAACAACAGATATTACACATATAATAAAATACAGCATATACTATTTCAGTTATTTTCATGTAATTAAAGTTCCTGTCTGATTAAACTGTGCTAGCGGCACACCTTTAACAATGAGGGCTATTTTCCTTGAGAAATTAATACCCCTTCAACTACTCTGGCAAAGCAACAATGCCCTGTTGTCAGTGGTGAAGAGTTCTGGGAAACGAAGCAAATTATCTTTTGAGATGTGGATTCAGAGAGTGATCGTCTTATAGTGCTATACCATACTCATCGTATGCTAAATGTGAAGAAAGAATCTGAAGACCGATGAGTCATTTGGTTACTTCAGGACAGTGATGTCAAATTCATTTTAAATCATGGACCACTTTGTTCTTAGGTGGGCCGGACTGGTGAAACTACTTTTTCTATCAGCCCAAAGAAGTTTAACTACTCATTTACTCTCAAATATATCTTTATATCGGAAAAAAGAAATTCAAAATGTACACTTCATCTCAGTTTTTCTGCACAAAATGAAATGCTTATGGAGAAATTAGATAGTTACAAGTTTTAGGGCTGAAAATTGTAAGAAATAAATGTGTAAAACTGGAGAATATTTCTGTTCATTCATTGCCCGGGATGTCCTCTAATTATAAAACTGAAAGTATTTGTGAATTACAATGAAAAATGAAAGGATTATTTTTTCACTGTTGGCCCATTATGAACAAAAACAATCCAAAACAGACATTCCAGTAGTAGATGGTGAAAAAACAGGAAGTTAACTGTTATTTATTATTATCTATTACTTCATTACTTTGGTGTAGCATGAATGGTCATAATGGAGCTCTTTATCAGCAGGACAAACTGTAAAATATCTTCTCTCTTAGCTAATCTTTCCCATGTTCCTGTCTTTAAGGGATGGACAGATTTATAACTAAGTGATTCGAGGCTGTTGCATCATCCTCCCTGGAACAGGTGAGAGGACGGGAACGGATCATTTTACCGCTTTAAAATCAGCACATTGTAAATAGTAGTTTAGGAGCCAGCACTGTCCAATAAAACAGCAATACATCAAAACTAAGAGAAAAAAATATCAGTGTAACAGATTTTCTATGACTATTTTGGTTTAATCCTTTCAAACTCTAAAACAACAACAACAGCTTTGACAAAGCACTGCGTCATAATTGTTTGTTGTGCATGCAAATCAGTGACACGTTTCCTGAATGACTGGATGAGGACACAAACCATTGAAACCGTGTCATATCATTTTACTCATTTGTGCCATTATGTAACGCTCGCGTCCTCACAGCTGTTGCTTTCCTGTCGGGGGCTTTGAAAATCTACCAAGCAACACAGGGAATATTAATGGACATTTAGTGTGTATCTGTTTGTCCTCGCTGCGTTTGTTTTTGCTTAAATTTTCATTCTTCTGTTGGGATCTTCTGTTATTTTACTTTAGAAAAAAGATCTGAGGCCGGATTTGGTATTTTGTGGTAACATTTTAGATTTAGAAAATGAAATCACAGTCCAAACACATGCATGGAGTTAGGCTGTAGGTGTGAATGTGTTGTTGAGTATATGCCAGCATGCGCCTTGCCTTTTGTCCATTGGCAGTTGGAATAAGTTTTACCTCCCCTGAATTGTATAGATGGAAAAGTTATTGATTTAATGAATCTGAACTTGTTATAATGTAACTGTTAAAGGATATGCATTTTTTCTGCCATAGATTCACAGGGTGCTGTGGCTGTCATGATCCTGGCCTAGGTCTGTTTCTGGGTCTTGTGGTTGAATCCTTTGTTATATTTTCTTCTTTTGGAGTCTTAGTTTGCCTTTTGAGTCTTCATCTCCCTTATGATAAGTACATATATGTGATGGTGTTTCTCCGTTTACTTATAATACTTATTTCTAGTTTTAATTTGGGGATTTCTTCAGTGTCTTGGGTTTAGTTTACTTTTTCCCTTTCCAGGGGAAGCCATGTCTGCTTTCCCAGGTTGCCCTTCTTTGTGCGTCTCTTAACTTCCCCACATTTCTCCAGCCAGTTGTGGATTTAGTTTATTCTCCTAACGGACTTTGTTGGAGTTTGTTTTGTTTTTGGTTTAGTTTCCATCCATCTGTATTTGGCTCCAAAACTCTGCATTTCATGATGGCGGCAGGCTTGATCGGTACCAAGTGGACCGACGTACACATTTCTGGGTGTTCACCTTAACAATAAACTGGACTGGTCAAAACAAGAAGGGCCAAAGTCAGCTCCATTTACTGGGCAGGCTGAAGTCTTTTGGGATGTGCAGAACATTACAAAGGACCTTTTATGACACTGTGATGGCTTCTGCTATCTTTTATACAGTTCTCTGCTGGGGAGGTGGAACCACAGAGAGGGATAGGAAATGGTTTAATAGACTAGTAAAGAGGGCTAGCTCTGTTCTGGACAGTCCCCTAGAGCCCATAGAGCAGAGGGTGAGAGGAAGATGTTAGTCAACCTAAGGTCCATATTCCAATTTCTTCGTTCTGTTGGTTGGATAGAGTTTTATTTGTTACACAAAAACACAATCGTAAAGTATTTTTGCAGCATTACAAACCTTAAAACTATTTTTTAAAAGCATTTGGCAGACAAGTTGCTCCACCACGAGCATGTCATTGGGACGTGGCCCCATGGAGTCGTGTAGTCATGGAGAGAAAAGTATCATCTTACCAAAACAAGATGTATTTTTACACCATGTTGTTACACCAACTTGTTCAGCCCGACATGTGCTCCCTCTCTCTTTCTCTCTCCCAGAACTTCTAGGGCAGTATGGCGGGGGTGAGAATGGTCCCGCACATGAAACAAGTGTGCGTCACAGCCGTGTTTTGTTTTTGCGTGTACGTGAGAGCGTCAGCTAAAGGATGATGTTCCATAACCAATTAAGGCGAGGTCACCAGAACAGAGAAATGCATTACACCAGTCTTATGAAAGAAATACTTGGCTTTAATGTTACGCTGTTGTATGAAGACATTATTTACATAATGACACACTAAATGCTGCAGCTGGAAAACTTGTCTAAAATTTGAGTGATACAGATTTTTTTGTCAAACATGAGCTAAACAGATCTATTATTAGGAGTTTTTAAATCACTTGACAACATTTTACAAAAGCAGAGACTACTCAAGTAAAAATGTAATGTGTGTCTTTGTGTATGTGGCAGAGAAAAGCAACACAATGGAGAAAACAATGTTTTTCTTTAAGGCTGCTCACCAAACATTTTGCATCTTGATAGAACCAAACTTGTCGTAACTTTAGGTGCTTTCATGGAAACGTAGCCGTGTGTTTTGCGTCACCAAACATTTAAAACCTTTTGCCGTGATCTCGTCAATCAGTTTCACTTTAAGATGAGTCACTGACATGGAAAGTGAAGTGAAAACATGGTCTAATTCAAACGTATTGTCTTGGCCAGAACAGTTAATGGTAGGGAAAGGATGGTGGGGTGAGCTATGAGTCAGTTGCAAGAAAAGCACTTAGACACTCAAGAGGAGTGTTCGATGTATTTTTCTGTAATTTCAGTAAAAGAAAAAGGCCTTTATATATATATATATATATATATATATATATATATATATATATATATATATATATATATATATTAGGGGTGCAACGATATTCGTATCGATATTGAACCGTTCGATACAGTGCTTTCGGTTCGGTACGCATATGTATCGAACAATACAACATTTGTAATTTATTTTATCAACTTTCCTTCTGACGATGCTGTCTGTGTTGAGCGCTCAGTGAATCTGCGTTCGACTACTCCGCCTAGGCTGCACTGTCGAGCGCAGATCCACTGAGCGCTCAACACAGACAGCATAGTCAGAAGGAAGAGCGCAGGGCACCTCCCCCACCCTCATTCAGATCTGGCGTTTGGAATTATTTTGGTTTTCATGTGACGTATGACCCTGAAGGTAAGCGAGTCATGGACTAAAGCAGTATGTTGGATGTGCCATGCAATGCTCAATTACATGGGTGGGAACTAGTGTGTTAGCGCAGTTAGCTCGTTAACGTGTTGGCCGTCTAGCCCAGGCATGGGCGAACTACGGCCCGGGGGCCACGTGCGGCCCGTTAAACGTTTTGATCCGGCCCGCCAAACTTGAAAAAAATTTAATAAATTAACCTTGTTAATGTTTTATTTCCCCTGCAATTCTGATGTTTCCTCACTAGATGGCGCACTCTAGATATATTGGCTTTGTTGAGGTGAAGCGGCGTAGGCCTATTACTCCACGTTTGCACTTTACCCTGTGACCTACCGCCCCTCTATGAAGATGAGCGGACCCAAGAAAAGGAAAGTGGACAGAGAATGTCGAGTGTTCAAAAAGGAGTGGACAACTAAATATTTTTTCACTGAACACCGATCATCTGCTGTTTGCCTGATATGCCAAGAAACTGTGGCGGTTTTTAAAGAGTATAATATTAGCCGTCACTTTGCCACAAAGCACGCAAATTATGCTAGCAAGCTCTCAACAAAAGAACGGGAATCTGCTGCTGAGAAGTTGGCAGCTAATTTGAAGGCTCAGCAAAGTGTTTTTTCACCGTCAAACTGCCATTCAAGAGTCAAGTACCAAGGCCAGTTTTATGCTTTCATTCAAAATAGCAAAGGCCAGCAAACCACTGTCAGAGGGCGAGTTTTTAAAAGAATGTATGGTAGAGACAGCAGGTATTTTGTGCCCGGAGACCAAAGACAAATTTGAGAAAATCAGTTTATCACGGTGGACAGTGACTCGCCGTGTAGAACTAATAGATGAAGATATCACCAGCATATTAAACAAAAAGGCGAAGTCATTCACTTTTTATTCTTTAGCACTGGATGAAAGCAACGATGTCAAAGACACTGCTCAGCTCCTCATTTTTATCCGAGGAATCAACGAAACCTTTGAAATAACGGAGGAGTTTTTGACAATGGAGTCTCTGAAAGGACAAACACGGGGAGAGGACTTGTTTGAACGAGTGTCTGCTGCCATCGAAAACATGAAGCTTCCCTGGAGTAAGCTTGTTAATGTCACCACAGATGGATCTCCAAATTTAACGGGAAAAAACGTTGGCCTGCTGAGGAGAATCCAGAATAAAGTGAAAGATGAAAACTCTGACCAGGATGTGATTTTCCTCCACTGCATCATCCACCAGGAATCTCTATGTAAATCGGTGTTACAGCTGAATCATGTTGTGAATCCTGTGGTGAAACTTGTCAACTTCATACGCGCACGGGGACTTCAGCACCGTCAGTTCATTGCGTTCCTGGAGGAAACTGATGCGGATCACCAGGACCTGCTTTATCACTCCCGTGTCCGCTGGTTGAGTTTGGGCAAAGTGTTTCAACGAGTGTGGGAGCTCAAAGAGGAGATTGGCGTGTTTTTGGAGCGGCAGGGGAAGACTGATGAATTTCCTGAGCTGAGCAACAAGAGCTGGATGTGTGACTTCGCGTTTGCTACAGACGTATTTTCACACTTGAATGAGCTCAATGTGAAACTGCAGGGGAAGGAGCAGTTTGTGCATGACATGCACACAAACGTGAAAGCCTTCAAATCCAAGCTGGCTTTATTCTCCAGGCAGATTTTGAACAAGTCATTCACTCATTTTCCTACACTAGCCACGCTGAAAGAGGCCGGAGCAAAAGTAAAGAAATACAGTGAGTCACTGGATGCACTGCACGGAGAATTCTGCCGTCGGTTTTTGGATTTCGATAAAATTGACAAGTCACTTCAATTGGTGGCCTTTCCTCTGTCACAAGACCCCGAAACAGCTCCAGAGGAGCTTCAGCTCGAACTCATCGACCTTCAGTCTGACCCTGCCTTAAAAGAGAAGTTCAGCTCTCTGAAACTAAATGACTTCTATGCTTCACTCAATGATGCCGCGTTTCCAAATCTAAGGCGAAAAGCGCAGATGATGTTGGCTTTGTTCGGCTCTACCTTCGTGTGTGAACAGACATTCAGCGTCATGAACATCAACAAAGCCAGCCACAGATCCAAGTTAACAGACCTACACCTCAGATCAATCCTGAGAATCGCCACAACAAAACTAACTCCAGACTTTGATGCGCTGGCTAAAAAAGGAGACCAACAACACTGCTCCCATTAAAATGTGTGTCTCTCCGTGATACGCACGTTGTTAAAATGAACAGTGCGCGCAGATCAAATATAACGCTTCACAGACTGACTTGCTGCAACTGTTTCGTCCTTGCACTGGTCGTTGTTGACTTTTGGCACCGGGGAAACAAATTGAATAAAAGGAACAGGACAAGTACATCTGCATCTCCTACCTTTTTTGGAAAAAAAAAAAAGAGTTAGGAGGAGAGTGATGTGATATCCTGAAGGATAACAGAACTTTCAGTGCTTTAAAATAAAATATTCATTTATTTGATTTTCAGTGTTTAAAGGCTCATTTCGAAGTCAGAGATTTTATTGTAATGCTTTTCTTCATTTTCATTGGAAATTAAAGCACATGTTTTCTCCATATCCCAAGATGTGTATTTTTCCCCCAATGAGGTGATGTTTTCAAAGCATGCCATCTATCTACTCCTGTTCCGGCCCCTTTGTCAAATGTTAGAACTCAATGTGGCCCACGAATCAAAAAGTTTGCCCACCCCTGGTCTAGCCCCATGCACGGGGCGATCGGCGGTAGCTCGTTAACGGAGATTTGCCGTGTTGTGGCGTTAAGGTCATTTCAACGAGATTAACCTGAAAGCACTAGTGGGAACACAACGAATATGACTGCACATTTACGCCGACATCATCCTAGTGCAAAGACAAAAACAACAAGCATGCTACTAACTTTAGCCGAGTCATTTAGACAGCTGTTAGCACATGATTCTCCTTATGCTGCTGAGAATATAGCCCAGAAGAAGCGGATAGTATAGCTTTTATTTTGGAAAGAGCCATTTCTCTGTAATAAACTCTCTTTTCCAAAGATGAGTGATTCCTCAATCAGATACAGGGCTCGCAATATCGCTAGCCCGACGTCCCGGAGCTAGCGATTTTTTTCAGTCGGGCTACCAAAATCTATCTCTTCCCTGCCCGTCGGGCTATTGTAGGAAAAATATATGTCAATGCTTTTGCATTCTTTCAGAAATGTAGCTGGGTAATTATGTCATTGGCATCGGTGAGCCACTGTCAATATGTGACATATTGAAGTCGCGTTTGAATTTGCGCTTGTTTTTTTGCTTTCACTTTGCAATCGTGTGAACTGTGTATAGAGAGCGACAGCACTGATCTGTGAGTGATGATAATTTGTGCACCAATTCCTCTGACATTGTGTTATTAATCGTTAGCTTACTATGCAAACATGACAAGTGAAATCTCCCGCAGCTTAAACATGTGAGAGGTTGATCGCGCAGAGAATCGCTGAGCTTATGTGAGTGCGTGTGTAAAAGCAGCAGGATTTATATTTCAGTTCTGCTGAGCCAAATAAGACAGGTCAGGGTGAAGAAGTGACAGCCAAAGAAAAGCTTACCACAAAACGGAGAAGTTATGACAAATCAGACTATAAGGCAAAAAGAAAGTGCAGCTTTATGGTTTCATGGACAAAAGAATTTCTGTGGCTGCAATATGACGAGCTAAATAACCAGGGATGCACATAAGTGGTCCGCAGGTGCGCATTCGCTGTCAAAATAAAAAACACGCACAAGGGTTAGGGTTAAATTTAAAAACTGTACTTTTGAGTTAAAATATATATTTATAATTTTAATATAAGTGACAAATTAAAAAGGCATGAACATTTTTTTGTATTGAAAAAATATCGAACCGTGACACCAAAGTATCGAACCGAACCGAACCGTGAATTTTGTGTATCGTTGCACCCCTAATATATATATATATATATATTTGACAACCACAAATGGTGTAGTAGTTGTTTTAGGTATATAACTATAATCACAACCACATCTGTACCTTGCTTACAGGCTGGCTATGTACAGTCGGAGCTTGGTTTTCTTAAAGGGCTAATGGGCTTGAATACCTACATTACTATGCAACAGTCCTGAGCCATTGCTCATTTCTTTATATTTTGCTTCCAAGGCCAGACTATCATGAGCACTAGTTCTCCAGGCTTTCAAAGTCTTTCAAAGCTTTTCTTTATACATTGGCAACTTTTTCTCTCATTTTCAGTGCACTGGTGTTGAAATGACTACTCATTTTCTCATTTTTTAAGTTTTCTTCTTTTTTTTTTCTCCTGCTAGAAAAAAACTTTGCTCTTCACGTTGACATATGAATCACTCAAGCATAAAAAAGCGATCGACCTCAAGGGATGAACCAGTGTTGTGTCTACACATAGCTTAGCAAACAACCAATTTTAAATTATATCTTCAAACATTTTGATATTGGCAGCCTGTTACAAAGAACATGATTTTTTTTAACCCAGTTTCCTCCATTAAATCTATGAAAAACACCAAAGATAATAGTTTGTTTTTTGTTTTTTTTGCAACAAAGAGATTCACAAAGAGCGTGCGTTCTTTGAAAATTTGAGGAAACCGGACAAAAGAAGAAGTGGCAGCCCAACTATCTACAACAAATGAACAATGTCTGAAAGTCATGCACTTAAGAAATAGGAAACAAAGACTTGACACAAGGTCTGAGACATATATTTGGTCCTTCAGCTGATCTATCTACTGTTTGCCAAAAAAAATGGTCTCAGTAGACGGGTAGCTGTCAAAAAGAAGGGTAAACAGGGAGAAATGGTTAAGGTATCCCAAATTACAAAAGATCTGGACTGAAAATCAATGGGAACAGGTGTAATGGAGTGATGAATCGAAATTTGAAAGTTTTGGTTCAAATCATTGTCAATATGTACAGAGAAGACAGGGAGACCAGTGAGTATCTACAGCCATAAACACAGTGCTGTCTCTGTCATGGTTTGTGATTTCAGTCAATCAGTGGCACATAGACATGACTAAAACGGCAACATTGTTGAAGCAGTGTGGGATCATGTTGACAGAGATCAGAATGAAAGGATGCCAACATTTAAAGATGTCCTTCAAGATGCCTGGAGAACTACTCCCGAAGACTACTTCAAGAAAGAGAGTTTGGGCTTAAAGGTGGTCATACTAAACATAAACTTTTTGTCTGTTTCTCAGAATTTGAACTCTGTTCTTGCCTTATTTACTGTATTTCCATCTATGTTGGCACGCTTCAGTAAATCACTGCACCTATTTCCCATTTTCCTCAGATAATATAAAGAAATACGGGGTTGCTCAAAATGTCTGCACCTTACGCTAACACATGGTGACAAGTTATCTTTTTCTTGTGTGGTATCTGCAAGGCATTAAGAACATGGACGTGTGAGGCAATAAAAATGTAGTCAAGAAAATGTCATGTGACCCTGCAGGATGTTTTCTCCATCAACCCATAGCGACTTGTCAGATATGTAAATTGTGTTTACTGTGTCAGATAATAACCTCAGCACACACACACACACACGCACACACACTAAAAGCATATTTCCAAGTTTTTAATTAAATTGCTTCGTTAGCTACAAAAGCAGCTATAAATAAAAGCAGTGTTAGAGATCACAATGCATAAACAAAGATAATGAGGGTAGTTATTAAGGATGTGAATAGCTGGGCACGTCCATGCCCTGCTCTATTTTGGGAGCAGGTAGGGCTTCTCAACTAACACAGTGAGCATGTAGCTCACTGCCAATGTCAGCACCAGGTGGCCAAGGAACAGGTACATCTGAGCAGAGGAGAAAAGTCTGATGTTATGAAGAACTGTGCCAAATCATTTGAAATAAGCACACTAAAACAGAACGTGCAACATGAAATACTTACAAAATTGATGTCTGTGTAATGGATTGGGGTCTCTTGAAAGCCAATGTACAGGATGATGAAGACAGGGTGTATGAGATAGCAGGCGAAGCTGATATTGGAAAGAGGAACCCAGAAAGTCAAGGATAAGAACCTCTTGATAAAGCCTGGAGTGATAAAAAACAAGAAAATATAAAGACATATAAAAATAAGAACATACAGACTCAATTTCCTTTAACATACTATGTGCTTTCCTATATTGTTATTACTGTTAATGTAGAGATATGGGATTTAGTTCATCCCAACACCTGGTTTACCTCCATAGCCTTCCTCACAGGCCAGTATAATCCAGGTCACAGCCAGTGCCCAGAGTGGTCTATGCAGCCCTTGATACAGGGCATGTGGCACAGATGGATTGGCTGGCGTCTCCTTCAGGATGTAGGGCAATCCAACCAAAAGAGCCAAAAGTGACAGACAACAGAGCCAACCAAGTGCTGCCTGCCACTGAAACAACAGATATGATAAGCACATAAGTGTGGTGGCAAATGTTCAAATTCTGGCTCGGCTATAAACCAAAAGGCATATGCTGTTTTTAAATTCTCAGAAAAGACTAAGCCACGGTCTGGGATTGAAACCTGTCAAAATGCTCTCACCCATTGCTTTAACAGTGGATTTTTCTTTGCTGTCAGATATATTCCGGTCAAGATCCCTATTAGAAATGGCCCGTATCTCGTGTAGGGTTTCACATAGTAATACAAAACATAATTCTCAGATGTCCTGCAAAATAAACAAGTTTATTTTCTGGGAAATCATAAGAAGAGATGCATAGTTGGTAGACAGCCTCAATTATGTTTTTGCATTGTAGAAAAAGGAAACACTGAAACTTAAAAACAAAAAACCTTGATATTCATTTCACCAAACGCTGTTTTGCATTGAATCTTACATTGTAGATGGCTGAAAGACTGGTAGCTGCAGGTGTGCAGTTATAATAGCACTGGCCACAATAGTCATCAGGAGGAGGCCACCTGCCACAACCATAAACACACTCCTATTTCTGACAAATAAAACATGGAGGGGATAGGATTACAACCACAGAGATAATAAAAATGTATACGGCTCCTAGTGATGCTCTAGTTCAAGAATGAAGAAATCACTTTAACAGTATTTCAGAATCATATTAAAGGATGTGAACATACAGTCTGTATAAATAAACCAAGAGAGGAGTGGTTGCATAACACTGGAAGTCTAGAGACAGGTACCACGTCCAAGGAATACACTGCACAGGGATATGAAGATAAAAGGTTAAGAACAGGTAAGTAAATCTGTTCTAAAATACCCAATGTAGGACTAAATTATAAGTTAAACTTACTATCTCATGGACTGGGAGCAGATTACTGATCAATAGTAAGTTAGCCCACCAGTATGTCTTACAATCCATCACTGTGTCTATAAATGGGAACCAGTAGGGTCCCCACTTGACCAGAGAGATAAGGCCAATGGTTAGACACATAATGAACAGATGCAGTGGCTGAATCCTGCAAAGAGGACAGAGAACAGCAATTTAAAAAATGAATAACACATGCAGAAAGCCTCTTTTACTTGAGTGTAAAAATGGAGTGACGCAGACACAAATTAATTTGGTTAACTGACCAAAATACAACACCTTGTAATCCGCTTTAAGAGATAGCTCCCAACCAGGCTGAGGCTCAGTTTGTCTTCAGCCTTGTTGATAGAGCCCAGCAGGGACCTGGCACTAAGCAGACCCCTAAAACATCAAATTTCTTAAGCTGGCAATAAAATAATTAAAAAATATATGTTTACACTGTCAATCTGAAATTGTTCCAGTCTCACCCCAGCAGTAAGAAGGTATCGACAGCCATGAAAACAGGTCCACTTATGGTTAGCACATAGAAAGGGCTGCTTTCAACAGTTTTCCTCCAGTCTTTGTAATTGTCTGCAACACAGGTCTTATGAACATAAGTGAAAGTATATGTGTGTTATGGAGTAATGAGACCATCAATGTACTGCCATACCCAAGCTGTTGATTACAGGGAACTGTGCAGAGTGGCCACATATGATCCATAACAGGCTGAGAACACGGATGCCATTCAGTGAAGCGTAGCCTCCGACTGGAATTGATGTGGAGGTGCTAAAAATGCCCTGCGTGGTCTTCTGTATAGAGATTGCTTGAAGGCAGCCATACACACGGCTTTGAAGAGCGCATGTTTGTGTGGGGTGGTTGCTATCTGCCAAAACCAATATTATACAAGGTCAGTATTGTCTCAATATAAATACATCTGTAATAACTGATTCTGCAGCTCACATAATCGCATTATTTGGTTACTGAAGATAGTAACCATAATATGTGTGATATGCAGTACTACTCCTCAGTAAATCTAGATGATGCACTTTGCACTTACTACTTTCTTCTGAACTCCAGCTATTAGTTTCACTGCTGGATGAGCTGCTGGTCTTCAGGGTCCCGTAAAGGTTGAGCGCAGCGTTTAAGCAGGAAGACTCTAATGTAGGTTCGACCTTTCTTTTCCACTGCCACCTTATCATAGCTGTTAACAGGGTGGCTCCGAGAGGAATTGCTACCATTACACAACAGACAAACCTGCAGGAGAAAATAAAGTTTGACAAGACAAAAACAAGGTGTCCTGAGCTAAAGGCCTGGACATATGAAAAGATGCTCATCTTTGCTCCACAGGTAACCCTAATGGAAGTGCATATGCAGATAAAACAGTAAAGAAAGTGAGAGCAGTGTAATCGTATACTGACAGGCAGGTGATATCAGATGTATCAGGGGCAATTTTGCTGGACAAACAGTGAGTCATGATCATCTCCTGAGTGGACTGATTGACCAGGATGGAAGGTAAAGGAGGAATGAGGGACATCTGATTAAACTGAAGCTGGTCTGTCGAAAAGTGAAAATTAGTCACGTTTAAAAAAAAAAGAAAGAAGCGATATTGTGTTGTATAGATGATACCGCATAAATTCATTTTTAAATCACTGACCGTAAAGCACCAATGTTTGCACGTCATCTTTCTCACAGGAGTCAGGTACACAAATACCGACAAAGTACTGGACTCTTCCCTGTTTAAGAAGAAAACGTAGTTTAAAGTATGCTTACTTTCATCTAATATCTATTGGTTGTCATGACTTTTTATCGTGTTAGTTGTTACCTGCCGAAGGAACACCTGGCAGTACTGTCCAGAAAAGCTGGGGCCGTGAGCAGAGCGGCACTGCTGCAGCAAACCAGGCTGGTTGGTGTTACCTCCTACAACATTGCTGCCCACTTTCCCAAAAGCATCATACACTGACAAAACACACAGAAGAAGAAAAAAAGCCATTCATTCACAGGCCCATTGGCTGTAAAGATGCATGGTGTTACTATATAAGTAAATCTCACTTTTTCATGAAGTTCTAGGTTTTAAAGACACCCTTTAGATAACAAATAAAGAAGAAGTGTCTTGTGTCTTGCTAATTTTGATCACAAAACGACATACACATACTAGTGCATCCACCAAAATATAGTTAAGTTTCGACTTAGTATCTTCTTGGAAAATAATTTGAAATTTGTAATTTTAAAGTTGAAATTTTGAGGAAATAACCCCAAATTTGGACTTCTGGATAACAAAAAAAAAAAAAAGATTTTTTTCCCCGTGGCAGGAGCAAGCTTAGATACTTCAGTCTGCCATTTGGCTCTATTCACTGAAGACTAACTCATGAGCGCCCTCTAGGTGGATTGTAGGGCATTAACAGTAGGTTTAGTAGGTTGGATTTACGTGTGTCCCAAGACCCCTGCTGAGCTGGCATACCTACTTTTATTAGTAAGTGTGAAACAAACAGTGATGTCATTAATGTTGCTGTGACACTGGTAGGGGAAAAGGGAGTTAAATAAAACAGATAGAGGTGAATTTAAGCTAATTGTGTAGGGTTTATAGTTGGTGGCTCTTAAAAAAAAGTATTGAAATAGTGAAGTAGTAAGTAACATTTACATTGAACTTGAGTAGCATTAGCATATTTTGATTTATAAGGTATTTTGTTCTTCATAAGTTAGCTGTTAGCTTACAAAAGTATGTGTTAGCTAACAGCTACATTTATTAGCTATAGCCTCTTATCACAGCTCCGCAAAGATTTGCATTTCAGTGGTTCCATCAGGAGGGTGGTGTTGACCACGCAATGTCCAGTGCTACTCCTTATGCTGGTAGTACAGTTAGTTAGTTATTAGCCTCAAGGCTGGTCTTTGTTACTGTCTCACTGAAAATACATACAGTGGGGCAAAAAAGTATTTAGTCAGCCACCGGTTGTGCAAGATCCCCCACCTAAAATGATGACAGAGGTCAGTAATTTGCACCAGAGGTACACTTCAACTGTGAGAGACAGAATGTGAAAAAAAAAAAATCCATGAATCCACATGGTAGGATTTGTAAAGAATTTATTCGTAAATCAGGGTGGAAAATAAGTATTTGGTCAATAACAAAAATACAACTCAATACTTTGTAACATAACCTTTGTTGGCAATAACAGAGGTCAAACGTTTACTATAGGTCTTTACCAGGTTTGCACACACAGTAGCTGGTATTTTGGCCCATTCCTCCATGCAGATCTTCTCGAGAGCAATGATGTTTTGGGGCTGTCGCCGAGCAACACGGACTTTCAACTCCCGCCACAGATCTTCTATGGGGTTGAGGTCTGGAGACTGGCTAGGCCACTCCAGGACTTTCAAATGCTTCTTACGGAGCCACTCCTTTGTTGCCCGGGCGGTGTGTTTTGGATCATTGTCATGTTGGAAGACTCAGCCTCGTTTCATCTTCAAAGTTCTCACTGATGGAAGGAGGTTTTGGCTCAAAATCTCACGATACATGGCCCCATTCATTCTGTCCTTAACACGGATCAGTCGTCCTGTCCCCTTGGCAGAAAAACAGCCCCATAGCATGAGGTTTCCACCCCCATGCTTCACAGTAGGTATGGTGTTCTTGGGATGCAACTCAGTATTCTTCTTCCTCCAAACACGACGAGTTGAGTTTATACCAAAAAGTTCTACTTTGGTTTCATCTGACCACATGACATTCTCCCAATCCTCTGCTGTATCATCCATGTGCTCTCTGGCAAACTTCAGACGGGCCTGGACATGCACTGGCTTCAGCAGCGGAACACGTCTGGCACTGCGGGATTTGATTCCCTGCCGTTGTAGTGTGTTACTGATGGTGACCTTTGTTACTTTGGTCCCAGCTCTCTGCAGGTCATTCACCAGGTCCCCCCGTGTGGTTCTGGGATCTTTGCTCACCGTTCTCATGATCATTTTGACCCCACGGGATGAGATCTTGCGTGGAGCCCCAGATGGAGGGAGATTATCAGTGGTCTTGTATGTCTTCCATTTTCTGATGATTGCTCCCACAGTTGGTTTTTCACACCAAGTTGCTTGCCTATTGTAGATTCACTCTTCCCAGTCTGGTGCAGGTCTACAATACTTTTCCTGGTGTCCTTCGAAAGCTCTTTGGTCTTGGCCATGGCGGAGTTTGGAGTCTGACTGTTTGAGGCTGTGGACAGGTGTCTTTTATACAGATGATGAGTTCAAACAGGTGCCATTCATACAGGTAACGAGTGGGGACAGAAAAGCTTCTTACAGAAGACGTTACAGGTCTGTGAGAGCCAGAGATTTTCCTTGTTTGAGGTGACCAAATACTTATTTTCCACCCTAATTTACGAATAAATTCTTTACAAATCCTACCATGTGAATTCATGGATTTTTTTTTCACATTCTGTCTCTCACAGTTGAAGTGTACCTCTGGTGCAAATTACTGACCTCTGTCATCATTTTAAGTGGGGGAACTTGCACAATCGGTGGCTGACTAAATACTTTTTTGCCCCACTGTAAGCACACAATGAGTAGGAATTAGTTACAATGTAGGTATGAAATGAACACTTTCAACATCATCATCTTAACTATTTAAATATTCTTACAGTTCTTTTGAACACTTATGCAGTTTCATAGGCTCTACACCAGCTGCACAGGTTAAAGTCATGGATTTGATGTATGCATCGATCATTTTTGATGTAAGCATGACAGTCATAAAAACCTAATCTTTGTAATTTTCAGAAGCTTCCAGCGGCAGTATTTTTATTCTCTGAGAAGGTGAAAATGAACTTAAGCTTATGGTCTTGCATTGTCCTGAAGAATTTGTAATCTATTTCTGTATTTTTGACTTTTCTATCTTGGCTCCTCTGCTAAAGTGGATTAAATGCCACTTACCACACAAGCGCATAAGAAATGCCATACAAAAATCACAATCACTTACTTAGAACAGCATAGCCCTTTGGTTCATCCTGGTTAATTTCCCGGAGAAAAGTGTTTGTATCCTCCAAGCATCTTTGGGACACTGTCAAAATCTGTGTGTTTTCCACTGCTCCTCTGCCCCCCACAAAAAGAAGAAACGCCACCAAATGGAGGATCATTTTGGCTCTGACTGTTTCTTTTTAGGGAAGAAGGTGTTTAAATAACAGAGAAGGGAACACGTCACCATTCAGAGTGTACTGTGAAATTCATCTTCCATGGCTAAATTGAATGACTTTAATTGGTTTTCACTAGCAGGTGTAAACAGGATTTGGTTACATGAAGGAGGATGAGAGGCTAACAAAACAATCCAGGCTGTGATTTTTCTCACTACGCAAGAACAACATTATTAAAGTGCAGCTTTGACGGGTGACCAGTCCACATAACCATTTAAGCACACATTTTTAAGTTATATTTTTATTATATACCAATTGTATTTTACATATTCACACATTTTAAATAGCATTAAATAGACACAGAGACACAAAGGTAATTACTTGAAAATTCCTCTGCTCAGTTATAACTATTACTACAATTTTCTACTTTTCTCTAGTGATGGAAGAAACACCACAGATCATCCAGCCATCAGAGTACAGCACTCCAAATAACTGACCACTAGAGGGAGCGATTGTCCATAAAACATTCTTGGGCCGTCTCGTTTTTACCTAGCAACACATATTTAATAGAATGCAACCCTATTTTGATCTAATAATAGTAGTTTAGTGCTTAAGTGCTTCTGTGTCTCTTACAAAGAGGAAAAGACCCTACAATCACCACTTATTTTAACTACTTACTCCATAGCATGATTAAAACATTTTGTCACTGACAGTGCAGCATTAGAATCTATAGAGAAAAGGAGAGTTTTTAATAAATAATAGACATTTCTTTCTGTTTTTACATTGCAGCTAACTGGTACCTTTAGAGCTATGCAATACTGGGCATTAGCGGCACTTGTTAGCCATGTGCTGCAAGATACTCATAGTCATTACTGGGTTATTTAATTCTAAAAGATAACAGTGCAGTGTGGTTATTTATGTTTATTTTATGTTTTTCATGCTGATTTAGAGGATTTTGAATTGTCACACTGGGCTAAAAAATAACAATTTTGTGTTCTTGTCACGGAACACACATTTTGTGGCTTCATCAAAGGAGGGCAATCAATAAAAGTAAAAGAATAGTTTTTCTTAATTTATGTAACAGGAAGTCAAACCATAACAAAGTGCCACAACATACTAAAAATGAAGCAAAAGCCGAGGGGAACTGCAGAGTGAAACTTTTCTAAATGTCAGTGATTCTTTTGCATTGATAGCTACTGGATTTAGTGTTGAAATAAGTGATGAAATTGTTGAAATTTTTATATTTTTAAACAAAAACATGATGTAACACGTATAGTCATGCAAAAAAGAAGGCTCAGTTAGAATGTTAAATGTTAAAGTTCATGACAGTACAATTAGAAAAAGACTAAAAGAGTATGTTTAGACGGGCTGTCCGAGAAAGTCCGTCTCTATATAAAAAGAACACTGCAGAATAGCTGACTCTTGCATCTGATGGAGCAATGCCCTTTGGAGAGACAAGAACAAAGTGGAGATGTTTGGACATGATGCAAAAACCAAACTCAGCAAATCAGCACAAACACCCAATAGCAACTATCAGGCACGGTGGTGGAGGAGTGATGATTTGGGCTTGTGTTCTAGCCACAGGACATGGACTTCTTACAGTCACTGAGTTGACCATCAGCTCCTCTGTGTACCAAAGTATTCTAGAGGCAAATGTGAGGGCGTCTGTCTGAAAGCTAAAGCCTGCCCCAAACTGTGTCACACAATAGGACAATGGTCCCAAACAAATCAGCAGATCAACAGCAGAATGACTGAAAAGGAAAGAATAAAGTTATTTTAATGGCAAAGTCAAACCTCAGATGTCAAGCAGATTGAAATGCTGTAGTGGGACCTTAAGAGAACTGTGAAACAAGCGTGAGCCAGAATGTTTCCACAATAAAGTGAGAGACTGATAAAGGCATGCAGAAAATGATTGCCCTAAACTTATTTCTGCTAAAAGTGGCTAAAAGTTTCCTTCTTTTTCACCTGACTCTTAAGTATTACTGGGAGCGTGGCTCATCAGAGAACTACTTGTTTTTATCATTGAGTACAATTATATCAATCTG
This sequence comes from Mchenga conophoros, assembly GCF_057382185.1. Taxonomy (NCBI): domain Eukaryota; kingdom Metazoa; phylum Chordata; class Actinopteri; order Cichliformes; family Cichlidae; genus Mchenga; species Mchenga conophoros. The sequence goes on from NC_140532.1 coordinate 48,925,840, forward strand.
GCTGTTAGACATTAGTCTTAATAGTAATATTAAGCAGAATCAGGTACATCAGGATGATCATGACAGGATTTCTTCCCCAGTGAAGAGGTGATGTCTCCTGTGTAACAGACATCATTTATTAACATTTAGAACAATTTTGTTTACAAGCATCAGAAATGTTTAAAAATGGCAGCAGTGGCAGCAAGACACATTCTAATCAACAGACTGGTTCTCGCATGCAGTTTTACAGCGCAAGACATTTCAAGTCTTATTGTCATTATAAAGCAACAACAACAACAACAAACAAAGTGAGGCTTTCGTTTGGGAAAGGCTGAGACCAAAGAAAACAATGAGCAACAATCTTGTGTTTATTTCACTGAATTGGCTGTCGCCTATTTACAGCCAAGCGTACATTCATAGACGTTTTCTTATGTCTCAGAAGTTTGTTTCAGTATAATTCCTGTCAGTGAACATAACATCGCATAACTTGAAGAACCATGAAATGAAAAAAGATTCACATCCACACAATAAGGCAGCAAATTAAATGATACTCTAGTGTCCTTACAATTTTAATGTTATTGTGCTCTTGTTAGAATTACGCCAATATACTGTAAAGAGGACTGCTGTTCAAAGGAAGTCAAGTGCTTTGTCTCATATTTACAATATTTAGGTAAATAAACATTTTAAGTGAATTGTAATCTCAAAGAGCTGCCAGTTACAGTATATTAAGACAGTAATGAAACATCAACTTAAAAAAATATCACAATCCTTTATAAAATACTTCCAAAAAAAATTGGCCCACAAGTGTCTTTAAAGGATATAGTAAAGTTTGACTTTATGATCAGTAAAGTTGGGAGCTTTGAACTCATATGTGACGCAGCACAGGAAAGGGACTTTACGATATCGCCAGTGTTTATCTTAACTTCACCGTCTGACAAATACAGATTCTGTAAGTGCTTCTGATGAATAAACTGCATATAAACAATGCGCAATGTTACCCCCAAATCCTCACATCAAAGCTCTCAGCTCAAGTTCAAATCAAACACAGCACAGCCACACATGCCTAGGGTGACCAACCGTTCTCTTTTCCCCGGACATGTCCTCTTCACGTTCTGTTAGGGGGGATTTTCGTGATTGATAAAAATGTCCGGGTTTTCCTATATTCCGACAGAGGACCCATGTGTGTGACGTCATCCCCGAACTGCTGCTTTGTGAGCGCTTGTTCTGCACTCACAGACGGGACAGTCAGCGCGCAGCAACGCACCTAATGATGTTTAAAAGATCCCAAAGCGCATGTCCATCTTTTCAGACGAACTGCAAAAGAAATTTCCCTCGTACCGACCCAGTACTGGTAATTTTTCCTATGCAGATGAGGCATACCATTATCTGTACCATTATTTAATTCCAGAGGCTTTTTTTTTTTTTGCACTTGTTGACTTGTAAAAGCCTATATGGCATATTTTATTTCACAATTCAATAACCGCACAGAGAAGGTGCCGTTTAAATATGTTTCTTTAAGCAAGTTCTTCATGATTGAGCCAAGTGTCCTCTTTTTTGGAAATCAAAATATGGTCACCCTACACATGCCTGACAGGGGATTTATACTTCTGTGTTAAATCTGCATCTGCAGGAGTGTTGTAACCATAAACCCTTCTGAAACACAGGCGCTACGTAGATTTGCCTCAGAAGTGTAATTCAGGCATACGAGTGCAACTCAGATACTCAACGAAATTTTCCCTTTAGTGATGCTGAATATTTTTTCTGTCTCTAGCCTGTGAATTGTAATCGACTGACGGTTACTTGTATGCTTCGTGGAGTTTGTATTGAATGTTTGATCATTTACTAAAGTTAAACCTCATAGAAAATAATCAAAAATAAATATATATATTTTTTCGCATGTTAATCGAGAAGTTTTAGGAAATTTTAGGAAACATAAAATGGAAAAAAAACAACAACTTCGCCTAGCTTTTGTATGCTGCGTCACATATTTATGTTTCCATATTCCAAACTTTGTTGATATGTTAGCAGCTTACTTTATGAAAATTCAAATGACACTAAGCTGCTTCTTTAACCGATTGTCCTGAATTGTTTGATATTTACTTTTACTCCAGCTCAAAGTTACTGCACATGTGTTCTTCTGGGTGTGTTATAAGAAGTGCGGTCTTTTTGTAGAAGGTAAGTCTTAAAGGGCTCCGTGAATTTTCAAAAACAATTTCAAATCAAGTTAGCTGCGCTATGGGGAAGCTGAAGCTTCCCACAGTTTGATATATTTTTCTGACAGACATTCATTGGGCATTGAAAGTTTAGAACACTGCTGACTGTATGAGGATTAATCCCATTAGAATATATTGTCCATACATTATCTGGTCCTAGCAAGAAGACAACTATGGAAACTATTTCACATAAAAGGCTCTTCTAAAAAAGTTCTATGTAAGGCTTTAGAAACATCTTTACCAGAAACTTTGTTCAATTTCCTCAGACACGTTAAATGATCTTTGATGTATATCACACACTTTTTAGTTTGTATTGTATACATGTTATATACCACTGCATTTGCATGATGTACCTACAACATAAACACAGTCAGTGGAGGTACTGTAGGTTTAACAAGCTGTTTAAGTTGAATTGTGGAATGAGTAAAAAGTGTCTTTCTTTCACTTTTCCGCTGCACTTAGTCTCCTTGCCTTTATGAATGCCATCCCGTGTGTCCTCATGTGAGTGTTCAGGTTTCCCTCCGTTTCAAACATCTTCCCACACACCTTACATTTAGTGTTTGGTGTCCCATCGCTGTTCTCATCAGTAACATCGAACTGGTTCTCTCTTTGACTCTCCTCATCTTCCTTGCTCCGTCCGTTATATCGGCCAAGGCCTTGAGGCTCCTTCAGCCGGTGGACAATAAAGAGGTGTCGGGCCAGTGAGCGGTGGGAGGTGTAGCACAGGCCGCACTCTTGACACTGGTAAGATGAGCCGTCAGACTTGTGCTGAGGAATGTGCTCTTGGAACGCAGCAAAATCTTCAGTGGTGAAGCTGCAGACAGCACACTTGTGAACTTTGAGGATGTTCACCTTAAGCCTCTTCAGTGGCTGCGAGATAGTGCCCCTGGAGTTCAGCCCTGGATCTCCTTCATCATCTTCTGTCTTCCTTTTGGGGCTGAGGCTCTGTAAAGGACATTATATGAAAGTTAGCTCAGAGATGTCATGAAAAACAAAGAAGTGATTTCCTTCTAAAATTGTTCCACAGTACCTTTTCTTTGTCAGGTAAAGCCTCCATGTTATGAGTCTTTCCTCCTACATCTTTAACTCCATGCATCAGTAGAACGTGCTGATCCAGCAACACTCTTTTAGTAAAGGGCTGACTGAGAGCTGGGCAGTGCCTGTAAAATCACAATTTAAAAAAGTAAAAGCACATTAAAAAAGTATTTCAGACTTTACTACGTACAAGGCACATTGCATTGTTCTGATGCTGAACTTTGTAAACCTGTAAAATCCCTACAAAAAAATGTGAGTTGGTCATGGAGACCATGGACACAAATAATTTCTTACTTTTGCTCATTTACAGAGTGAGACTTGCTCAGGAAATGTAAGCATACACAAACAGTTGCAGAGAAAGTGATACTCACGGGCAGGTGTAGACCTTCCGCAAGCCCTTGTGTTTTAGACGATTGTGTCGGCAAAGGCTGTGGGAGGAGCTGAAAGACTTGTCACACTGTCGACAGGGGTGCTTTTTCAACATCTGCAGAGGGAAGGGAAGAATATCTGAGGACTAAATCATACAGACCTAGAGACTGTTTGGCAACTGCCTGGAAACCACCATTTGCTATGGAAAATGAGTATTCCCTACCAGCTGCAAGCGGTTGCTAGAGGTTGCTAGCAGTTGCTGTGGCATTGATTGCCTAAGCACCTGACCTAGGGTCAGTGGCCCCTAGTAACCACTGGATGCTAGGGAAAAAGGTGTAGTCCTGCACCCAGTGGTATGTAGTTGCAGGAAGTTGCCTTTTGTCACTAGGTGAAACTGCTTGCAAAGAGGTATGTGATGCTGCACTGCAAACCTCGTTCGGAGTTGTTTGCATGGAAAATGGTAACTACCATGAAGACCATTTGTCTTCAATTTAAAAATTTCCCCTTTTGAAACATGTTGGTTGCAGTGGCAATGTGCTTCACTAAGAAGGTGAATGCTTTCCATTTCTGGCTCAACTCATTTATCAGCACTAAGCAAATCTTAAAAACAATAATTTGGCAAATCTTAAACTTTCTTATGAGAGTGGCAGATATTTACCTTGCCATGTTCTCGCCTCATGTGCACCACAAAGAGCTCCCTGGAACTGAAGAGGCTATTGCAGTCTTTACATGTGTATCCTGAACTGGGAGGGCTCTTCAAGTCTTCTGAACAGTTACTGTTATTTTTCTTTACTGACAAAGCTGAAGGTTTCTTTTCTCCCTTGTTTTGACCGTTGATATTTCTACCATCTTTGTTATTATTACGGGGGCTCTTGCTGTTGGTGCTGTTAGAATTAGTGGGCTTCGTGCTCAGTGGAAGGTTGATCCCCAGGTTTGGCGGGCCCTCCGTGGTCTTCAAGGTTCCATGTATGGCCTGAAAATGAGCCATGTGGGCAAAAAGTGTAAAAAATCTACAGTCTGACATTTCTAAAGTACAACTCATGAGATTAATTGGAAGTTACGGTAAAATGTTTACTTTCAAGTTAAAAATATTCATACAAAAATTAATCCTATTGCACAAAAATCAAACTATATATTTTTGCCTACCTTAATATGATCCAACATGAGCTGTTTTTGTGCATAGTGCAGGGAGCAATCGGGACATTTAAACACTGAAACTTTATGATTGATTATATGCTGGTCAAAGTGTGTGTAGAGGAGGGACTGAAGAGTAAACACAGTATCGCACATGGAACATTTATAGATCATCCTGAAAGACAGACAGAGAAGTATTTAGGGATGGGAGCTGTTCAAATGCTACTTTTGGGTTTACATCATGCTTATAATTAATGTTGGTGCCAGTTCACTACATATAGTATGAAATATTCAACTTGAGGGACATTAAGGCCAAATGGGTCAAGGACAGCTGCTGCTGAGCGTATATATCATCAGAACTGTTAATGATGGGTGATGTAAGTAAGTAAGTGAAAGGTTACTGTGTGGAAAAAACAAACCAAAGCTAAGCCACCAAATCTAAAACACACAAATCCTACTACTGATGAAACAGCAAAGATAATGAAAGGCATTGGACATGGGTATTGGGTTACATTGACGTGTGCTTGTGTCAAAGAAAGCTTACATAAATTTATGTTGATGAGTAAACCATGAAAATAATTATCATATGGGTATATAACTGAGATTAATTTGAAAACCCAGCTCTGAAAATGTTAGGAATCTGTGTGAAATGGAAATACATGATAAATATTGGCTCATTTTGAATTTGATGGCAGCAACATTGGGGACAAAAGACTGGAAAAGCCTAACCCTTAAAACAAAAAGCTGGAGGAGTATCTTGTAACCAATTAGGTAACAAATTGGTAACATTATTTGGTATAAAGAAGTATCTTATAAAGGCAGAGTTTGTCAGAAGGTTCACCTATTTGCAAGAAATACAAATTGTGAAGCAGTTTTAGAATTAATTAATGTTTCTCAATGTAAAATTGTAAAGGCTTTTGAATATCTTAGTATTTACAGTACATAATATGATCAAATGTTCTGAGAATCTGGAGAAATATCTGTGCACAAAGTACAAGGCTGAACCTCAATACTGCATGTCTGCGATCTTCAGGTTGTCAGACTACACTGCTCATTTACAATGGACTTAAAACTCTTATTGGAAAACATGGATGCTGCAGAAGAGAGGATGTCATTTGATTGGCAGCGCATCTCTGATAGTATGCATTAGTGCCTATGGAATTAGCACTAATGCACAACAGTGTGACTTCATAGTAGAAGAGTCTGGATGCTGAATAGACCTGTCTACAGTCCAGACCTTTAACAAGCTAAAAATATTTGCCACATCATGAAGTTAAAAATAAGACAAAGAAGACCCAGAACTGTCTCCTCAGTTCCCAGATATTTTTAGACAGTTGTTAAAAGAAGTGGTAATTCTACAAAGTGTTAAACTTGGCTGTGTCCTGAGTTTTTTGGGATGTGTTGCTGCCATCAAATTCAAAATAAGATAATGTTTTTCTTAAAATTGTACATTTTGTCAGTTAAAATATTTGATACATTTTCTGTGATCTATTGTGAATAAAATATGGGCTTATGTGATTTGCAAATGATTGTATTTTTGCAAAAATATTTTCAGAATTAGGTTCTATTTTACATATTTTTGATGATAGATACAGCATGTGAAGACCTACTTGGGCTCGCCTGCCTTCAGTCCTGGATGCTGTGTATATGCATGTGAGTGTGTTCCCGGTGCAGACTTGAAGGCCATGGGACAGAGAGGACATTTAAAGAAGACCTCACAGTGAGCACTTTGTATGTGGGACTTTAGAGTTGCGACATCAGCAAAGATCACACTACAGTGGATACAGCTGGAGGGACAAAGAATGGAGAAAGGAAGAACAGGTAAGATATTGACTCAAATTACATTTTATGAATCAATTCAGCACATTCTCCTAACAGAAACTTTGCTGATATGAATTCAAAATGGTCATTGACTTTGTGCCATCAAAAGTCCAGCACCTTAGTCTGCAAAAGACTCGTGTCAAACTTGGACCTGATTCTTGAGTTTATAGTAAAATATATGAATAAATATGCATAAATGTGTTTTAGGAGTTAAATATAAAGATTTATATTGAATATTAAAATACACGATAGTTAACTTAGGCCCCAGTCACAAAGGCCTAAAGACTGGCTGGCAACCCTTTAGCAACCATTAGTCATGAGGGAAAAAAAGCAGTTGCTGGCAGTTGATGTGAAATCAATAGCTGAAGCCCCATTTCTGCTGGACTAGAGACAGGTTGCCAGGACCACCAGGCAGCCATCAGTAAAAGTGTGTATTCTGTGAGCAACTGAGATGTGGGACAGTTGTAAAGTGAAATTGGAAGAATATATGCTGAGCTGAAAACCTTGTGATTTCAAACTTTAACCCAGGGTCCAGAGGTCAACATGAGGTTACCAACTATGCATGTGACTGAAGCTATAACTAGTATGTGGAAACAGCGGGAAATGACCAGCCTGACAAATCTCTCTATAATCACATTTTAAAGTACTAATTGAAGTAGAAATACAGATATCGTCACACAGAAATAGAAAATACATTTATATTTTGGGATTGTTAACCTCTGGTCTTGGGGATAAAAGTAAATTTTTTGTATATTGAGCTGATTTATGAATTTAAGTTAAAATTGAAATGTTCTGAAAGTGCATTTGCACATAGTGTCATGTCTATGAAGTTGATAGCACTCTTAATTGATAAGCAATTACAAGTCATATCAACTGTAAAAATATCATCAAGAGGCCAAGAATGTAATAAAATGTATTACATCGTTGCGGATTTTACCTTCATGGCCAACTGTTCTTTTAATAACAATTTGATTGACCAGGGTCATAATTGAACTGTAATTGCTCAAAGACAAACTTTTATTTTTAATGGCATGTAACTTGGGTGACTCCAACTGTGACAGTCTAATTTTTTCTCAGTAATTTTTGTTGTGAATAATATCACTTTTGGGGATATGGGATTGTCAAGCTGCAGATGTTTTAATAACTGTAATTAGAAATGACACTATAAGTGCCACTTTGAATGGAAAGCAAGAACAAGACACATTTTATTCTGTGTATGGCCACTTTCAGAAAATCATGGTGCAACGTGGCTTCATATTTTAATCAGATTTCACACTATGCACATAAACATCTGGGTCTCAATAGCACATGTTTTGAAAAAGAAAAAACTATGTCGCATAACAGAAGACAAAAAAACAAGTTTATAAAGTTCTAACGCACCAGTAGCCGACTCTCCGAGTGTAATGCAGACAGTTTTTGGTCACATGTGACTGGAAGTGGACAGAGCGACAACTGGCACCACACTCAGGGCAGATGTAAGGTGATTTGTGCTGGTGGATCCGCTGGTGTGACAAAAAGCTGCACTGATTTGGGAGAAGCATTTGGCAAATGGTGCATGTTTTCTATGGGATAAAGAAAAGACATTAAAAAATTGACTTTTTTCACCTACTATGTTTAGAAAACTGCTTCCAGAATACATCATGTTATTTAACTAAAATATTATTAATGCAAATTAATATATACTGCAGATTAAATTATTTTTATATTTCTTCCTTACATGTATCTTGGCATTTACAGTCAACTATACACTCTACCCTTTATATAGAATGCCTTGTGTTTTCATAGCATGGTATTTTCTGCGGCTTTTGTAGAGATTTTGTCAAATTGACCGGAGTTGGCAAAAATAGCTTCCCTCACATCCTGTGGTGATTTACGCATTACATACACACCTGACTTCTGGGCTCCGATGCTTGTTGATAGTGCATTGCTAGTGAGTTGTCATCCTGGAACATTTCGTTACACTCCAAGCATTTTAAGCTGTGCCTGCAGAGCTTTGATGCATCATCCTCCAACGGCATGGCTGCCACAACAGGTGCACTGCTTGGAGCTGAAATCACTGCAGGTTGGTTCCCAGCACCAGATACCTTGTCTTGCATTTGACCCGCAGGCGCATGTGCTTGAGTGGTAGTGGTGGTGCCATTAACGCTGTGTGGTCCTGCAGCTGATGTACCAATCATCTGATCTGCAGGGATGGGTTTTAGGATTAGGTGTGAACACTGCATAACCACCCCTTTGTCTTTGTGACCCCTAGCATGAGACAAGAGGCTGCATTTGTTATAGAACACTATACTTTTGGCACAGTGGTTGCAGGTGACCTCGATCCGCACACTGCGGCGCTCGTAGTGCTGTGTCAGGCTCTTCTCAAGAGCAAATGAATCTCCACACTCCAAGCACTTGTAGCCAAGTGAGGGTAGAGAGATACAGGCTGAGGTTGGTGGGGAGAGGTTTGGGATGTACACAGGGACAGGATTCATGCTACTCAGGACTTTATTGAAGGCATCCACCACAGAGCTTTGAGAACTAGTGAACACTTGAACTCTAGAGACTTTCTTTGACTGCTGACTGGTGAGAATTGTCTGCTGTTTTGCTTGCTGTGATTGCTGATGTTGGGGCTGTTTGTACAAGGTGTGTTGGAGATCACAGGCAGCAGAGGACACTGTATGAGGCAAAAGGCTGAGGTTACTAAGATGGACTGTCTTTGGCACAAGTTTGGCATTTGCCAGACTAGAGGCAGGTACCATGACAGTCTGTTGTTGGATGGCATTAGCAGCTTTCAAGATAGCACTGCTGGCACTTTGTACTGATGCAGCAGGGATGACTGTTGCTTTAACCGTTGTGTTGTTAGCCAGCTTAAGGTTGATAACTTGGGAACCAGCTGTCTTGACTGCTGAGACTGGCAGGAATGCTGTTGCAACAGGTTTAATTGTCATTTGCTTGGTTATTTCAATTGAAGGTCCCCCTGTGGTGGTTAATACTGTGGTTGAAAAAATTGCACTAGGATTAGTGGTTGTCATGACAGATGTGCTGTTCTCTCTTTTTTTCAGACCCTCAGGATCAAATTCTGGAAGGACTCGGGTGACTGTACGCTTGATCTGTCCAGTTGAGGTTTTGATTGTTTTGATCCTGACCTTTGGGATAACTGGGGTGGTGTCTGTGTTTGAGGCAGGGGAACCTTTGCTGCTGCGTTCACTAGTCACACTAGAGGGGCTGTCTGGTTGTCTTGTTAGCAGTCTCTTTGCAATCTCCATGGCTGATTCCTGATCCTGTGGCTTCTCAGGGACTCTTGAATTTTCTTTGACCTGTGCTGGTTCTTGTTGTGTTGTAGGAGAATCCAAAGTACCTAAGTCTTCAGCACCAGCTTTCTTGGCACTTAGAGCAGCTATGGCTGCTATACAAGATGAAAGTTTTGTTGAGGATTTGGATTTGACTTGTGAAAGGCTGGATGGATTACCAAGTCCCGATGACTGCCCACCTTCTTGGCACTCTTTGCTATGAGACTTGGGCATTGTTTCCTCAAGTTTCCCTTCAGGTAAAGTTGGCTGAGAGAGATTCTTGAACTTACAACTTCTAAAAGTACCACTGTTATTGTTGTTAAGATCAGGCTTTTGGTCTCCATTTGTTTTGGGCTTGGAAAGACTTTCCCTTTTAGCAGATTTGGAGTTCCGCTCCCCTTTCCTAGCTGTGTGACCTCCCTGCTTGTCTCCTGGGTCTTCTACCTCAATTTTCTCATCATCATCAAACTCTTCTGTGCTGGAAATTGGGCTAAACTGATTGAAGGTACATGATTCATTGTTCATTTTCTGGCCTTCCTCTCTGGGAATTTTACATCCATTCTTCGTGTATTGAGCCCCAGTTGGTATTGTGGACACCAAAATATTATGAAGTCCATTGTGAACAGAAGGGAGTCGGGAATGGGAGTGGAAATGCCTACCCCTCTCTGATTCAGTCCCACAATGGTCACTTGTGTCTAGGTTTCGTGTGTTCTTCACAATGACACTAACACCTACATCATGTGCTGCTGAGGGGTGTTGGGCCTCATTCTCACTGTTAGTCACACCACCACTGGTTTGCTTGAGCTGTCCATCATGGTCATCTTGGTGGCCAGATTCAATAGCGGCTTTAGGATCCACCATGTCAGGGATGTCAAAGGCCGCCAGCAGGTCATCAAAGTCAGGCGTCTTCATATCTCCCATATTCCTGCTCCTGTTCCAGTGAGGTGATCACCCTAGAAAGACAAAGTATCAAAACATTTTATTATGCTGGTCTTGGGAGCTACAACCCTTAACTCTATTGTAATTGTTCTGTTTACAAGAGTGTGCAAGTATATAAGAATTCTGATCAGGTCAGTCATACAATGATGGCATGAAGCTAGTCTTAAAAAATTGGATACGGAAGAAAATGTGTTCCATTTATATTTGTGTTTGCTTCATACATTAAATATAAATATGTAGAATTCAGTCCTATTTCTGTCATAACTTAGTAAGTTCACTAACTAGTTTTAGACAGGTACACCAGGTTGTAACACACCATCCACATAGTGTGTAGATGTGATGCTGTGATGACATTAAAAGCACTTTGTTATTAAATAAATTAATAAATAAAACAGTAATAATATTTTCGTCAAAGTGAAATAAACTTAAAGTATACCACAGTGCTGATTATGTCAATTTTAGCTCTCGTCAAGAATTTGCTGAATTATGGAATTATGCCTCAACTATATATATATATATATATATATATATATATATATATATATATATATATATATATATATATTATATATATATATATGATTTTCCTTTTTCAGTTGTCACTGCTCAGCTAAATTTTGTCTTGAATAATATGAAATAAAATGTTCACAATAAATTGGCTTAGTTAAATAATTTGTTTAAATATAAACAGGAACACTATGTGTCTGTTTATCATAATCAAATACAAATCAGGAACATATTCTTGGCAGTCAGGTGAAATGTTTTGTGTTTTGAACATTTTTATTTTTTAGGAATCAGCCTTTATTTTTATTACAAAAACAATTTAAACTAGCTATGATTGGGCCTGTCTGAATGTAGCCTGTTATGAGTGTTGGGGACAAAAGGGACAGCTAAGCTGCTCTGCTTGTACGTGCAGCTGAATCAGTGCTGCTGTTTCATCCAAATCTACAGGAGCCAAAGTTCCACAGACAGACCCATATCCTTTAACCTGGACTTGGATTGCAAAATAAAGAATTCCCCATGTAATCCATATTGTTCGCTGGTGATGAAATGACAGAGAAAAGGAGAAATCTTATGGGGGGAGAGGGCAGGAAACATATGCAGTGAGGGAAAAAATGGCTGCTGAGCTGTGTGAAGCTGCAGCAGAGGGAGAAAGGCCTGGTGGAAAGAACAGCTAGTCACAGCCATGACAGGCAGAACAGCTTGACGTAGAAACCAAGTGAAGGTTAAATGCAGGCAAATATGTCAAATACACAACATAGAACCCATCTTGACAACACCAGTTTAATAGACGTGCATTGTTAGCACTTGAAATCGACACAATGTGTAAAAGAGTACTAAAGTCTAATAAATAATAGAGGAAACATGCAAGTGAATCAGCAACTCCTCACCCTCTTGCCTCCGTCCCTCTCCAGCCACTAGCCAAACCTTCTTTCCTTCCTTCTTTCCATCCTGAAACAAACAAAGTCACAATACTACTAACCCACAAAAGCCATCCACCACCCCACCCTGCCTGAAAAAAAAAAGAAAAAAGTCTTGTTTCTTCCCAGCCAGGCAAAGGCCCAGAATACAGGCTCAGGTTACATCCCGCGATCTGGTGAGTGATGGTGGTCTTGGTAAAAATCGTCCTTCTCTGCACCACTCGAGCACACAGACATGTAAACAGACAACAGATAAAGCATGCTCCTATGTGTATGCATGTGTGTGTATGTGTGAGGTAGGATCTAGGCTGCAGATTCTCAAGACTCCCAGCCAGCCACGTCCCACTGCACTCGTCCCTTCCCAAGTCTCACTGCTCCCCTCACACTGAGCTGTGCTTCGGCACGCTAGCGCTCGGACATCCAGCCAGCATTTAGCAGGAGAAGCGGGGTCTGTGCTTGTGCTATGGTTGAGCTGTGATGGTCTGCCATGAAGCAGCCTAGGCTATCTCTATCCCCATGGAGCACAGAGACAGCATTGTTCCTGTGAGCACTCTGACTGCCTCAAACCGGTTTCAGCTGGTTCCGGTCACCCAGCATAAAAGCCTTCTGCTGCAGACAGAAGCAGTGTGCTCACCTCCCAGGAAGCACTGCAACAATTCTCACTAAACCAGGTCCACATTGTCAAAGATTTTATAAAAGAACAAGGATTGAGCTATTACCATTTCACAGGTGGACACTAGTCTGGTTGCTTGCACAGCTTTGAAATCAAGCCAAAAAATACAAATAATGGAGAAGAATATGATGATTGGTTTGAACACAGATGTTGAAAAAAAAAAGTAATAGATGCCAACAAGACTTAAATGGTAAAATGACATCCAAATGAGTCTTTATGATAGCTGCTTACTAATGCACTGAGAAGAAGAAGGAAGTTTAAACAATAAGGATAGTAGCCAAATCTTATACTGCAACCTTGGCCTGTTCCTCAGACCCATCCCTCAGTACTTTACCCCCAATCATGATAGTAACCCCTCTGAAAACTGAAGACTTTGATGTGGCCCCTAACAGAATTATTCCTATCACTGTGATATAATGACAGGAAGTGTAAACAAAAGTAAACATGGGCAAACAGGCCGCACATGCACCTTCCTCCCAAAATTTAATCGCGTGCCATCCCCACCACCACATACACCCCCACAGAGACGCACAGGGACATAGACATGCACTGTCATGCATATATATATGTACATATGAAAAGGTAAACTTGGCATACCCTTCTCAGATTTTTTTTTCCCACTCTGAGAGATATTGAGTGGAAAAAAGTCTTCCTTTGGAGGCCTCAGCACCTGCCCTTACTCAGCCCCAACCACTTCAGCTTCCACCCTCCATCCTCAGCCCTCCCTTCCCCCTCCTCCCACTCTCCTTCCCTGGGTCAGTCCTAGCTTTCAGTCCCAGCCCAGGCCTCGTATTATCCTGAACCCCTCGCCACCACCACTACGGCCGTGCATGAAGGGACGGATGGAGTATTCAGCGGGCGAACCAGGCCTTTTGTCTCTGCCTGTGCAGGGAGTGGGGTGGGGGGAGGTGGTGAGAGGACTCTCCACTTTGGCTCTGAAACAGCAGCAGCTGGTGCAGAGAAAGAAGAGAGCGAGAGAGGGAGGCAAAAACACAGGGAGGTGGGGGAGGCGGAGAGGAAATGGAGGAAAAGGAAATGAGCGCGAGCGTATAATAAGTTTCTGATTTTGTGCACCGTGTTCATATATTTACGCTACAGAACACAAATATAAGTCAATAAATGATGTTAACACAGGATCACCGCTGATGTCCATGTTCTGATCCTGCACATTTTTTCCCCAGTGATACATAACACACAGAAACAAAATGTATAAATAGCCCAGGCCTCTGTTTAGGCCCAACTGTCGGTCTGTGTGCCGCTGCCACCGAGACTCTTGCCTGCGTTTTTGTTGTTAAACATTAAAGCACTGGCATTGATGGTCAAACAGCTGCCCAGCTTTTAACGGCACACAAAATATTCATGAGGTGTGACTGCAATGCAAAGGACGTCTGCAGACATGAGCTCAATCATCCTGATCTGATGATTCTTCTAGCCCACACAGCAAAGCACAGAAATAACATACCAATGACAAGCTAATCACAAGGTATAACATACAACATCGATGACAATACGTGTGATAAAATTGGTGCGCAAAATCAAATAGCTCATAACCTACCTGGCAGACTGCACGAAGAGGCTTTCAGCAGAATAAGACTGACTCTCTTTGGCCTGCTACCAGTCCTTGATACATCTGGCAGAGCCACCAAAGGCAGCCTCGAATGCTGCAGCTTAAACTAATTATCCTTCATTATGTAAGCACCATGCCAGATTTATTCGTCAGACAACACAAATGCATTTTTTACACTGAAAGGGGAGCTGGAGCTGAGAATGTATATTATAAAAAGGCCCTCATGGTTCCTCCTGTCTCTCTACACTGTGACAGATTCAGTGCAGGAGAGGAGGCTGAGGTTGCTCCCCACCCCCTAACACAGACAAAGTCACATGACGTCATGTTGTCTCCATTCATGCAGGGCATAAGAGGAGCTGCTAGAAGCAAGCCATCTCCTGCCCCACCAGATTTCCTGTTTGAGATATTATCACTTGAATGTGTTTTCCCAATGCTTTAAAGGGAGGCAGAAGAAACGCCAACAATGTATTCCTGTTTTGTTTGACACTTTTTCTTATTTCTATCATGTAATTATGGAGTTACATGATATAGAGTATATAGACTATTATAAGTGGCAGCTACAAAAACATCTGACTACAGTATCACTTTACAGTAGGTACAACTGGGTACTAAAAATGAATAAAGGACATCCTAGTAGATAATGAGTGCTTCAGTACTTCCCTATAAACTGTGCAGGATGCTGTGTTTTTCTTTCTATTCTTTTTTTTTAACTGGAGAACCAACTGGAAGATATGTTCAGTATTTGTTCATGCATAGTTCTAGATGAACTCTTTTATCTGCTTAATTTTTTCTGGATCATTTAGTGAAACATGGTTGTTACTCAGTAGTGTCTCATTATTTAATGATTATGTCAGCAATACTGACTGTTTATGTGTGCTGAAGAAAACTGAAGCAGTATACCTAGTAGATAGTATACTTTATTGCTTATATTTACAGTTAGGTCCATAAGTTATTGAACACAAGTGTTGTGATTTTTAGCTCTGCACACCACCATGTGGATTTTAAATTAAACTATCAAGATCCCATGAAGCGCAGATGTTTAAATTCAAGGTATGTTATACATAAGAAGCACTTGGTCAGGAGAAGACACGGAGTTTCATGTTCAGGAATAGCCTGATCCTTTATCATTTCATAACAAATTAACCCTATAATGTCATGTGAATGGGTGTGTGGCAAACAGAGGGTTGACCCAGATGCAGGACTTAGCAGACTGACGTAACTCAAAACCGCAGCTTTGTTTTAACACTGGTAAAACTGTGCAGGAAACAAAAACCAAAAACAATATCTGAGCTGAACAGGAACAAACTGACTTGAGGCTAAGCAAACGGCATAAAACTCATACAGCATGAGGGAGGACACGAGAAAGAATAGAGGGAGACACAGACGATGTATACACCTTTATTGTCATATACAGATAAACAGTGTAGCCACATTTACCCATAATGAAATTCTTTGGCTCGTGCTCCTCAGCTTCACATGAGCATATAGAAAGTGTGCAGTTATATTTAAGAAGAAAATAACAAGAAAGGAACAGTAATAATAATAATAATAATAATAATAATAATAATAATAACAATGATAAAGAAAAAATGAACAAACAAAATAATAAAGTATTAAATATTTAGAGAATTTAAGACAATTGTTGGTATTTACAGTTTGTGCAAAAACCTGTGCAATGAGCATTTAAGTGGCATTTGTTGAAGTGACAGTGTGCAGAGTAGTGAGTGTGTAATGGTGTATGCAGAATGTCAGCAGTTCAAAAGCCTGGAGGCTTGTGGGTAGAAACTATCTCTGTGTCTGCTAGTGCGGGTCTGAATGCTGCTAAACTGCCTGCCGGACGGCAGGAGTGTGAAAAGTCTGTGGCTGCGGTGGCTGGGATCAGAGAGGATCCGCTGTGTTATACCAGACGAGACAAGGGAAGCAAAACTGAACCTCACCCACATGAGACAGGAGACTATCAAAATAAAACAGGAAATAACACACACTGAGTCCAGACCAAGACAACTTGACAAACAGACATGAAGCTATGACTGACAAAAGGATAAAACATAGATTATAACAGGAAAATTAAGGGACAAACTTCTTTGACTCATTTGATGACTTAGCGCAAGCCATCATGGCATTTGTATCAAAACAACCCACTGTAGGTTCCTTATGCAATAAAATGAAAGCAATATTGTGCTTTTGGCTTTCTGAAAAGATTTCAGAACTGTGACAAACACAAAGCAAACTGTTCATTTTAATGAACGCTGCCAAAAAGACCACCCTTTAAAAGTCAGTGTTCGTGACACCACTATCACACTGCTTAATGCGTCATATGACATGATGCTCACAGCTCAAAACTCATATTAAAATAATTATATACTAAGCTGAAAAAATACTATATAACAGTAATAACAAAAAATAGATTGTAGACTTATCAAACAAGTAAAATCAATAGTTTCATGCCTTTTGACATCACATATTATACTTATATTGCAACTCTTAGTTCAATCACAAATGTAGTCTTCTGTAAATTCACCCCACACTGCCATCTGCTGTTTAAAATCCCAACAAAGGGAGCGCAATATAGAGCTTTACAGTTGAATGTGTTAAGATTTTTTTTTTTTTATGATAAACATGGTAGGGTATGGCAACCTGTGGTGAAGAATTGCCTTTTATGCTTGAAAATTACTAGTAAAACTTTCAAAGTTCACTTTATTCCGTCACAACCTATAATTATTACTTTCCAAATACAAAATGCTGATTGATGTGGACAATTATTCTTTCAGAGAAGTCATTTAAGTTGGTTTAATTATGAGGCTGAAAATTAAAAAAAAGAAAGAAAAAAAAAGGTGACCTCTAGTATAAGTGATCAAATCCAGGCAATCAGACATGAGTAGGTGTTAGTGAATCGTTGAATGAGTTAATGAAAACCTCCTTCACTTCTCAGTGTGGGGTAATCCAAAGTTCATACTTTCACTAGGTGGTAATGTAATTTCATTATGTTTTTTTCATCTTGTTCCTTTTTTTGTTGGTAAAATGTTCCAAGTGAGCAGTTACAGTAAAAAAGGTGAAAGTGATAAATTAAACTATGGCTTTATGAATGATTTTACAGAATAACCTCCAACTGAACCTTGTATTTCTTGCATCTTGCATATTCCTGGTCTTTTTTTTTTACATTTTTCTTTCTGTTACATGAGCTTGTTTTCTTCCATAAAAATAAACCAACAAATATTTGATAAGACGCTGCACTGCGCGTCCTATCTGTCGCTGCCCTTTAAACATAGGTGACTCATCCTGCTTTGTTAAGGTCATTCTTGAACGAGGATATGATATTAGAAGCCATACGCACTCGAATTTTCTGCTGGGTTGTGTGTGGACTTATCCAGGTGGAACCCTTAGTCTTTTCAACACAAAACTGTATTTCCCTGCATGGAGTCCTTATCTGTCCTCATCATTTCTGTACCTCCAGCAATCTGTATGTCAATAAAGTCATGAAAGGGATCAGTCAAGCACGAGAATTTCACATGGGTACATACGTGGGTGCCTCACTGTGTTTGAGGACTGCCTAATTCACACTGCTGACCTTTCCGTGCTCTGCAATAAAGTGTGCCAATAAATTAGTTGGACTCTTCATTAACAAGATGGCAGATGTAAGTAAGCACACAACAGGTGTCAAAATATTCATCACTCTTATTCATGGCATCTTGTAAGAGCCGTTGGTTTTATTTCATGTGTGTGCATAATTTTCTGTGATTTGAAAATAAAGCGATAGTTACAAATTGTTAACATGCAGAAAACGTGAAGACAATTCGGTGTTGTGCAAAAGGAAGAAGTAAAAGTTGAAGGATTTCCTCCTATGTTTTAGCACACAGTTACTAATCTTGTGTTAGAGTAGTGTGCGTTTTGTGCTGCTGTATTTGGCTCCAGTTGCTTGTGAAAATAATTCCTATATTTGCATTTCAGCACATTCCTTTGCTTTACTTTTGGATTGTATTTACATTTCAAGGAAATTCCCTTGAAAATATAATATTTTTTAACACGTTTTAAATTTACAATTTTTTAAAAAAAATTTAAAAGTGTGTGATGTGTCAAATAACTGTGATCTGAGTATTGACCAAACTAACCGATTACTACAAGCAAGCAACCCTAATCTGGTAAAAGCTGTAATTTAATATTGTAGGTCTAAATAAATGCAGTTTTGAAGCACTAGGGGAAAAAAATCTTCAAACAGTAACCAAATGAAAACACCCCTCCCTACACATAAGGAGTTTTCCTCGGTTACAGGTGGTAATAGGAGTCATGGATAGCCATTATTTATTTTTTGTGAGCTGTTTTTGTTTTTTGTTTTTTTTGCATCAGCATGTTTGTATTTTATGCCGCCACAACTTAGAAATTGCTCTATATACTATTTAGACTATTGAAGTAACTTTTTTCATTGGGAGTTTGTGATGCAGAACTCCCAGAGTAGGAGCCACTGGCATAATCTATTATGGGCCAATACTTACAGGGACTTACAGGAGACAGATTTAAAGAAGTAAACAAGTAAGAGTAATATCCTCATTTCCTATTAGCCAAAAGAAATAAAGACATTGACTGATAAGTATCCATATAGTGTATTAAAGAAGAAGAAAGGTTTCCTTTTCTGAAAAGAGAAATCTTTCTAATGACCAGCAGGGGGCAGTTTCTCTTACTCTGAAAAAAAAAACAAGTCTCATTGTATAGACTGTGTATAACACATATAACTGTGTATAACAGTTCTCACATGTGATGTACTTTATTACCCGAGTAATAGCGCTCTCTGAGGTAAGAAATATTATTAACATAATATCCTGCTTTCTGGGGTTATTGTAAAAACTGTATACTTGAGGCATGAAGAACGCTGCCATATTGGAAAATACAGATTTATGGTGTCTTTTTATGTCATTCTTATACAGAGAGAAGGTTTCTGGGAATTTAAACAGTGCAGAGCCCATGGAGATGTGTTGTCCTCCAAGAAAACAATAGCGCATTCCAGCAGACAACTGCAACGTGTAGATCTGCATCTGCAAAGCTATGGGTAGCAATAAAGGCGGTATGCTGGAGCCTTAACACGCTTGGCTAAGTGAGGCTACAGTAACAATGAAGTTGCAATGTAAATGCCTTTGGTTGTTGTAACAAGGAGCAGGTCTGCAACCACTTGCAGTCACTTGCAAGTTACTTTGGTCACTTTAAAGATGACATAAGATGAAATCAGCCTGCTATAATTTTCTGACTTGAATAATGCCATGTTGGCAGTTACATGGTGTCTGTGATAATATGGCGAGTAACTGTGATAAATAAGGGAATATTGCAAATCTGTTGTTTTCTGTTGCAGAATTGTTGCCCTCCTACACAGAAATTCACATTAATTGCTGACATTCAGAGACCAGTGAGAAATGTGTAGATTTAAAACAGAAATGTAGAAATTGCTCCACAAATAGCAAAGTATTTACTGCAAGAATTCAGCTGCACTTTAACTGCAAAGCAACACAGGCACTGGACAACCTTTGAAGACAGGCTGCTACCCACCGGGCAACATGTTACGTCACCCTTTGATCAAAAGTTGCCTGCTGCAAGTACCTGCATTTGGCTTGCAAGACCAAATAAATAAATAAATAATAACAAATGCAATGCATTGGCCAACTGGGCAACCAATGATTTTTCACAGCCCATGTATTTTGACTGTACTGTGACATGTGACATGTTCACATGTGTATTTGAGGTCATATGCGTGTGAAAGTTACCAATCACAGAAAGGAAAGCACTTTTATGTTATGAGGATTGAACTTTGAGGGCGAACATACCTGCAGAAGTCTTCCAACACTTGCTAAGTGGAAAATGTCCCACTAACGTGGCAGAAACTTTTCAGAGTGTGTGATTTACCCCCGCCTGCTGTCACTTGGCAGTAGCATCAAAAACATGTGAATCAAACAGTAATATGTAATACTCTTATTCATATTTGTGCCGGTAGTGGAGCGTAACCAAGTGTTAAAACATTGAAAACTGTGCTTTGGAGCCAACTTTTGTGCATTTATTCTCTGATGTTTATGTTTATTTGGACTTCTTCGTCTTCGTGGTACACTCCATTGGTGTTTCATGTCCCCTTAAAGACAACATTTCAGCTAATCAGTTTTTCAGACGTGCACAAAGGACACCAGCGGGGAACATTGAATTCCCCTTAACAGTTTATAGGCAGACCTTTACATGTGAAATATTGCTTGCTTATGAATGTTTAATTTCGGTTTGACAGAATCTGAGCAAACAATTTCAGCCACGAAGCGTTGTTTTAAGCAGAAAAAGTGAGTTTAATTCAATTTTACACTGATTTCTAAGAACTGTCCATTATTATCATCACAGTCATGAAAAGTGTTTTGGGCAAAGGCCTAATGATTTTCATATTCAGGCTTTTTTTCTGCTACTATCTGCTTCTTTGGATCAAGATTTCAGCTTGCATACAATGCATTTCCAAATCTGCATATGAAGTACAAGTAACTCCAACAGATCAGTCGTGATGTATCATTTAAATAAAACACATAAAATGTATGGATTTTCCCTAAAATGAGCCACTCAGTGGAAATGACTCATTTCTTTTACGTGAAAACCTCCCTATTTCATTTTGTTAGTATTATTTTTTTATATAGTGTAATGTACATGTAAATGACCCAAAGAGTTCTTCAGTCACAGCTTTTCCTCACATGCTTATTGAGACAGAGGCAATTACTGAGGTCTCGTCCATCCGCGTGAAATGACGTTGACATCTTCTGCAATCACCCAGCAATCTCTGGGCAAACAATAGCGATCGATAATTACAGAGTATAGATGATAATTTGTCATCATCACTTTCTCATTTTGGCACCAGCGTCGGGCTACTTAAGACACCCACTGACGTACGGCTGTGTCAGGAGGGGCATTTAACTTTGAACCGTTAGCCATTCTTATCAAAGGCGCCGGGAGTGGAACCTCAGCAGGTTTGCAACTGGACAGCTGTTTCCAAACTTATCGGCTCACGCGAATAAAAAACGAGTATGGTGGAGATCTTCTAAAGATAGATCAAGCCGATTAACTGTAACTTAAGGACTAACATACGTTGGGTGTTTTGTTTTTGTTTATATTTACGTTTATATTTTCCGACAACATGGGCGGAGAGTGCTTATGGTATTCATGGACTTGCAGACCCGTGTGGCCAGTTCTTATTATTCTGGCTACTGTACCGTGTATTTTGAACTGCTCAGAGAGCCCTGCAGCAGTTGTTGGGAAAATGTATCCACGAGGCAATCACTGGGCAGTAGGTAAGGAAACCGTCACACAATCTGCTAAAAAAGTATTTCGTGCAGGCAAGTTAATATTACTTTTTGTTCTATGTATTTGGCGATTATATCGCAAGGTTCGCAGGACTGTTCACTCTTCGAAACAAATACTCATATTGATAATAGCCTATTTATTACAATTGTAATAACCCCGGGTCACTTCAAATCATTCATTTGTTTTCTGTTGTTATAAATAAGTATGTTTTAGTCATTCACTGCTGCTAAGTTATATATACTGCTGCTGCTGCTGCTATATATATATATATATATATATATATATATATATATATATATATATATATATATATATATATTTATAAGTTACACCAGGAGGAATGAGCACTTTGCAGTGAGAAAAAAAAATGCTTTGCACACATCTACACTTGATTGGAGTGTAATTTCAGAAGATGCTCTAGAATAGATTCTTCAGAATGCTACCTTTTATTTCCAACTTCCCAGGTCACTTGATGGGAAAGAAGAGCATAGAGGAGGAGCAGGAGGTAAACCCTGACAGGGACTACCTGACAGCCCTAAAACCAGCCCGGCTCACACAGCATCTAATGCAGGCTCTGATGCAACCAGAGAATCCAAATCAGATGATGCCTCAAACTGCAGACAGGCTGCTTCAGCGCCACTGGAGAGAAGAAGACAAAGAAAAATATCTGGCAGAGGTATGTGTGTGGAACAGATCCTCAATTATCAAGTGATCCAATGTTACGTCTAATCATGTGTACATTTCCAATGTAATTATTACTTTATAGATGTCAGACCTGCTTCTTCTGGCTTTGAAACTGCAAGACAGTGACTCCACCTGAATGCAAGATGAATTTCTGTTTTTTAAAAACAATCATCATTATCAACTTAAAGTACTCTATAATCACATATCCACACTGTGTATTTTATTCTGCTGTAACAGATTGTTTGTTTCATCACTAATCTTGGTTTCCTGTATGCATATCATGCAGCGTTTTGATTGCTGAACGATCTGACAAGGTTGTGTTACATAAGCTGAGAATCTGAAATAAAATGGGCATTGTGATAACTGCACTGTGGATGTCAAAGCATGCTTTGCATGTCAGAAGTGTCCTTTGCCGTTTTTTCTTTTTTTCTGAAATTGTTAGCGCTTTTGAGATTTACTTCACCAGTACAGTAACCAGTTTGTACCACTAGGTGTCGCACAGCGTCAATCTAAGAGTGCTTTCATTTCCAGCAAATAATCAGGTGGATTGTAAAATGTTGACATAATCACGACTGCAGACGAAAATGGATGATCACACTTTCTCATTAGAAGGAAAAAACGCACAAGCACAAAAACGCAGAGATACCAGCCGTGTGCGTGTGTTTGTGCGTGTGTGTGTGTTTGTGTGAGTGTGTTTTGCGTAGTTGGATTAATGATAATTATCATCCCTCTGGAGTTGCAGACAGAAGGAAGTGCTAATTGCAGCAATTTGGTTTACACACACACACACACACACACACACACACACACACACACACACACAGTTTTCTCTTAAAGCCAGAGGAAAGTTTTCACTCTGCTTCTTTTTCACTCATTTGTTAAGGATGATTGGCAAACAATAGAAGTACAAGCCACTTTCACCCCCATTATGGGTTTAATCCCAGGAGCGAATGGGATAAAGTTTACAGGAGTTAATGAGGAGGAAATAAGTGGGTTGAGGGACTCATTCTCCTAAACGGAGAGAGAAAGTGGGCGAGTTTAAGCCTGTTGCATGTAACAAACCTGCCATATGTTTTTTTTAATAATTCAGAAGCATGAATATACTTAGATTCACAGCAGGAATGTTTTTTATTTAAATAATGCAGCTCCCTGGGTCTACTGACCTTTCACCGCTGTACCGGGCTAATTTTTAACATTTTCCATATAACATGTGCAGATTTTTTTTATCTTTACACAAGTGTGATACTGAAGACACCTCTGCAGGTAATGAATGCATTTCCTGATGGAAACTTAATCTACCATCATTTCATTCTGTCAGACATCTCAAATTACGCATGAAAACGGGAGAAATCGTAAATTTGTTAATGTATTTGTACACAAACAATTTATTGCATAAGGAAAGTAATCCCATTTGATACATTTATTTTATGATTCAGACTCAGAAACAAGTAAAGATTTAAAATGCTCCTTTTATCCATTTACAAGAGGAAGCATAAACAGGCATTGGTGAGTTTTCAGTAGGCTCTGTACTTGTTCTATTGGCAGTAACACTGGGTGAGATGCGGACTGGGCTGGCTGATACAATGAAACAATTTAGAGTGAAGACAAAGGAGAAGAGACGGCTTCATATTTACAGGAATTTCACATAAAGTGTCACAATTTTTCCACAAAGTTGTACGTGTGGATGTCTTGAATTCCAAAGGGCAGCTCGAGTTGTCAGTCTTTAAAAAAAAAATACAATCCCATCATGAAAATGAAGCCAGATTTCTCCAAAAAGATTCATCATGATGTGTTCAGGGGTCTTAAAGTCCACCCAGCATCACCATGTCTTCCCAATAGACTGAATGTGCTCCTTAGCCTTCATCCTCAGTGAAGCAATACTGGAGTTCCTCGGATCAGCTGAGCACTGGTATGCCGGGGGCGGCAGGCACATAGAGCTGATGTGAGGCAGGTGAGAGCTGTGTCCCAGGGCTGGGGAGTTGAGGAAGGATGAAGGCAAGGAAGAGGGCAGGGGCGGAGGAGGAGAAGGCGTGTAAGGGCCTGGGAGGCCTTGCGAGTTGCTGACGAAGCCCGAGAGCGACTGCAGCGAAGTGGAGGTGGTGATCGGGGTGGAGAGCCAGGGCTCCAGCTGCAGCCCAGAGCCCAGAGAGCTGGTGGGAGAACGACTGAAAGAGAGCAAAGACGAGGAAGGGGTATCCTGAAGCTTGATGGAGCTCACCTCCAGCTTCTCCTGTCGACGCCACTTGGCTCGCCGGTTTTGGAACCAAACCTGAAAATATAAAGATTTTTTTTTAATCATCTGTCTATCTTGATAAAACATTTCCCTAAAAGTTTGATTTATACCCGAAAAAGGAATGACATCTATGAATCGACCCAGCAGCCAGTAGAAAAGCAGAAAAACACAACTTTTAGGCCCATAATCAGTCATAAATGTAAACTGTAACCTCTATAATTTAGAATGTGAAATAAAATACTGCAGGAAAGCATTTGAACATGAATGCAGAAGAAAGGAATTAAATATAGTGTCAGTGGAAACTTTTTGATTCCAGCACTTGGCTTGAGCTGTGTCGCTGCACAAACAATAAAGTGAAACTGATTTAGAAATGGATTCAAATTCCATTTTTCAAATTTCTTTTAAATGTTTAAAAAAAAATAAAGACAAGTTCAACATTTATTTATTAATTATTTTGTTTAATTTTATAAATTTGATTCCTATTTCGCTTGGTTACAATTCAAACAAATAAATAAGCATTTCCTCTTAGATAAAAAAAAATCCACTGTGGTCACTTTTATTAAACATTTATGATCGTTTTAATATTCCATCATATTTACCATATTTATGATCTTATATTGATCATAGGCATGAAAAAGTAATTTTTTGCAAATCAAACGAACACGTCGTTTCTCTACATTTCTAAAAGATAATATAAATATTCAGAAATATATAATAAATATATTAAATTTAATCTAAAAAGGTCTAAAAAAATAATTTCTTTAGCCTTATAAGCATAGGAACCGTCATCATTATGGTTTGACTTACAGGCCTAACGGTCTTCAATATAATAAAAGGTACTTGCAATAAAATAAAACAAGTGGTTTTGCTTCGGGGACATACCTGCACCCGGACCTCGGGCAGGTTCACTTTCAAGGCCAGCTCCTCTCTGCTGTACACGTCCGGGTAGTGGGACTTGTCGAAAGCTCTCTCTAGTTCGTGGAGTTGGAAGGTGGTGAAGGTGGTCCGGTTCCGTCGGTGCTTCTTCTTGTGGCTTTCGTCGTCGGACAGTTTGCCGTCTCTGTCCGGTGAGTCCGGGCACACGGAGGCTTCGCCGGTGCTGCTGCCACAGCACACACCTGTGAGGAGTGGAGGCGGTGGAAGAAGTCAAACACCGGGACTGGAAGTTTTAGCCGAGTTCAAATTCGCTTTTCAAAATAAAATGGTAACTCCACTTTTTCCAGTCCAGTGTGGCTTTTATTAAAACAATTATTTTACTTTTTTTTCTTAGATTTGTTTAAAATTTTTAATGTATTTATTTAAACATTCATTATTTCATTTGTATTTTTGTATCTCTCCTTTAAAAAAAAGAAAATAACCTTTTAGACATTTGCACCAATATAAAATACATTTTGATTTCCTTCTGGGTAAAAACCGAATTCAAAGTGTTACTTTATCTGGAGTTTAAACAACTTTAATCCAAACTAAACCACAGGATGTCTGCATATTTTCAGCATACTGTTTTTGCACTCAGATTGACTGACGCGGGACTAAATGTGAAGAAAACCGAATTTACTTACTGTCACAACTTTCCGAGTAATGGTTTTTTTTCGTTTGGCTCACTATCCCATTCCCGTTGCGCTCAGCATCTTTGACCTGGACTCTTTCCATTACGTTATAGGAGGCTGACTTGTGGAATATGGTGTCTTCTTTAAATCCCAGTATAGCCTCTATGCTGTGGACTGTGGACGGGTTGCTCCCCGGGTTCTGGACGCAGCGTGCGGAGGGAGACATGCGCTCATCCATCATCATTACTTGGGTAGTTGATCCAAGAAGCCACATTGGTTGATAAGTCCAGAAAAAATATCCAAAAGTAAAATAATAATAATAATAACAAAACACTCTGACTTCTTCACAGATAATATTACCCCTTTTGATAAAGTTGTAGCTCAATGTCGGGCGACGTTGGAAAACTTGCGCACAACACCCAGGTATCTTGCTCGGTGGTTGTGGAGCATCTTCGGAGCCGGCTTTTAAAGTAGCTCTGAGACCCCCTGCTCATGCGGCACCCCCGCTGCACGTCATAGAGGGGACGTCCTGTTGGATTTGGCCCTGCTGGATTTAGGGGTGGCAGTGCGACGACCACTGCGGGCACCAGCCTCCACACCCTCCCTAACTCCTCCCCGTCACAAGTGCATGAGTCGGTGCTGGCTCTAAACCTACTTACATAAATCTTAAAACCATCTTTCCACTCCTCCAGATGTCATGTTCATGTCAGTCTGTGGGGAGGGGGAAAGAGAGGGAAGCTTAGGCCCACAGATTTAGGTACAACAAAATCATAATTACAAGATTTCTGGTGAGGACAAGGATTGCAAGATGGCAGCTTAATATTTAATCAAAGCGTCAAGATATTGTTGCCAAAAATGAAGAGACGTCCCCTTCAGTTTAAAGATTATTTGCTTTTTTGACCCAAAGAAAAGGTCATGCACCAACTGACACACGACTGAAAGCAACTTAAATTATTTAATACACTCATTAAAAACCAATAAAAGCGCTTAATGATTTGTCAACAAGGTTCATTTTAAAAACGGCTTCCTGCAAGTGTCGAGTCAAAGAGGTTAACAAAGCCCAAACAATAACATATTTGTGCTATAGCCACTTAACGGCAAACAAAGATTGACAGCAGTGTGGTAATCCTGCTTAAGGGGATTACATTATTTTACTCAAAAGAGTTAAAACCCCTAAAACTATTTAGCTTTTCCTAATTAAAGAAGGTGACCTTATCCTTTGTTTGCCACAGAGACGAGGGGGCACAAAAACAGAGAGAGATGCAAACGGGGAAAAAAGACAACTGCCAGCAAAACTTTTACAGAAGATGCTGTCAGTGTTTTGTTGCACACACGATGCTATCATATAAGACAGATTGCAACTTGCAGATAATGATCTTCGATTATGTTTTTGTCCAAAAGACTAAACCCTTAAGCCAAGAGACAGAAGTGCAGGGCTCACAAGTTTAAATGTCAGTTAACAGTGATAGCTGTTTGGAAAAGGGGTTTTTAGAGACATGTGCAGCCCACATATCGCTAAAAGTCGTCCTCTGTTTTTTGTTTCACGTCTGTGTGGTCTGTTGCTCATCAAAGAGGCCTAAATCTACTAAATGTCATCAAAAATCAAACCAAAACAAAACCCTGAGCTTTTCAGATTATTCTAAATTAGAGATTGAAATTTGAACTTCTTGAGGGAGGGGGAGTGAGAGGAAGATTGATACCCCTCTCACATCTGTATTGTAAATATCCAGAAGCCAAATATTTAGCATGAAAACTGTAAACAGGAGAAAACAGCCCAGCTTCTGTACAAAACATTTACTTACATCTAATTAAAGCAAATCCAAAACCTGGTAATTTTGTGGTTTTATATTTGGTTATAAAACTGACAAAGGGGTCAGTAAAAACAGAGGTACTGGTAGACTGAGTAACATTAACGTCTCATATTGTTGACCCAACTTTGCCCGAACTGTTTGTTAGTGATATCAGTCTCCTCGCTCTCATCAGCTCTCAATAAGAAAGCAACATTTTTTTTCTTAACTTTGATGCTACTGTAATTCAGCTGGTTAAGGAAACAACCTATACAGGGAGTGCAGAATTATTAGGCAAGTTGTATTTTTGAGGAATAATTTTAATATTGAACAACAACCATGTTCTCAATGAACCCAAAAAACTCATTAATATCAAAGCTGAATGTTTTTGGAAGTAGTTTTTAGTTTGTTTTTAGTTTTAGCTATTTTAGGGGGATATCTGTGTGTGCAGGTGACTATTACTGTGCATAATTATTAGGCAACTTAACAAAAAACAAATATATACCCATTTCAATTATTTATTTTTACCAGTGAAACCAATATAACATCTCCACATTCACAAATATACATTTCTGACATTCAAAAACAAAACAAAAACAAATCAGCGACCAATATAGCCACCTTTCTTTGCAAGGACACTCAAAAGCCTGCCATCCATGGATTCTGTCAGTGTTTTGATCTGTTCACCATCAACATTGCGTGCAGCAGCAACCACAGCCTCCCAGACACTGTTCAGAGAGGTGTACTGTTTTCCCTCCTTGTAAATCTCACATTTGATGATGGACCACAGGTTCTCAATGGGGTTCAGATCAGGTGAACAAGGAGGCCATGTCATTAGTTTTTCTTCTTTTATACCCTTTCTTGCCAGCCACGCTGTGGAGTACTTGGACGCGTGTGATGGAGCATTGTCCTGCATGAAAATCATGTTTTTCTTGAAGGATGCAGACTTCTTCCTGTACCACTGCTTGAAGAAGGTGTCTTCCAGAAACTGGCAGTAGGACTGGGAGTTGAGCTTGACTCCATCCTCAACCCGAAAAGGCCCCACAAGCTCATCTTTGATGATACCAGCCCAAACCAGTACTCCACCTCCACCTTGCTGGCGTCTGAGTCGGACTGGAGCTCTCTGCCCTTTACCAATCCAGCCACGGGCCCATCCATCTGGCCCATCAAGACTCACTCTCATTTCATCAGTCCATAAAACCTTAGAAAAATCAGTCTTGAGATATTTCTTGGCCCAGTCTTGACGTTTCAGCTTGTGTGTCTTGTTCAGTGGTGGTCGTCTTTCAGCCTTTCTTACCTTGGCCATGTCTCTGAGTATTGCACACCTTGTGCTTTTGGGCACTCCAGTGATGTTGCAGCTCTGAAATATGGCCAAACTGGTGGCAAGTGGCATCTTGGCAGCTGCACGCTTGACTTTTCTCAGTTCATGGGCAGTTATTTTGCTCCTTGGTTTTTCTATACGCTTCTTGCGACCCTGTTGACTATTTTGAATGAAACGCTTGATTGTTCGATGATCACGCTTCAGAAGCTTTGCAATTTTGAGACTGCTGCATCCCTCTGCAAGATATCTCACTATTTTTGACTTTTCTGAGCCTGTCAAGTCCTTCTTTTGACCCATTTTGCCAAAGGAAAGGACGTTGCCTAATAATTATGCACACCTGATATAGGGTGTTGATGTCATTAGACCACACCCCTTCTCATTACAGAGATGCACATCACCTAATATGCTTAATTGGTAGTAGGCTTTCGAGCCTATACAGCTTGGAGTAAGACAACATGCATGAAGAGGATGATGTGGACAAAATACTCATTTGCCTAATAATTCTGCACTCCCTGTATACCAAAGGCTATTATCCTCACTACAGTACCTTGGGTTTGAGTGTCCCCTGCTTGTTTCCCTCTTCACTCTCCTCCTCTACCTTCTTGCTTACTTTACTCTCCTATTAAAAACAAAAGCAAAAAGGCCCCAAAAAGCTAAAAATAAACATAACTGTTACATGATAAGGACAGAACCGTATGAAAAACACACATTGTTGATGTGTGTAAATGATGTGATACCCCATGTAGGATTGTACTTTAGCATTTCATTTATTAATCCATTTATGTACTGTGAAGAAATAAAACAATACTGAAAAACCAGATGGTGTATGATTTAGATTTTACTTTGTTGGAAATTAATTCCCAAGTTTAAGCATGGCTTGGGGATACAGTCAAATGGATAGGTACAAAGTACAATATTTAAATAGTTTAGTTGAAAAGCTTATGCTTCTTCCTGCTCCTTTTTGAACATGGACGTTATTTGGAGTTGTGGTTGCTCGTTTTCCTTTTGTTTGCTTTGTTCATTTGTCTCTTTTAATTCTATTTTTTTATATACTTTTTCAACATGTTCAAAATAAAGATTCAATCAATCAATCAATCAATCAATCATTATTCTAGATAGAAAAATACAACAGTGGGTAAGGGGAAAACCATAAGTTCTACAAGGTAATAATATCTTGAATAATGAATTAATAATAAACATTACCATTATTTTGTCTGTGTTTTTGGTGAATTTGAGTTTGACTTTTAGTGATGCTTTTCTGATTTTAACTTTACACTAAATGCACTTTATTAAATTAAAACTGTCCCAAGAGCTCCACTGCAGGTCCAGTGTAACAAGTGGTTTAACAATAGGTTTACTGTGATGACTTCCATCCATCTGATGTGTAGAAAAGTAAAGATTTACATTATGCTCATCCTGACCAATGCTGTGACCTTCTGGGGAATAATTAAAAGCCTTGACTTATTAATAAAGGGTTTCTGTTGCCACAGTGCATCAGTGAGCATAACTAAACTATTATGGCGCTGGTAGGTAACTCTAATTAAGCTGCGAGTATACAGGAGAATGTTTTAAGCAACTAACAGAACTTCTGCTCCTGTTAATATTTTGTTAAACCTGCACTGGCTGCACTCATTGGTGAGTCAGTTTCTCTGTTTAGCACCTTAAGGAGCTAACAATTTCAAGTATTAAGCCATTATGATTACCGGTAGCTAACTAGTGTTATTGTTTGCATTTATCCATTATTATTTCAGTGCTTTAACTCTTACCTTTAGCAATGTATATCAATACTCATGGGTAATCATATAATTTTTCATTATAACTGGTTATTTTTTTAGCAACAGTAAATTTTTCAATTTAAGAAAAAGTATACTTTAACAGTGCATTGCTTGCTTTAAGCTAACTATGTTAGCTTAAACTGTTTAGCCATTACTTTTTGCTAGCTCTTTAAATAGTTAGAAATGAAAATATTTTCATTCTTAAATCTCCATTTGTTTCACACTTTACAAGCATGTCTGCAAGCATGTTTATGCTGCAAAGGTTTTGTTGGCTGAATGGAGGTGTTATGGAAATATTCCAAGCTAGTACTTCCTTGTTCTGTAAAAGGAGAATTGGATAGTTGGTTTTTCAAAACCTGAGTTTGTCCTCTCATCTGGAGAGAAAGAGAGGAGGACGGCACAGGCTGACAACCTTGGCTGTGCTGATCCTATTAGACGTAATCTCCAGACTTTACAAATCCACATCTTGGGTTCATGTGAAACTCCTAAGGGTGTGACTCCCTGTCCCCCCAGCCCCCATCCTTTTCTGCCTTATAGTTCCAAACTGTTTGGATAATGCCCAATTAAATTAAGACCTATTTATTTACTTACTGTATTAGTCCTGATTCAGTAGATGGGATTATAGTTACTTAATCTTAAATATTTGATGTCTGTACAACAGAATTTCTGCTTGGCTCACCAGTTTAAAAGCCACTAAATCTGATTGTAAAATCACATTACCATACACAGTACATTCATAACAAGGTGTTTCCATTTAAATTGCTGCACATAACTGACACATAAAAAAGTCAGATATTTGAGAAGATATTTCAAGCTTAACAATGCAAACCAAGACATTACTTGTATTCCACACATGTCTTTATTTGAAGTTTTCTCAGTGTAGCCACCATGTGTGTTTTAAGCGTTTATGAGCATTGCTTTTATTGTAATGATTTTGAAATTACAGTTTGTGCAAATCTGCAAACGTCTCCGCAAATGTGTCAGACACAACAGTTTTTATTACAACTATAATGTCAAAACTTGTAAAGATCACCTTTTGTAGTAACACCGACAGAAAAAAAGACTACATTTCATTAGTTCAACACCATATACAAAAGAAAAATCACCATGGAAAGTGGAAATACGCAGACAGGATTGGTTTAATAAGTCTTGGTTATTTTAATGAACCGCAAAACAATTTTAGAGATTGAACATTTAAATTTTTTGATAAACAGAGAAAAATATAATATATTATATGACAATTACAAATTTCGAAATATATCAGGGCCTGTAGCTTTATGAAGGAGTTATGAAAAGAAATCAACTGTGGCAGTGGATCAGGAAAATGTACTTTTCTAGATTTCTTATCTAAACGGGGATGAGGGGGAGGGAGCGGATAGGGCACTCAGCACATGATTTCAAATAGTATTATTTTGTTTTTATGGAAAGTTGGAAACGATTACCCACCGAGTAATCAGCTGACATGGAAACCTTTAATGTATATTCTTAAATAGATGCAGACTGGTTGTGGTAAAGATATAACACCCTGGTGAAGATAATGCCTTTTCGTTCTTATAAGAAAAATGAATACTTTGCAGGCATTTTTACGTTTTGACTGTATCCCAGACGTGTTTTTTCCCCCAGGAAGTGGTGATATTCATTCCTCTCTTCTCTCTTCTTCTTCTTCCCGACTTTGTGAACACACACGCCCTCTCTGGCTGCTCACATGACGGAACACTTCTCTTCTGCTTTGGTCTTCAGCTCGGTGACCGTCGCCGAGGCCTTCTCCTTCAGCTGGTCCATGTCCATGTTCTGCAAGTTTTGAATTTGACCCAGGAGGGAGTCTTTGCCTTCCTCCTCTGTAGCGTCCTCATCCACCATCTTGAGCAGCTCCTCGGGCACGTCCACGTCATCCCCGGCCATCTCGATCATGTTCTCATCCTGCTCGCTCTGCACAGTGACAACATCAGAACAGAGAGCACGGTCAGAATCCAGGAACATCGGTGCGTTAAGGTGAAAGTTGATTTATAAAGCGAGCTGGATAATGATCACTGCATTTCTACATTTTATGTTGAATTCTTACAAAGAGAATTGAACAGGCTTTTTAAAGATCTACCTTTTACCCCTTTATTTTCAAATTAGGCACATTTTTCTGGGTTTGAAATCAAATTGTAAACAAGCAAAGTTAAAAACAAGGCAGAAGACAAACAGATAGACTCTGATATCTGTCTTAATCCACGTTCAAGTAACTGCACTCGAGGATATTCCGGCTGGCTGTGTTTTTATCAAGCAGGCATGAGTCTCATCTGATGTTATTATCCACACTGCCACACTTCATGTGTCACTGCATCAGAAAAGATGTTAAATTTAAAGCCTTTTTTTTTCAACAAATAAAATCTAATCACTTAATATCTGGAATAGTCATGCAGTAGGCACTGTGCTGTGACTACAGGTACTTTAAAGTTCAATCTGAGGGATTATCGCAGACCTGCTTTATCCTTTCCTATTAGAATCTAAAGATATCCTCTATAGCCTTGCACGAGACCTCATTCCTATTTCTTACCACACCAATGTTTTTATTCATATTGTCTGCTTCACATAATTCAAAGAATGTTTTTGCTTTTTTCTTGTTGCTGAAAAATCTATTTCAAATGCTAATCTCCAGTAAAAACACTTTGACCTTTGTTCCCTTTAAGAGTGATGAGCGATGTAGCCATCATTCTCCAAGCATAATTACATTTGCACGTACTTCTTTCAGCCATTATCCTTATCATAATTATGTGGTTTCAATTTAGAAGAGAAACAGTGCTAAGAAATCCATTTGCCGTTTGAAACACAAACACAAACAATGACATGCCTGCTGCAAGAGATTGTTAGAAACACCTCCGGTAGCCAAGGTCATCACTTCATTTCTTCATTTAGATAAATAACAATCACGATGTTAGAAAACCTGTAACAGAAACTTATTTTGCCATTTCCACCAAAGAACACATAGTTAATCACATGTTTATCAAATTAAAGGTCCCTCTTTTGGTCTTTAGCTCTAAATGGTGTTAAAAAAATCTACCATACCTTTTTTTCTCCTTCCATTACAGTTTCTTTTTCTTTTCAGAGTCCTTGGAAATCCTGGAATAGCTCACTTTGAACACTCTAAAGTAGATGCTGCTGTTTCTTAAAGCCAGATCACTCTGAATAACTTTGGTGCTTCCTGATGAGCCTGGGACACCTGTTCAGTGGCAATTGGCTTTGTCCGACTCAAGGCGCAGTGCGCAACACATAGGTTAACATCTCCGGGACACTGGCTGAATCTTTTTCCACTAATCTACTGGCATGACTTCTACCTCCTGTTGTCCAGGCTGGAGTTGCCAAGCACTACTATTAGAGTAAGATAGCCTAAACTAACCATGAAGTAGCTATTTCTACCTACAGACAGGGCACTTAGCTCAGCCATCTAATTTTCTTTATAAAGCTTAATAAAGGGTTGTCAATTATTATTACCTGCCCTAATCTTTAAAAAAATCCCTCATACATACCTGTAATCTAATTAAAAAATTACATTTAAACAATTTAAAACACATTTATTGTAAGCAGATACAGTATAAGCATGTTTTAATGTTTTTTAAACCAAAACCACCAGGGTCTATTAGGTATATTAATATATTTATATTTGCAATTTTAATTGTACTTACCTCTGTTTATAGCTAGCTTCTATGAAAATATATTGAATGTTAATATGTTTATAAAATGCTTGCAAAAGTGAACTCTTGTATTGAAAGTGCATCTATTAACTCAAGTAAACCAATAGCTGTAATTTGCTATATTAGTAGACAATGGTGTAAATCACCAAAAAGCAATAAAAATCATTCAGATTTCATGGAACCTGACACAGCCTTAATTAATATAATGAATCTGTATCAAATTTGAGTAAGTCCCCAAAGTAAAAGTAAAAAAATGTGGGTATACTTACCTTTGGGAGTCTGTATTTATCTCTGAGGCACACCCTCAGTGTTGCCCTCTCTGCCTTCTTATGCAAGAAATCTGCATCTCTCTCCATCCTTCCGGGACAAAAAAATGTTATTAGTAAACTATCCTTCAGTGTTGGCCATTAGTCATAATTAAAAGTTTTCCCGAACCACGAATGTGCAAGAAATCTGGTTTACTTTTAGATTTTCTTTTAAATTCTGACATAACTACAGAAAAAAAACCTTTAAAGTATTTTATTCTGCTTTTTATTGTTTGGTGTTCATCAATGCTCAGTGCCTTTAACATCCTCCAGTTAATTTCAGTTTTATGTACTAACATGGTTCATTCCACCTACAGGCTCTCAGTATGTAGTTTAATATATAAAAAATAACATTTTACTTACTGCTAGTTTACCTATTAGCTGTTTTTGGAACGCTCATGCTGTATGTAATAGCAGCTTTAATAAAGTTACGTTTAGTAGACATATGTGGTATAGCTGTTCTTTTTTAATATTTAACATGTAATTTTTTTTCTTATTTTGCAGCTTTTAAAAAATATGTAAAATGTGTAAAATTAATATTTCTTATAATAAAAATTATACAATATTTCTTAATGTATGCTGCCCAAGTTTAACACTTATAACTTTAAAAGATGAAGTACATGCTGAGACTGCTGCTCAGCAAGAACATTTGCATATTTAATATAAAAATTATTACACTGTAACATTATAAACAACATTTAAACTTTTTTCTGAATGATGATACTTTGATCTTTGAATCATGATTTTCAGATTATCAGTGATAAGTTAAAAAAAGTTAAAAACGTGATGATCGTGATTGCCAGACTCTGCATATTCCTGCATTTTTGAGACAAAGCTTGTGTACTTTCCCTCAGCCAATTAAAGATGGGATTATTGGGCTAGACTGAGTCAAGCAGGTTTGAAATCCAGCCAAGACACCACAATATAAACTATAGTGAAAAAAACCAAGGTGGTTAAGGTTAAGATTTCCAACAAACTCCCATTTATTGAAATTTTATTCACAGCAGTACAAGTTACAGATGGCCTATTTTTGCTTTGAAGAGGTGCTTTTTATCTTTCGTTTTCTTTCTTTAACAAATTCTGTTTGTGTGTGAATCATCATTTTGGAGAATTTGATCAATGGTAGGATTGTGCAGTTAATACAGATGTAGACATTTTCTGATGCCTTTCAAAATTAAACGGATTTAAGTACCCAAACATGGGAGTAGAGAGGCAGGATTAAACTTGTTATATAATACAGGCTGCATGGATCTGCTTCATGCTGCAGAATCTGTGCATTTAAAAAAAAAAAACTAATTGAATTTAATTATTTGTAAACTCACATTATGCCATTATTTCAATATTTAATGTAGCAAAATTATTAATGTTACTTTATTTTTAAAGACAAGTAAGAAAGTGAAAAGAAAAAAAGTGAGAAAATGCTCTTCACGCGGTAGGTTTTGCTTGATTATTTGTTTAAATTCAAAATTTGAATAAGTCACTCAAAATGTCAGCAATAACTGTTCTCGATGCAGAATCAGATGACAGATTATAGAAGATCACTGAGCTGGGTCCATTATGACATATAGCCCTGACGGATTATATTGTAGAACAATATGAATTAAAAAAAAAAAAAGATTAAATGTTACAGCATTTTTACTGTGGTGGTATGATTTCTGTGACCTTCAATGACAGATCCACTGCTCAGAAACACACCTTGCTTATTGTAAATTCAAAAGAAATAATATCCACATTGGCATTAAGATTTAGTGAGGCTAACGTGTGAAGATTAAAGTCATATATTAAGATTAAAAAGGGAAAACTGTGAAAGAAATGAATGAGATGAAACAGAACACAGCTCGTCAAGGTCAGATTGCACAGTCAGCAGCCATACTGTTTTTGGTGGGCCCGTGACAGCCGTTAAGAAAAAAACAGGGGGTACCCTCCATGTTGCTACTTACTTTTCCTCCACCAACTGTTTTTGGTACTCTTCATACTCCTCGCGTGTCATCCCTGCGGCTTTGGCAGGATCTGAGGGGGTGGCCTCCTCTTCTTTGTCACCTCCACCGCCAAGACCCATTCCTGACAGGGGGTTCCCAATCATGCTCTTGATCAAGAAAGCCATCTTCAGTTCTGGGACTCTTTACCCTTTACGGCTACGAGGAATTTTGAGCTGATGAATATGATCCTGCTCCCCTTCGCTTCAGCTTCCTATAGCTGTCAAATCCAGTGGTAGCTCTCTAGCTAACCTGCTGCTTGTCTATGGACCCAAGGACACACTGGCAACAAGCAACAGAAACATACACAATACAC
Source organism: Mchenga conophoros (assembly GCF_057382185.1). Classification (NCBI taxonomy): domain Eukaryota; kingdom Metazoa; phylum Chordata; class Actinopteri; order Cichliformes; family Cichlidae; genus Mchenga; species Mchenga conophoros. The sequence continues at coordinate 48,963,189 of NC_140532.1, forward strand.
ACACACACACTCATGCACACACTTAAACGCACACACGTATTGCCTCGTCCATAATCTGGATTTAATCCTTCCTGCTTCACTATACTAAGAGGCAGATGGCCTGTTTTCTCTCTATTTTTAAATCATGCGGGACTTTCTGGATGTTTTTCGAATAACTCTGACACTGCGGGGATTCTTTGGCAACAGTTGGAGACGCGCTCGTGTCAAAAATCATTTTGGAGTGGGGCGTCTTCAGTTTATCACCACACATATGTGGCTTCCACCCACTGCTGCTTAATCATATTAGTAAAGTACGGGTTGGCCCGTGTGCAGCTCATACTGCCAAGAGCAGAGTAGCAGGGTGGAGAGAGAGGAGCAGGATTAGAGTCTTGTTTATCCCTGTGAAGCCATCCCTCAAGCAGTGCTATTGTTCCGTGGGAGGATGATTGACAGGAAGGGTGGGGACCTTTCATTTCATTTCACTATCACGCAATCAAAATTCAAGTTTGGCGAGGAACCTGTACACGAATGATTGCACGCTGAACATTTTAGGAAAGCTGCTCTGCTGATTTAATAACTCGGTGGTGCTCATACTACCAAAGAGAGTACAGTGCAGATTGTAAGAGTTTATTTTTTTGTTTTTAATTTCATTAATACAATCAAACAACATCATAGAGAACTCCTGCACAACATTTAAACCACCTGCCTGATTGTGGAGGCCTCATTCATGTTGGATTCAAAGCAGCTCTCAGCCATAGGAGGATGGATATGAGACCTGTCATGGTGGCCTGTGATGTCTGGCACCAGAGGATCCGTACAGTTCTTTGAGTTGTAGTTTTGAGCCTTGAGTACTCCTCCAGTCTGCGTATCGAGGTATCCTTGGGCAAGATGCTGCACCTGGAGATGAACCTGCATTCATCAGAGTCTGAATATGGAAAATAAAACCACTTGTGTGAATGCGTGTATGATTGGGTGAATGAGACTTGTTCTTTGAATGGAATGCTTTTCTACTCAGTTGCAGCAGAGAAGTGCTTTATAAGTACCAGTACCGGTGACGGGATGTACAATCCTGCTGATATATTTTTTCAAAATATATTGAACACCATAAAGGAAAGAAACAGTATGATAAACAAATAAAGAGAAATTATTGCTATTTAAAAAATAATGGGGTCATAATTACCCCACTTGTAATCACTTTACCTGCTCAGGAAGCAACCACCATCCCATGTTTATAAAGAGTGTGCTGGTAATGAGCTGGATGTTCCCCCTCATGGTGTCCATCATTTTTGAAAGTGCTTTTAATTTGTTGGACCAGAGAACAGTTTCCTTCTTCACCTTTATTTCATCCTGCATGACCTGCCCAGAGATGGGGGGGTTTCTGTAACTATTCACAGTTGTTTTCAGAAGTTGATGGCAAATATGAGGTTTTTTTCTTCTCGGTTTTTACATTTTTTTAAAACCCAGAGAGGTAAATCTGCTCTTTCTTGCCTCCGAAAGAATTGAATCTTTCACTTTTTATACCAAAATATAAAAATTAATACAATTTGTTTTGGTTTGTTTTTACACAATGTTTTGCTTGTTTTCCAGTTTTGCTCTAGTTAACAAAGTCATCTGGTCAGCTGCCATTCTAGTCTCTGTATTGAAACTAGTCAAATAAATATCCAATTTATGGATGGCCATGAAATTGATCCGAGGCCCACAACAACTACATTTTGTGTCAATACATTTTGCACAACTATATCTAGAGTTTACAAAGAATGGTCTGGAAAGGAGAAAATCTGATGAGTCTCAAGTTGTGCTGCAACATTTGGATGGTAGGGTCAGAATTTGGTGTGAACAACAAAAGCATGGATTTGTCACACCTGTTTCATTTTCTTAGTTGATAGGGGTTGCACCTGATGTGGTCTCTTGCTGCTATAGCGGATCTGCTTCAACGTGTTGTGCATTAAGAGATGCTCTTCTGCATACCTATGAAGGGTTCCGGCTGCTGGTGTCAAAGATGTTTTCTTCGCACACTTTGGGCCCCTTAGTCAATGTCATTTAAACACTATAATCTGAGTACTGTATTGTTGCAGACCATGTCCATCCTTTTATGACCACAGTGTACCTATCCCCTGATGAATACTTCCACGAGCACATGATACCATGTCACAAAGTACAGATCATCTTACATTAGTTTATTAAACATGAATGTGAGTTCACTCTACTAAAATGGCCTCTAGACCCCCCGATCACAGTCCAATCGAGTCCAGTCGTGGATGTGCAGATGTCTGTTGAATGTTTTAAGCATCTTGTTAAATCTGACATTTAGAATTAAGGAAGTTCTGAAGGCAAATGAGGATTCAACCCAGTATTAGCATGGTTAACCTAATAAAGCGTCCAGGAAGTCTTTTGCAATAGGTGGGAAAATTGTGATAATGAGAAATTAACAGAAAACAAATTATTGAGCATAGATGCACCATGTATGAAGTGTGGAACAATAACCAGGCATGGTGCAGTTATTTGTTTACAGTCGTTTATGTAAATTGTTCAGGTAGAGGATATGTCAGATTCTGACTTGTTTGACTCAACTGAAACAGATAAACAGTCCCAGAAATCCAATGTCTGGGTTTACATTATCAATAGTTCTGCCGTATTTTATACAAAATTGCACATTTCAAAACACAGGTTCTGTTTCAGGGAATGGGACTGTGGCAGATTTCTCTCTTTTTAAAAAAAAAGAATCTAAGGATCTGACCAACCAGGAATACTGTAAGTAACATGTTGCATCATGTTGGAAATCCAGAAGTGTTACACTGATCAAATTACAAATCTGCAATGAATTAAAAAAACATCTACAGCAAAACCAATTTTTTAAGTAAAATAACTTACACTGAAAATAATCAAACCCCATCAAAAAAAAAAAAAAAAAAAATGGAAATGGACATTCCCTCATGTATACACTTTGGCTTTATGAAAGTAGGTCATCAAAAGAACTTCTTAGCTGCTGCTTCTTGTTGACTTCTGCAAAAGAAATAAAGAAAAGGATGCAAAAAAATTAGAGGAGTGGTTAGATTTCCAGGCAGATGCAACCCAAATTACAACCTGATATCTTACTTGTACATGACGTAGCAGAAGAATAGGACTGACTGGACCACGACAAAGATTGCAAAATGAACAGTGGATAAGCAGGAAGGCATGGGAGGCAACTCGGGACACTTCAGGACCTTGTCAGCTGGATTCTAAACAACACAATGCAGATCAGCGAGTTCAGTCAACACTTTTTTTGTTGTAAAACAGATCAGAAGAGTTCAGACTCCGATCCATACCTGAGCATTACGCTGAACCAGGTGCTCCACGTCCCTTTTGACGGTGTGCAGATGTTCCTTGATGTCGCTGAAATGTTGCATGGTCTCGTATGTCCCCATAGCGGCTTGATTACCCTGATTCTGGACAGAGCCAATCTGTCTCAGCGACTCGTGAAAGGAGCTTCTGCAGAAGGACAGAGACATCATGCTTACTGACTGGACATTAACATTAAAGAAACCTCAAAAGGACTGAAATAAATCACTGCTGATTGAATTCATGTGGGGAAACATGCTGAACAGTAAACATGCTGTGAGGTGCTGCTTATTTAAAGTCATATAAATTGTCTAAAAATTAATCTTTTAATCCCTATTCACTGGAGGCTACATATTCTCAAACTTTGAAAAAACAGAAAATTGCCATCTGATAAAAGAGGTCATGATTGCTAAATTAATCCCTTATAAAAACATGTTCTTACAACAGATTACAAGTACAGAGGGATAAGAAATGGCTCAGAAACAGGGGGACACCACGTGGATTATGCATCTATGAGAGGGACGGCTAACATGCTGAAGACAAAATTAAAAAATTGTCTGAAAATGTAACAAAGCATCTGATAGCTGGTCCCCATTAATGTGGATGTGCGTGAAATTGAGAGCCTTTCTAACTGTAATTGATCACCCGTGGAAGCATTTTACCGTCTCAATCTTTAAATTGCTCATTTATATCTGGTAGAAACACTCTTCTATAACTCCTGTGCACCACTAACTGAACAGTCAGGGTCAAGAGAACATATGCTGACCAGTTCAGACTGGTTTATCCTGGTCACTTCATCATCTGTCTGGAAGATTTGTGTCAAGCTGCCATTCACCCTTGATTTATCAATGGAAATTAGTACAAATCATTTCTCACATTCACCCCGTCAGATAGCAGAATAAACCAGTCTGAGGTGCTAGTGCTTAGGCCCACCAAGGACTGAATGTGAAATCTGTAAATCTGCATCTTCACTTTCAGATTAATCACTAAAGGAAGACTACATTGAATGCAAAGCATTCCCAGAAGAGAAGAAAGACTTTAAGCCAGGATCACATTTCTCAACAAAATGTAATTTCTAAAAGTTGATTACTTACAGGGAGGAAGCAACTAGTTTCCCCTCTATCATCTTAAACACGTCTAAGGCGATTATGAAGGGGAAAAAAGACAAATGAGCAGAATTCCACTAGTGTAAGCAAGACAGCCCTGAGGGAGATTGTGACAAGAAATCAAAAGGATGGGACACTGTATTTTGCTTGTATATGACAGATGTATTTAAAGACTACTAAGCTGATAAGGGCAGAACGGTGCTAAGAAGGGGCCTTTTCTTGCTCGGCTTGGTCTGAAACAAGGACGACATACAAACAAAATCTAATTTGTTTCACGGACATGTTGGGGGGGGGGGGGGGGGGGGGGGAATCTCCCTTGAGGAAGTAAGTGAGCATTTATTAAACCCTACGTCTAATCTTCGTCTACTCCAAGTGACCCATTTATGAGCAAAGAGCCCTCTATGTAGGTTTGGAGCGAGACTAAGTCCTATCATAAACTCTGTGTTTAAGACGGGTCAGGATAAACTGAGCACTTAATCTATAAAGTAATACAGATCAGTTGCTCACATTAGCACATTAGCAGAAGCTGCTGAAGCCTTTTGCCAGCAAACTTATTTACTGTGCCAATCAGCTTACTCCTGTGTAGCACCCTTAATATTCAATTATTACATCTTCCCACTCACTGCAGGATTAAAAAAAAGAAGAAGCAAAAAACAAAAACTGAGAGTGCTTGGGTAGATTTAGCAAACGAGTAACCAAGAGTCGAGTGCCACGGGAATTATGGGTCAACAATATGATAAAGAAAATCATGTATGCAGTCATCTGAGAATGAATGTCCTGTTGGATTTAGGGCATATAAACAGCTTGCTTTTTTGTGATACATGAGAGATTAATGTTACATAAACTACAATCTTTAATATCTTGTCATTCTGATTAAATCTTTATGCAGATGGTGTGTTAAAATTAACACAAGACAAATATGCATTAATAAAAATAAATAAATCCAGTTTCTTTGTTCGTGCAGCTCGATTTTAAAAACACCCAGATTGAATCAAACTTGTCAATCAAGTTTTCCTGAAAGGAAAATAAATATTTGTGCTAAATGGCTGACAAAAGAGTGAGTAAGACTACGTAGCTGTTTCATAAGTCAGTCATAACGACTCACTCATCAAGCAGCAGACATACACTCAACAAAAATATAAACGCAACACCTTTGTTACTGCTCCCATTCCCCATGGGATGGACGTAGAGACCTAAAATTCATTCCAGATACACAATATAACCATCCCTCCCAAACAGTGGTCACAAATCAGTCCAAATGTGTGGTAGTGGGCACATCTGCTATATTGAGATAATCCATCCCACCTCACAGGTGTGCCACATCAGGATGCTGATCTGACATCATGAGTAGTGCACAGGTGTACCTCAGACTGCCCACAACAAAAGGCCACCCTGGAATGTGCAGTTTTTGCGCTATTGGGGGTCTGGGGACCCAGAACCGGTCAGTATCTGGTGTGACCACCATTTGCCTCATGCAGTGCAACACATCGTCGCATGGAGTCTATCAGATTGTCAATTGTGGCCTGTGGAATGTTGGTCCACTCCACTTCAATGGCTGTGCGAGGTTGTTGGATATTCGTGGGAACTGGTACACGCTGTCGTATACGCCGGTCAAGCACATCCCGAACATGCTCAATGGGTGACATGTCCGGTGAGTATGCTGGCCATGCAAGAACTGGGACATTCTCAGCTGCCATCTGCCCTGAACAATGTGAACCATGATTCATCCGTGAAGCGCACACCTCTCCAACGTGCCAGACGCCATCGAATGTGAGCATTTGCCCACACAAGTCTGTTACGGCGACGAGCTGGAGTCAGGTCAAGACCCCGATGAGGACGACGGGCATGCAGTTGAGCGTCCCTGAGACGGTTTCTGACAGTTTGTGCAGAAATTGTTTGGTTGTGCAAACCAATTGTTCCAGCAGCTGTCTGGGTGGCTGGTCTCAGATGATCTTGGAGGTGAACCTGCTGGATGTGGAGGTCCTGGGCTGGTGTGGTTACACGAGGTCTGCGGTTGTGAGGCCGGTTGGATGTGCTGCCATATTCTCTGAAACGCCTGTGGAGACGGCTTATGGTTGAGAAATGAACATTCAATGCACGGGCGACAGATCTGGTTGACATTCCTGCTGTCAGCATGCCAATTGCACGCTCCCTCATTGCTTGTGGCATCTGTGGCATTTTGCTGTGAGACAAAACTGCACATTCCAGGGTGGCCTTTTGTTGTGGGCAGTCTGAGGTACACCTGTGCACTACTCATGATGTCAGATCAGCATCCTGATGTGGCACACCTGTGAGGTGGGATGGATTATCTCAATATAGCAGATGTGCCCACTACCACACATTTGGACTGATTTGTGACCACTGTTTGGGAGGGATGGTTATATTGTGTATCTGGAATGAATTTTAGGTCTCTACGTCCATCCCATGGGGAATGGGAGCAGTAACAAAGGTGTTGCGTTTATATTTTTGTTGAGTGTATTTAAAAATGCTGGCATGCCCACAATGACATAGTCCATAAAGAGCTTATGGTAAACAATACATAAGCAAAGATATGTTATTGACCTAATATAACATTGAACCTACACACCAAATCAGACTCACTTATTCTAAGTAGCAGAATCAATCATTCTCTGCGAAAAATGAAATCTGAGCACAGGTGACTATTTTTATGGTTTTAAAAGAAGCACATTAGAGCTGGATATCAGTGTGCACTTTGAGCTGTAATTGTGGTATGACAGAATTCCTAATCAGCCACCTTTTGGGTTTCTCTGCTTCCTGATCAGCTGTCAAAAAGTCTGTCCAAACGACTGCAACACTATCCCGCTCATGCGGTATTTCTCTATCATGCAACGGATTCATTGCAAATGAGTTTTTTTTATTAGGTAATTGGTATTAGGTATTTGGGCACTCTTGTCTCTGTGCCAAAACCCAGTTTACACTGGCGCAATGCATCAGTAAATCTGGGCCTAGAAATCGAGCGTTACCAACTGTGGAGGAAGCCGTTACAGCCGCTGGATTATCAGGACACCTGTGATGTCGCAGCCAGCCTCTCCTAAGATTAAATGTGATGTGATGGATTTAAGCGGCAGGATTTCCCTTGTTTTTCTGGAGTATCACGGATGTGTCTTTATGTTGTTTTTTTGAAAAAACAGCTATTTTTTAAGAATAACTGATTGTCAACAACAAACACTGTTGTTACTTACTTCAACTCGTTCAGGCTTTTGAGAACCTCCTGCTGTGTGGCTACGATGGAGCCCAGCTGCTGACCAGCAGAATCCAGCTAAGAGAGAAATGAAGCACAATGGTCTCAAAGTTCATACTGTTACAGCTGTCATATAAAGGGTTTCCTATGTTTTGATAAGTGCTCAGATGAAAAGTTTAATAAGGTAGGAGTTCATAGAAAAACAGTCCAAAGTCCCGACACACATTTTTAAAATGTAAAAAGAAACAAAAAAAAGAAGAAGAAAGAAACATGCTTCTCCATTCGTAACAAAATCTAAAAATCTATCTTGCAGCTTTACAGCGAACACCTTTAGCTTGCGTAAGTTTGCTTCTTGATGACATGCCCACCTGTCCTGACTCAGTGTTTGCCCCCTTTTTGGCGACCTCATCCGTGATGACGGAGACGTATCGACGCTGTTCGTCCAGGATCATAGCGAGCTGCCGGTTGAGCTGTTTGATTTCCAGATGGATCCGGTTCTGGCCTTCAAACACCTGACGAATCTCCCGGTCATTCACACTCTCATACAAATCATCGACTGAAAAAAGAGACTGCAGATTAAAACCTAATTATAGAAAAGAAATTTGTAAACTTTTCATGTAGATTTACAAAAGTAATATTTGGACATATTTGTCTTGAATGTATTCTGATTCATATTTTTCAAATAATTTAACTTTTTTTTTTAGGTAACACGTAACAGATTAATATAGAATATAAATAAAAACAAATGTGTATTTTTCATTCATTGTGTAATTTTACACAACTGTTTGGACCATCATGCTTCAGAAAACTAACTTGGTTCTCCTTGGACGTCCGGGTGCTCCTTCTGAAATTCCTCTTTCTTTTTATCGAGCTCTTGCTGGAAGTTCTGAAATTCCTCCTGGTACTTGTCCTTCTCTTCTTTAGGAATCTCAGATTCAACTGGGGGCTTCAATGGGAAAGACAAAAAACCCCTCTGTGAACTCAATAGAGGCTCTGCTTGGGTGTATAGTGCATATGCACGCACACATGCACGTCCACACACACAGACAGACACGCACACACACACAACTACAGAGTGAGTAAAAGACACAACGGATTGGAAACGTATTAGGAGTTCTAGACAAAAAAAAAAAAAAAAAAAAAAAATGTAGTTACCGGTTGCTGGCCAGGCTCTGTGAGTCTGAATAGCAAGAAGGATAAAACATCGTGGTCATCTGACGGACAAAAGAAAATTTCAATGAGAAAAATCACAAACATCAGAAATAAAATTATTGAATTACCACATTTTAAGACTATAATATAATATCTCAGAAACAACTGCAATAAGGTAATACTATCATGCTATATTAGTAATTAGCAATTACCAATAAGCAGTAAGTCAAATAGTGATACTAGGAACAAGGACTAAAGGTAGCACTAATAGGCAATAATGTTAAGATGGAAACAATTTAACTAGTCAAGACCAGACCAGCAAAACTAGTGACGTCATCATAAGACTGAGGTAATGTTTCAATAATGTTTTAACTACAGAAAATTACTAGACAGTACAAATGAAATTAAGTCTTTAATAGAAGGCAGACCTGAAATATTTCTAGTGCTACTACTGCCACTGCTCATTAATACAAACATCTAATTAGCCAGTTAAATCGCAGCAAGAATTTAGATGTGTAGACATGGTCAAGAGGGCCTGTTTAAGTTCAAACAGAGCATCAGAATGAGGAAAAAAATGTGATTTTTGGCATGGTTGTCGGTCCCACGCAGTCTAATCTGAGTATTTCAGAATCTGCTGATCTGCTGGAATTTTCCAAAAAAAACATCTCTATGTTTTAATGGTCCGAACAAGAGAGAACATCTAGTGAGTTCCAGTTCCAAAAACTGGTGAAATGCCTTGTTAATGTCTGAGGTGAATAGCCAGACTGCTTCAAGTTGATAGGAAGATGACAGTTAACCATTTTTACAACCAAGAAATGCAGAAAAGCATCTCAGAATGCACAAGACATCAAACCTTGAAGCAGATGGGCTACAGCAGCAGAAGACCACACTGCTAAGAAAAGGACTGTACTCAAATGACCTCCACAGTCACTGTTTGGGAAATAGTGGAACAAAAGATTCAAACCGTTTCTGTGCAGCCAACAAATCTGCAGCTGTGGTGTGAAGCTATCACCTCATATGGATGGTTTTGAAGGTAAAAGGAGGAGCTAAGTCAATAAGAGGAAAAATATGCGGCTGATAAAATGCCTGTGAGCGTGGCTCAGTTTAGAAAGTGAGCTAAGAGCGACTGCTGGGTCGAATATGAGTTATTACAGAGAAATCCGTTGCTTACGAAATTTTGATTTTGTAGACAGTAAAGACTTTTAACAGCAAATAGAATAATACCTGCTAAACCACCGGTAGCAGCTGAAATGCCAAAGAAACCGTCAGATGGAATGACCATGTTGTCCACCTTTGTGCAGAACTCGTAGTCCTCTTTGTCCGGAGTGAAACCGTTGTTGATCAAGACCTGAAGAGGAAAAACAGCAAAAACAAAAACACAGCTACATTTTTACTGTCTCAAAAGTGCCATTGTTTTTCTCTTACTTCACATTGTGAATATATACACACTTAATGCTAAAAGGTTCATGTTTTCTCCTACCGTCAGTGTCCTTTTGTAGTATGTTATTTTGGCTCTGACAGGGTAGGGTTTATTGCGGAAGTCTCGTAAACATGTACCGAGGGCCTGCGTGGAGCCATCGCTGCGTGAAAACAAACAAAAAACTATTACTTGCACCTCATAATTACGGTTAAACTTTGAGGAAAACACACTCACGTTTATTAGATAATAACATTCATGCCTGCGTATATACTTTATGGTACAGTAGGCACAGAATTTAAGATTTAAAAAAATGATTTAAAGCTTTCACTCGCCCAAGGGAGATTAGGAAGGAGAGAGGATTATTTACTTTCCAAGCAAATATAATCATATTTCCTAATCTTCTTTAAGTTGGTAAAATTCGAGTTGGTGATGACATCAGAGGAAAGCGCAAGAAATGTTTACTTACTTTTGATGATCATAAACAAGGTTGCCATTGTTTCCCACGATGAGAATAGCTGGGTTATTTTTCTGGAAAGATTCCCAGAAAACAAAGAAAAAAATTAATCCTTTTTGTCATCTAAAGCACAGAAATAGATTTGATGTTTAGGTAATCTTATTTAACTAAGTAAAATTTAAATTTCACATAAACAAAAAGCTCTGGGTTCTTAATTGCTAACATGATTCCTGACTGAGAAATCAAGCTGTTTGTTATAATATAGGCAGAAAGTCTCTCAACCGACTGCTCCCACCACACAATAACAGAAACAAATGTGAATAAAGCTATAGTGCTTTACACTTTACGCTTATTACTCATTAAGGTTTTACCATTATTAAAAACTATAGCTGACACCAACCTTTCCGTCATTGTCAAAAGAATCAAAGAAGACTCCAATTCCGTTCCACTGATCAGCAGCTCCGTACACTGGACCCTCAAGGCCTTGTGTGCTGGTGAACCACACGGCCTGTCAGCCATAAAAATAAGTCAGTAAATAAAATAAAAAAAAACAATAAATAGCTCATTTATGTAAAAGAACTTGTTTGGAATCCATGGGATTAGAGCTGAATAAAGAATATCTGATTTAATATTTAAAGGAAATTTGATATATGGGTGATTACATATATACAAACATACACATATATTTGTTTTCTATTGGAAAGCAATTTTTATTTTGATGGTTTGGCAATATTATTTTAAGACAGTGTGATCAGATCAGATCAGAGCCTTTTCTGCGTGCCCAGCTGAGTTGAGTGTCATACATTTATCTGTTCTCTTTTTGATTTCCTCTCTCCTTTTTCTATCTCTACACTGTCACTATCTAATAAAGATTAAAATGCCACTTACTGACTACACAGTGCACCATTTCTCTACTCCAGTTTCTTGTTAACAACTGACCTAAACGGATACAGTGTAAGTTCATTTCATAAGCTATAGTGTCCTTGTCAGAACACTTTGTTCTCGGAGTGCTGGTTTACTTGCGGTTCCTAGAGTATTTAAAAATAGAAGGAAGCGCACTTATTTAAGATTAGCCTTAAAACCTCTGATAAAGCTTAAAGTTTGTGTCAGATGACGATATGGTGTAACAGGCCAAGGTTACTGGGTCTATTGTGATGCATTGTGTGTTTCTTCTTTATTCACCTCTTTTCACTCTTGACGTGTTTACACACAACTCTGTATTTACTCATTAGTCACTATTAATCTCTGATTGTTGGGGTTTTCTTTCAATCTTTCAATATAAAACATCTTGAGATTATTTGTGATTTGGTGCTATATACATGAAACAGCACCTAACTAAACTGCATGAAATACTGCTACATCATTGACAATATAAAAATCTGCAATTTTACATATTTGTAGCATGCAATTGTGTATTTGGGTGAAGTGCTTCATTTAGGCTCCCCAGAGAAGTTTAACCTCTTACAAGGTTAAACTTGTTTTTATGTTTTAGTTTTTCTGTGAAGCACTTTGTGATTTTTGTCTTGAAAGGTGCTATACAAATAAAATTTTACTTTTATTTTACAAGTAAAATCAATATCTTTATGCTTCACATTACACTTGTTAGGCAGTGTTTGTCATACAACCCTATGGGTATGACACACCTGAAACAGGGTTTGTAGGTGAAACAGGTTTTGAAGCAAGTTTCTTAATATCTACTATTAGATTATCCACAAAAGAAATATTGGCCTGTTGTACAGCAACGGGGAGATTTCTTCCATCCACACAGTCAATACTGGCTATGAGGGAAAAATTATTATTCCTCAACTAGTTATTGGATGTTGATGGTAGTTACAGGGAAAATGATTGCTAAAGTCCCAGTCACACAGACCTATGGACTGGTCAGTGACCCCCTGGCAACCCTTGTTGCTAAGTGAAAATGTGTATTGCACAAGCAGTAAGATAAACCCTCATTGTGACTGCTTTGGTTGCTACCATATTGCTACAGTCTTTGTTTCAATGGAAGTTGCGGTCTTGTCTACAAACACTGCCCAGCTGCTCTCTGAGCAGTAGTGAAACTGTGAAAAGTGGAAATGGAGAAGGTTTGCCTTCAAAGTAAAAGATGTGCCTTTTGAAAAATGCTGGCTGCAGCACTGAGCCAAAACTTTATTTTGAAGGTGAACCTTTTTCATTTCTAATTTGCATTGGACCTTTTGACATTTTACTATCACTCAGCTAGAAGTTAGCAAGTAACTGCAGACAAACGTGAAAAACTACTATTTTGGTGCAGAAGATCTGCAACCAGTTTCCCGAGCAACAGCCATCCACCTCAAGGAGTTACCACCATACGTGGTTGTTAAATGTCCAATATAGAGGAGGGGGTTTAAGCTGAGCTGAGCCAGAAGCAGTGATAATCAGTGTGGGATCACTGAGAGTGTTTTTCCTCAGCCATTCATGTGACTGGTTAAGGTCAGCTAACAAACACACATTTTCTTATCATCTTTGAAAAAAATTGTTTCCTATTGGCTTTAGAAAGATTTCTCTTTATGTTTATGCTCATCATGAGGAAGAGACTGGCACAGGCTAGCTTGGAGTATGCTGGAGTAGACGGTGGAAAATTAAGCTAGACCCTCGCAGCTGCACAATCAGCCCACACTGAGGTTTTTCCCCTTCTTACCAAACCGTCAGCTCCCATTCTTCCTCTTCCAGATACCCTGAATGTCACCTCGGCCTCCCAGTGCTCAAAGTTGACTTTGTTTTTCGTCCAAACAGAACCCCTCTGACTCCTGAGGGATGGCGTAATGCGCACCTGGTCTGCGCTAGGAATGGCATCTAGAACAGAGAGAGGACGCAAAGTGAGTTTACTTACTAATTTATCACAAACTTTCTACTATCACAAATCTGTGGAAAAGAACTCAGTGACACAATAAATGTTGTTTTTTCCCCCACTACTGCTGCAGAGGTGTATTACTGTTATTACACGTCAGCATTATCAAGTTGTACCTACTTGATAAGCTCTTTACTGCCTAGCACCTGATTTGTTTGTACGCTTTTTTCCCCTCTCCAAATGCTACACTGCTTCTACTTTGTACCAGGTCAATAAATAAATAAATGAATAAATATTTTTAGCAGTTTTATATCACAGGAAGTATGGCTTTGGAGCTCTTGTAAGACAAAATGAGCAAAGAAGAGCATCAGCTTGTGCTCTGGGAATGTGTAAAAGGTCATATTTAATATGCATTCAAATGTGACAGTAATCTTTGCAGCTGTTGGGGGACAACAGAAAAAAAGTTTATTCACAATATGTTGGGTGCTCTGTTTTCTCTCTCTTTGCTTCCTGTCAACCTCTACTCACACACTTAATGAAGCCACCAATAAACAGTTCACTGAGGAAATAACCTGCAGAATGCTAATGAAGGTGGTCTTCATGCAGTGTTATTTAGAGAGAATGCAGTGTAAGCTGGTGCAGCTTTCTTGTATCAGCAGGAATACTCACAGTGTGATGCAAGACTCCAAAGGCCTATTTTTGCAAGAGGAAAGTTCAACAATGAGGAGGCCTGTGTCTGCACACTCCCCAGCGCCAGTCAGGACTTCGAACTTAACTCTGACTTATTCAGCTCTGCACTGATTTGAATGAAAATGAGACTGGGAGTCGAGTGCTAAAATCAAAGCATTTCCTAGTGCACTTGTGAATGAACAAAACAAGCCGCTGTCGCCTCTGAACACCCCAGAGCCGAAACAAACCACAAACAGGACATGGCCTCAGCCGTGCTCGTGCCAGCTGGACAAACGGCTGTCGAAGAGATTTGACGAGCAGCGGTTCAGTGATGCTGACAGCTGGACACAAACTTACTTCCAGTGTGGATCCAGAAAGGGATACCGCCGTCACTCTGAGACAGGTGCGGCCCTTTGAAGCTGTATTTGTACTCAAACCGGCGGTGTGGAGCCTCCTCTGTCGTCGAAGCTCCCACGGCGATGTCGGCGACACTGCTGTAAAATATTAGCGTCGTGACAAAAGTTGTTATCAACAAACGAGCGCCGACAGCCGGGCTCTCCGTTATGGGCACCGCCATGTTTCTGTATCACTGCTGACGTAGCGCTGAGTCCGCGAGCATGACGGGATGCCTGTTGGGCCAACAGGGCGTTTTCTCATTGGACGATGTTTGGGTCCTATTTCGTCCCGCCCCTTCCTCTCTGCGCTATCTCAACACAACCAACAAAAGTAAACGACAACATGAATAATCAACGGCGAATATAATAATAATAATAATAAAAAAAGCCAAATAATCAGACAACAAATAAATAAACGGAAAAAAGTTACAATAAAGCTTCCAGGAACAGAGGCAGTATACCACAGCAGAAATTCAAATGGCCACATCCTTGCTAGTGATAGGCTGGAATTGGCAATTTTTAAAAAAAGAGCTGTAATGCAAATTCAATTTAAATTTGACAAAAATGGTGAAATAGCATTTACATGTCAAGGGTGGATTCACTCCGCCAACATGCTTTTGATTAGAATGCCTTTTCATGTGAGATATTTTGACATTTTACCATGCAGTATATTTGTAATAAATAAATAAATAAACAAAACACTGATTCAAGTCACAGAGGCCTATAAACCGACCAGCAACCGTTAGACAAAAATGTGCGTTCACTGGCTGTTTGGTAAGTTGTTGTTGGCAGTTGCTTTGAAATTCATTGCTACAATCTCATTCTGAAGGTCTAGGGAGTGGTCAGAGCTGGTAGCAAGTACCAGTTGCATCTGTTGCAAATAGTTTGCATGGAAGAAACCACAAACTGCCCAGGTGCCACTTTGGGAATGCACAGGCTTTTTATTTTTTCATTTTTATTTATTTATTATTATTATTATTTTTTTATAGATTAATTCTACTAATGACAGCCCAGGACACTCTTGCAGAAGACTCTCCGAATCTCAAGACTCCGCCTTTCTTGTCAAAAAAGAGGGGTATTTCAATATAACTGATAACGTTGTACTTTAGTAGTAATGTTAACTAAATCGGATCAGCTTATTTATTATTAATACTAACTGTAAGACTAGAAAACTTTATTCTTCTTACATGTTTGGATATTTCACTAAATAAACCTCTACTCACAAACACACAGGTACACACATAGAGAGGCAGAGTCCTGCTGTGTGTAACTGCTGCTGATTGCGGGCAAATAATAAAATCATGTTGCACTGTCTGACCGATGCTTAGGAACTTGACACAATCCACTAAGACTTTGGGGCATAATAGCACATATTTACCCCAGGGCAGCATACTGGGTCAATGTGACCTTAATATGTGCAGTTGTCACTACATTAGGTCTTGCAGGTGATTATATGAAGAGGATGAACATGATATAAACTATTAAAACATATACCGAGGCCTTGATTTACTTCAAAATTTTCCCCACTTTCCCCCAGTTGCCTCTATGGGTGCTGCACCACTACAAGGGCCCGTTTGGAGCCTTTTTCTTCCTGTGAGTGAGCCACTGAATTATTTGGCTACCTTTGCAAGCAACATGTGAAAAGTTGGTGAAGCAGATGAAAAAAATTCAGATGAGCTAAAGCTTTAATCGTGTTTTTGGAAACAAGGTTAATAGGAGATCAGCTCCTCGAGCAGGTGAAAGACGTGAATATTGTTTTTCAACTCTGTGTCAACACAACAATAAAATCCATTATATGACAGGTATGCACAAGTGTTGCCAAACCAGATCTGTTTTGCATGTCTTTAAATAGCAGAAAACTGTCATGTGGCATGAGGCTGTGGAAAGAAAACTCTATTAGATTGATCTATTATCTACTATAAAATATACTATTAAAATACATCTGTAAAATGCTCTCCCAAACAAAACACACACGAAGGAGAATATATGAGATTGTGAAAATGTCTGGTGCAGGCTCTTACCACTCGTGACATCTTTCCAGTGGATTTGTAAGGGCAGAGAAAATAGAGACATCTGTCCTTTGTCTGAGGAAGTCCTCATTAGAGAGTTAAACCACACTCTTTGTGGGGAAATGCAGGATTTGAATAACAAAGGCGGTGCTAATAGATCCATTTAGAAGTGGACAATAGGAAACCGTGGATTGTTAATGGGTCAGTGAAACTGTGAATAGCCTATTGCATGAGTCAGAACAAATATTTGGCCAGCGAATTATACAGTACTGTACTAAATATAATCCTGGAAATGACAGCGAGCCTCTGCCGTTGAGCCACATGAGGTTTGAGGTGGCACTTTTTTGAGGGGCATGTTCTATCCTTGTTTTGACCGCTGGATGTCCTCCTATCATTCTGTGTGTTGTGGAACCAGTGGCCTTAACAGACAAAACAAATACCTGTTGTGTTGTGCATGGGGCCATTTGTTCTTGGGGGATCTGGGCATCTAAAGCATTAAGAGGAAAGGGAGAGTGGCTTGTCAACGCCTGGTGTGAACGATGGCTTAGTTAAATGAAGCCTGTTGCTTCATGGCGTTTATTCATACCGGAAAAGCACAAAGCAATCCATTATCACGTAGACTAAATATCCGCTGAGGTGACAGCATGCTAAGGAAACGTCCCACCGGGCTCTTACTTTTACCACCATGATGCAAATCGCTTCTCTCCTTTGAGGACCAGGGCACTCACTGTTCTTATGATTTTAATTACGATCCAGTGAGCCTGATGCTGACCCGATGCACAAGAGACACAGAAGCTTTGCTTATCACGCCTAGAAGCTTTGAATGTTTTATGATCATTTAAGCCAATAATGCATAGATTTGATCTGCCGCTGTATTATTCGCAGGCTTGGCTCTGTGCATACAGGCCACACACTCACCCCGGACAATGCAGAAAGGGGCTAAACCTTCATTTCAGATTGCTTTGACACAGTCCAGTGTGGTCTGGGCAGAAGAGGGGGCACTTATTGTCCACTAAGGACTTTGCCACATTCATTTGAGGAGCAGCCCTTTCTCATTATTAACAGACACACTAAACGATGGGGCCCAAACAATACAGAACAGATCCCTTTATGCAGACAAGTGCTCAACGTTTCAGCAGCCACTGTGTGCCCTCCACCACTCCCGCTCCCTTTTTAGATACCTGCACATGAGTGAAAGATGTGGAGGACACAAAAGATATCCTCAACTTTCCTTTTTCTCCCATTCTGTGAAACAGGCCCATTTTAAAGCCTTTATTTGTGCAAAGCCTCTCATTAACTCCGCTCATGCTGCCTCACTCGGTTTGCCATTGCTTAAGTACCGGGTGTTGTAAAAAAGCTACCAATTAGTCACTCATCAGCTCCAATTAGAGGAGACAAAGCCCGAGTAAAGATAACTCAATGAGAGGGAGAGGTGGAAGGGTGAGGGCTCTCAGTATGTGCATGTGTGATTGTGTGTGTTTTTTTGTGTCTACACGCATAAGTGTGTGTTTGCGTACATGTGTTGAAGCCCGGACCGGCACAACATCGTTTTTAATCAGTGGAGAACTTGTGGCCATTCAGTCTGACCCACCACGGCACAGGTCCATTCACTCTCCAGGCCCCTCAGCGGGCCCTTTTCTCAGGGCCAAGTGTTGTTGTGCTGGGAAGACAGGCCCCCCAGGAGTCCCAGAAAGAGAGCCATTCAATCCTCTCTACCTGTTTGCAGCACATAAAGCACTTAGACCCTGGCCGATCTCTCATCATTGTCTCCTTCACTCTCAATACTTCCTTAAACTTAGGCCTCAACAAGAGCAAGCCCTTTTATAGAGGGGGGAATAGGGGATGTATGTTAAGGGGGTGCCTTTCGCCTCATTAGAATTGAATTTGCACTGTCTTGTAATTACGCTGAAGGGCAACAATGTATTTTTTTTCTTCCATCATAATCTTTGCTGAATGGAAGATTTTTTGGGGCAGTTAATTTGCTGCCCACACTAATGCATTAATTAATGAATTGGGTAGCACTAATTTTCTTTATGCTGCTCCTCTCTGTTTGTTTCCTCCATCTGTTTCCAACAGTCCTGGGCAGCCGCTACTAATAAAATTACCTCATTAGGGCTTTTTAGGAACACAGTAACTCACTCATCCTTTTTGCTACTAAACATTTTCTTTGGGGTTTGTGTGTGTGTGTGTGTGTGTGTGTGTGTGTGTGTGTGTGCATGTTCCCATTTAGTGCTGCATATTTTTTGTGGACAGTTCTAAATAATGAAGGGGGCAAGCAGAGAGATATAATTGGGAACAAGGGGCCACTTCAGCAAATATTTGAAATCCTTTTAAAGGCCTGTCCTTGTACAGTGGTGATTAATTACTTCCAGAAGAGATATTTGAGAAATTTATTGCCAAGATTTCCCCGTGTTTTTGTCTCTTTCTATACGAGAGGAGCCCAGCTTGTTAAAAAGAATCGCCCAGCACTTCAATATCGGTCCCTCTTTAATCAAATGCAAATCATAACATACAGCGTTGTGGGAAAATGGGCTCATTGTGAAACAAATACACAACGTGTTAACAATGATGTAGTGTCTAATGAGGCTGGCATCCAAAATCCAAAACTTCCAACTATCTGAATGGATTTCGGTTTTGATGTTGTCAAAGAATGAACAAATCTGCGTTTGTCTTTTGGGAACGACATAAATGTTTCTAATAGAAAAGATAACGAATGTGAATATGATTTAAATGAGGGGAAAAAAGTTCTTCCAGGAACAAAATGATCACTCTGACGCCTGCAGGTCAATCTTTGAGAGAGAAGAAAAGGTAATGTCACAGAGTCCCAAAATAAACAAGCATGTACACATTACCCATGCTGAGTGAGCATTCCCACACAGCTTTATTCATCACGGTGTTTTGATTGCGTCTGTGTGGATCCCTGTGAACTACACGCCAAAGTCTAATGAGTTCAGTCAGCACTCTGTGCTGTGCATCATTTAATGGGCTGAACTCAAACAGTACACGCAGTACAGGACTGAGAAATTACTGCCATCTAGTGGATTCATAAGGGAATGCTTGATGTAAAAACACAACTAAGTAGTGTATTGTCCTTTTTTCTGGTTATTCTTTATTAAATAAGGAATGGATAATAATGTCATATAAAATCAGGTTAACTCAACCAGAGAGTGAGTGGCACCACATAATGGTAATATTAGGTGGTAATATGTAAGAGTATGCTATCAAAATCGTTCATAGTGTGTGGATGTGGCTGGGATTATTGTGGATAATGGCAAAAAACAAACAAACACCAAATACCATAAAATAAATAAAACAAACAAACAAACATGCACAGATGAGTCAAGTCAGACGTTTCTTTTCTCTTTTTTTGTTTCCTATATGCCTGATCATCAGACAGAATTGATATTGAAATCCACAAAGATCAGGAAATAAAATTCTCGTTTTGGTGATTATTAGTCTCATGATGTTCATCAAGGATGAACAGTTTTTTTATAAATTTTCTGCCAACAAATCAACAGGTCGGTTAAAAATAGGATTTCTTTTTAAACATCAGACTGCTTTGGATCTCTTGCTTTGAGAAGGTCTCCCTCTGGTGGAGAAAAAAATTAAAACATTTTAG
The DNA here is from genome assembly GCF_057382185.1 of Mchenga conophoros. Taxonomy (NCBI): domain Eukaryota; kingdom Metazoa; phylum Chordata; class Actinopteri; order Cichliformes; family Cichlidae; genus Mchenga; species Mchenga conophoros. Next base: position 48,983,321 of record NC_140532.1, read on the forward strand.
AAATTCAGTCAGCTGACATTCACACTGCCCTCTGAAAGTTGCCTGCTTGCAGAGAAGGCTTTACTTTGGTTGGTTTATTATTAGATCAGATATACAAGCGCAGTGGTTTTTATTCCGAGTTTTAAACAAGCCACAAATGAGCTGTAGGCACAGAAACTTTTGTCTGGTGTAGAGATGGACCGATCCGATATTACGTATCGGTATCGGTCCGATACTGACCTAAATTACTGGATCGGATATCGGAGAAAAATAAAAAATGTAATCCGATCCATTAAATATCACGAAAGCACCTCACAAAACTTGCAACACGCCGTAACTCGCCTCAGAACGTTAGCACGTCGGAGCAGTATGCATCACGTGATAGAGCGGCTGTGGCATGCGGGACCTGTCTCGGGACCTCTGGATAGCATTTGGAGCTTCGCTAGCAACCCGGCATTTCATCTCCGACAAAGTTATCCCGAGAGAAGTAAAGCAAGTGTGTAAGTCCATCTCTGAATGTTTGTAAAGCATTCCTGCGTTAAGCTTAACAAGCGACTGCCTCTTCTTGCTGCTACTTCAATGGTGAAACTGCTTAACGATCAGCTGATCGGCTGAGTCCGTCTCTCTTGTTTGCTTTTGGCCCACTTTGCACCAGAAAGAGGAAACCAGCGGCTGAACAACAGCAGCACGCTTAAGCTTGATAAGCTGTTGTTAGAATGTATTTAATATTACTTTCTATTCCAGGATCTTTTTCTACGTAGCTGACAGCTGGTAACTGTGCAGGGGCGGATCTAGCAAAGTTTAGCCAGGGGGGCCGATAGGGCATTAACAGGGAAAAGGGGGCACAAAGACATACTTTTCTTTCTTATTCTCATTTAAAATGTCTAGCTTTTAATAAATAATTATCTGACACCCAAAGTTTTAATTTGATGTAAAATGAATAGAAGTCAATTACTGTATATAGTAACTATTAAGTCTAATATACCCTAGTAAGCTATAGTACTTTTTCCTTTGGGAAGGTACCATCTGTGCAGTCTGCAATTTTGTTGAAGAAAGATGTTGAATCTATTTAATATTTCTTGAAAAATAATTGATTTCTGTGCATTTTTTTTCACACTGCATCAAATTAAGGTTGATTACGTCGATTAAGCATCATGAGGTGGAGCGTGAGGGGTGGTTCCCTATTTTTTTATTTTTGTTGTTGCTGGGAGTTGGAACCCTATTAGTTAGGTTGCTTAATATTTATGCTAAGTAATCTTTAAAATACCAGAATAGGGAGGATGGTGTAGGTTTAAGTTTATTAGATTGATCAGTATTGCTGAACTATGAAATATTTTTTTTTGCATACAGGTATAACAGAATAGCTTTAGTGTAGTTGTTGTTTTGAACTTGAGTATGAACTTATACAAAATGCAGCAAGATATTTAAAAAACAGTTTTGTTGATTAAAAAACACTATATCGGATTCATATCGGTATCGGCAGATATCCAAATTTATGATATCGGTATCGGACATAAAAAAGTGGTATCGTGCCATCTCTAGTCTGGTGTCCATGGCAGGAGATATAATTCAGTTTTAAGAAGTTTACTTTAAAATTATCAAGTTACAGGCTATGGTTAGGCACCAGAAGGCAGCTCTGGTGCCTAACGCAGCCCTCCAACTAACACCTCAGCGCGCAGCGTCACTGCGTATATCAAAGGAAGCTCTGATAACAAATATGCATCTGTTTTTTGTTTTTGTAAAAACTAGAAATAAATTATGAAAAAACAAAACTGTTCTCACCTTGGAGCTCTTACAGGTAGCAAAACATTACAAAACAAGAACCACTGTGACAGCGCAAACCTCCACCAAGACAGCTCACTCTCTGGGCAGTATTCACTTTTAAGGGAATATTTGGTATGTATTCATTTCGTCTTCATCAGAACAAAGTTTTATGAGAATTCATTCAAAACTACACAGAAAAAATGGCACCTCCTTGACAGAAGTCAAAAACTGTAGGAACGCTGTATTAGATAAGGTGCGGTGTCATTTCAGCGACATTTGAAACTTACCGATAATCCACAGTTGCAGCTCTGATCACAGCTGGTACTACAGCAGTATTTCCAAACTTTCTTTGAATCATTACTTTTGGTAAAACAAAGTTTTAAAAATGACAATGGGTCATGCAATAGATGAGACTCAATGCACTAAGGTTAAAAAGTAAAATTCTATATTTTGCTGCTTTAATTCTTCCTGCAAGCACAAAAATGATGCAACACATGCCGATTGTTTACAGTTAAAGAGAAAAAAACCCTGTTTTTATGAGAGACTTCTTTAATGTGCTATAAAGGAACAGTAGGTTTCTGAAAATATGCAATAAAAAAGCATGCGTTGGCACAGTCTACTCATTTTTGTTAAAAAATAGATGAAATTTTGTATATCATACAAAAATAGACAATCTGTAATCAAACAGCATAAAATATGTTCTTTTTTTAAGAAGTTAAATAAGAAGGCAGATCATTTCAATATTCACACCAAAGACAATGTATTTTTTGTACTTTTTCATTCATTCCATTTTGTTCACTCTGTTCTCTCTCGTGTTGGTTTCCTCTTCCTGTTCCTCTTCGGCCCTGCGCCTGTTCGAGGCGGCGCTTCCTTAGAGTCCTCACCCGAGCCCATATCTAAAGGGTCCTGGTTTTGTCTCCCGCTGTCAGGGACTGTGGGAAAGTCATCCTCTAGAGAGTGCATAGGTCGACCGTACACCTTGCTCTGCAGGTCTGCGATGTCATTTCGGATGTCTGCCATCAGCAGAAGCAGGAAATCAAAGGATCCTGGAGGGCCCTGGGTTTGACCAAAGAGATACAGAAAAACTGATTTAGAAATTTAGATTTTTAGCTTATTTGTGGATATAAATATAATTATTACACAAGAGTTTATTGCATCAAGGCCACTGGATGCTTGGACATGATGATAATGAATACTTTCCATGAGATACCATTTAATTTCCCAGCCATGCTGTAGTTTAACTACACTTTTCTATTTGATAGTAACGAGTTACAGTAATGTGGCCTTGGTATAGATAGCCTTAGTCTTACTGGTGGTCCAACAGGCCCAGGAGCTCCTCTGTCCCCCTGAGGAAACAAAACAAATATTTAGCTAAGATGAATTACACTGAAGGAAAATGCATGAGAGGAATTCATGATATTCTGCTACGGGAACTTTCACAAACTGGAAAACTGAGTTCAGGATGAAAGTAAACACGATTGCTTCATGGATTAAAAAAGGAATAAATGGGAGCACATTATATCAAAGAAGCATGTACTGTGTTGTTATACTGTATATATTTGCTAAAAGAGCAATGCAGCTTTCATCAACTCTGTGTAAAGTTTGAAACATAAACTATCTAAATGTCACCCTAAAGCTCATGCTCAAAATGTGAGAATACAAAGTGTGGCTCTCCATAGAGTTTAGTGTAAAATCTTCTTTTCTAGCTTTAGATAACAAATACATTTCTAAGCAAAAAAGTAAAATTAGCCCCTTTAGTAAGCTGGATCCTTTACAGCTTGACTGTGAATTATCATGGCAGCCTGGTGATTTACAGTAGCACATACACATTAAGCTGACTACCCTGTTAACCATGCTCAGGGTCACAAGGGGGCTGGGAGTGTTTTGGCAGATGGTTTGGATTTGTTACTCTGAGAGACATATTACCATAACCCTCCAATCTATCCGCACAAACATCCCAGCTGCACTGAAAAGAACACCAAGGTACTGTGTCAATAAGGCAGATGCACCTAAGTCTTTCCATGCGTTCAATCTACAAGCCAAGCAAACAGAGTTACAAGGTCCAATTTAACATGAGAATCTCTGAAGCTTTCATACCTTGCTCTTGTAAGTGATTTATTTTTCTTTTAAATAAACACAACCACCCTGGTGTCCAATCACGGGCACTGTTAAGTCTCATAATGTTTCAAGGTTTCTGCATATTAGCTCCTTTAACTACTTCACCTGGCTGCTCTCAGTCTAAATTCATTCTGACATCCTGAAGGTTCAGGATCAAGTCCCCAGTGAAACTAAAAAAGAAAATCTTACCTCACTCACTCACTGCACCACCGACCTGCTGTACTTATCACAGGCTAGGGCCAAATCAAAGATAGAGAGAGAGCTCTGTTCTATTTTTAAAAAGCTTTTTCTTTGAGGCTAATCTTAGTAACAACTGCCACAGTCACAAGTGATGTTCATACATTATTTTGCCATATAAAAACCATCATCATCTAAATGAGAGCGAACCACTGTCAAACTCAACTACAACACGGTGCAGCAAAGTGGCAGAGCAAGAGCTTCTGGTTATAGATATTGTAAAAAAGAGCAAGAGGCATATTGTTTAATGCAAAGATGTGAAAAATGCACAAAATAAATCTCACAGTAACTAGGATGAAATCTGCATTGTGCCCACTTAATCTCAGACTTAACCATCTGTCAGAGCCTTCTTTTTTTAACCCTTTGTCTTAGGCTTCACAAGAACGCAAAGCAGAGAAAAGCATTCCTGTTAGCCCTTTAAAATAACATCTCCAGCTGGCCAATCTGAATAAATCCAGGTGATTCCAAACAACCAAAACAGCCCAGAGGTATCTATAGTGTTCACATTGGTGGTCAATGACATTTCTGTGCTGAAGTCACGGGCTCAAGTCTGACTTGAGAAATTTCTTTCCAAGTGAGCAAAATCCTGACCCTCTCTGTAAGAATATGTAACGCATGTTTCAAGCATCGACCAAAGCTTGTGTTCATGTTGTACACAAAACTGTGAAAACTGCCTATAAACTTGTAGCAACTTGCAGTTAAGTAATCCCCTCATGTGCCCGCGCAGCACCCAGGTGAGGATTAACAAGTATTCTGGCACCTGCCTTGTGCTTTTCATCCTGAACAAATCTGGAGAGGGGGGGAACAATTTAGCTATTGAGAAATTTACTTTGATTGATATGATTTTGGCAAATCTATACAGCCGGTGCTTTCTGCACTCACCGCACCGACTTCTTTTTTAAAATAGGATGCAATATGTCAATGGTGATGACTCCTCCTGCTCCCTAAGGGATCAATGTGATGGGCAATTCTACTCTTGTCTATAGTAATTGCCTTGTAGAGGAAATTTATACTTTAAAATTCCCCAAAATGAAGATTTCTGGTTGACTAAATAGCATCTGAACTCACCTTTAGACCGTCTTTTCCTGGTGCTCCTGGAGGCCCCTGTTCAATACAAAAAGTAGTTCAGATATATTTGATTTTTAAACATATTTTAGTCACTTTTGTTTCAAACTCCAAAGGTATGAAATTATATTTACTGCTTTAAAGTATTGTTCTGTGGCGGCTTGTTGAATTCAGTATATTCCCAGAAACAGTTTACCCAAAGCCCCTCAAAATACAAAACTACTTTATTATGCTACATCAAGTGAGAGTACCCACGATTAACTCTGTTCCTGCCTCCAGGCCATTTCTGAGTAACTTCAAACTGACAACACAGAGTGCTTTGATCTCTTTCATGGGATAATAATCTTTGTATAGGGAGTAGCGCCAATATTCAGATCACTAAAAACCTTCTGAGTCACGCATTCATCACCTCTGAAATCCAGACATGAAGTCAAACACACATGGCCTGGTGACCAAACCAAACCTAACTGCACCTAGAGTTTAACCAGGTTGTTGTGCGATGAGAGGACAACATCCTTTCAGTAGGAGATCATCAGCATGTGTACTGATGAAATGTATAAATAAGATAAAAAAAAACGCATCCACGCTCAAACACAAAGCAACAGGTCATCTTCTAAAAAACACTGCTCTACAGCTCTTGTTTTGGCTTTAAGCAGCTTGTGATGTGATTGATGGTAGGTGATGATAGTCTGATTTATCAGTGAGAAGATTGCATAAATACAAGAGCTTTAAAAAAGTAGAAAATATGTCTTGATAGCGACATCCTGCACATTCTTGATTCCAGTCCCACACTTTAACATGTAGGGTTGACACTTGCAGGAAAGACTTGGCACGGCACAAAAACAGCAAGCCAAAGAAAGCAACCGAAGCTGTTGTCCTGCCATTTCCACGTGTTATCCTTATCCACCTCGCAAGAATGAGGGTCTTTAAAAGGGTGCATGACGGGATGTATTTTGTGTCTTTCTCAGGGGGGTTTCCTGTCAATGCAGTTACACTAAATTATCTGATAATATAATAATTTAGTGAATCATTAAAATGAAAAAAGAGATTTTCAAGATTGTATTGCTTTTCATATTAAAACAGCCATTCTTCTATGTGTCACAAAGTAAAATTATAAGATAAAAATAATAATAAATAGAGGTAACTGGTGTAAGAGTGGTGCTATACATCAACTTATTCATAGGTCACAATCAGGACACAAACTTTCTGATTTTTATATTCTCCATTTGACATGAAGAATAAGACTGTTACGTGCCAAGGGGTGTGGCTTTGCTTTTGTGCTCTGTTTTGTGTTCTGTTTATCTTTCAGGCGTCAGGCCTCCTCTGATTGGCCAGTTCGAAGTTGATTGGCAGGTGTCTATTGGCTGGTCTGGGCTCAGTTGGCCAATCACACTCCAAGGAACACTACAAATGAGCCGCTCCCTGGCCAGCTGGGGCTGCTGGCTTCTGCTTTGACAAACATTTGCGAACAGGCTTCTTTATGTTGTGTGTGGTGGGAGGCTGGACAGGTAAGCCGGGGTACCCTATACATTGGTTGTAGATTTTACTCTGTTAGTCACACTAGGTTATGCGGTTGATGCCACCCTTGTATGTTTTCACTGACTTTTATCGAGTAGCTAGGTAGGCCTTTTGTTTTGCACTTTTCTTTCAGTTAGGCTAGGCCCTGGAAGCTACTGACCTCTTTTTGTTTTATTACTTTCTTTGATTTGGATCAACCGCCCAGTCCTCCTCCCCCCCACCTCTTCTCTGTTGTTAAGATTGACTGTCCAACCATTAAATTCTGCCTGATACCTAACTGCTCTGTGGTCTTCCTCCTTCATTGATTGTGGTTGTCCAGTGTTGCTGTCCCCTGCCTGCCTTTGCCCCCGCCGTGGTGGGGGGGGGACGTAACACAAATGGGGGCTCGTCCGGGATCGTTGTATGCGGTGGACAACCTATATTAATGAGGAGGGTGCCGTGATTTTAGGGTGTCTACGTTTCATAGTATCAGCCGGAGATGAGTTTTGACCTGCTTGATTTTGTTAGTCAGCCTAGCGTTGATAAGATTGACTTATGTCGCAAAGACGACCTGTTGAGTATTGCTGCCCAGTATAACCTTTCTGTACCAAAGTATGGAGTGAAGAAGGAGATTAAGCAGGCTTTGTTGGAGGGATTAATCGAGTTGGGTATTTTAATCAGCCCTGTTACAGCTGGGGTGCCTTCTCAGGACCCTTTAGCTCCCCCTGGAGCCTCTGCTGATCCAGCTTCTCCAGAGAGAACTGATGAGCAAGCGCTGCCTGCTACACCTCCGGGTGCCCAAGTTAACTCGGATGCGGCTCCCCAAACTCTGCCTCGCTTTAAGCCTTTCACTCCAGAATCCCAAACATCTAGCAGTGATGCAAAGCTTAAGGTTCGCTTACTGCGTTTACAGCTAGAGGCACAAGAGAAGGATAAGGTGCGTAAAGCAGATTATGATCTCCGGCTGGAGGTCCGTAGGCTGGAGATAGAAGCTGAAAAAGAAGTCAGGTTAAAGCAGCTTGAAGTAGAAGCACTGAGGGTGTCATGGTCCTGCGACCATGACTCAGTGACTTTATGTTTATGTTCTTTATTGTTATTACTTTCATTATTATTCATGGCTGTTTTGGGATGGTTTGTGTTTGGGATTTTAGACACTGGGTTCTGGGTTTGTGCTCCCTCTGTTGGTCCCTGGTGTTAGTGTTCCCCTGTCTCGTCAGGTTAATCAGGTCCAGCTGTTTCCCCCACCTGTGTGTGATTTCCCAGTGTCTCTTCGTGTACTTATAGTGTGTGATTTCCTCTGCTCCTCGTCGCGTCGTCTGTGTTCATACCCAGTGAATCCCCTGCGTGCTCTCCCTGCTGTTCTCCCTTCATGTTCAGGTTTGTCAATAAATCACCTTCACATCTGAGTAAGTGCTGCATCTGAGTCCTCCTTTCCACTCTTCACACGGCCGCTGCCCCGGACCGTGACAGTACGACGCGACCACAACATGGACCCAGCAGCGCTTAACCCGTCCAGGGAGCTACGGGAAAATCTCATCGATGCCACACAGGAGCTCATCGACCGGTGGCTGGAAAACCCGGGTGGCACGTCCCAGCGTGCTATAGAGAGGCGGCTACAGCGTCTGGTGACCGGTCTCCCATGGCTTCTGGGCTCGCTTTGTTCGTGGGAGCGGGAGTTCCTCCTTTTGGACCTCGGACTTCACCCCCCGTCTGCTTTTACTTTCGAGCAGCCCGAGGCGGTGAGCGAGCGACATGTTCTGGCTTCCCCAGATTCCGGGACTCTGTTTTCTGGGGCTATTCAGAGCGGGATGAGAGACAGTGTAGATAGCTTACCTACCTTCGTGGTAACGGATCCTTCGCAAGTGGGCGTCTACAAACCCTCTGTAAAACCGAGAGACTGTTTCTCTGCCGCTCCTTCTGAGCCAGGACTTTATCACCATTCTCCGGCTCAGTTCTGTGTCCAGCCACAAGCTCCCAGGTCTGTGGCTCAACCGTTAGCCTCCCTAAGGGCTCAATTACCCGTTCTGCCGCCGCTCCAGTTAGCCACTCAGCCACCACCACCGCTAGCATCGCTACAGCCCACAGTTCCGGTAATGGCTGAGCCACAATTTTCGCACTGTTTTTCCACCGCTGTTTCTGGGCAGGGAGACAAACTGTTTCGCTACGGACCTGTTCCTCAAAAGCTGGCAACATTAGAGACTGTTGCTCACTCCGGGGCTTCCCCAGAGGCTGGGTTACTGCCCTCAGCTTACTCTGGACCCCTGGAGGCCAAGATGCCAGCTGTGAACTGTACCGGGCTGTCACTGCCTGAGCAGGGTCAGTGCTCTGCGCAGCTGCAGCCCTCCGTACGTGCGCCAGAGGCCCACGTGCCTACTGGTTTTGTTTCACGTGCGCCAGAGGCCCACGTGCCTACTGGTTTTGTTTCGTGTGTGCCAGAGGCCCACGTGCCTCCTAGTTTTGTTTCGTGTGTGCCAGAGGCCCACATGCCTCCTAGTTTTGTTTTGTGTGTGCCCGCTGGTTCTGCGGCTGTTTTCGCTGGGGGGCCCGAGGAGCCCGTCCAGCCTCCTGCTTCGCCTGCTGGGGGGCCCGAGGAGCCCGTCTGGCCTCATGCCACACTGACTGCCACGTCGGCTGGGGGGCCCGAGGAGCCCGTCCGGCCTCATGCCACACCGGCTGCCACGTCGGCTGGGGGGCCCGAGGAGCCCGTCCGGCCTCATGCCACACCGGCTGCCACGTCGGCTGGGGGGCCCGAGGAGCCCGTCCGGCCTCCTGTGGCTGCTTCTCCACCTGTGGCTGCTTCTCCACCCGTGGCTGCAGCGCCGCCTCCTGCAGTACCACCACCTGCAGCGCTACCACCTGCTACTACCACGCCTCAGCCTGAGGACGCAGCCTCGCCTGGCCCGGCTTCATCCTCGCCTGGCCCGGCTTCATCCACGCCTGGTCCGGCTTCATCCTCGCCTGGCCCGGTTTCAGCTTCATCCTCGCCTGGCCCGGCTTCAGCTTCATCCTCGCCTGGCCCAGCTTCAGCTCCAGCGTCAGCTTCGCCTGGTCCGGCTTCATCCTCGCCCGGTCCGGCTTCATCCTCGCCCGGTCCGGCTTCAGCTTCTGCTTCAGCCTCGCCCGGCCCGGCTTCGGCTACAGCTTCGTCCTCGCCCGGCCCAGCCTTCGTGTCTGCATCTTCGTCTGGTCCAGCGTCTTCAGCATCCGCACCATTGCCTGCAGCAGCGTCTTCAGCATCTTCGCCCGCTGCGGCCCCGGCTTCTGTGCCTTCAGCCTCGCCTGGCCCAGCCTCGTTTGGGTCTGGAGCTAAACGGCCGTTTTCTAGACCGCTGGCTAGGCTACTGGCCGGGTGCCGTCGCCTGACTGGCCGCCGTTGCCTTCCGCACGGCTGGCCCCCGGACCGCCATCGCCTGACTGGCCGCCGTTGCCTTCCGCACGGCCGGCCCCCGGACCGCCATCGCCTGAGCGGCCGCCGTTGCCTTCCGCACGGCCGGCCCCCGGACCCTCTTCGCCTGAGCGGCCGCCGTTGCCTTCCGCACGGCCGGCCCCCGGACCCTCTTCGCCTGAGTGGCCGCCGTTGCCTTCCGCACGGTCGGCCCCCTGAACTTTTTGCGCGCCGTCACGGCCTTCTTCGTGGACGGCCTCCCGAACTCTTTACGCGCCGCCACGGCCTTCTTCGTGGCCGGCCGCCTGAACTGTGTTTTGGACTCTGCTCCCCTGTGAGTTTTTTTTTTTTTTTTTTTGTGAACATTTGTTTGGGACTCTGGGGCCTCCGTCTTTGGTCTTGGCCCGGTCCCTCCGTCCTGGGCCCCCTGCCGCCCGCCCGGATCTGGTGGTGTGTTTCTGTGGCTGTCAGGGGCCAGCCCTTGAGGGGGGGGGGGTACTGTCATGGTCCTGCGACCATGACTCAGTGACTTTATGTTTATGTTCTTTATTGTTATTACTTTCATTATTATTCATGGCTGTTTTGGGATGGTTTGTGTTTGGGATTTTAGACACTGGGTTCTGGGTTTGTGCTCCCTCTGTTGGTCCCTGGTGTTAGTGTTCCCCTGTCTCGTCAGGTTAATCAGGTCCAGCTGTTTCCCCCACCTGTGTGTGATTTCCCAGTGTCTCTTCGTGTACTTATAGTGTGTGATTTCCTCTGCTCCTTGTCGCGTCGTCTGTGTTCATACCCGGAGAATCCCCTGCGTGCTCTCCCTGTTGTTCTCCCTTCATGTTCAGGTTTGTCAATAAATCACCTTCACATCTGAGTAAGTGCTGCATCTGAGTCCTCCTTTCCACTCTTCACACGGCCGCTGCCCCGGACCGTGACAGTGGGTGTCATCAGGACAGAAAACAGATGCCACTAAAGAAATCCCAAAAGTCTCCCCGGAAAGTTTTAACGTTAGCAAACATATTGCCCTAGTACCTACCTTTCGTGAGACTGAGGTAGATTCGTACTTCAACGCTTTTGAAAAGGTGGCTACTGCTCTGAAATGGCCAAGAGACATGTGGCCCATATTACTTCAGTGTAAATTAGTGGGCAAAGCTCAGGAGGTAGTAGCTTCACTTTCGCTAGAGCAAAGCATGAAATACGACGTGTTGAAGGAAACAATTGTACGTGCCTACGAACTGGTACCTGAAGCCTACAGGCAGAAATTTAGGAACCATAAGAAGTCCAGCAGTCAAACATATGTGGAGTTTGCACATGAAAAAGGGGCTCTTTTTGATAAATGGTGCGCTGCTAACTGAGTTGGGGATGAGTATGAGTCGCTGCGTGAGTTAATGTTACTGGAGGATTTTAAAAATTCATTACCTGAGAGGCTCATAATGTTCTTAAATGAACAGAAGGTGACGTCAATGTCCAAAGCAGCTGTGTTGCCCGATGAGTTTGTGTTAACTCATAAGAATGTTTTTACCCCTGTTTCCCATCCAGATAGGCCCACAACCTTGCGCTCACCACGGCTTGAGTCTAGTTGCTCTGCTGCGAGGCCAGTGAGGGTGTCCTCGCCTCCCCACGGTGAGCGTGAATGCTTTTATTGCCACAAGAGGGGTCATCTCATTGCAGAATGTCAGGCATTAAAGCGTAAACAGCAACTATCCTCACAACCAAAAGGGGTGGGACTGATTAAAGCCACAGAGAATGGGAGGGCATTTCAACCGAACACTAACCACCCTGACCCCTGTTTCAAACCATTCATTCTAGAGGGAGTGGTTTCGCTGACTGGGAATCCAAAAGATCAACAACCAGTAAAAATACTGAGAGATACAGGGGCCTCTCAGTCCATCATTAGAGAAAACGTCTTACCGTTTTCTGAGTCGTCGTTTTGCCAGTCCAGTGTTATTGTCCAGGGAGTAGAACTCGGATTTGTATCTGCCCCTTTGCACACTATTCACATTCAGTCAACATTAGTCAGCGGAGTTGTTAAAGTGGCTATTCGTTCTGCGTTGCCCATACCAGGCATTGACTTCATCCTAGGTAATGACCTTGCTGGAGGTAAGGTCACACCCATTCCTGAGGTGTTAGACAGACCCGAGCTGAGCCGGGATTCTGACCCAGCCCAAGACCAGCCTGCCATTTTTCCAGCTTGTGTAGTTACGAGGGCCCAGACAAAAAAGTATGGTCCTGACTTGGCCGATTCCTTCATGAGGTCAGATCCTGTTGGTGACGTGATTAACTTTACCTCTGGATCTAAGGTTCAGGCCACAGTTCCACCTGCTGACAAAACACAACCAGTTCTGGATTTGCCAGTCTCCCGAGAGGAGTTCATTATTGCACAGAAAAATGATGTAACCCTGTCCAAGTGTCATTCCTCCACTCTCAGTCAACAGGATGCCAAAAGGAAAAAGCTGGCTTACTTCTCTGACGAAGGTCTTCTGATGCGCAGATGGACAAGTGAGGTCTCGGAAGACGCAGACTGGTCTGCAGTTTATCAAGTGGTTGTACCTACTGCTTATCGTACCCAGGTACTGTCCTTAGCACATGACCATCCATGGTCAGGACATTTGGGGGTTAATAAAACATACACCAGAATTCTGAAACATTTCTTCTGGCCCGGACTGAAATCTGATGTTGTTCAATACTGCCGTACTTGCCATGTATGCCAAATGACCGGCAAGCCAAACCAAGTAATCCCCCCAGCTCCTCTCTGTCCTATCCCAGTAGTAGAGGAGCCATTTCAAAAAGTGATTGTTGACTGTGTGGGGCCTCTACCTAAAGCTAAAACTGGAAACCAGTTTCTTTTGACTGTCATGTGCGTTTCAACCAGGTTTCCCGAGGCAATCCCACTACGGAGAATAACAGCTCAGATTGTTGTCAAAGCACTGTTGAGATTCTTTTCAACCTTTGGTCTGCCTAAGGTTGTGCAAACAGACCAAGGCACTAACTTTAAGTCTAGAGTGTTTGCCCAAGCCCTGAAAACATTAGGCATTGAACACATAACCTCGAGTTCTTACCATCCTGAAAGTCAGGGGGCACTAGAGAGGTTTCATCAGACTTTGAAGTCTATGTTAAGGAAACACTGTTATAGTTCCCAACGGGACTGGGATGAAAGTGTTCCACTTGTTTTATTTGCCTGTCGGGAAGCAACCCAAGAATCTCTGGGTTTAGTCCCAGTGAACTTGTGTTTGGGCGTGAGATGAGGGGTCCTTTGAAGGTTTTTAAAGAAAGGCTAGCTACACCGGTTGACAACGCCAAAAGCCTTCCAGAGTACGTCAAGACACTGAATGACAGGTTGAAGAGGGCTTATTCCTTAACCAGGAAGGTATTAGCCACGTCACAAGCGAAAATGAAGAGACACTTTGATCAGCGGGCTGTTGACCGTTCATTTCTGCCAGGTGACAGAGTGCTCCTTCTCCTTCCGGTGCCCAGCTCCTCTCTCTCCGTTAGGTTCTCTGGTCCTTATGTTGTAGAGAGAAAACTCAGCAAGACTAACTACATTATTCAGACCCCAGATCGCAGACGTCCCACTCGGGTGTGTCATGTCAACATGATGAAGCTGTACAACTCTCGTGAACCTTCAGCTGTGCCATCTGTGGCTACGTTTCCGATGGCTTCGGTGACCAAGGTGGAGATTACTCCAGATGAAGATGGGTTGGTGTTACGGGGTGCTGAGCCTCAAAGTGCTCGACTAGGTAATTCTGTGATATTGTCGACCCTAACACAATACCTGTCCCACCTTCCTGCTGAACAGAGTAATGATATTATAACACTCATATCGGGATTCCCATCTCTGTTCAGTGATATCCCGTCTCAAACCTCTGTCATAAAACATGATGTGGTGCTGACTAACCCTACACCAATCAAACAGCGCGCTTATCGGGTTAGTCCTGCAAAGAGGGAGATCATAAAACAGGAAGTTGAGTATCTTCTTCAGAATGGATTTGCAGTGCCAAGCTCCAGCTCTTGGAGTTCACCATGTCTCTTAGACACAAAAAAAGATGGAAGCCCAAGATTCTGTACCGACTTCCGAAAGGTGAACTCTGTCACTGTACCGGATGCACATCCCTTACCTCTTATCGATGACTGCATTGATGAAATCGGGCCTGCAAAATACATCACTAAACTCGATATGTTAAAAGGGTATTGGCAAGTGCCTTTGACACAGCAAGCATCTGACATTTCAGCTTTTGTCACTCCTGACCACTTTCTGCAGTATACGGTTATGCCTTTTGGCATGTGCAATGCCCCTGCAACATTTCAGAGACTGGTTAATAAAGTGTTGGGAAACATCCCCAACTGCAGAGCCTACTTGGATGACATCGTTGTGTATAGCAGTGACTGGTCAACCCACATGGCTACATTGAAAGAAGTCTTCATTAGCCTAGAAAATGCATCTCTCACTTTGAACCTTGCCAAATGTGATTTTGCCAGAGGCAGTGTCCTCTACCTTGGCCAGCAAGTTGGTCTAGGAAAAGTGCGCCCTGCAGATGCCAAAGTCACTGCGATTAGAGAGTTCCCCCAACCAACCACCAGGAGAGAACTGCGGCGGTTCCTTGGGATGACAGGATATTACCGACGATTTTGTAAGAATTTCTCTTCTGTTGCTGCCCCCCTCACTGACTTAACCAGCCCCTCAAAGCCGTTTATTTGGTCTGAGAGTTGCCAGCAGGCTTTCGAAAGCCTTAAGGGCTTACTTTGTTGCACCCCTGTTTTGTCTGCTCCTAACTTCTCTTTACCATTCAAACTGGAAATAGATGCCAGCGCAGTTGGGGCGGGAGCGGTGCTTCTCCAGGAGGATACCCAGGGCATTGACCATCCTGTAAGTTACTTCTCTCGGAGGTTTGACAAACACCAGCTCAGGTATTCTACCATTGAAAAGGAGACCCTTGCTTTGTTGTGGGCCTTGCAACATTCTGAAGTCTATACAGAGTCAGGTCAGAGGTCAGTCCAAGTATTCACAGATCACAACCCTTTAGTTTTCCTCTCCAAGTTGTATAATCACAACCAGCGGCTTATGCGTTGGTCACTGATTATTCAGAATTATACCCTACGCCGTGGTGGGGGGACGGACGTAACAAAGACAAATTGGATATAAAATGCTGTGAGGCTGTTTGTTTCATCCAAGACGAACGTTAGTTTTTCTTGTTAAATTCTGCGTAAATTTTTAATTGTAAAACAGGGATTTAATAACTGACCACAGGTCCCCGAGGGCCTCGTTTGATGTGGTACAGGTCGGGTGTTGGTCCAATGGGTCCCATTAAGCCTCTGGGGCCAGGTGGTCCAGGGGGCCCCGTCTGTCCTGAAATTCCTGGAGGGCCTTCTGGTCCTGGATCTCCTGAAGTATTACACACTGATATGAGTGGGTAGGAAACAACTGAAGAGATTACACACACAGACACACACAGACTCTGCATAATACATGCTTCTTAGCTGTACTAGAGAGATTTCAATGTTAAGATGATGCCAACAATGCCTATATTATATGAGGAAAACCTGCACTGTGTGCTAACATTGTTTAAAAGAGGGATGACCACAAAAACACCCTGAAGTTTGGATTTTAGCTTTTCAGAGGTTTACAATTTGAGGTTACCTATAGTTTGCAGTTAAATATGGTACAAATATTAATTCTCTATTAACAGGTCAAAATTAAAAGTTGTCCAATGCTTTGAATTGTGAAAACTAAATACTCTTGTATTTTATTGATTATTATTGATTAATGCATTTTTACCATGCTGTAAAAAGTGCATTACCCCAGTGTGGGCTTAAACCTACTAATAGCATAAGTGCTGTCAGTAATATTTTCATGTAAGGTGTGCCTAAATGCATCTAGCCTATCAGTACTTCCAACATTTTGCTTAACGTCATGACTTCTTCATAGAGGCTGGTGTTCTCCCGTAGAAACTGAGGCTGTGTCTTACCTGGGAGTCCAGGGGAACCTGGAGGCCCTGGTAAAGACATAGGTGATAGGAGTTTTTCACTCGTCATCTGCTCAGGGATGCCAGCACTGTTTGACAGCAAAGCCATCTTAGAGGAGTTACGAAAGAAAAAGAAGAAATGGTTGAATAACACTGTAAATGCCATGGAAAGTTAACTAAAAATTGCTGAATTAATTAAGCCCTTTTTTAAGCTGATTTGGAAGTTATAAGATAAGATAAGATAAGATAAGATAGGATAAGATAACCTTTATTAGTCCCACACGTGGGAAATTTGTTTTGTCACAGCAGGAAGTGGACAGTGTATATAAAACATACAAATATCTGACTGTACAATTATGCATTTAGTTTTAAAAACAGTTTTACATACAATGACTCATAAAAGCCTGCAATGTCAAACAGGAAATGAAACTTTCACCCTGGAGGGCCAACATAAACTAAAATTAAGCTAAAATTTTATTCTCTGCCAAAGATTAAAGTTGATCATCTATCTGCACCACAGTATAAGCAGTAACCCAGCCAGATGGAAGGCCAGGCAACCCCTCTGCATTATTCAGCATGACCAGGAGCTTTCCTGCTCCTGTATACTAAGTAGCATCCTTGAGGAAAAAGTTATCTTTGATCTGAGTAGAACATCATGTGGAGCTGGTGACCCCTGGGGGTAATACCTTAAAGACCTCACCATGCTGCCAGGGCTGACAAATCAGAATTCATGCAAGACGCAGAAGCATCTGTCCATGCTGGCGCGCGCGCGCGCGCGCACGCACACACACACACACACACACACACACACACACACACACACACACACACACACACACACACTGAAAGGTTGTGGTTCACCTGCTGATCAGTAAAAATTATACAAGACTTTAGCCTGTGACCTTGGGTACAGGTGTTCAAACTGAGGGTTCCTAACCTTTCCATGATATGAATAAATGAAATCTTTACTTACTTTTTTCTGAAACTTTAAAGAACATCTACATTTTTATGTTTATTTTATTAAACAAAAACAGTTTTTTGAGTTCCACAATGAAAACTAACATACTGCTGTCATGCACATGTGTAGCTCAGTTTGCAAGATTTGTGATATTTCTGTTGAGTTTGTGGGTGAAATGGACCAATCCAATGCGCACTTTTTTACCTTCTGTTTAAGCTGTAGGACAGACATCTTAATTTGGTAGAAATCATCACACGTGGCTGAGCAGGTTCCAGTATTCATGACATTATCAGACTTCTCAAAGAGATGTACTGCTGGGAAATGGGAAAATGTTTATGTTAACATAATGCTTTTCTTAGAAAACTGTCCGGAAAACAGACTTTACTGAAGAAGCTACATCTGGCTGCTCCCTTATTCAACAAGGATCACCACAGTGGGAAGCTCCACATTTTTGATTTGGCAGATATTTATGTTGGATTCTCTTCTTGACGTAGCCCCCAAAGGGAATTGTGTCTCTTCCTGGGACCGAACCACGTATCTTTCACTTGCTTGTCATAAAGTGTAAACCAAAAGCTATGCTTTGGGAAAGTTAACCTAAAGCGTATGATTCAGAGCTGTGTTAAATTGACCACATAAAGGGAAACCACAATTGTTATTACTGTCAGGTTACATTAAATCTGTCGCCAAAACAGTCTAATAATTTAAATAGTGTTGTTATGTTCAGCAGTGCTGCCTTCGTAACTGTTCGATGGGTTTCTGATAAGCTGTGTGAGCAGAGTGAGGGATGAGTGGCTTATGTTCTGAAGGCAAAAGCAGCAAAACAGTTATTTAGTCTTATAGTTCTGTTTGTGCTTTAGTCTTTTCAGAAACAGGTATTAAAACCTGAAATGAGGAAACTATTCATGAACCAGTTCTGACTTTATTCTGATCTGATTTGTACAACCGGATAGTGACTGCTTTCTTTGTGTGATGAATATAAGATTGAGCAGTTTTGTTCTCGCAAACACTCTCTTTTTTAATAACTGGGGAAAAGCAAATCCACTAGCGAAAAGGTACATTAACCATTGTGGGTGATTTACTGAACTAAAGTTGGCAGGGGGCTGTAAAAAATGAGTCAGTCGCTGGAAAGTGCAGAATTAAAATGAGTTCAGAGTTAACAATGTGATTTAATAACATATTGTTACAACTGAAAATAACTACATGTCTTTTTTTTCTTACTTTCCTTTCCACTTTTTCAGCTTTTTGCTCGTTCGTCCAGATTTAAACGATAATATCTTTTTCTTTTTTTTGCCTGTCCCGTTTGGCTCTTTTGCCATCAGAATTATTGTCTAAAGGCCCAACGGATTTACTTTACCAAATGGACCATCCCAGCCTTGCCGTAATGGTCTATTTGATTCACCTTTTTTTTTATTGTTTATTTTATTTTATTTTCACTTGCTGAATACGGGACAGATTTGACTGGGGAAAAGAAAGGGGAGAAAGAAAGAGGGAAAGAAAAACAGTGGGGAAAAGGAAATGTGATAAAGGGCAAACAACAAAAACCAACAAAATAAGCAGACAAAAAATACATATATCAATCACCTCGGGTCCGTTCTTCGTACCTCGCTAAGTAAGTTAGCTGGATTTGATTGTTGACGATTTCGCGTGATCTTGGATCGTTCGGTTCTCCGAAGCTCATCCGGGACTTGCTGTCATAGCAACAGATCCGTAAGCGTAAACCTGCTCGGGAGCAGGCTTACTTTATGTAAACAGGATTAGATCGCGACCACTCAGGTATGTCCGCTTCATTTATATGAAAGCAACAGCGATATTTCACCACTGTTTTACCATAAATAAATATTATCAATGTAACTAAAGATAATGCAGCACTTGATCCATTTATTGATTTCACACAGATACATACAGGTCATTTCCTAAAAAAAGGGAAATGTACTATTAATCATCTTATTACATGTATGTGATTATTACAGATGTAATTCATATTTTAGAGTAGTAATTGGAAATTACTTCGTGTAATCAAGATGGGAGACCACGGCTATAAAAGCGAAGGTGGATTTGGGAAGTCTGTCGCAGCCATGTCCTGTCCGTTTACGCGAGCCACCCATTGCGGAAGGTGCAAGATTGATAAGGAGAGTTTTCAGAATTCAGCGTATATTGCGGGACAGACAGGATCCTTTAGCTCAGCGCGACAGTGTGCTCATAGAGAGATATCGATTTTCCCGTGAGGGTATTATTTACTTAACCAACTTGTTGACGAGGGGGTGCAGGACCACCACCTGTCTTTTTATGCTCTGCCCTTTTCTTGGTTGCTGTTATAAACAAACAGATTATTTCAGGGTCTCTTTTCAAGAGACTAAAAGCAATATAAGTGATAAATATTACCATTCTGTAGAATATTCTTATATATCACTTTTACTTGTTCCCACTGATCAAGCACACACATCCATACATATGCAATAATACTAAGTGCAATAATCCTTTCTGTCATCGTTGTATTTTTACTCAGTTGTATATAGTATTTGTATTTGTATTCAATTTTTATCTTATTGTATATTTATTTTATTTTATTCTACTGTATATAGTATTTTATTTTATTCTATTCTGTACAGTTGTGTACTGTATTTATTCTTATTGTATTCTAATTTTTGCCTCATAACTTTTGCACTGTCCACTTCCTGCTGTGACAAAACAAATTTCCCACGTGTGGGACTAATAAAGGTTATCTTATCTTATCTTATCTTATCTTATGTTCTAGTGGGTCCTGTTGTGGCTCTAATGTGAAAGAGGATATAATGTAATATAATATAATATGATATAATATAATAAATTTACCCTACCGCCTACTGGTGTTGGCCAGAGGGGCCGATGGCGCGATATGGCAGCCTGGCTTCTGTCAGTCTGCCCCAGGGCAGCTGTGGCTACAACCGTAGCTGCCTCCACCAGTGTGTGAATGTGAGAGTGAATGAATAGTGGCATTGTAAAGCACTTTGGGTGCCTTGAAAAGCGCTATATCAATCCACTCCATTATTATTGTTATTATTATTAAATTACTTACGAGTTTAATTTGTCAGCAACTTTCTGCCAGCCCTCTCTCCTTGCTTTTGCAGCCTTTGCAGTGTTCCCTTGCGTTTTAATTAAACTCTGAAACTCCTGAAATCCCTCACTCAAGAGTTCTTGCTCTGCTGCCGAAAAATACTGAGCGCGCTCCTTCGACATTTTCGCCGACCAATCAGAGGGTTGCCGATCAATGTTTCTACTATCGATGCATAGCCCCTGTTAAGCCACCCAGTGATCTCACATTACTTCATCCAGCTATACTAATCGTCAACAACAGGTGTGTTCGAAGAACCGGAATAGCGAGCTCAAAGTTAGCGCGATGATTTGATCTTGGATGTAGTAAGCGAGGTACGAAGAACGGACCCCTGGATCACCTGTTGAGAAAGAAAAAAGAAAACAAGCAGAAGAAAAAAAAGAGCAACATAATAAACAACATCATGATGATCTACACTCAACAAAAATATAAACGCAACACCTTTGTTACTGCTCCCATTCCCCATGGGATGGACGTAGAGACCTAAAATTCATTCCAGATACACAATATAACCATCCCTCCCAAACAGTGGTCACAAATCAGTCCAAATGTGTGGTAGTGGGCACATCTGCTATATTGAGATAATCCATCCCACCTCACAGGTGTGCCACATCAGGATGCTGATCTGACATCATGAGTAGTGCACAGGTGTACCTCAGACTGCCCACAACAAAAGGCCACCCTGGAATGTGCAGTTTTTTTGCGCTATTGGGGGTCTGGGGACCCAGAACCGGTCAGTATCTGGTGTGACCACCATTTGCCTCATGCAGTGCAACACATCGTCGCATGGAGTCTATCAGATTGTCAATTGTGGCCTGTGGAATGTTGGTCCACTCCACTTCAATGGCTGTGCGAGGTTGTTGGATATTCGTGGGAACTGGTACACGCTGTCGTATACGCCGGTCAAGCACATCCCGAACATGCTCAATGGGTGACATGTCCGGTGAGTATGCTGGCCATGCAAGAACTGGGACATTCTCAGCTGCCATCTGCCCTGAACAATGTGAACCATGATTCATCCGTGAAGCGCACACCTCTCCAACGTGCCAGACGCCATCGAATGTGAGCATTTGCCCACACAAGTCTGTTATGGCGACGAGCTGGAGTCAGGTCAAGACCCCGATGAGGACGACGGGCATGCAGTTGAGCGTCCCTGAGATGGTTTCTGACAGTTTGTGCAGAAATTGTTTGGTTGTGCAAACCAATTGTTCCAGCAGCTGTCTGGGTGGCTGGTCTCAGACGATCTTGGAGGTGAACCTGCTGGATGTGGAGGTCCTGGGCTGGTGTGGTTACACGAGGTCTGCGGTTGTGAGGCCGGTTGGATGTGCTGCCATGTTCTCTGAAACGCCTGTGGAGACGGCTTATGGTTGAGAAATGAACATTCAATGCACGGGCGACAGATCTGGTTGACATTCCTGCTGTCAGCATGCCAATTGCACGCTCCCTCATTGCTTGTGGCATCTGTGGCATTTTGCTGTGAGACAAAACTGCACATTCCAGGGTGGCCTTTTGTTGTGGGCAGTCTGAGGTACACCTGTGCACTACTCATGATGTCAGATCAGCATCCTGATGTGGCACACCTGTGAGGTGGGATGGATTATCTCAATATAGCAGATGTGCCCACTACCACACATTTGGACTGATTTGTGACCACTGTTTGGGAGGGATGGTTATATTGTGTATCTGGAATGAATTTTAGGTCTCTACGTCCATCCCATGGGGAATGGGAGCAGTAACAAAGGTGTTGCGTTTATATTTTTGTTGAGTGTATGTGAATATAACAGTAAATACTAAATATTAAACATTATTGTGCAGCACGTAAGATCGACAGTGCACAGTGTGCTTTGAGGTAGGAGCCAAAAAGGGTGTAGTTTGTGTGTGTGAGCTCCCGTGTGTACACCTGTGAGCATGGACGCGCTTGTATAAAAAGGTTCCTTCATGTAAAGATCTGTTAGAGGGTGTGGGGGGGCCACAGCCCCGTCCTCCAGGGCATGAAGCAGGTATGGAGGAGATCAAGACTCCAGACATCCAGAGGCCCTCAGAGCACAAGAGACCAAGGAAGACCAACAGAGGGGCAGCTGCACGATATCCCAGGAAGAGCTGAGGAGAACCCCAGATGAGGGGTCACTCAGCAGCCGCGGAGCAGAAGCCAGGGGGGGTTGCAGTGCCAAGAGGCCGGGGGCACCCCACCCCCGAAGTGGCCCGAGTGAGCCCCAGGCTCCAAGCCCCGACAAGCAGCCACCAGGAGTGAGCCGGTGTGTACCTGGACGCCCACCCCCGGACACAAAGAACCACCAACACACCGATGTTTGAGGGCGTCTGCCACTGGCAGGGGGAGTGGTGGGGAGAGATAGGCCTCCATACCTTGGAGGACCTGGGATGTCCCTAGAGAGGTGGCGTCTGATACCCAACCTGACATATAGACACAGACATACAGGCACACACAGATACAGACATCCATTCCCACCCTCATGCTCTCATATGCAATACATAAAACGATAATATCTAATCAATAAACTTGCACATACTTCACATTCCTATGGAAACAAAGCCCATAAAAAGCACACTGTAGCTCTTCTAGTTTGGTCTCGAGCCTGTGGTTGAATGGTGAAACTGTCTGGATATTATTTTCCCCCACTATATTACAAAACAGCGGGACATAAAGTGGCAGCATGATGTGTACCGCAGTTTCTCATTCTCCAGCTTTTTGCTGAACTATAGTATGCAATGGAAGATGAACACAAGGGAGGAAGTAACAAATCTTTAGCACTTTACTGCTTCATTGCAACTGAATCTGAGGCAAAATAAGAAAAAAATGTTTTTTTATCGCCTAGAACATTTGAGCTTTCTTCAAATACACCCAGCAAATCAGGAAAGATCAGGAGTCAAAGGGGCAGCAGCACGTTGAGGAGACAGAACCATTCTGACATGCACAAGGGTCGAAGATGTCTAATGGCTCCCAGGTGTCTGTGTTTTGCAGTACCCCTCCTCTTCCTCCGCCTCCCTCTCTCGCTCACATACACCAATAACAAGCTGTCAGCTTCACGTCACAGTCAGAGGTGCCCTTGAATAAAGACAAAATGTCAGTCTCTTTATTCAAGGGCACGTCTGACTGTGAGGTGACCTTGGCTGAAGAGAAAATGTCAATCTCACCTCTCTCCCCCTTGGTGCATGTTTTCCCATCTTCTTCCAGGAAGTAGCCTTTCTCACACTCACACCTGTAGCTCCCCACAGAGTTAATGCAGATCTGAGAGCATGCAGTCATGTTTTTGTCTGCGCATTCATTGATGTCTGCATCATGCGGTGACAAGAGGGAGATAAAAGAAAGACAAAGTGTCACTTCGGGTCACTTGGGTTTTACTGACAAGCACAACCTCATGATAATTTAAAGAAATATATATAAAAAATATTCATCATAAGGTATTTTGTCTTTGTACAAAAGGAGCACAGGCTTCTTTTAAATGACCGTTAAGATCAAATAATCAAACATTATTTTAAAAGATGACACTGATTAATATGTATGTGGTGTACCCACCCAGACAATAGGGCTTCTCTCGCCTTCTGTGACGCTCACGGTCATAGCGATAGCCGGGGTAACAGGTACACACCACTCTGCCGAAATGATCGGTACACTGCTGCTCACAGGGGGCGCCGGCGCATACGTCATAGTCTGGACATAAATGAAGCGCTTTGTCAGTATGAGCAAGAAAACAGAAACTGAGCATCTCAGATCCATCTACCATTAAGTTTTTATTATTACATATTATAAGACTAAAGACT
The DNA here is from genome assembly GCF_057382185.1 of Mchenga conophoros. Taxonomy (NCBI): domain Eukaryota; kingdom Metazoa; phylum Chordata; class Actinopteri; order Cichliformes; family Cichlidae; genus Mchenga; species Mchenga conophoros. The sequence continues at coordinate 49,007,146 of NC_140532.1, forward strand.
GGATGGGTTTGGGAAGAATTCCCAAAATAATCAGAGAAGCACAGGAGAGATATCCAGTTTCATACCTTCAGGAATGCACTGGCCCAGAACAAACTTAAAGCCCTTGCAACACTTCTTTCTGTAAAATATCAAAGGAACATGTGCATAAGAAGACAAATTCACTACTTTAATACACAAAGGTGTATTTACATAAAATATACAGTACTGTGAGAATATACAGAAATGAGCTCCTCTTTTTCTCTTTGTATTTTGCTTCCAAGGAACCAGACTTACAATTCTTTTAAGTGATCTTGAGCAACACTTCTTCAGGTCGAAAAATGCTTTTCCGCTCATGTTCAGTCCACTCCTTGTACCCGAACATTTTCAGAGGAATGTTTTCGGTGTGTTAAGCCTAACACTGACCTATGAATAATTAAAGTATTACAAAAGGCCCCTAACATACAGGGATGAACCAATGTTTTCTCTACAGATAACAAAAATATTAACAAAGAACAACATTTAAACTGTACCTTTGGGCACTTTAGCAACCTGTCCCAAAAGATATAATTTGTCCCTTTCCTTAGCTGAATCGACAACAAATGCCAAAGATAGCACAGTCTGACGGGTATAAAATACTGTAGTACTTCAGCACCAATAAAACAATTACTTAAATGGAATGCTTATTGACCCTCTTAACACTGACCTATGAATCACTGAAACATAAAAAAGGCTCTTAACTTACAGGATGAACCAGTGTTGTTTTTACACATAACAGAAAACTTAGCAAAGAGCCAATTTCAAATTGTATCTTTGTTACTAGTCTGTTGTAAGAACACATAATTTGTTTCCATTTCTTTAGCTGATTGAATCCATGAAACTCCCAAAGATAACACAGTTTGACAGACATACAATAGTATTTTTTGCACAATCAAGTTGATTCCCAAAGAGCTATTAGCTGAAACGCTGCCATATTGTAGCATAATGTACAGTGTGGACTTAAAAAAGTGGACAACTGGAGAACAAAAGAAGATGTGGCAGGCCTTAAAAATGATCTACAGCAGATGAACAGTATCTAAAAGTCATGTCCTTAAGAAATAGGAAAAAATCCAGAAAACACATGACACAGGTCCTGAGAGACACGTCAGGTCCTTCAGTTGATCCATCTACTGTTGACTAAAGCCTCATTAGAAATGGTCTCAGTGTAAGGGTGGCTGTTGAGAACCCATTCCCCCAGGGAGATGGGGAGAAAAGGCTGAGGTATGCCAAATTACCCAAGAACTAGACTGAAAATCATCGGTAACAGGTCTGATGGAAAGATGGATCCAAGTGTAAGATTTCTGGGTCATAAATATATGGAAGACATCAGGAAAGAGGTAAAACAGTCATTTTCTATAGCCATCTGCTTGGCACTCTGTCATGTTTAGGACTGCAACAGCGATCTTGTGAATGCTGATGGAACGTGTTGACAACACTATTTAAAAGCATCTGATTGGCGACACCTTCATTTTTCAGCAAAATTATCCCAAACACACTGCCAGTGCAGTAAAAGCATACCTGGAAAAAAAACACACACAAGGAGCACTGTCAGTCATTGATTAGCCGCCTCAGAGCACAGGCCTCAGACTTATTACAGCAATGTGGGATCATCTTGACAGAGAATGAAACAAAAAGGCAGCCAACATCCAAAGGAGACATTTGAATGTCCTTTAAGAAGCTGGGAGAACTATTCCTGAAGACTGCTTAAAGAAATTAGAAGAAAGCTCGCTAAGAGACTTCAGGCTGTGTTGAAGAATGAAGGTGGTCATACCAAACACTGACTTTCAAGCTTTTAAGAAAAGTAAAAACTAAACTGTTCCAATATTTCAGGCTGTTTATATGAACGTGTTTGAAGAAATCTAAAACTAATTTTGTTATGCACGCACATGCACACATAACCACACACACACACACACACACACACACACACACACACACACACACACACACACAAACAGCTGTAGGCAGATCTCGTTGCTGTGTCTGTTTCTGCATGTTTGCTCAGGTCTAATTACACTTCTTTGAATTTCAACATAATTCAGAGGACTGTAAGTTGACTATGGTAGTTTTTTATTTTAAAAAAACATTTGTGACTCTTCAGGTTTCCACAGGAGGAAATTAACCTGCAAAAACCAGATTTGAACCCTTACCTCAAACTTAACACTTTAACTCATGCACAAGTGATTATCATACAAAAGGAACACTCACCACTCAAGAGATTCTTAATGGGGAAAGAGCAGGCCATGTGTAACGCATCTATGTATAAATTCAAATATGGTGCACTGATGTATTTTTCACTGAGTACATATGATTTGCTGGGTTGTTGAATTGAGTGCAGTGATTCTGAACATCAGAGAGAGGGGTTTTAGCACATAAATGAGGTACTGGTCAGTTCCTGAAATCAGTCAAGATGACCACCATTGTTGATCTGCATAGTATGAAACATACTGACTGAGGAACAGATCTATGCATGTACCACACACACACACACACACACACACACACACACACACACACACTGGACGCTGTCACAGAAGCGCTGATTAAGACAACTGGCAACTTCAAGAGCTGCTACTCTTATTAATCTTTCCTTGTCATATTTGTACTGTAAATCAGTTTGTAAAGCAGGTATGAAATTATTGTACAGAAAACATATACAGCAGATCTGTGCACATCTGTCTTTCAATTTATGTTGATTGCATCCCAGCATACTGAATGTTGGGAGAAGCTTGGATTTAGACACCCCGAGAGAGTAGATCTGAGGATGGCTTCCTGCGTGACCCAATATCGCATGTCGTAATAACATCCCCCTGAGGGCAGAAGGCACTTATAGCAAATAACCAGCTTAGCAAAATAACCAGGGTTAGCTGAACAATCATGAGAACACAAACATCTATGTCCGTCTCCAAAGGATCACGAAAGAGGCAACAGCATCCCATGGAAACTGGATCCCAAGCTGTGTTCAAGTTCATTTTTACTGAGCTGCATCTTTTGTTTTATTAAATTAGCATCCAGTGAAATGCTGATTATCTCTATCATTTTATACCTCACCGTACTGTCTCTCATTATATTATTAAATAAACATGTGTAATTGCACTGGTATTTGGTTTCCTTGCTGATAAAAAAGCACTTTAAACACAACTAAGTATTATCTGACATTTTCCATTTTTACAAATTGGCTAAATGTAAATTACTGATTTATTATGACACCACTTGGTTAAACATTTGTATTTTGACATGTGTGGACACAAAAACTAGGAGATAAAGGGTGATGGTAAAGACATGACCTGTCTAAAAGTTAAAACAACATGCTTTGTAAAGACATGGGATGATAGATGCTTGGGTTTAAGGTTGGTGCACTAAGGCTATAAAATACCCTCAAACTATCCACATGATTTATTTCCTGATTGTGAAAAATCTGCCACAACTCCTTAATGGAAGTCCTCAGAGATAAATGGATAATACATGACAACAAAAAATGTACATGCCATATAGTGAAGTACATGCTCAAAAACGAATGCACTGCGTTGATATTACTGCTCATTTCTGTCAAATTCCTACATTGTGTAGTGGTTAGGGTTGTAGCTAGTGTTTGTAGTCTACACAAGTGTAACACTGAAGCGCTGAAGTGCTGGGATTAAGTGTGATGACGGATACCTTAACTGTTATAAATGCAGCATGTACCAAGACAACTCCTGATTCACCAAAAACTATTTAGCAATTTACCTCTGCTCCTCTAACACTGTTTAATAGCAGAAAATGCTCTTATCCTAATCACGCTCCACACTTGGGGAGAGTCAGGGATCACGACATGAATGCTTCTTTGCTCTCTTACCAACAACAACTATTAAGGAGTTTGTGCACGGCCACTTAACCACAAAGCACTTTATGATTCAGCACACAAAACAAAACCCCGCCGAGTTTTGACGCACAGAGCCTTGGAACTTTTCGCAACAACAGCTTCTCTCCCCTGCAAGCCTGCCGTTCGCTCATGTGCTTCATGCAAATCGGCAAACAAATTTGAAACACATGTGGATTTCATTCATATTCATGAGTGAAAGAACAAGGGAGAAAGATTTCCCAGGTGCATTCATGCCACTTTTCTACAAGAATATCAGGGAGTCACAGGCCTGCACACGTACAATGCCCGCATGTTGTGACTGACACTTGATTTCACACACACTAGACTGTGAAAACCTGCACTTATTCAGAGTGATCAGGACAACACACAGCCTGTTTGTTTTGTCACCTGTGCCTTTTTCTTCACCACAAGGTTATTTAAATGTGCTAGTAATGCATATCTTCTTACAGGGGGGCCCCTGAAATCTAGACATAAACTAGTCTGACCTCAGTTACCCGAGGTGAACCATAAGCACTCTAATTACCTTATAAACAGAAGCCCTTCCCTGAACCAACACGGTGCACCCAGCTTGGCCTGGCAGTGCCTTGTGACACACTAATTCACCACAGCACACAGAAGCATCAACGTCAACATTTGGATACAGCAAGAAGTTCGAAAAATAAATCGATCATCGCTTTACAAAAAAGGAAAAATAGCAAACTGAATGGTAACACACTCACACACAAACACACAGCTGTGAGACAACACATGCACTCTGCTCCATGGAGGCTTATTTGTCTAACATTGCTGCCAGTGATTCTGCATTCCTCACAAGAGAAGAGGTTTCTTAAAGTGAAGAGGATGCAGCTTCTGTACTCAGATTAGCCTGATCGTGCTAAAAAGAGTGGGACATAAACGAAACCACCGTTATGACCATATAATGACTACCAGGATTTTCTGTTTTTCTTGGACTTGTGTTTATATTAATTAAAGTCTCGGTAGCTTGAAGAGACAAAACAAACAAACTGAAGACACTGATGACATTTTCAATAGTGGAGCTTTTACAAATGACTCATAAATAAATAAAAGGATGGCTACAATCATAAAAACAAAAGAACACGCTAACAGAAACATATCATTAATATACAAATGCATATAACCATCCACAACAAAACTTATTTCATCATCTACCCCATTTGACGGACTTCTGATGCAGCTATGGTTTGTTCTATGAGGTTCTTCCTAATTAGTTTAGATTTTTAGGCAAAGCTTCAGAGTAGAATAAAAATATTATGACTGTGGATGTGGGTTGTGAGTCTGATTGTGAGTAAGGTTACCTTACACCCTGACCTTCCAGAGACTCTCTGTACTTTGAAAACATTTGGTGATAAAACACCGATCTACAGTTTCTACATTAGAAACTAAAATTATCTAAAAAAAGGCAGAATTTCAGGTCTGAACTCAACACGAAACACAAAACAAAACAGACTTTATTGATTGTTTATATTTCCACTCTTTTCAGATCTTTCACACATTGACCAGTTGAATATGTATATATTATTTACACGTGTAATTTGACATCTGTGAAGGTAGTGTACATAGGTAAGGTAAACTACATAGGTTAGTGTAATTTGTTCATCGATGTTGTGTTTTCATGTATTTCTATTTGTTATTTGACCTGCCCAGGGACTGTTAAATTAAGTTAAATCTGGTACAATGCATCGTTTTCCTTAGGAGATTAATGTTTTTTGTATATGGTCCCTGACAACTAAAGAGGGAAAATTAAATGGAGTGAACGTGAGTGGCTGCCAAAGAATAGCTGATATGCTGGTTATTCTGACAATAACTTTCCCCAGCCCGCTGAGTCCGTATCTGATGATCAGTCTCAAAGGCCTCTGATAATTTGCCACGCTAACTGAACCTTCAGACTATTTATTCTCTCTGGATCGCAGACATTTTTCCATTTTTTCTCCTTTTACCTCACTCTTTGGCACTTTGGCACAGTCCTTTCAATTTCTAGTTTCTTTGAATTCTCTTCACTTTTTACTTGTTTCATTGCACCACATCACCGCCATCAGCACCGTCTATTCGCCTCACAGTCTGCATGAACGTGCTATGTGTCGTGAGATGCTAGTGTAAATACAACAGGACCTCCTGTTTATACTGCAATGAATCTGGTGTGAGCTTTAGTCAACTGATTGTTGTGGAAAACCTGCAACACAGGACTTTGCGTGGTTGCACAAAACCATCTGTTAAATCAGACGTTTCCTCATCAACAGTACCTCTGCCCAAATTCTTTTTCAGTCTTTCAGTCTCATGTTTGGACCGCAAGAGCTTCCTCTTGCAGTTCTTTCAGAAATATTCTCCTGCAGCCGCCAGTTTCTAATCTAGATCCCAAACACAGACCTCTGAAATGTTCACAAAGCAACTGTTCTGCAGACATATTACATGCTTAGTATTCCATGCCGTTCATTAACAGCTCACTTTCACCTTTACTGCAGGATCCTCTGCTGTTTAGCAGAATTTTCAAGCTCTAGCCGATATCATCACTCCCTCACTCAGCTATCAGATGCTTTAAAAATAAGCTATAATAAGAAGTTTCCAGTGAGCACTAATTTAACAGTAAGTGTAGGGGTTGTTGAAGTGTTCTGCAAAGACACCAAACTGAGCAACTTGTCCAAGTGTTTAACCCTTATCTTGAAGAAAACCAGACTTGAGTGAATGATTGTGACATGACAAGAGTAATAATTCTCACAAATTAGCAGTCAGAGGTAGTGACATGAATGTTATGAATGACATCTTTTGTTAATATTAATGTTACTGAGGTAAACTCTAAGAAATGTGTGAGGGTCAGAACTGGAGCAGTAATGGGTCACATTTCTTTGGATCAAGCTGACAGTACTTGAGCTTTGTTATGTGCATTTATGAGCAAACTCTTGGTATAAATATCTGTCCTTCGAGGAAGGAAACAGAGGACAAGGGGATAGAGTCCTCTTTAAGCCAGAAACATTCAATGTGTGTGCTCAGATGTTCGACCTTTACACTCGAGCTTCATTTTTATGGCAAAGGTTTAGCTTAGCAGCTGTTTGGGCTCTTGTGTGCTGCAGACACTTCCTGGATGTTATATCACGATTCAGTGTGTTTTTCATTTAAGTTTCGCAGAACAGTTAGAAGAAAGAGAGATGGCATATACGTAGGTCCTGAAAAACTCTTGCGGATGTTTTCCATATTTGTATATTGCTGGGAAGGTTGGAGCATTTTATTATGTCTAGGATTCTCTGGAATCTCTGTGTATCTAGCTTCCTCCAAATATTTTAACGAAAACAGCCACTCCCTTCAAAATATTCCAAAAAAATTCCCTCCCATTGATGAAGAAACAAGGAAAAAAACAACAGTAATACCAGATATTGCCTCAAAATGAAGTGAAACCTCAGGTCAACCGAGGCCTGCTCCCTTCATGTAGTCATCACAGATTATAGTTACAAATGCAGACAAATTCAGCCACGCAGACACAGGCGCACAGATAAAGACATAAGACTCTCTCTGCAGCTTCAGGGACATCACGGTGTAATATAAACCAGTTTTTTAAGGCCTCCTGGTTTGGACGTGTGTTTCTGAGCTTCATTTAGATTATGTCATTTAGAAATAAAACTCCGGCATGTCACAATGTGTCTTATTTCTGCAAACATGCAATAGCTGTCAAGACAAACAGTGGCTAAGGTTCAGCCAATGCGTTACAGCCAGACAAAACTAAAGAACATTAAGAGAGACAGTTCCGTCTGCCAGTGCTGTATCCAAAAAAGGGGGGAAAATTCTCCCTGATGAAAATGATTTCACAGGAACACATAAAAAACAAACTACGGAGTGCATCTTCCAAATGCCTGGATACCTTTGTGTTTTCCAAACCTCCCACTGAGAAAACAAAAGACTCTTGGAAAGGTCATTCTTTCTGCTAAAAATAATACACTCAGAATGAAATAATCAGATGGTTGCAGACCATAATTTTCTCTGTAGCAGCGAGCAGGGGATCTTAACATTCTTTCTTTGCGTCTGTTGCTCTTACTTCAGCTTCAGCTATCTCCAATTATTATCACTTATTATAATGTAATTAAAGGCAACTGTTTGGAAAAACCATAAAAGGTAACTGAGCTTGGAAAATGTGTTTTTCCACTAGCTGATATATGTCTGGTAGAAGGAGGTTATTACCAACAGCAGTTGGAGCATGATAACCTCTAAACCCACTGTGTAGTCTAAGTTGACATTGCATAGACTGTGGCATCCAAGAACAACTCAGCTGTTCAAGGTTACAAGAAAAATAAATTAACCATGTATGGACTATACTAGGGTGACAGATGTGCAGAAAATTATTGGCCACTGCACTGTTTTCTGCTGACACACCTATAGCCTAACAAAAGAGTTCACTTTAAAATTTCCCTAACAATTCGGGTTTAAAGATTCACCTGGAAGAGCAGGTATCAGGGCAATGCAAAAGAGCATCCGAACAGACGCCCAGACACTCAGCCTTGGCTTTTCATCAAATTATGTGTTTTGGCTAAAACCTTTTTTATAACAATGTGGCACACAATCAACCCTCTGGAATCTGCAAAACTCTAAATATGAGCTTAAGTATCACAAAAGAGCTGTGTTATGTATTATACAAGAAGCGCTATGTTTGGATCTTCACTGCAAATTGCATGATGTCATATAAAAACACTGCATTAAGTAAGCTTGAGTGCGATGTCCTGCGCTTACTGGGAACGGCCTAATCCAGAGCTTGAAAGGGAATGGTATTAAAACCTCAAGCATATCCAAGACTCAGAAATAATAATTTCACTTGTTTTATGGGAAGCTAAATCCTAATGCTACAGAAAAGAAGGGAGCAAGCCGCATACAGAGACTGTGAAGGCTGAAACTTGGAGGATAAGTAAGAGCAGGTCTGAACATCAATTCAACCGGGAAAATAAAAACTGTTTAGATTAGACTCACCAGCCAATTCAACCCAGTACTTGCTAGGTTTAACGAATTAAGTCTATCGTCCACCTGGGCCTTACACAGAGTTTCTGTCTGATTTCTCAGACTTTATATCTAATTTAGTTCTGAGCTCAGATAAAATAATTATTGTGGGTGATTTTAACATCCATGTAGATGCTAAAAATGACAGCCTCAACATGGCATTTAATCTGTTATTAGACTCAATTGGTTTCTCTCAAAATGTAAAAGAACCCACCCACCACTTTAATCACACCCTAGATCTTGTTTTAACATATGGCATCGAACCTGAACATTTAACAGTGTTTCCTGAAAACCCTCTCCTGTCTGATCATTTCCTGATAACATTTACTTTTACAATAATTGATTACACAACGGTGAAGAGTAGACTTTATCAAAGTAGATGTCTTTCTGAAAGCACTGTAACTAAGTTTAAGAATATAATCCACCCACTGTTATCATCTCCAATGCCCTGTACCAACACAGAGCAAAGCAGCTATCTGAACGCTACCCCAACAGAGGTCGATTATCTTGTTAATAATTTCACCTCCTCACTACGTACGACTCTGGATACTGTAGCTCCTGTGAAAACTAAGGCCTCAAATCAGAAGTACCTGACTCCGTGGTATAATTCTGAAACACGTACCCTAAAGCAGATGACTCGTAATCTGGAGAGGAAATGGCGTGTCACAAATCTAGAGGATCATCATTTAGCCTGGAGAAATAGTTTGCTGCTTTATAAGAAAGCCCTCCGCAAAGCCAGAACATCTTACTATTCATCACTGATTGAAGAAAATAAGAACAACCCTAGGTTTCTCTTCAGCACTGTAGCCAGGCTGACAAAAAGTCAGAGCTCTTTTGAGCCAACCATCCCTTTAACGTTAACTAGTAATGACTTCATGAACTTCTTCACAAATAAAATTTTTATCATTAGAGAAAAAATTACCAATAATCATCCCACAGATGTAATATTATCTACAGCTACTCTTAGTACCATTGATATTAAGTTAGACTCTTTTTCTCCAATTGATCTTTCTGAGTTAACTTCAATAATTACTTCCTCCAAACCATCAACGTGTCTTTTAGACCCCATTCCTACAAAACTGCTCAAAGAAGTCCTGCCATTAATTAATTCTTCGATCTTAAATATGATCAACCTATCTCTAATAATCGGCTATGTACCACAGGCCTTCAAGCTGGCTGTAGTTAAACCTTTACTCAAAAAGCCATCTCTAGACCCAGCAGTCTTAGCTAATTATAGGCCAATCTCCAACCTTCCTTTCATATCAAAAATCCTTGAAAGAGTAGTTGTCAAACAGCTAACAGATCATCTGCAGAGGAATGGTTTATTTGAAGAGTTTCAGTCAGGTTTCAGAGCTCAGCACAGCACAGAAACAGCTTTAGTGAAGGTTACAAATGATCTTCTTATGGCCTCTGACAGTGGACTCATCTCTGTGCTTGTCCTGCTAGACCTCAGTGCAGCGTTCGATACTGTTGATCATAATATCCTATTAGAGCGATTAGAACATGCTGTAGGTATTACAAGTACTGCGCTGCAGTGGTTTGTATCATATCTATCTAATAGACTCCAATTCGTGCATGTAAATGGAGAGTCCTCTTCACACACTGAGGTTAATTATGGAGTTCCACAGGGTTCAGTGCTAGGACCAATTCTGTTTACATTATACATGCTTCCCTTAGGCAGTATCATTAGAAGACATAGCATACATTTTCACTGCTATGCAGATGACACCCAGCTCTATCTGTCCATGAAGCCAGATAACACACACCAATTAGTTAAACTGCAGGAATGTCTTAAAGACATAAAGACCTGGATGGCCGCTAACTTTCTGCTTCTTAATTCAGATAAAACTGAGGTTATTGTACTCGGCCCTGAAAATCTTAGAAATATAGTATCTAATCAGATTCTTACTCTGGATGGCATTACCTTGGCCTCCAGTAACGCGGTGAGGAACCTTGGAGTCATTTTTGACCAGGACATGTCCTTCAACGCACATATTAAACAAATATGTAAGACTGCTTTCTTCCATTTGCGCAACATCTCTAAAATTAGAAATATCCTGTCTCAGAGTGACGCTGAAAAACTAGTTCATGCATTTATTACTTCCAGGCTGGACTACTGTAATTCATTATTATCAGGATGTCCAAAAAACTCACTGAAAAGCCTTCAGCTAATCCAAAATGCTGCAGCAAGAGTCCTGACAGGGACTAGAAAGAGAGAGCATATTTCTCCTGTTTTGGCTTCCCTTCATTGGCTTCCTGTTAAATCCAGAATTGAATTCAAAATCCTGCTCCTCACATACAAGGTCTTAAATAATCAGGCCCCATCTTATCTTAATGACCTTGTAGTACCATATCACCCTATTAGAGCGCTCCGCTCTCGCTCTGCAGGCCTACTTGTTGTTCCTAGAGTATTTAAAAGTAGAATGGGAGGGAGAGCCTTCAGTTTTCAGGCCCCTCTTCTGTGGAACCAGCTTCCAGTTTGGATTCGGGAGACAGACACTATCTCTACTTTTAAGATTAGGCTTAAAACTTTCCTTTTTTCTAAAGCATATAGTTAGGGCTGGACCAGGTGACCCTGAATCCTCCCTTTGTTATGCTGCAATAGATGTAGGCTGCCGGGGGATTCCCATGATGCATTGAGTTTTTCCTTTCCAGTCACCTTTCTCACTCACTATGTATTAATAGACCTCTCTGCATTGAATCATATCTGTTATTAACCTCTGTCTCTCTTCCACAGCATGTCTTTATCCTGTCTTCCTTCTCTCACCCCAACCGGTCGCAGCAGATGGCCGCCCCTCCCTGAGCCTGGTTCTGCCGGAGGTTTCTTCCTGTTAAAAGGGAGTTTTTCCTTCCCACTGTCGCCAAAGTGCTTGCTCATAGGGGGTCATATGATTGCTGGGTTTTTCTCTGTATCTATGAAGCGCCTTGAGGCGACTTTTGTTGTGATTTGGCGCTATATAAATAAAATTGAATTGAATTGAATTGAAAGTGTCCACTGAGTGTATTCGCACATACTGTATATCTGCTCAAATAAAAATGATGCCTCATTTGATCACTAGCATGGTATGTTAACTGTCTGAACTCGTTGCTCACAGCCTGTTACAGTCGCACAGATCTGGTACACAGCTAAGGTCTCTCTGGATTGGATTTGTGCAAATGTATTGCTCAATTTCATGGCACTTATTTCAAACAGCTTAATTTTTGCCCTTTTGTTTTCATATGCTCTCTTGTGACACGCTGGTAACAGAGAGGCTTAGTAAATGAAGGAAAAATGCGAAAATCTGCTTCCAGAGCTCTGTGTAGCAGCAGAATATGTTGCTTTTAATTACATGAAAGTGTTTCATTGTGGTTAGAGGAAACTTTCAACATTTTGACAAGTGCACTTATTTATCTATGTGCGAATAAATGAAGAGTGAGACATCTTTGAAGTCTGTACGAACATGAAGCTATAGCCAGCAGCCTCTTAGTTTTCACTGACTGGAAACATGTAAAAAAAACTTGTTTGGCATGTTTAATTAGCAAAAATACAAGAGAGAAAAAGCCCCCAGTCACACACAGCCAGGCTGTTCTCCCCTATTTCCAAACAGATTTTAAACCGAGTAAGCTAACGGCCCCCTGGCTCCAACTTCATTTAGTGCATCTGTTAGAGTAGTACTGATCTTCTTATCTCACTGTCTGCTACAAAGCAAACACGCATGTTTCTTAAACATTAGAATAACCTTAAAACAATTCATTGTATTCTTCTCCTCTGTAAGAGTCTCTTTTAGTAACTGCATAACATCCTGAATTAACAAACAATAAACAAGTGCTCTGCCTGTCATGCAGCCATACTAGGAATAAGATACAGCTGTTCATTGACTGCTTTTGTTTGGCTGTAAAGGTTCACTTGAAATAAGAACTTCTCTCTGTGGATCTATCTGCTGTCAACAGTTATAGCGACTACGTACAGTCATCCCGCTGTTCTGGCATCTGCAAAATAATCCAACATCTTTTTTTTTGAACAAGACTCACGCAACAAAACACTAAGCTCAGCTAAGCCACCAGCTGGCTGTAACAGAGTCAGCCCAAGCTCTTTACTCTCTCTGTAGCTTTTCCAAAGCGGTGTCTTTCTCTCAGACAAATTAAACTGAACTGTGATCACATCTTAAAAATGTTTAAATAATTCAAAACACAACACGATGAAATCGAGCTGAGAAACATTTCAATTACATGAGCTAGTAAAAGTGACACCTCAGGAAATTATAGCGAGCGTGGCTATCTGCGGCCTGTTACAGTAAACCTGATTACACCTCCATGTGTTTCTAACTCAAACCATTCTGATGGACAGAGGCCAGGTATTACGAATCCCCTTCAAACACAGATATTTCTGTGGAAGCATGCAACTTTCACTTCAGGGAAATGCTAAAAGAATCTTGCGGGGAATGATAGTCATTTAATTCCTATGCTATTATTCACAGATTTAACAGCTCATTACTTTAACTGTGAGGAAAAATCTGCTGAAAAACAAACTCTGCACTGCAAAAAAGCCATTCTACGTAAATGATGCCATAACAAGATGAAAAACTTATCTAAAGAAAAAACTGTTTTAAAGAACTAAGCTCCTGAAAGGTCAACCGATATCAAAATGTGTCTGAATTTTTGCTTTTGAATGCTAATATAGTTGGATAAAAATGGTGATGTATAAAGCAGATTTTCTCTGTCTCTCTCAGTAATACTGCAGAACCTTCACCTCATACAAAAAAACAACAACAAACTATTAATAGAAATACAAATACATTCCTCTAAACTCAAAAGGGTAGAATGGATCTTTCAGATGATAAGTACCGAATTGCTGTATGAGTTTGGCTAATAAATAAATGCTGAATTCCAGCACATATTTACATGTATTTACAGTCATGCTTCTAGTGTAGCTCTAATAAACTTTGGTTTACACTGAAAAACACAATTACTCTGTATAGTTCCATGAAATGTTGTACCACTGCCGGGTTACACTTCCAAATGATGCTAATGTGCTGAAGTCAATTCAATTGGACCGCACTCGAAAGATAGTTTGCAGTGAGTAGGACTGAGTGAACGTAAACAACAGTGTCCGCAAATGATGATGAAAGATGTTTGTGGTGCTAGGAAACTCTAGATGTTTTACTAAAATCGAAACCCAGTAAAAAATTACCAGAAAAAAAGATCAAACGTGAAAACATAACTTGACTCTGAAGCAACATCGTCTTCCCTGTAATGCTAACTCTGCACAGTGTGCTGCAGATAGGGCTGATAAACATGTAAACATAGTGCAGAAGCTGCTCTGATAAACAAACTGTGTGTTGACGCCACCATTAAATTACTCCGGCGTCGGTTTTAGAATGACGTTCTTCAAAAATGAATACAATACACATCTAAATCAATGGATCTGTGACTGATTATATGAAGCCAGAGCAATATATCACATGGTTCTACATAACTACTAAACATCATGACATTAGCAATTACTTCAAAAAACTGTTATACCTAAATTATTTAATTATTATTTATTTAATTTGTTTTGCTTTTTAACAACTGTAATCCATTTTTTGGGTGTCTTGCGTTTTTTGCCACGTGCTCTTATACAAACACAGGACTACAAGCGTTTGCCCTGGAACAACTTGTACTATTGCCCGTTTTCAAAAACTCCCGAAAAAAGTTAGGGGGAAGTGGGACTATCCAAACTTGTCTTTTCTCCCAGGGTGCTGCCTCGATAGTGCAGCCAGAAAGCACGAAAAGAATTACTACTGTACCTGTGCTAGTCTCATATCACTGGAAAACACACTCAGTCATCACGCAAACGTTGTTCTAGGGAGCGATCAACGTTAAAAATCGTGCCTGGTCCAACTTCCTCAGATGTTTCTTCTCATGTGCTCCTCAGCCACAGCGCTGCAGTGTGAAAACAGCTACTGACTATTACGTGTAGGTGTTAAGTAGTTACTGTATTTTTTTCTGCTTTCAGCATATGTTCATGACAAGAAAAGAGTAATCAAATGGAGATGTGAGGAATGTGAGGTTAGCCCGCTCGAGGCTTTCTGGTGTTTGTGTTATTTTTATGTTGCAGTGAAACGGAATTTTCCTTCCAGCGACTGCACATAGAAATTAGCCAACAATGGCTTACTCATGTTCTGATTATTGCTGGGCGCTGCGTGTAAATGTGCAAATAAAATGCACATTTATGGGGAGAAGAAGGTAAGATGAGGACAACGATAAAGGACAGCAAATTTAGGCGGGCTGGTATTATGTAGCTCCAAAACTAGTGTAATAAAGTCTGCAGAAAGGGACTGAGCCACTGACGGCGGCGGCAGTGATGATTATCGTTAAAATAAATGACATCTGACTTACAAATATTGAAATTCAGTAACAAATGAAAAAAATTCTCAACGGAAGGGGAAACATCTGTCGAAAACCACAAAACCTGAGGTCCCTCTTCCAAAATGTGTTATTAACATCGCGCGTTGCAGCTGTTTACAATTTAAAATGACTGGTATGGATGTGTGTTTTTACTGAGGTGGTGTCGAGCTGCTGTCCTTCAGGACTGACAAATTAGTTGCATATTATTTCCACTAATGGCAGAAGAAATTGCAGCTTCAAGTGGTCTAACGACAAATAACAAATGATCAAAAAGGACATCAAGGTGAAACATTCAAACTACTTTAATTATGTGATGAGCTTGTCAAGAAGTTCCTGTTTCACTGTAATAGGTATACAAACATCGTTTTAATGTATAGTGTGCTACAGTGTAATTTTTATAAACAACATCAGGGTATTTTAAAATAAGATACTGAGTAAAACTCGAGCCAAGAAATGGGGCAGAAAAGCCACAGCATGAGGTGTACTTATCACCACATCCCTTAACCAAAGCAAAACCACAGCGTGACCAAAGCGTGACCACACTTCGGTTCTCTGCGGAATGAGCCAGATGCACGAATGAGCATCCGCCAAGAGAAACAAGAGCAGGCTTTAAAGAAACCAAAATGTCGAGCAAAAAATGGCTGATACGTGTTTTAGAGGAGGAAAAAAGTGCCTGTGATTTGCAAAATTAGGCTGAATGTGAAAACAGACCACACACAAAAGTCTTAAAGATCAGCTGACAGGTCATTACATGTAGAATGGATTATCATTTAGAAAAAACCCGTGCAAAATGCATTCTTTAACACCTGATTTATTCAAGCAAGAAAAAGGGAGATATTCAAAAAGATAATCAGCCAGTACATAAGAAATACTGATGAGAGCAATCAAATTTAAGTGTCCTCCATATGCTTTGACACGCTCTCCAATAACTGCTATAGTGTTTAAGTCTTTAAAAGAAGTGAAAATGCTCCACATGCTGTTGTTGAACTATTCAGCAAAATAAAATAAAAATAAAAAGTCTACAGGCTTAAGGACACATTTTAAATTATTTGAACTTTCGGGTGAGGCATGTTTTGTGTTACAGTTTTCTTTCAAATGGAAACAGATGGTAAAATGCATGTAAGGAACCAAATCAAATTACAATCTGTCCAGTAATGCTGTAAATGTTGAAATAAGTCTGATCAGAATCGGGAAAGCATGTTTCTAATTATTCAAAGAAAGAAAATAAGAGAACAAAGGCAATGAACTAATAAAGGGAGCCTCCTAATTCCAAGTGTATTTAAAGATCATGTGTCATGAATGCTGATTTGAACCTTTAGCACATGACATTTTTTATATCAACAGCAACTGAATCAACACATAATCTATAATACTGATATAACAGTTTGGTGTTATGTGCTGAAGACAAAGGAGAGGAGAAAGGATGTTTGTTATTGCTGGTGCTTTACATCTGTCACTAAAGAATGCTCCTTAACACTAACATGTCCTCCCCTGCAATCACTATGATAACTTACACATGACTGTATCTACCTAAGCGCTAAGGAACGGGACCGGGACACTTCCTTTACCGTATAAGGCGCATCACTAAGCTGCTTACCCTAGGGTGAGCTATTAAATACAAATACATATCTATAATACTTGCATGGGACAGAGAAACAAAATAAAGTAGAGGTAATGATAACATTGGTGGAAAAAATTGATGCACAAAATACATTTACTGGGTTTTGGAAAATAAGCATTCAGACAATTGTATTTAAGTAAATATGTATTAAAATTCCTTGAATGACGAGGACAAGCCAACAGAACAGATAGGCTGTGTAGGTCACAAGGGGGCCCTACGAATAGGGAAGTAGGTTCAAAGCAAATGCAGTGATAGAATCAGCAACAAGAGGGACAGGATACAACCTACGAATATCAGGTTATCCACGGCAGATTTATTCAATGATCCCCAGCAATGATGATACAGCACACTAGCATTATCTACTTTGAAACACCAGATGATTAAACATGAGTCATCTACAAACAATAAAGTTATGCAGGGTCCAATGGGAGCAGTACGAGTCAAGGCACATAACTATGGTGACATGAGTGAAAAGACCTGTCCTCTAGTTCGTATGCTAAAAACATGCGCCAATAATGTTAAAGTGAGGAAACCTCACAAAGCAAGCAGGACATGCTACAGATTTCTTTCTTTCTTTTTTACCACTTTGTGGTTGAGGTAGACACACGCACCTACATGTCCTTCTAAATCGAGTTTCTTCTCCATAAAAAAAAGTACCCTGGAGGTCCTGGTTAGAGTGGCCCTCCAACTTGCTGAACATACTTCTATACTTTACGTCTCCGCGTTTCCACTAGGGTCCCAGTGACGTAAATTTTGTTATTGGATGGTAAGCATTAGAATTTAACCAACTGTGTATGTACCCAGGCAACGGACTTGAAGAGGACTTCAAAGAAGTATAACAGCAATGTCTGTGTCTGCAACAAAATATGGCTAAGAAAGCAGCTAAGAAACCCCCTGAGCGACCGTGGCTCAGGGGGTTGGGAAGCGTATCTGTAACCGGAAGGTTGCCGGTTCGATCCCCGGGCTCTCTGTCCTGGTCGTTCAATTCAATTCAATTCAATTTTATTTATATAGCGCCAAATCACAACAAAAGTCGCCTCAAGGCGCTTCATAGATACAGAGAAAAACCCAACAATCATATGACCCCCTATGAGCAAGCACTTTGGCGACAGTGGGAAGGAAAAACTCCCTTTTAACAGGAAGAAACCTCCAGCAGAACCAGGCTCAGGGAGGGGCGGCCATCTGCTGCGACCGGTTGGGGTGAGAGAAGGAAGACAGGATAAAGACATGCTGTGGAAGAGAGACAGAGGTTAATAACAGATATGATTCAATGCAGAGAGGTCTATTAATACATAGTGAGTGAGAAAGGTGACTGGAAAGGAAAAACTCAATGCATCATGGGAATCCCCCGGCAGCCTACATCTATTGCAGCATAACAAAGGGAGGATTCAGGGTCACCTGGTCCAGCCCTAACTATATGCTTTAGAAAAAAGGAAAGTTTTAAGCCTAATCTTAAAAGTAGAGATAGTGTCTGTCTCCCGAATCCAAACTGGAAGCTGGTTCCACAGAAGAGGGGCCTGAAAACTGAAGGCTCTCCCTCCCATTCTACTTTTAAATACTCTAGGAACAACAAGTAGGCCTGCAGAGCGAGAGCGGAGCGCTCTAATAGGGTGATATGGTACTACAAGGTCATTAAGATAAGATGGGGCCTGATTATTTAAGACCTTGTATGTGAGGAGCAGGATTTTGAATTCAATTCTGGATTTAACAGGAAGCCAATGAAGGGAAGCCAAAACAGGAGAAATATGCTCTCTCTTTCTAGTCCCTGTCAGGACTCTTGCTGCAGCATTTTGGATTAGCTGAAGGCTTTTCAGTGAGTTTTTTGGACATCCTGATAATAATGAATTACAGTAGTCCAGCCTGGAAGTAATAAATGCATGAACTAGTTTTTCAGCGTCACTCTGAGACAGGATATTTCTAATTTTAGAGATGTTGCGCAAATGGAAGAAAGCAGTCTTACATATTTGTTTAATATGTGCGTTGAAGGACATGTCCTGGTCAAAAATGACTCCAAGGTTCCTCACCGCGTTACTGGAGGCCAAGGTAATGCCATCCAGAGTAAGAATCTGATTAGATACCATATTTCTAAGATTTTCAGGGCCGAGTACAATAACCTCAGTTTTATCTGAATTAAGAAGCAGAAAGTTAGCGGCCATCCAGGTCTTTATGTCTTTAAGACATTCCTGCAGTTTAACTAATTGGTGTGTGTTATCTGGCTTCATGGACAGATAGAGCTGGGTGTCATCTGCATAGCAGTGAAAATGTATGCTATGTCTTCTAATGATGCTGCCTAAGGGAAGCATGTATAATGTAAACAGAATTGGTCCTAGCACTGAACCCTGTGGAACTCCATAATTAACCTCAGTGTGTGAAGAGGACTCTCCATTTACATGCACGAATTGGAGTCTATTAGATAGATATGATACAAACCACTGCAGCGCAGTACTTGTAATACCTACAGCATGTTCTAATCGCTCTAATAGGATATTATGATCAACAGTATCGAATGCTGCACTGAGGTCTAGCAGGACAAGCACAGAGATGAGTCCACTGTCAGAGGCCATAAGAAGATCATTTGTAACCTTCACTAAAGCTGTTTCTGTGCTGTGCTGAGCTCTGAAACCTGATTGAAACTCTTCAAATAAACCATTCCTCTGCAGATGATCTGTTAGCTGTTTGACAACTACTCTTTCAAGGATTTTTGATATGAAAGGAAGGTTGGAGATTGGCCTATAATTAGCTAAGACTGCTGGGTCTAGAGATGGCTTTTTGAGTAAAGGTTTAACTACAGCCAGCTTGAAGGCCTGTGGTACATAGCCGATTATTAGAGATAGGTTGATCATATTTAAGATCGAAGAATTAATTAATGGCAGGACTTCTTTGAGCAGTTTTGTAGGAATGGGGTCTAAAAGACACGTTGATGGTTTGGAGGAAGTAATTATTGAAGTTAACTCAGAAAGATCAATTGGAGAAAAAGAGTCTAACTTAATATCAATGGTACTAAGAGTAGCTGTAGATAATATTACATCTGTGGGATGATTATTGGTAATTTTTTCTCTAATGATAAAAATTTTATTTGTGAAGAAGTTCATGAAGTCATTACTAGTTAACGTTAAAGGGATGGTTGGCTCAAAAGAGCTCTGACTTTTTGTCAGCCTGGCTACAGTGCTGAAGAGAAACCTAGGGTTGTTCTTATTTTCTTCAATCAGTGATGAATAGTAAGATGTTCTGGCTTTGCGGAGGGCTTTCTTATAAAGCAGCAAACTATTTCTCCAGGCTAAATGATGATCCTCTAGATTTGTGACACGCCATTTCCTCTCCAGATTACGAGTCATCTGCTTTAGGGTACGTGTTTCAGAATTATACCACGGAGTCAGGTACTTCTGATTTGAGGCCTTAGTTTTCACAGGAGCTACAGTATCCAGAGTCGTACGTAGTGAGGAGGTGAAATTATTAACAAGATAATCGACCTCTGTTGGGGTAGCGTTCAGATAGCTGCTTTGCTCTGTGTTGGTACAGGGCATTGGAGATGATAACAGTGGGTGGATTATATTCTTAAACTTAGTTACAGTGCTTTCAGAAAGACATCTACTTTGATAAAGTCTACTCTTCACCGCTGTGTAATCAATTATTGTAAAAGTAAATGTTATCAGGAAATGATCAGACAGGAGAGGGTTTTCAGGAAACACTGTTAAATGTTCAGTTTCTATGCCATATGTTAAAACAAGATCTAGAGTGTGATTAAAGTGGTGGGTGGGTTCTTTTACATTTTGAGAGAAACCAATTGAGTCTAATAACAGATTAAATGCCATGTTGAGGCTGTCATTTTTAGCATCTATATGGATGTTAAAATCACCCACAATAATTATTTTATCTGAGCTCAGAACTAAATTAGATATAAAGTCCGAGAAATCAGACAGAAACTCTGTGTAAGGCCCAGGTGGACGATAGATGATAACAAGTAAGACTGGTTTCTGAGTTTCACAGCTGGGGTGGACAATGTTAAGCATCAGGCTTTCAAATGAATTAAAAGTCTGTCTTGGTCTTTCATTAATTAATAGGCTGGTGTGAAAAATTGCTGCCACACCGCCCCCTCGGCCTGTGCTTCGAGATTTCTGGTAGTTAGAATGGCTCGGGGGTGTTGATTCATTTAAACTAACATAATCATCCTGCTGCAACCAGGTTTCTGTAAGGCAGAGTAAATCAATTTGTTGATCAATTATTAAGTCATGTACTAACAGAGACTTGGAGGAGAGAGACCTAATATTTAATAATCCACATTTCACTGTTTTACTCTTTGGTTCAGATGTGGATACTGTATTGTTCTTTCTTTGTGATTGTTTATGTTTAAGTTGTTTGTTGCTGGTTTTTAGTTTGTTTTTTGTCTTTTTGGAAGCTGACACAGTCTCTATGGAGATGGGTTTTTGGGGGGGTAGCAGGAGGAGAGAAGCTGCAGAGAAGCGTGTAAGACTGCAACTCGTTGTGTCCTTGGGCAAGACACTTTACCCTACTGGTGTTGGCCAGAGGGGCCGATGGCGCGACATGGCAGCCTTGCTTCTGTCAGTCTGCCCCAGGGCAGCTGTGGCTACAACCGTAGCTTGCCTCCACCAGTGAGTGAATGAATAGTGGCATTGTAAAGCGCTTTGGGTGCCTTGAAAAGCGCTATATAAATCCAATCCATTATTATTATTGAATAACAATCGCAGTGCAAGATTCTTCCTTGGGAAGCTGCTGAATGATGAAAAGGACCACCACAACAGGAACAAGGCCACCAAGTTAGTCAGCAGCGAAAACATGAAACAGGAAAGACCAGGGCTGGCTGATTAGCAGTGACTGAACTTTCACAATAAGGAGATTTTCCACTAATAAAGTGATTGTGGTTGGGACTGGAGGGGTGACACCGATAAAAATGTTAACGCATTTTGGACGATCATTCATATATGTGAGTGTCCTGCCCAGGTACTGTCTATATGTGAAAAACTCTTAATATTCGGCCGTCCACTATAAACCTGCCTCAGCTCAGTCAGGCAATGTGTGAACAGAGTGAATGAGAGTGAACAGGGCACAAGTATAAGTTACTGGGTTGACCATGCAAACTATGTGCAGTAAGGCTATTGTAGAGGCCTGGGTTTGAATCTGCCTCAAGGCCATTTACTGCATGTTTCATCCTCTCTGCTCTTACTCTCAGCTTTACTATCTAAATAAAAGATAAAATGGATTTGAATAAACTCCAAAGCAAGATCATATTGAATTTTAGAGACACAGAACTAATTGCTGTTGATATGTTGCATTTTTTATTTTTTCTGAGAAAAGTGTACGATTACCTGAATGTTGCTGTTAGAAACATTCTCTGTTGGGGTTATTAGTGTAGAGGATTTCTTAGCCTGCACATTTTTTAAATCTCGTTTAAACTATATGGATATAGTTTGTCTGACATCATCCTGTATCCCATGTGAAAGTGTGTCTTAAAATCAGTGGCATAGAGTCCCACGCAACACATCTAGCCAGTTTCTCAGACATGGATTGAAAATCATTTTTAGTCTCTAACCAGCCTTAATCCATGTCTGGGAAACTGAACAATATTGGTTTTTTTATGTATTTTTTTGGCTTTGATTTTTAATATCAAACCAAGAATTTTAAAGAACTCTTTTTCCAAAAGAGGATTGTTTCAATGAAAATTACTCTTAATAGGGAAAAGCCTTTCTTCAAAACAACAAACATCAAGGTAATTTATCTCTGGCAAATGACCAATGAGCTTCTTATGACGTCAGTTTGATGATGTCTACACCAAAACCTACTTTTATGATTTCCCAAATCATTATGTTTTTTTAACCATTATGCTTCAGTTCCTCCAAGGGGTGGAAACCATGATTTATAATTGAAGAGAAGAGAGACGTTCTGGATATTCACTTTGCAGACATTGTCATCTGAAGGACTGAATGATGAACTTGTCCTCATGTAATGTTGTAGTTTCGTGATGACCTTATATAGATGTACAAATGTGCATTAACACCGCTTCTCTATACCTGACGCAGGTCGCACAGCTGGATAAAAATAATGGTGAGCGGGGGCAGTGTGAGGAGGTTATATGATATATTTCTCTACTCAAATCATTATGTTAAAACTGAATAAGATTAGCAGCATTGGCTCTTCTGGCCCACAACAGAAAAAAGATTTGTTTCAGTTCAAAAGAGAACTAAGTAATGAGCATAGTTGAATAAACAATGATGGATTTACAATTAGGTCTATACGCACAGAAAAGTCCATGCAGGTGCACCTAATCCCTCCTTTTCAAGAGTAATGTATTTACCAAAGTGGGACATGCACACAAGGAGATAATTCATCATAGCTGTAGATGAGCAAAAAGACCAGGCAACAGAGCCATGCACACAACAACCTACCGGGTACACTTTTAACTTTGTACAACATCTGGCAAAATTGAAATTATTTATTCTGAAAAGAAGAAGAACTGGCACTATTGTAAACTTTGAAAGCTGTAATGTTATAAAATCATAAAAGAATGTGTTTGTAACAGGGAACATCACGTTTTGACGATTCCTGTTGTTGAGTCTAAATAACAGACAACCAGCTTATAAGAGTGGCTATGAAGGAATATGTACAGATTGGATATTCTGGATCATTTCTAGGACTTCCATGCAACCTACAAGAAAAGAAATCATGGGCCATGAATGTGCTGTCAGACTTGGTGAGAAGGTAATTTGCTGGAAAAGAGAGACTTTTCCAGCAAATTACCGGTATAAATTAGAACTTATTTTATACATCAACAACACAATTTATTTCGCCAGCCAAGACCTAATTTTCTGTTCCGTATCAGGAATCAAAAGTGCGTTGGGTTTACCACAACTTGTAGTGTTATGACTGTGCTATTTTTTTTGTTATCATTGGCAAGCTCCGTTTCAAGCTTGTTAATCTAATAAAAGTTGCAACTGTGTTTTTAAAGTGCATTAAGTAAATCTGGAAATACATCAGTTTAATTAAGATTTTTTTAATTTTTACAATTACATTTTTTCCCCCGAAGTGACCATACCTAAAAACCAAAAATATTTTTTACTCGTTTTTTATATCCATGCCCTCTACAACCACCAAGAAACAAATTCAAACCACAATCACAAACAAGCCCCGACTTAAACCAAGTGGTTATTGTGTAACAATTTCAAATAAAGGTCTTCTGCCTTTGCAGATCTACTCAAACCAAAACAAAGTCTTAACCATCACTAAGTAAATCATGTTTATGCTGGAATAAAAAATTTTCAGTTTCAGTTTTTGAAGTTATTGTATAGCTAGCAAAGGTACCAGTTCAGCTGCTTATACTTAATTCTGGAGTACAGTTTGTTGGTTTTTGGAGCTTTGATTGAAATAAATTAGGAAATAAATGATAATTTATTTCTACCGCCTCACTGAATCAGACAACAAATTATTGGCTCACAAAGATCCAGCATTCAAACAGTCGACCCCAGAAACAAAAAAATAAATAAAAAGTTATAGTTACTAATCATTCATTTGATTTCACTTAATATAAAGCAGGGTTTAAATGAGATAGACTAGGAGCTTAACAGGGCAGCTGACTTCCTCCTCCTCTTAACATCTTTTTAATGTTCAACAGTGTGGGAGCTGTCACTGGAGAGCAAAAAAAAGCAAACAAGAATTCACAACATAGTGTGCATTAAAGCAGTCTGCTACACTTAACAGGCTTCATACCCACTTTCTGGCTCCTGATACAAAGCAGATGTTGATATCTTTTTCTCTGACAGGACATTATGCATCATTTCAGGCATTTGGTTTATTATTATGGAATATATCTAACCACACTCTCATGACTATGTCAGTCATAGAGATCATATATTCAGTACTTTTTAAAGGCAAGGGTTTATGACATTTTAATACCAGAGCTTGTGGTCAAATACCCATTTTACAGTGTAAAATGGGTATTTGAGTTGTAGTTGAGGTAATACAATGTTTTAAATGATTCTCTCTCAGCTTTCCACTTTATTGATGGTGGTATATTTTTAGAGTTTTCATCAACTTGAAATTACAACTTGTTCCCCTAACTTTCTGATATTATTTAATTGAAAACATGCAAGTAAAGTTTCACTGATTGTGCACTGTGTGAAACTGAAATCTGTTGGGTTGATCTGGCTTGTTAACTTAAATAAATCACGTGTTACCCACTGACTTAATATAGGTTGTTCTTCTAACTTCCTCTTTTCTCTTACCTTAGTATCAAAATATGACAATATGGAGCTGGTTAAGGTAAATAATTTCAAGCATCTGAAATTATTGAAATCATTTTGAACCATCTTATCTATAGTTTTGCATCTACTGGTTTCACTGCCAGTGCTGATGAGAAACAG
Organism: Mchenga conophoros; assembly: GCF_057382185.1. Classification (NCBI taxonomy): domain Eukaryota; kingdom Metazoa; phylum Chordata; class Actinopteri; order Cichliformes; family Cichlidae; genus Mchenga; species Mchenga conophoros. Next base: position 49,032,377 of record NC_140532.1, read on the forward strand.
CTTGGACGTGTTTCATGCTCTTTCCTCATCAGAATCAGAATCAGAATGGGTTTATTGCCAGATGTTGAGGTTTACAACATTAGGAAATTGCTGCGGTGCTTCAGTGCAGACAATAAGAATTAAAGTGCTATGTAGAAAGAAAGATATGTGCATGAGATATACATGAGATATATACATGAGAATAAGAATTATGAGTGCTACGTAGAAAGATATATACATGAGTGCAGGTGGTGATCAGTGCCAAACATATATACATGAGAGTAAGAATTATGAGTGCTATGTAGAAAGATATATACATGAGTGCAGGTGGTGATCAGTGCCAGACATGAAATGATGCAGTGACACAGCGTAGGGTCATGTGTTAGTGGCGGGGACAGTCATGTGGTTATTGTTCATGTGTCCAACAGCAGAGGGGAAGAAACTGTTCTTGTGGCGAGAGGTTCTGGTGCGAATGGACCGGAGCCTCCTGCCTGAGGGGAGCAGGTCAAACAGACTGTGTCCAGGGTGAGAAGGGTCAGCTGAGATCCGGGCTGCACGCCGCAGTGTCCTGGAGGTGTACAGGTCCTGCAGAGATGGGAGTCTGCAGCCAATCACCTTCTCAGCAGAGCGCACAACACGCTGCAGTCTCTGTTTGTCCCTGATAGTGGCTCCAGCGTACCACACGGTGATGGAGGAGGTGAGGATGGACTCGATGATTGCAGTGTAGAATTGCATCATCGTCCGTGTTGGCAGGTTGAATTTCTTCAGCTGCCTCAGGAAGTACATCCTCTGCTGGGCTTTCTTGATGACGGAGGTGATGGTGGGCTCCCACTTCAGGTCCTGGGTGATGGTGGTACCCAGGAAGCGGAATGAGTCCACAGAGGTGATGGGGGTGTCAGTCAGGATGATGGGGGGGAGTGGGGCTGTGTGCTTCCTGAAGTCCACAATAATCTCCACTGTCTTCTGGGCATTCAGCACCAGGTTGTTGTGGCTGCACCAAGACACCAGACGTTCAACCTCCCTCCTGTAGGCAGACTCATCCCCGTCCGAGATGAGCCCAATGACGGTGGTGTCATCTGCGAACTTGATTAGCTTGACAGACTGGTGGGTGGAGGTGCAGCAGTTGGTGTACAGGGAGAAGAGCAGAGGAGAAAGAACACAGCCCTGAGGGGAGCCGGTGCTGATGGTCCGGGAGTCCGAGACATTCTTTCCCAGCCTCACGTGCTGCTTCCTGTCCGTCAGGAAGTCAGTGATCCACCGGCAGATGGGATCAGGCACATTCATCTGGGAAAGCTTGCCTCGGAGATGGTCTGGAAGGATGGTGTTGAAGGCAGAGCTGAAGTCCACAAACAGGATCCTGGCGTAGGTTCCTGGGGAGTCCAGATGCTGCAGGATGAAGTGTAGGGCCATGTTGATGGCGTCGTCTACAGACCTGTTGGCTCTATATGCAAACTGCAGGGGGTCCAGGAGGGGGGCCGTGAGGGTCTTGAGATGGGAGAGAACTAGGCGCTCAAATGACTTCATGACCACAGATGTCAGAGCCACGGGTCTGTAGTCATTTAGTCCAGTGATCCTAGGTTTCTTGGGGACAGGGATTATGGTAGAGGACTTGAAGCAGGCAGGCACATGACATGCCTGCAGTGAGGAGTTGAAGATGCCAGAAAACACTGGGGCCAGCTCGTTTGCACAGTGTCTGAGGGTGGCAGGAGACACACCGTCTGGGCCGGGAGCTTTCCGAGCATTCAGACTCCTAAACTGCTTCCTCACATCTGCTTCATGAATATGAAGCAGATGTGAGATATGAAGCATACGACTCAATTTATTGTAATGCATTTTTGTTTTTGTTCAAAGACAAATAGCTTATTGTGTTGTCATGCCTAAAAATATTTGGCTTAAATATATAATATTTACGCCAAACCTAAAACTGTTTTGTGTTTCTGCTTTAATAATTTATAACGCGCCTCTTTTGGAACAAATGGAGAAAAAAAATAGAATAACAACAAAACAAGATGTGGTTGTGTGCTACAGTTCTCCAGTTTCTGGAATTTATCTTCCAAAATCCTTTTACTTGGACTTCTCTTTAGTTTCTGGTATCCATAAACGAGTAGGAAGACTTGATTAGTCCCACATAGTATACGATGGATGGGTTTGTAGGTAATAGAGAGACAACCCAAAACTAGGTGTAATGATTCTCAGCTAGCCTACTTTTTTTCTGTCTTATTCATCAGTTTTCCATCGCCGGATGTTCATTCCTTAGTCTCAGAATAATCACTGTGCAATTAATGCCTCATTATATTGTATCAATGTGTTGTTACAGATAGAAGACCGGTATGCAAAGACATTCAACTGTTGGAAAATTGAAGTAAAGACATATATCCAAAGGGCTCTACCCAATCAAATAGTTTACAATAGTGAATGTTTGCCTGCGGCTCAGTTGACTTTCATTTAGTAATATCCTAACACGGGGGCTTTTCTGAGTCACATTTTTTTCCATCATGGAAATTTCCTGAATGACACTACACATATGTTGTCTATAAATCTAGGTTCATTCTGTTTTTCAGTCCAAAACATTTACAACATCATAAGAACCATAGTAGCCCAGAAGAACAAAACATCATTTTACTAGGGTCTGCTAAACTGTGCTGCAATATATCCTTCATGGATCATTGGAGGGACAACAGTATGGAAACAATGCCCTGCAAAATGTATTTCTTGTGTTGAAAGCTATTTGAATTGGGAGACGGAACAGAAGTCCAAGTGAGAGGATTATTCCAAGGTGCAGAATAGATTTAAATATGATGTGAAAAACAGATTTAAAACCAAAGGAAACAAGGGAGACTTAAGGTCTTTTGGCCAAGCTGAATAATCAGGCTGAAGTGATCACTTCACTGGAGCTGAGCAGCACCCCCAGCTGTGCCCGAATATGACTTGGAATTACAGCATAAATCAGGAACTGATTTATGGTGTAGTGAGTAGACAATGCTTCTCATTCCTGTTGGCACATTTGTGCATTTCGTGATTCACTAAAATACAAGGAGTAATTGATACTTACAGGAAATGCAACCAAAAGAATCCAGAGAAGTTAACTGGAAATAAATGACTGGACATTTATAGGACACAAACAGCGCTGTTTGGATCAGCCAAGTGCATATGTCATGACTATGATGTCCCACTTGGGGGGGGGGGGGGGGGGGGTTAGACTCAGTTTTATTGCTGTGTAAGGCAGAGTTTCCCCGGACTTCCAAAGTTAACGACTACAAAAAGGAAGAAAAGGTAGAGGGAACACAAACTGCTAAGTACCACCAGAATTGTTTGGAAAAATAACAAAGCAACAATTACACATGCCCCACATCAATTATATGTAACTGTTACAGCTGTATAGTGGAACTAAAATCGCACTGCCTGTGTTCTGCTTCTTCTCCAGAGAAGCATTTCCTTTGCAGGCTAGGCAGGGTTGACATCATATAGACAATAAATCAAGCCAATGTTATAACTGTTTCTTGTACCTTCTTGTCACCCTAAGAAAAGTTATAAACAAAGATTATTAATGTGTCTCAATCCTATGATGTTTTACATACTGGACCTGGCTCTCTTCTTGGATTGTCAGAGAACTCACACTTCAGTATGGAAAAACATCTACAACCTGAATAAACGTATGAATACACGGTACAAAAACAATCAAACAACCTGCCTTTGTAGTTTGTGAATTGGCCTAAAATAGTGCAAGCTCAAAAGTTATACTCACTAAGAGCTTCTGTAAAGTATACATCTACTGGGCACTTATTAAGTACGTGTTGCCGATACTTGCCTTCAGAACTGCTTTAATTCTTCATCGTCCATATTCAATAAGTTTTGAAAACATCCCTCAGAAATATTGATCCAGCCTCATAGTTGCTGCACATCCATGATGCAACTCTCCCATTTTGCAACATTCCAAAGCTGCTCTGTTAAACTGAGATCTGGTGACTGTGTAGGGCATTTGAGTACAGTAAACTCAGTGCCATGTTCAAGAAACCAGTTTGAGATGATCTTCACTTTGTGACATAGTGTGTTATCCTGTTGGCAAGCAGCCATCAGAAGATTGTTATGCTGTGGTCATAAAGCGATGGACATGGTCATCAGGAAATTATCAAGTATGTTGTGGTCTTTAAATGATGCTCAAGAAAATATCCCCGGCACTATAACAACACAACTAGGTTCCTGAACAGGTGACACAAGGTAGGATTGATCCATCCATTCATGTTGTTTATACCAAATTCTGGTCTTACCATCTGAATGTTGCTGCAGAAATTGTTGTTGAATTCTGGAGAGGCTGTGTGAACTGTGACCTCAGTTTTCTGAGAGAAGACATACACTGATGGGAGTGTGGTCTTCTGCTGCTGCTTCAGACATGCTTTTCTGCATATCTGTGTTGTGACATGATTATTGGAGGTATTGTTGCCTTCCTGTTAGCTCGAAGCAGTCTGGCTATTCTACTTTGACCTCTGGCATCATTAAGGTATTTTGCACAGATCTGCTGCTCCTTGGATAATTTCAGACCATTCTCTGTAAACTCTAGAGAAAACAGTACGTTGTCTTAACTGTGACTACAGGTCTAAATGCACTGAGTTGCTTCCATGTGATTGGCTGATTAGATATATGCATTAACAAGCAGTTGAGCAGATGCACACAATAACGTGACCATCGAGTGTATTTTTCCAATGACTATGTCTCACAAGACATTATTTTCAACTGCTCAGCAAGAACTGGAAGGCCTTTAAATTTGTAACACTGATTCAAATAAAGCACGTTGCTTGATAATACTCCATGCAGTGTTCCAATAAATCAGAAATCAAGCTCAGCTCAAGCTAAGCCACAAAAAGAAAAATGACCTAATTTAGGAGAATTGATGTTTGAGCGTCAACAACTGTGGTTTCATAAAAAATACAGTATAACAGAAAACAGCACTGCTAAAAGAAACAAAAAACTTTGTCAACATAAACCCTGCTACTGGCAACAATTATGACATAAATTCTGGGTGTTACAATGTAACAACACAACAGGCAGAAGATGCTGCCAAACAAACACAAAGCTCAATGTATCATGTTAATCAAACCCTTGTCTGTTATTTTGTAAGGCTTTTATGTTGCAATCCTATGTATTTTTTATTCAAATGCAACTCTACACAGCTTTTCCTGCCTTAGCTTTAGTATGAGCCAAGCATATCAAACGCTATGACTAGAAATGCAGAATCCTAATTCAGTACAACCCATAATATTGAAATCTTAATGTGAAACAACTCAAACAGAAAGTGAGAGAAGATCAGACCAGAAGCGAAACTGAGAGATATATGTGCAGAGACAAATGAGCCCTGGTACCAATTCTCCTCTGGTCCTGTTTTCTCAGTATGATCAGTGGTGCATCAGTGTTGTGCATACAGTGCCACTGCATGAGGAAAAATAGGTCTATTTTTCTTTCTGGTAAAAAAATTCACTGTAAAATGCAAATTAAAGTAATACAATAGCTTCAAAAAATATATTGTGATGACTGCCCTGAAAAAAATCTTCATTGAAAGCATATCACGTTGACTAAAAGCTAGTCATACACACTACTTCTTTGTAACTTCTGCAACACCTCTGCTCACAGCCTTGTGGACTGTAAATTTCTGTGGTACTGATGCCCATCTAGCAACACCTTTTACATAAACAGCTCTTTCAACAGTGTTTAGCAAACCAACAAAATGTTCCGAGATGTGCAGACACACTGATACTCTACAGAGTGCGTAATGAATGCCATAAGCCTTTATTTTCCTTTGGCAGCTGAATCCTGCCAACTTAAATGGTGCTTGGTTCCCTTTGAAGAATGTCTCATTCATGCCAAGGCATAATAGCACTCTGCGACTGTATTTTGAGAAAAATGCAGCATGCAGGTTCATGCTATCAAATGCCAATCACTCTAGTCTTTTTTCCTAATAATAATAACTCTCTAGCATTATATTCTAGCATTTTTTAAAAGACGCAGTGACAAAGTGCTCCACAGTTTGAATAAAACCACACATTAAAGATAAGCATACATATTCCAGCTACAGTCACACATTCATTTAACATAAATACTTCCATCCATATTCCTTAGGTGTATACCATGTTTAAAGTAATGGGAGAAAGTGTAAGGATAGGCTAACCTATACAAATTAGTTTTCAGCAGTCATTTCAAACACACGACTGATTTAGCCGACCTGATAGGCTGAGGAAGGCTGTTCCAAAGTTCAGGAGCTACAACCTGAAAAGCATGACCACCTCTGGTTTTAAAATAAGAGTGTGAAACAGTTAAGAGACTGATCAGGCGATTGGAGAGGCCAATTACTGGAATAAGGTCTCAGTAGCGCTCATATACACACAGGGGCCAAGCCATGTAGGGCTTTATATGTTATTAATACTTTTTTTTAAAATTTATTTCTGAATTTCACTGAAAACCAGTGAAGGGCAGCAAGAAAAGCGGCGATGTGTGAGTGCCAGTTTGTTTTCATAAGCACTCGAGCTTGCTGCATTCACAACCAGCTAAAGATGGGCTTAGAAGGAATGGCCGATCTCCTTAGAGAAGCTGTCAGGGCCAAACCTGACAACCTCAGCTGACAGTGATTCACAGAGGTAGGAGCATCTGTTGAGGCTGTTGGGTTTAACAGAAATGTACAGCTGTGCATCATCAGCATAGAAATAGCTAGATATGTTTCTGAAGCTGTTAAGCAGATGATCTAGGGGTAACACATATAACCCTAATATTATGAGCAGTGATGACAGCAGCTACAGTTTCAGTTATTAATATGAACTCTGAAGTGTCTGTGTAAGTATGATAAAAACTGTTTGAGAGTAGTGCCAGAGATGCCAACCCAGCTTTGTAATGTTATTGGGAGTGAGATGATCAGTGGTGTCAAAAACTGACACCACCTTTATCCAAGTGCATCAGAATATCATTAGCAACTTCCAGTAAAGCTGTTTCAGTAGTGTGGTTTTGATTGGAATTTGTCAACGATACCATTTCCTTTAACCAGCTGAAGGTGCTGATGAGCGACAGTATTCTCAAGCCTTCTAGAAACGATTAGCAGTTAATAAATGGGCCTGTAAAATGTTATCTAAAACACTGAGATCTAGGGAGGTTTCTTTAAGCAGAGGGAAGATGCTGAGTGTTTTAAACTAATCTGGTGTGCAGCGAGATGAAAGGGTCTGATTTATAATAAAGAGAAGGCAGCAGTAAATGACAGGCAGAACCATCCATCCATTTCCTTCCGCTTATCGAATTCAAGGTCAGAAGGGGCTGGAGCATATCCCAGCTGACAAGAGGCAGGGTACGCTCTGGACAGGTCATCAATCTGTCACAGGGCTAACACGCAAAGACAGACAACCCGTCACGCCTCCAGTCAATTTAGATTGAACAATTAACCCAACCTTTGAGAGGAACCTTGAGTACCCAGAGGAACCCACACAGACCTGTGTCAAACATGCAGACTCCACAAAGAAAGACCCAAGGCTAAATTCAAACCCAGGACCTTCTTGCTTGCTAACGACCACACCACCATGCTACTGCAGACTGGACTTCTTGAATAAATATGTAAATGATAACGTCAGCTGGGCAGGACGAATTGTACATGTGTGAGAATATATCAGTGAGCTGTCGTGGAAATCAGATTAAACTTGGGCAACGGGACAGGTTGAAAGAATCCAGACTTGAGCTAAAACCCGATGCCCCTAATCTTGCCAGCTAAGAAAACTTATAAATTCTTCACAGTCATCAGCAGACATGACAGGGAAAGCAGACTGAGCAGGATTAAGTAGTCTGTTAATGATGTTAAACAAGAACCTTGGACAGTGCAACTCATCTTATTCAGCAAATGAGATGCGAGTGGTTAGTAATTCCTTCGTGTGGATGTACTGAACATGAGATTGTGTTTATACATCCCCATTCAGCTATTCTATCCTCTTTCCTATGATGACTACAATGAACTTTGCTATCTGACCATTTTTGGCTGACAGACAGTTATCAGCTCACACTGTGCATGCGACCTGAAATGCACCCAGGACGCATTATCTTGGCTCTTAGCTAAAACAACTTTTCTTCTTTAAGTAAACATTGTGGGAAACAACTGTGGCTGCAGCCAATAACCGTAAACCAACATCGTTATGTTAAGAGTGTGTTTGAGATTTGGAGATCAAACAGGATGTTACTGTGTGCTTGAACCGCGGCCAGCAGTTTGTCAAGTGATGCAAAAATGGACCTCTCTAAAGTCTGTGAAATGTGGAGGAGACATCCAAAAGGCTGCCATTTCTTTACTTCTCAATGTTCTTTCCCAAAAGCACATACAGCGATAGAGGCTTCTATAACTCAAGCTCACTGACAAAATGTTTGAAATTACTTCCCTAAATAGGTCGTATGATTTTGCTTCCAAAGCTGCAGCACACCCACATTGTGAGCTCGAATCAAAACATAGAGCATTACCAAGGAAAGTGGTGTTTGAGCATTTAGTATCTGTCCAAGCCAAAATTAAATAAATTCTCAAGCATATATCTTAAAGGAACACCCTAAGGAGGTTTGTGTGGGTGGCGGTGCAGTAGCACGTCTGTAGTTGCCGCTAATTAAATGATTCAGCTTTGTGGAAAACTTACTCACACCCATGATGAACACTAACGGCATTTATTACACTCGGCTGCTTACATGAAATCTGCCCTGTCTCTTACACATTTTTAATATGACCATCTCTTTAAAGTATGTAGTGACGAGTATTTTTTTTATTATGCCTGTGAGGCACCCCTCGCAGTGAAGACAGATTAACTTAATCCAAAGCCTCTGACAGAAGTTTTGCTGCGGGGCATAGCTGTGTCCACTATGCCTGTGAACTGTCATAATTAGAGGCAGTCTCTGAGCACAGACAAGGCCAGTCTAAAGGCTTGTGTATGCCTATGATCCCTTTAATTCACAAAGGATGATAAGGTGGAGAATCCACATCTGTCACAGGAAAACTCTTCAGAGCATAAATACATGCCTACAAGCGCAGATATGATAACTTTTATAAACAGTAGATAAAATGAAGAAGACGTTTAATTATTATTAGCCCCAGGCAGTGACAGCTTACGCAGTCTTCATTTACCATTCAGTACTTCATAAAAAGAGAACTGCACCCACTGTCTACCAAATCAAAACCTTTTTATATGTCACATTAACAAATCCGAATCTGACATCATGCTGAGCTACGTGCATTGGCGCAGATTATAATTATAACCCTTTCACTCAAACATTCCCACAATCACAACTGCATAGAAGTATAAATCACTCCGCTGACAGTCTCTGCTGTACCTGTAACACGTCGTAACCTCTCCCGTTGACTTCACGCAGGGGTACTTTGTGGTAGAAATATTATTTTCCGAGCATTTCTCACTGCGGATGAAACATTTCGAAAGTAAAGTCATAATTTCATTGCACATAAACTGCAAGGACCTTTCAAGTTATTTTGGGTTCACATACACACACAATTTTACCCGTCAGTGGCATCCTCTTCTTGGTAGGACCAAAGCAAACCTCCTGAGAAGCACATGCAGGTGACGGTGAGCAGAAGAAGACTCCCGTTGTGTTTTAGCAGCATCTCCTCGGTCCGGTCACCTGGCGTCTGTTGACAGTCCGCACTTTTAGGGGTAATCTCCTCACTGCCGCAACTTCACACACACACACGCCACACACACACACACACACACACCAACACACAAACACACAGTGGAGCGCAGAGAAACCCACCCACTCACCCAGCGCTTGTCGGTGTATAACCGCTGCTCATTCTTGATGTGCCACTGCAGGACCTGAACTCACTTTAACTTCCGCTGCTTCTATAATTAAAGAAGTTACGTTTTAAGACTAATTTAAAGTCTTTTAATTCTCCAAAATGTGTTTTAATTAAAGTAGAAGTAGTTTGTGCACCGAGGTAAACCTCTTGTAAATAGTGTCTCCTCGGTTAAATGTTGAACATTGACTGGCAAAACCCTAAACTCATTCAACACTTTAGAGCGCGCAGGCAAATGCACGTGCGCAAACACGCGCTCCGGAGCTACTGAGCGTTTTGAGCTTTGCTGCCACCACGCGGCTGTAAATAAAATAACACCTAATTAGTGTTCATCAGTTCAGTCACTTTAGGTAGGTGCACCTAATGTAGTATGTCTCTGTTCTCCTAATGTTATAAAGTTTTAACTGTAAACCTTCGTGATATTGTTTTTCTTTTAACTTTTATTTCACCCCATTTTGCCTTCAGACTTGTCTTAATTACTTGAGAATCTAGAAATTGTAATCCATGTTGAAATGATAGCATCACACAGTTGCAGCAGATGTTTTTAGTGAATAATCAATTACATTTTATTTATATAGCACCAAATCACAACAACAATCACCTCAAGGTGCTTCATTATTGTAAGGTAGAGACCTTAAAATAACACAGAGAAAACCTCGACTGTTGAACTCCCTTTTAGCAGGAAGAAACCCAGGGCAGCCTGTCCTGAGCAACCTCCTAGTGTGCCTAAAAGGTGGTCCAACTGTAAATAATGTCCTGTCTATCAGAAGATGAGCTTCAATATCTGAAGAAAAGTGCGTGTCCGTGATGCAAATTTCCCATTGCACCACATCTCAAAAATAGATGAGTTGGACCGAGACTATTGGCTGTCACGTTCAAGAAACCAGTTTGAGATGATTTGAGCGTTGTGACATGCCGTGTTATCCTGTTGGAAATGGCATTTTGTGAAAAATGCTGCAAAACAAACAAAGCTACACTAACTTTGTGTTTTTGAAATGTTGCTTTAAAATCCTGGGTAGCTTTGTCCTGGATAAACAGGTTAGCTTACAGTACTGTGGTGAATTCACAGTAAAGCACTGTGTTGGACTGATAATACAGTGGCTGTGTTTAGGTTATAGGAAGTGTTGCAGAGATGAATCTCCATTTAAGCTGATGATGATTAGATTAATTAACTGAATTCCAACTTTATACCAACTGCATACTGTCAGGTATAAGACAGGATAAACAGTATACTGTCAGTGTAGAGGATGGACTTCAGCCAAGATAGCTGTGAAACTGTATACATCTTGCTAAATTCAGTTGTGTAAATCCAGAAAGAGCCGCAGGTCAGCTGATCATAGCCTGTACACTAAGAAAATCTATTGATGCTCATGTTAGAAATTATTGTGAGCTGTGATTCTTTTCCCTACGCTGAGCCGCTACACAGAATCCCACTGTAACCCCTGACTGTACTCGTTTTATTGCTTAGGTGTGAAGGTAAAGTGACCATCTACAATGTAGGCAACAATGTAGATGGTGACTTATAACTGAAATCAGACAGCTATTTTTAAAAAATCCCCTTTCATCGCATGTATCATGCATAGGAATTTCAAGATTTGTATTTATTTATTTATTTTGGGGATCACGGTGGGCCCCCTGGACCACAAATGCAAGCCCTGACTTTTTGTCGTAAACACTATAAATATGAATTTCAGAAATGTTTTTATGTTGCTTATGCCAAATCCTGACCCCACCATCTGAATGTCACAGCAAAAATGAAAACTCACCAGGCCACGTAACATTTTTCCTGTCTTGAACTTCCCATTTTGGTGAGCCTGAGTGAACTGTAGCCTCAGTTTCCTGTCCTTTAATGACAGAAGTGGGAACCAGTGTGGTCTTCTGCTGCCATACAGTAACACATCTGCTTCAAGCTTCAGTATGTTTTTTGTGGAGAGATGCTCTTCTGCAACTCTTGAGTTACTGATGCTTTCCTATCTATCCATGGTCTGGCCATGTGTACATGTCTAAATCTTTTGAGTTGATGCCATGTGATTGGCTAATTAAATATTTACATTAACAGGCAGTTTTACAGATGTGTAACTAATATAGTGGCCACTGAGCGTATATAGGTTTGTATTATGCATTAAGTAGTCGAACAATCCCCACAATGGGGGGATAGGTTAATTGAACAATCTAAATTGCCCATAGGTGTGAATGCGGGAGTGAATGTGAGTGCGACTGGTTGTCTGTCTCTGTGTGTTGGCCCTGCGACAGACTGGCGACCTGTCCAGGGTGTACCCCGCCGCTCACCCTATGACAGCTGGGATAGGCTCCAGCGCCCTCCACGACCCTGAAAAGGATAAGCGGAAGTGAATGGATGGATGGATGGATAGTCAAACAAGTCAGTAGCATTTGCCTAGCACTTAAACCCCCGCGGAGCCATCATTTTGCGTTTCCACCTTTAAAAGCCGGAGAGCAGTCAAATGCTGGAAGTGGAAGCTAAATTGGCTAGTCATTCATATGTATATTAGGTTGTTACCTAGGAATTCTGGAGGGAGGAGAGTGGGGGTGTGTGAGCTAAAAGCTGTGAACTTCCCTTTTGTGTTTCATCTTGATGCATTCTCAATCATCCAGGGAAATAAATCTCCAAAAGTCACCAACTTGGAGTGTTACAGTTTGCCATCTTAGGGAGAAATCAACACACATGGGTGTATTTCCTTTGTTGCTGAGATTTATTGATAAAAACAGTACAAAAAACCAACCATTTGTACACATATTTACAAATAATAATAAAAAGCGAGTGAGTACATTACAACATTTTCAGCAATCACTCACAATCCTGGCATCCATCACATCCACGCCACACTTTGTTTTGTTGTAAAGGGTGACAGTGTTTGGCTTCCTTTTGGTAGTGTTATCAGTCTGAACCACGCTTTGTTGCTGAGATTTATTGATAAAAACAGTACAAAAAACCAACCATTTGTACTGTACTGTACTGTATCTGAACCACGCTGTGCATGCTGCTTGACCTTCCCATTGCTCACAATTTGAATTTGTTCACACTGCAGATAAGGGGACTGCTTCTCCACCGAAAAAGAGAGCTTGTTTGGGGACTGAGACAGCGAAAGATGGCACAGTGTGGCGTGAAGAACAGGTGGGGACCTGTCTCCCTTTCACCCCAATAGAAGGTTTTCCGTCTAAGAAGTTTTTGCGCAAGTGAAAGCGATGTGAAAAAATTGTCCGTGGTAACATTTCTGCCCTTGTCTAGGAATGGTTCCATCAGCCTCATTACTACATTTTCAGAAAGTCTCTCCCGAGTGGGACGATTGGGGTCCTTGCCAAGATATGGGAAGACATTGCAAATGTACTTGGATTTTAGGTCGCAGGCCACCCAAAACTTGATCCCAAACTTGTCAGGTTTACTTGCAATATACTGCAGGAAACAGCACCGAGTCTTTGATGGGAAAAGCTGTTCATCAACGGTGATATGTAGATCAGGGTTGTAGCACGTGATGCAGTTGGTGACAAATGATCCCCACACACTGGAAATTGCAGCGAACTTGTCAGTCTTTGCTCGATCACAGCGGGTGGACTTGTCATCAAAGCGTAGGTGTTGCATGATGTCTTAGAAGCGGTTTCGTGCCATAGTTCCAATTATCTGTGGGTTCCAATTATCCATCCAGCAGTCATTTACAGATGGAACCCTGTAAACCCCCCGCAAGATGACAATTGCAATAAATGCCATTAGTTCAGGGAGGTCCATGAACCAATGAACATGCTCCGTTTGCTGTGCATGTTGAATAGTCCATTCTTGAATGCTATGAAGCATGTCAAGAGTGACAAAACACAGGAAGCTCTGAAGGCGACTCGAGATACTTCTCCTGGCCTTAGCCGTTGGCTCTCCATCTGCAGCGTACGCTTCTATTGGGGTGAAAGGGAGACAGGTCCCCACCTGTTCTTCACGCCACACTGTGCCATCTTTCGCTGTCTCAGTCCCCAAACAAGCTCTCTTTTTCGGTGGAGAAGCAGTCCCCTTATCTGCAGTGTGAACAAATTCAAATTGTGAGCAATGGGAAGGTCAAGCAGCATGCACAGCGTGGTTCAGATACAGTACAGTACAGTACAAATGGTTGGTTTTTTGTACTGTTTTTATCAATAAATCTCAGCAACAAAGGAAATACACCCATGTGTGTTGATTTCTCCCTAAGATGGCAAACTGAAACACTCCAAGTTGGTGACTTTTGGAGATTTATTTCCCTGGATGATTGAGAATGCATCAAGATGAAACTCAAAAGGGAAGTTCACAGCTTTTAGCAGCTCCCCCACCCCCTCAATCACACACCCCCACTCCCCTCCCTCCAGAATTCCTAGGTAACAACCTAATATACATATCTTCCACTTCCAGCATTTGACTGCTCTCCGGCTTTTAAAGGTAGAACGGTAGAAGCCTGGGACTCCAGGTGCCTAGATGTATGCCTACCTGACTCACACCTCAGTCATGTGGCTTCTGTCACTTTGAATGGAACTCACTGAATACAGAAATCAGACAGCTTTTTCACTGGAGAATGTAGAAGTGTAAAGTTCCTGTCTTAGATAATGTTTTTGTACAAAAGAGTTTTACCAGCCAGGAACTTGTTTAAAAAATCCTGAATTATAACTGAGTATCTAGAAGGAAAAAAATCAACTGAAGTGCTGCAGATCTACCAGTCCAATTTCTACTTTATTAAATCATGTTAAAAAAAAAAAAGCTGACTTAGGATTTAAAACACCGCTCATTAACAGGTGTGTCTTTTTCCTGAGAGCAGAGCAGCCTCTCTCATCCTGACAGATCATTACACAGAAGAAAAACTATTCCCAGTGTGCCTCCATCCCATCAACTATGTAATGATTCCCTGGAACCAAGTTGTGACGCTCGTGCTCTGCTAAGTGACCTCGCTATCTAGCTCATTCTTTGGGTCAAGTGATCTACGAAGACGGAGGAGAAACCCTACACTAATAATAGGCTGCTGCTGACTTCACTTCTGATTGACCTCGACCTCGCTGTAACCTCCAACAGCGGGCCTGATATAAGCACAAACGCCGCTCTCCAGCACCTGCGAAGCTCAAGAGTTCTTCAGTTTCTCAGGAACACAGTGTGGCATTACAGGGAGTTGGATAGCGGAGTCACTGAGGCGTCTGTAAAGGATATCCCAGTGAAACAGCAACTGTGGTACCTTTGGGGAGGTCAGTCAGGTATGATTGAGCTTTATTCCGGACATTATTTGAATTTCTATTCATGGGAAACTTCTTTTTCCCAACTGAAGCCTGTCAGTCACACCTCCTTCAATATCACTTAGCAGAAAATTACACCTGCAGCTTGCCTAAATGGGACTGCTCAAGTGTGACCATTTCAAGTTCAGTGGTAAGCACTGTTTCGCTTGTCTGTCTTTTGGAGTCATTACAGCAGAGCCTGGGTGCTCCAGCACTGAGCTGACGGTGCAGTTCAGTTCCCGGCCACTTGATGGCCCTTTCAACCCAGAGATCTCACCCCCACCCACCCCCTTTCGCCACTATCGTCATCATTGCCCACAAAATGGATGACAGCTTTTAGCAATACCAGGGTGCGTCACGACTCTGAGGTGCACATGCTGTGCCATTTATGTTCCACCTGTTTTGATGCCTCAGCAGCTCGAGAGCCAGAGAGTGATCATGCCTGCAGCAGCACAAGTATCCAATTAATGCTGCAGCCTGATATTGTATCAAAGCTCCAGGGCTGATTCTTTATGTAATTAATTTGTAGGAGAAAAAAAATGACAACAGAAGAAGAGTTTTACCCTTTCTCTGTTCTACTAGCACTTTATTGCCTCTTTCAAAAAGGTGTTTTGCCTTATGACCTCTATTTATGTGTATAGGGCATAGGGGCTGTTTCTTCTTACCTCTATCTTTACTACTGATTTCATTTTTTCTTTTCTTTTTGTACTTTTAATCCCTGTTTTCCTCCTGTGTTATTTTAAACAACAAATTCCCAAATTAATGACACGTTAGAAGTCACTATGTGGCCTTTAATGGGAACCATTCTCACTGATCAACTACAGTGTTGTTCGGGAAGAACTGGGGTTTTCTGATCTAAAAGGATTGTTTAGACCACCTGTTTTTTCTCAGCAGACACTTTTTGGGATGTTTATTGCCTGGAAAGGGGAACAAATAAAAGCATGGGGAAGACAAAAATACTGTATAGACACAAAATAAAATCACATTAAAAAAAGAGATGAAAGGAAGCATTTTCTATTGGAGCAAACAAAGGCCAATAGGAAGAGCCGCCTGTGAGTGGACTTGGTTGTTTCTCTTGATCAAGGAGCTGTCCTTGCCTGGCTAAAACTGTCTGCGTTCATAAAAAGGGTAGAAAATACATCGCTAATCTTGGATGTGCTTCTTTAAATTATGCGGCATCAAATATACTCTGTTATTTGCTGGCAAGAGCAAGATCTGAAAAGGAACATGTTGCACTGCACTGATGAGCTATGAAATCACAATACGTACCATGAAAAGTTGTTCAGTGCCTTGTAGGTTCCTGACAATGACATTAACCTTTTCTTGCTTAATGGATGCATTATAATGCAGCAGCCGACCATAGCCTTTTATCCTCTAAATGCTCCCTCACACATGGGATAAAAAAAGAGTATGTTGCAGGGAATGAGCACCCTACTGTCAAAACTCCTCTCCTTCTGTCTTTCTCTCTCTCCAGAGTGCAGCACTGCAGTGCTTTCCTGCACATGCCCAGACAGACTGGGAGAGTGCCACAGCAACTTTGAGCACACTAGAAATACTAACAGCCTGCATCACAGACACATTTGTGTAGTCCTGCAAGATGTATTTGCATCCAGAGAAAAAATCTCTAAATCTGTAAGATTATATTTATATATATATGTATCTTTTGTTTCCTTTTGTTCCCTTTTTTTGGAAGGTCAAGGTGCTGTTGACATGAGCACATTCACTGAAGCAAAGAGGGTTGTCTTTGGGTGTCAAGGTCAACTCTACCTCCCGTCATCATTACACCAAGTCTTTTTTTATGATTACATACGCTTTAGCTTGAGGATGAATATAACCCTCATTATATGCATGTAATTCTGTGCTGTATGAGCTAATGATCCGACCCCTCTGGATCTCAATAATGTCTCAGATTGCATGTGCCATATAGTAGCTATTATTCTGAGTATATATATTCTCCTAACCTTTCCTTTCTCAAACTATCCGGTAGCTTAGCAACTCTAATGGACAGACTTTCCTTCTAGGAAAATATTGATGTTAGCACATTATGTTGCTCTTCTAGTCTACCTTTTCCCTTAGCAAGATGATAGCCTCTATTTTACTTTTTGTTATAGTAGTTGGAACAATAATAGGTGAGCGATAAAATCAAAGAGCAAACAGACTGAGTCATAATTCAGTTAAAGAAAAGATCATAAATGTAGAACAGGTAAAAATGAAGAGGATCTATTGTTGTTTCTCTAGAAAAATCAAAGAAAAAGTGAGAATCAGTTACACCGAAAATATTTCTTTCTTGAACTCTTTCCTATAATTCGTCAAACACGATAGGCCAGGGGATGGATGATGCACTTATGTTAACCGAAAGTGTCTATATTGTAATAAAATGGCTATTTATACACTCATTTTAAAAATTAGCTACAAAGATCTTTTAATCTTGTAATTCCAGTGTAGGTTAAGCCTGACTTGAAAATTGACTGAACATATGTCAAGTCATATTCATACACAGAGTAAAAGACACAAAAAATTGTATATTTGTTTTTATGCCAAATATAAAATAGCTTTTTAAGTCCATCGTTTCCTTTTGGAAGTGTTGTATGAGATGCCATGTAAGGATGTGGCGGGCGAGCCGGTGAAGCTCAACCTTCAACACTGTGCTCTCCACTGTTGTGGCAGCAGGTTAATGTAGAGTTTTCTTACTGCCATCTCAGTGATGGTGACTTGCTTCTGAACATGTCACTTTGGCTCTGCCTCTCCCTCTCTCTTTCTTCACCAGCTGTTCACTGCTGAGTCACATAAGGATAGCAAGAGATGTGCTTTGCTTTACAGTTGCTGTGAAGTTTCCCATCCACACAGAAACAGCCTTGGCTCTGCATGGAACTGAGGAGGAGAAAGAAAGACTGTGAAAAGCACTGTTTTAATGTACTGCTCAAAGAAATTAAACTCTTTGAAAAGACATCAGATCTCAATCATCATAGAGAAGAAGACAATCATTCACAGACAATCTGAACTCACAGATTAATCTAACCCTACTAACTACATGTCATTGGACTGTGGGAAGACGCCAGAGTACCCATGTGACATGTAACATGCAAACACCACACCAAATGACCCCAGCCAGATAGTAAATTTAAACCCTTCTTGCTGTAAGGCAACAGTGCTACCTTATCACCATGCTGCTCCCTTTGACCTGCACCCTGCAGATCAAAGGATAAAAATGATGCACCTGACACTGGTTGAACATGAGGCCAGGCACTTTCATGATCCTGGGACCCACTGCACCAGTGTAAGGTCTGACAGTGGGTCCTGGGACAACCGTTTCATCCTGATACCTAACGCCAGTCAGGGTCCCGTTGCTGAGCCTGTAGAGGTCAGTGCATCCCTCAATGAAATACCTCATAAGACCATCAGTGACCCACAGATAAACTGGCCACGCTGAACGACGTAACAGGCAGCACAATGCTCTCTACGGTTTCTCTTTCGTGTCTGTCACATGAGCTCAGGGTGAACCTGCTCTCATTTCTGAACTCGACAGACTCGAGCAGTAAGAGCTATAAAAATCTCAAGTAAGCTGCGAGAATTTAACCGATGTCAAAACATCACTAGCATTTATAGAGAGATGAAAACATACATGGAATACTGTACATGTCAGTTCATGTGTCCTCATCACAGAGCTGTAATCAATAAATATAACCTTAGTGCAGTATCCTTGAGATGGCCACATTTCATTGCCTCTCCAAGCCATTATACTCCCATCCCCAGTTGTCCTGGCTGCATTTTTTTTAGTTCATGACAGACACACATCTACATGTACAACTGCACATGTGCAGTGCACTACAACCGTCCTTGAATTAATTCTCCTTCTCCATCCTTCTATCAGAGCTAGATATGCATTTGATAAAGGAAGAGATTTACTGACCCCTGTAACAAAGTAATGTCAGGGAAAAGGCAAGATGGTCAAAACAACTTAGAAAATTAACTTTCTAGAAGTGAAGTCGGCAATGCTAAATTGCCTTCAGTAAAATAACTGACATGAATGTTCCAATATCAGATGGATGGTTGAATGTTTTTAAGATATTAAGAGTTCTGGTATTTTTTTTATATATATTTGGGTAACGTGATGCCAGCGAGCAGATGGTTGGACTGTGGCAGCTCATGCAGCAAAAACAGGCAAAAGAAGGATTCTTTTTCATCAGTGGACCCTTAGAACGAATGTGACATTTATAACAAAAGAGAGCTCGATGTTATTATGTTACCACTGTAACTGTACATGTAAACACAGGATTTTAATTTGGCATTCACTTTTGCAGTCAACTACTTAAAAAAAAACCCGGTGTGGGTGTTGTGTTGGTCAGAACGTGTGCTGGTTTCATAATATGGCTCATCAATATTTAAATTAGTTCTGAAGCATTAGGCACTGGGCCTGCATATCACTGATTTTATGGCACAGTTGAGACAACATGCACCACTACACCGAGCCACATTGTTGGGTGGGTGAAACTATTATCACACCCATTTCTTTTCCTGTCATGGTCATGCACTATATTTATTTGCAGCTGTAACACCGCTCACTAGTTTTCCATTCCAGTAGCTGTTAGTTAATGATTTCATTTCCTTATAAACATGGTGTTGCGTTCTGAAGTTGCTGTGCCATATTGTGGCTAAAGCCAAAGCCTTAATACCGACCTAAAAATATAATGCAGAGGTGCAGCTATCACTAACACAGTGACCATTCTTGGCAAGGTGTAAGCACAAATGTGGGGGTATTGCCTCAGGAGGCGTTACTTCCCTGTATGTCTTGTCCGGTCTATGTCTGTTAAAAGCAATCTATGTTAACAGTACATGCTTTTCTACTGGAGGGAATCTCAGCATGTGCATATACACCAGAAAGCAAGCCTAAAGCATTAATGGTCAGTTTAAAAACATGTATTTGAAAAAAAGCTAATGCACAATAAACATATTTTCATGCATTTTTTTCTTGTTGCAATCTGTTTATCAACAATACACTACTCTTGAGCTGCTAGTCTGAAACCTTGAAGTCTCCAACCCTATTTGACAAATAATGACATATGTGACATTGTAATTAGCTAAAATGCATTTTTACCATGACTCCATGCAGTCCTGCCAAAAACTAATAATAAGTATAATAATACAGTACTTGTTTTCTGCATGACCTTTTCAGTCGCTCACATTGCTGTGGAGAACCTTTTGCCCACTCTTCGTCACAACGTTGCTTCAGCTCACTGAGGTTTGTAGGCATGCACAGAGAGCTGTGCATAAACTAATTTTAATCATGCTGAGGTCTGGACTTTGACTGGGCCATTGCAACACATTGATTCTTTTCATTTAGAGTCATTTTGTTCTGGATTTTTTTGCTGTGCTTGAGATCATTATCCTGTGTTGGCTGAACTTTAACGGTCGAACAGATGGGTTAGAAGTCTGGTATACAGAGGAGTTCATGGACATCTCTATGACTGTGAGTGGCCCAGGTCCCGTGGCTGCGAAAAAAAAGAAAAAGCTAAAATCATCAACCCTCAAGCACAACTGTGCTGGGCAGTTTGTAGGAGGTGTTCGTGCTGATACGCTCTGTTTGGTTTTCTATCAACATGGCACTGTGTATTAGGACCAAGCATCTTCGCAATGTGTCAGTAGGACATTACTCCACAAGTCCAGTTTCTTTAGATGCAATTTTACAAACATAAACTGTGAAAAAAACCTCTTATTTTACAAAGAAGAGCTTCTGCATCCCTTCTACAGCCCTTTTATTATCATGATCATTATGATTATTACTAGAAGTGATACTGTAGTAGCAGTGATAGCTATACATGGTGTAACAGTACCAGATGGATAAACATATCTGTATCTCTAAATGACATACTAAGGAGAAGTAATGATCTATAAATGATGAATTAATCACTCGCTACTACCTTAATAATTATTAATGGTGTGACATTATGATAAAGTACTACCAGTTGTTTTTTCACATATGGAGCAACTCTCCAAAGCACCTGAAAACATACTAATAAAATAAGTGCCATTCTCTCTGAATGAAGAATTAGTACTGTGAAATGAAAGCAGTCCTGTTATCAAAGTCTAAGATACTCCATGTTAAGCAAGTTGATACGTGACTTACTTTTGCTTTCTCACTGATGATCTGTTAATGTTTAATGTTGGGGTAAGATGACACCTAACTTTGCCTGGTAGTTGCGCCCAGCACACATCTCCCTATACTTGTCTTGTAAGCAAATGTACGCAAAAGAAATTTACTGTAAAGCAAAAGGTCCTTAGTGGACTTTTTGGCAGAGAAAGACTGTAGCTTGCAGAAATCTTAACAGTTACAGCACAGTGACTGGCAGCTTTCACACTTACAAACACCCGATAATATAATTACAGCCAAAACCTTTTGACAGGTTGGCACTTTGCATCATCTACTCATTTACATTTTTCCTCATCTGGTGTTTTTCTACCTATCCAGCCTTGTGTATTCTTTCAAATGTGTCCTAATGAAACATTTTTCAGTCCAATATCTCATGCAGATTACTGCTATGCTGTCCAAACTGATGTACTGCGAGATGACCTGCTGACTGCATTGGCTAATTCTGTTTCTGACCCCAGCTGACCAACTTGTCAGTCATAGACCACAGTCGACCAAGGCCCTGGCAGTTTTCTTGGCATGCTTGAGAAATGAAATGTAAGTAAGATTGTAATAATTAAACAAAGTTACTTTATCTACATGGGCGATCGTGGCTCAAGTGTTGGGAGTTCGCCTTGTAATCAGAAGTCCCGGCTTGGACAGTCTTGGTCCGTTGTGTCCTTGGGCGAGACACTTCACCCGTTGCCTACTGGTGGTGGTCAGAGGGCCCGGTGGCACCAGTGTCCGGCAGCCTCGCCTCTGTCAGTGCGCCCCAGGGTGGCTGTGGCTACAATGTAGCTTGCCATCACCAGTGTGTGACTGTGTGTGTGAATGGGTGGATGACGGGATGTGTAAAGCGCTTTGGGGTCCTTAGGGACTAGTAAAGCGCTATATAAATACAGGCTGTTACATAGTTGTTGGCTATAGTTTGAGACTGCTGTGGGTCTTGCAATGCGTGACTTTGTCCTGCTGTAAGAAACTAATAACCAAAGACAAACATGGCTTATAGCAAGTTAGTGCACATCCACCATTTTATATTAAACAGAAGTATGGGCATGTGATATTAATCATCTATGTACATGAGACCAAAATCGAAGGTTTTGGTCTCATTGTTGGGTTAATGTTTCAGCTGTAGAGTTTTCCCCTTGGTCATTAACTAAGACTGCTTTACTTACGTCATCCCAACTGATCAAGTCAAACATACTGAGTTAATTTGGGGGGGGGGGGGGGGGGGGGGGGGGGGGGCTAAAGAGACACATCCTAAAAACAAGCACCATGTTGGCTTGTAAAAAAACTACAGTTAACTAAGCAGTGAATATATACATGTCTTCACTGCTGCAGAAATATAAAGTATAACTCTTCTGATAGTCTGCAGTCAGTTCAGAACACTTGAAGCCCTCAAGCCTTTTTAATAATGCATTAAACAGTGGCTTTCAGGTCAGTGCTGGGAGGCGGTGATGGTAAATACAGCATCAATATGGATAAGACTCATACAGCCTTGTCACTAGAGTCTTGGCCACTTTGCCCTCTCTCTCCCACTTCAGCCACATAATCATCTCAGTCATTCAGCACCTCTCACAAACCAAAGCACATTTTCACATATACACAAACGCACACACAAAAACAAAGTAACACATGATTGCATAGAAATGACACTTTTGGTTTATCACTTATTATTACCTTTTTCACTCACATAATTTGGTTTCCTCTATGTGGACAGTGATAATTAAAATGATGTGCTGTAAAAAGGGGGGATGGAACAGGAAATGGACCTAAGTACATTTTGGAACAGTAAAGACTTTTCTGTCCTTCACTATGCATCAGAAGTGTCAAATTACAACTGAGACACACACTGAGTTTCTAACCATTCTCCATGTAGTCGCAAAGGGTAGAAAAGCTTACAAAGCTATTTGGAAAATAGTGTCGGTCAACTTTTAACTTTTAAAAATATATAAATTGGTTTAAGTACCTGCACATGTCATCTGGCTAATTTAATTATCAAAAGTAGCCAGACTCAAGGACAAGCTTGAAATTCAGAACAAGGCAAAAAGAGACAGAGAGGAGAAAGAGAGAGAAGGGATGCATACTAACAGATGACACAATGAGAAATGTGTTCTTTTTAGTCCTTGACAACCTTTCTTAAAACACAATTAAACATAGAATAAATGAATGGAAGGCATTTTGCTTCTGTACCATATCCATTACTTTAGCTGCAAAGTCTAGCTGCATGACAAAGTACAAGCACGTGAACGGTAATCTGCACTAAATCAGCTGCTAAAAGATAAATGGATGGATGACTTTTACCAGGTCAGAACAAAAACCGCTCCTTTCATCTGTTCATCAAAACAAATAGGTTGTGCACGGGATGCTATTTATCCGGGCTTACAAGCACAGGCATCCCTCGGCAGCTGAGTTCAGGTTTTCCAAGTCTGCTATGTCTCTGTTATGATATAATGCATAGTTATGGTCAAAGGTTTACATACACTCATGTCGCTGAATGTCACTGTAATTTTGGGTCTTCAATGATTTCTTTTTCCAGGGTGGAATGAATGTTCAGGACACAGCTTAAGTTTAGGATTATTTTCTAATCCATGAAGAGTAAAAAAATATACATCCAGGCTCAAATATACAGATACGTTGACCAAATGCCTTCTGGAGAAAAGTTTTATGGTTGCACGAGACATAAATGGAGCTATTTGGCCACAATGACAAGAGGTATGTTTGGAGTACTAAAGGCGAAAATAAGGCTCTCAAACCTAAGAAAACTGGACCAGCTGTTAGGCATGGTGGTGGTAACATCATGATCACAGATCAACATTTTTTTTTCATTTGATGGTCTAACATTAAGCTTCTTGAATTGCTTTTATAAAGTCCTGACTTTAACCCTTTTGAAAATGTCTGGACTCTGCTTAAAAGCTGGGTCCATATTAGGAAGCTCATTGATTTTAAGGAAGTCAAATTCAAAGTTATGCACCCAATTCTCCTTTTTTTTAAGTCACAAAGAGTTATGCTGGGCAAAAATTCCACCCTGGAAAAAGAACAGCTCAAAGAAACCAATAAAAGCCAAAACTTGTTACTTTTGACCACAAATGTTGTAAAATATAAAGTCTTCTGACCACAACTCTGTCTGCTGTATGCAGAAAAGATTCCCCTAACTTAACTTAGAAACTCACTCTGGCTAATATATAAATAAAGGATACAAAGAAATCTTGCTTGGATAAGGTGATTAAAAAAGTTTTGACACAGAAAGTAAAAATATTTCCCAGCTTGACATTTATTTGAAGAACCCAAGCAGAGTCTGTTCTCAGATCTACTGCACTTCTTTGTGGTATCAAATAAATCTCTGTGACTCGCTTGTCACCTTTGCTTGACGCTAAATGAATATCTGATCAACTCCTCGTGGTTAAAGGACATTGGGGGCTGATCTAGAGAAGGTGTTGAAAAGGAAAGAGCTTGCATGGAATAAACAACACAATATGTCTGTATCTGGTGATCTTTTCTTTTTTAAACATCCAAGGGGGTAAGGTCATGCTGTGAGTCAGTCTCGTTCAACCAAGTCTTTATACACCACTCAATATACTGACAAGAAAGTTAGTGAGTGGGCTAAAATGGTATGAAATTGAGGATGTTTTATGGACACTTAGGAGCTGTTTTCACTTTCATTTATACAAGGAAAAACTTCTCAGCTGCAAAAAATAAAAAAAAGAACCAGTGAGTATACATAGTCAATGGCATTTTGTGACTTCAAGCAACTAATGGAGAAGAAAATGCTGCCAACATGAGGTGAGCAGACCCTAAGATCAAACTACCAAGGAGTCCAGGATGCTGGTGACTGTCATATCACAAGGCAGCAATGCACAATAAGCGATTCATTCCCTGTGTAGACACAACTTAAAGGGACTTCCACATGTTAATATCTTATATAAAAAACTCTCCTTTTCATGTCATCAATGTTTTCTTTACCTGTTATTGCTTGAAAATACTAAATTTCATTCACTTTCTATGGTCTCTGGTCAGCATGTTGCTACAAATCACTTCCTGTGTTGACCTGCGTGCCTAGGCAAACCTGTAATGTATTTACCAACCTCTCATATGTCAATCACTGGTATCCTGTGCTCTCATTGGTAGTCACTTCAATTGCTGGCCTTGAAGTTGAAAAAAAAAATCTCCAGACCTGCCCAAGTCCAGTTTTCACCTGTTGTTGCTTGAAGTCGCTGCTTATCATTGGCTTCTGGTTCTGGTTGCCACGTTGTTGCAAGTCACTTCCGGTGTGAATGCAACTTCTGTTCACTTTGATATGTGTGGCAAATAATAAAAGTTATAATAGAAAAGAGTAACCCAATCTCTGTAATTGCAATTGTGTATTTCCTCTCCATGAGAAAAACTAAACGAGAGGATAAATGGGTTTATTTTTAGAATTTCACAGGGAAGAGGCACTATATAACCAGAACCAGGGCCAAAGCGCTATCCAGTCTCTCATTTTATGCCTCAGGACATGCAAATAAATAACTAAACAAACAAAAAAAGCCATGAGGTACATGCCAGGGCCTTTTTCTCCTATAGCCACTTGTCTATTCTGTGTGATTTTAAGATGATAGAAAAAAATGGATATCATTCTATACGGTAGATGAAAGAGGATACTTTGCTGAGCGAGGCAATAATGGCAGACAGAACAGGCTTTGAATTGTATTGTGTGTGTTGCAGTAGAAAATGTAAGACCGATGACTCGCTGGACTCAGCATTACAGGAAAACGATGCATCCAAACGATCTCGAGCAGCTTCTATTTCATTTGTAGTTGGTGTTTATAGATGTGTCATGATGAAGGATGTCCATCACAACCATAAAGATGACCATGAACTTTGAGCAAATCTCCGTGTACTATGATCATCAAACAGAGAAACATGGAGGGAGCTGATTATGACATTACTAGCAGAGAAAATGTCTCTCAAGGAATTCAGATTCAGTAACCTCTGTGAAATGCCATTAACCTCAGGGGTAATGCAAGCTTTTAAGAGACAGATCACCACTCAGCTAGTTGTCAGGATTCAGGGACCACAGACCAGCTGTAATTTGACAACAGGGCAAATAGAAGGTTAGATAACTGAAACAACCCTTTTATCTTTGTAGGCCACTCGAGAGAGCAAAAACATCCAAAATTACATTTATCTTGCTCTACCTTTTATGCATTTGTGCCTTTTTATTGTAGACTACAAATGTCTGACTTAATTCTGTCCTCACCAGAGTATCTACAGAGTTCTGTCCTCTCAACACTTCATTAGGTGTACGTGTTCAACTGCTCATATAACACTTAGATGTAATCAACCAATACAACGGCAAGAACTCAGTGTATTTCGGCTTGCTGAAATTAAAACTGAGCATCAGAATGGAGAAGAAAGGTGATTTGGAATGTGG
Organism: Mchenga conophoros; assembly: GCF_057382185.1. Classification (NCBI taxonomy): domain Eukaryota; kingdom Metazoa; phylum Chordata; class Actinopteri; order Cichliformes; family Cichlidae; genus Mchenga; species Mchenga conophoros. The sequence continues at coordinate 49,058,924 of NC_140532.1, forward strand.
CATGGTTGTTAGTCCCAAGATGGGCTGGCCTGAGTAATTCAGAAAAATGCTAATCTACTGGGATTTTCCCACACAGACATTTCAAGGGTTTACAGGGAGTGAATAAAAATGTTGCATTTAGATGATAGAGTCAGAATTAAAGCAGATCTGAAAGCAAAGAAGGCTCTATCAAAGCCATAAACTATTGTTTTCAAAGTAAGCCACCAACAGAGTGCGGTGAGTTTAAGAGAGGCAAAGACAAATGGTTCACAAAAAGGACATGCGTGTATTTGCATGTATTTGTGAGACAGCAGAATGAATCCAAGTTCTCTAGATAAAATTAAGCTCTGGAATCCATAAGAAACTTTGACTTGTCTACTAAAAAACATTGATTTCTCTCCTCTGCGCTCATTCAGGTCATTGGAGCTTTGGCCAGTAGTTTACGTCAAGTGGCCCAACTGTTTCCCTCCTGTCAATAAACCACCGGGACGCCAAATCAGAATCAACAAAGCACTGATCCAGAAATAGCTCCCTCCTACGATGCTGACAGGAAGAAACTTTGCAGAACAACACGCAACCCACCCTCAAAGTAGGGGAGGGAGAGAGATCATCTGGCCTCTTTGTTATGTAAATTGACTGAATCAATATGACAAATGTACTGTGAAAGGGAAGAAATACAATGCTTTTTCATCCCCACCAGCATTCATCACAAGCCTTGGTCTTATCACCACTCCCAGCCACGTGGAAACACCTGATTAATGACTGTCACGTGCCACCTCCGTGAATCATCAGGGCACGAGTGAATGAATAGAGCATGAATTAGATGGTGACACATAGAAATAAGGCTTTAGGATATACACTTGCAAAGGAGTAGTCTGTGCTAATTAATCTACTCTTTTAGTGATGTAATTTCTATTTGAAATACACCGAGATGGCTGATTATTAGCAAAAACATTGAAAATTTAATAAAAATCATGAGCTCTTTGTTGGACTAAAACATCACTGAAACATAGGCAACATAGTCTTGACTTCAAAGGACTCTATAGCTGCGCTAATCACTTTGAAGGAAACGCTAACATCATTATTATAACATGGACGTAATGACTACACTAGCTATTTTATGGATACAGTCCTGTATACCAGCATTTCATAACGAAACGGAGCCAAGCCTGATAATGCTTTGACAAAATAGTATGGTTTACGGACAGATACTAAATTTTATCCGGAAATGTTTTTTTTTACCATATTTCAGGGAAGTCTACCCTAAAGCTGTTCAAGCATTACTCTTAAATGCAAACCTGATGGTGGCTCCAGAGTAAATGTTAGGAAGAAAACAAAGTTATTTTAAACTTTAAATATCAGCATGTCATTCAAAAGCGGATGCAGAAGATGAAATTCTGCAAAGATACAGTACTGTGAAAAAGTCTTGGGTCACCCCTCATTTCTTCATATTTTGCTCTCGAGGACTGTGAAAGAGAAGCGCTGATCTGACTTCCAAGGAGCCAGATTTCTTATAATGTTTAAACTAGTCCTGAGCAGTAGTTCTTTCAGAGTTTTTTCTTTGTATGTTGGCTGTTTCTTCACTCAGTTTTAGTCCAGTCCTTGTACCTGATCTGTCATGTCTTAAAGATGTCTAAGTTTAGTGGACTCTACAGCGTGACCTAAAAGAGGAAGTTTTCACAGATCACAGATTTATTTACACAAAGGAATAACTTACACAGGGAAGATCACAACAAGAAGTATTTCCAGGAATCAATGCAGGAGATTGGGCGTGAATTCATGCCTAGAGAGGAGAGGGAGATTAGTCCAGGTGAGTCTGTCAGAGGGAATTTCACAGTGCTGCTCCAGAAGTGTTTGGTAAGTGTGAGTGAGGAACAGCTTACTTTAGAGTGTCGAGGGAGAAGCTCCGGAGAGAGGCACTGGTTTTCTCGAGGTAGGTGCTGGAACATAGGAAATTTAGTGGTAGGATGGGCAGCAGGTGGGTGATACCACACAGAAAATTTGGTGGAGACTACATGCAGGAGCTGCCTCTTGACTACAGGCAGATGAGGCACATGTGTGATGGCTGAAGAGCGCTAGCCTGAGGCAAGAGTGGGAACCATGTCTTGAGGAAAGAAAGTCAGAAAGTCATGTCTTAAAGAAATAGGAAAAATGCAGCAAAAACCTGACACAGGACCAGAGAACAGCATCTGGCTGTTCAGTTGATTCATCTACTGTTCACTGAACCCTCATCAGAAATGGTTTCAATAAAAGAGTGGCTGTCAAGAAGCCATTCTTAAGGAAGGGAAACGAAAATAAAATAACCCAAGAACTGAACTGAGGACCCAATACTTATGCACTTTCATAAATAACATAAGAACAGAAAACTCTGAACTGCATTTTGCAATGTAGAAAAAGTAAAGAGACCATTAGTCAAGCTATTAGCTTTTGTTTTCACAAAGAAAAGCACCTTTGTTGATGTGGCTTTAAAAGCCACGTGGCTATCCAGTGTGTAGAGCACTCTTGATCCTTAATTTCTGGTTGAGTACATTTAAATCTGTACATCTGTACATGTCGGTTCATTCTGTGATGTAATACTTTCCTCTAATGAGACTGGAAACCATCTGATTATCACATGGCTTCTGACAGAGTCTGAAGGGCAGGCCTTGGATCATGAGGGCAAACAGATATTTTTCTCTGAACTTTTCAGCTTACTGTTCCCGAGTAAATCTTAGACTTATTTATGCACAAAATGGCAAGATACTTTTATCTGTGCAATGTTGCTTTCCTTTACTCTTCCCTCGTCTTTAGTTTAGTCTGTTTGATTTGGATAAATATATATTTAGAAATGTTATGAAAACAGAAATAAAGCTTTTTGGAACGTAAATAAGATTGCAGCAGAGTGCGGCATCACTTTGCAAAACAAAATATTTATTCTATCTTTTTTAAAATTTACAAATATGTGACCCAGTACTTTACTGCATGTGAAAATATTCACATATGAGGAAAAAGAATCCATAAACCTATGGTATGGCCCTTTAATGTAAACACTTAATTGCCCCTGACAGCAATTCAATATAGGCTCTGAGGAAGGATGCAAATCTGCACTGCAACAGCACTTCTCAAAACCTGCCGAGCTTGTGTGCAAAATAGGCCACAAAGATGTGCTTCTTACAATGATAATGATGATATTAATAGTTGAAAAAGAAAAGGCTCTAGTGGTCCAACTTAAAGCCAGATTATATCAGGATTGCATCACACGTCTGTCATGCAAAGTACGTGGCTGTCACATGATTCTGTTGACTTTAGAATAAAGGAAGAGGTTTAGAATTGTGTTTGTATGTTTGGCATACTATAGCTTGGTAGTGAATGAAGATAGTACTGTCCAGCTTTCCTGCTTCTTGAAGAAAAAGTTATAATAATATAATAAATACATATATAAATATATACAAATGCATATTACTGTTTCAGTGTATGATTTTTAATGTACATTGTAAAGTCAGCGTAACTGAGTTTTAAAAGCAGCACATGGAAAAAGTAAAAACTCAAACTTGTTACTTAAAGTTCAGTGAGCTGGTTTCAGTCATTGTGCAAATGTATCGTTTATAAGATTGGGGAAACCTGCAGTCAGCTGAGACTGAAGACGTCACTTGAATGAGTGACGAAATGTTTCTCCCACTGAAAACGCTACGTCCAGATGAACAGAATCAGGAGGTATTAAAGTTGAGAAGGAAAAAATAATTTATTATTATATTATATGATATTATTTGTATATCCCTTTCATCAGCAGTGTTGCTCATATGTCACCTGCCACTGTTGCAGGGTCAGTACCAAAGTATTTATGGGAATTAAACTTGGTTTAAATGATTCTTTTAGCTAACATATAAAATAAGAACTAGATTAAAAAGGAGAACTAACTGAAACTGGATTGTGGACTCTTGGAAATCCCATAAGCGAATATTTTATTCCCAATAGGAAATTTAAAAAACATTTCAAAAATGTTTAAATTGACGAACTGATAATATTTTAAGAAAAAATAAAGTAATTTTGACTTTGATGTCAGTATCATGTTTCAAAAAAGTTGGGATCAGGGCAGCAAAATGCTGGAAAAGTAAATGGTGCCAAAAAGAAAAACAGCTGGGGGAACTAAAACCTAAGGACTTAAGAAAACACCTAATAAATCACTATAAAAAAAAAAAATACTGCATTACAATTAACATATCGTCTCAGTTACAGCAGTTTCACCATATTAACCATATTAACGGAGTCGGGTGCACTAGTAATAGCACCACCGGGGGAACTAGCGGTAGTAGCAGGACCATAATAGAATTACATCTGATCCCTTTCATTTTTTATTATGGGGAGGAAAAAAATAAAATAAAAGCTTATGTTGTCTAACAGATGGGTCGGGATTCCACAGCTTAGACTTAACAGGCTGCAGAGGTCATTCGCTCCTTAATCCACAAAATTACAAATACATATTTTTTTATGGATTTGTTTTTATGGCTGGAACTCAGGCTGACATCGCCCATAGCAGTTTTACTACAGTGTGATGGATGTGCAGCTGAGTCTGCTCTATGTGTAACAACCACAACATTTTGTGGTCTATTTGAATTCTTGTCCTGATGAGAAAGCGTGCGGAGAATCACAATATCGTCATTAGTATGGTTATGGAAACTACAACAAAAAGTCAATTCATGAGGGATTTTCTTTAATCTGGATGGCTTTAACGATGGTAGGATTATTTACTGTTACGCAGGAGGCTTTAGGTGTCACATGTCTGCACGGAGTATATGGATAGGACTCTATATCAGAGGGAAACCTCTGACATCCATGTGCCCTCCAGCTGACCAGATTACATTTTGCTTCAGCGATGAATAACTGATACAGAATGAGCGGGGATTTGAGTTCATCTGTGTACACTTTGTAAGAAAATGCATACATGCGACTTTCCTGCAAACCTAAGCACCCATGTTTAGATAATGCATTTGTACAAAATGCTGACAATTTCAAAAAATAGCATCATTTTGTTTGTTGATGAATGGAAAAGTCCTTTTATTTGGAAGAATGCTTTAGACACAACACAACTGCCATGACAGACAAATGCTTCACCAGGAAAGAGGGTGAATGATGATCATGTGGCAAGATTGATGAGCATACACGCAGCCCTAAATATTTTCACTTTGCAAATGAGCAAAAACTGAAATGACCTTTCATCAGTACACTGTATTAAAATTGGATGCCCTCACATGTGCCAGATTTTAAGACCAGATTCAGTTCATTCATGCTTGAACACAATGCAGACGTAATTTCCTCAGATCAGATATAATCCAACAGCATTGCGCTGTAGTTATTAATCGTTATGAGTAGTTCTCTGAAAAAAAGGCCTACTGCCTACTGGCTGCTGTGTTCATATGTAAACTGGTGATATAACACATAATGTCATGGTGCGTGGTGTAGTTACGCAGTCATATGTAATATAATCACATGACACGCTGCCTGGGTAAACACCATATGGATAAACCTTTATTTATTTATTTATGTTGGTTGGTATTCTTATGAAAGAATGACCAAGTACTGTACTATGTTTTCAAAGTACTAACGCCACTTTATGGTATTTATTTACAGTACCTCGACTCTTGATTGTTTGTTCATAGGCAAGCAAATAGAGATTTTGAGTACTATACTACAGTACCACAATAGGTATTTCTATAAACTAAGAACTTTTGCCAGCTTTCTTTGCTTCCATCTTATGAAGTGTGAGATCTGCTGCTATTCTGAGTCTATGGCTTACATTTATTCAAGTACAACTGTGGGCTGCTTAGACTTTGTTTCAATATAGCCACATCTACTACTCTCTAACAGACTTTGAGCTGAGGGTCTTTTTTACATATTACTTCCACATGCCTTTGAAAATGCATAAAAATGCATGCCACTTAAAGAAACATCCAGTGCACAATAACAATAACAATATAAGCAACAGTCTTTTCTCTCTTATTCTTCAGCCTCACAAAACTTTATTTCCATCAGTTTGGATTAATAGTTGGCCTAAAGACAAGAAAAAATGTTCAGTATTGCTGTGAGTACAGAGAAAGGGTGATCAATCACCTCGGCCTTGATCAGTAGCTGGAGCTTTTAGTGCTGACGCTTATGTTTGGCCATGTTAAGCCACAGAAGAGTGCACTTAAATGTAAGGAGAAAAAAGACAGATGAAGTGCAGTGATTTTTCTCTTGTCAATGCTGCCCTGTTCAAATGACAGCACACTACAACAGTTTTGCATCACTGCTTCTGAAAAACACTCAATGTTTAATCAGGGACATTCAGTTCGGTTTAATTTGCTGGGTGTGATGCAAACAAATCCAGTAATTATGTAACAGTTACTAGATTTGTTTGATCAGCCAGTGACTGATGCCACATCCTTAAATGATTGTGTGTTAGTGTCGATCACAAATTCAACAATAACTCGCACTCAATTATGTGTCACTGACACATAATTGAGTGCAAGCAGGTGTGACAAAATAACAAAGGGGTTGATTTTCTGCTTAGTGCAGTTTTTACTGCTATTGTCATATAAACTCTTCTCAAAGGACCAGTTTAGTTTCAAAGTCGCCATTTTGGAAAGATGTGAGTAAGGCAGGGCCTTTAAAGCAGTTATACAGTATCTGAATCTTTAGGCGACCTGAGACCTTTCAGACTGTTTGCATTTTGAGCAATGAAGTATCCAATTATCCAGAGAAAGCTTTTCATACAGTCTGCAAATTCAGGCTGTGGATTGCTGGCAACCAGAGGAAGTGCAGGCATGATTTTGAAGCTGATAGGAACTAAATTTGCAAACAGTCAATACAGCAGTTACACTAGCAGCAGTATCTTAAATTTTGGTGACCCTCAGTGACCACAATGGTGACCCTCAGTGACCACAGGGCCCTCCTTCTTAAACGGCTAATGGATGATGTGCGATGGCATCTTTGTAGAAAATATCCCTCTGGCATGTTCAGTGTGCTGTGAACTGAGCCTTTCCATATGTGTGTGTGTGTCTGTATGTGAATGTGTTCAAAGGAGCTTGCAAAGAAAAGCGTCTGGACTTCTTTAAGTTGCTTGAAGATGTTTCACCTCTCATCCGAGAAGCTTCTTCAGTTCTAAGGTCAAATGCTGGGGAGTCCCAGAATTAAACCTAGTGGGAGTATCCCCCCACAGAGGGACAAAAGGACCCCCTGATGATCCTCTAATCGCCTGAGCCAAGGTGTGAAACTGGGTGTGGGTCCCAATCAGCCAGGGTTTCGGGTGAGCTCATTGTGAAACCTGGCCCCACCTTATCATGCGAATTCCTGAGATCAGATGGCCCAGGATGTGAGTGGGCGTTAAGGCGTCTGGGGAGGGAACTCAAAACTGGATTATAGATGGCAGAGAGTTGGTGTCGTAAACCACCGCCTCTGTTCTTAGATGGTCGCTCACAGTGGACATAGATGGCTTCTTTCACTCCTCTTTCAAACCATCTGTCCTCTCTGTCCAAAATGTGAACATTGGCATCCTCGAAAGAGTGTCCTTTATCCTTAAGATGCAGATGGACTGCTGAGTCTTGTCCTGTGCAGGTGGCTCTTCTATGTTGTGCCATGCGCTTCTGAAGTGGCTGTTTGGTCTCTCCAATGTAGAGGTCTGAGCATTCCTCGCTGCACTGTACAGCATACACCACATTGTTAAGTCTGTGTTTTGGAGTTTTGTCTTTCGGGTGAGCCAGTTTTTGTCTGAGTGTGTTGCTGGGTCTGAAATGCACCGGGATGTCATGCTTGGAGAAAACTCTCCTGAGTTTTTCTGATACACCGGCTACATAGGGGATGGCAATGTTGTTGCGTCTGTCCTTCTTATCCTCCCTCGCTGGTGTCTGGTCTTCTTTTCTGTGCCTCTTTGCTGACTTTAAGAATGCCCATTTATGTGAATGTGTATTCAGTAGCACATTCGCTGACTTCATTTCATATTAAACCCAGACTGAACCCAAACTTATTATACCCCTACTGCGAAGTTGTTTTGGACAGCTGCCATTAACTGTGACTATCCTTTACAGTACGGCCCCTTTATTACCGCAGTGACAGCAAAGCATGAAAAAGTGAAGATTCCTTTGGAGTATATAGTAAGTGCTGAGCCGCCAAGTATTAGTTCTGTTTACTGTAGTGACACACTCACATTTGGACTCTTACTCATTTCAGTTATATCTTGGCAGCCTGAATCAGCTGTGTGCTGTTGCTGATACACTCCATGCCTCCTCCAACAAATGACTTAGCAGTTCCACCTGCTTTGAAGAAGCATGTTTTTAGTGGACACTGGATTAAAAAACAAGAGTCAAGGAAACTGCTTTGCAGACAGACATCATGTTTTAAACTTAATTAATTTCACAAATGAACCCAATTTTCATGCTTTCAAACTCAAGCTCACCTTGGTCTGCTGTGTTACTAAAAGTCATGCTATGGGTCTTTTCATTGCAAGAAGGGCCAAATCACTGCATGCAAGTATGTGTGTTTGTGTGTGTGTGACTGTCTTCACACATGATCTTATTTTCTAATTAGCTAAGCCTGCTCAATAACTGTATAATGTAAAACAGTCCAGAAATGCAGTATGTTAGGTTTCCAAAGTTGATTACCACTTTTGCAATTCAATAAGAACCGTTCATCTTTTGAAATTGTCAGTAATTCAATGTGTGTGTGTGGTACTCCACTCACTCACTCTAATGCGAACAACCGAAATTAATCACTACACTTATTCTCTCTAGAGTTAAATGGGACTTTATTATACCTCAAAATTACAGATGACATCAAGATTCCTGACTGGTGAAACTCTCCTTTCTGTCTGTGTCAAGAATTTTAACTGTACAATTTGTCTAAAATAAAGAAATGATGTTGTAGTAGATGAAATTTGATGGCACAACTCAATATTTTTTAAACTGTAAGAAATAAATGTCTAAAGGTTCTGATTGCCCAAACTGTCATGTAATTATAAGTTTTCTTGTCAGCTTTGTGTATGCAATTTTCTGTTTAGTTATTGTTGCTTACTTAGTTTTACATAGTTGTCGTCCATGTCTTGTATTCAGCTGTACTTCCTCACCTGTGATTGTCTTAATTGTGTGGATCTGTCTCATTTGTAATCACCATTAGCTCTCAGTGTGTGAGTATATTTCTGTCATTCCTGTGTTCAGTGTTCATCCTTGCGTGCTTGTCTGCTGTTCATGGATTCTTGTGGTTTTACTTTTCTGTTTCATTTCATGGACTTCGTAAATCTGAACCCCGTCATTTTAAAGGTTTGTTTCTTTGTTTACGTTTGTCTGCCTGGGAGTCTGCATTTGCTTATACATTTTGCAGGTTATTGCTGTCTGGTAGGGCTGCCACAAACGATTATTTTGATAGTCGACTAGTCACCGATTATTTTTGCGATTAGTCGACTAATCAGATCATCATCCATTAGACGTAAAACTACAGCTTATTGCACCAGCAGCATCTGCTCTTATATAACTATCATTAGCTTACAGCTTTAAGTGTTTAAGGTCTGTGCTAACTAAAAATAAAGACAAGATGATAGTTTATTAAATTTTAATGAAATTTGCAATTGTTTCGGTGAAGTTTAATAAACTCCTTGCCATCTAAAATATAACAGGACACTGGAGTAAATTCTGGAGCATCTCACACTTCTGATAATCAGCTGTCTGCTTGACGTTTATTCAGCTGTGCAAAAACTATAACTTTAATCTCAGACAAACTGATTTACTCAGGAACAAATAAAATACTAAAAAAAAAAGCCAAACAATAACATTTTAAGTTATCTAAGTGACTCATATATATTTAACCTGAGTAGCGAAAGACAGCGGTGGGTTTGACAACGATTTGCGGGGAGTCCGGTGTTCTCACGGTGCTAGTGAGCCTAGCCCCCGGCTCGCTAATGAGCTAGTGGGTAACAGACGTCTCCGAAAACGTCGGAGCGCTTTTGAAAATATGTGGTGTCTTGATAAACTGAGCCGATATTTGAGGTTTACACAGCTACATTCTCGCCTGAAAATATGTTAAACGTTTATTTTGTGACCCAGAAAGAATAATAAGAGTAACATTAAAACTAACTAGCTGCCGCCATTGTTGGAAACTGCGCTGGGCCGCGCTATGAATTCTGGGACACAGCTGCTTCTTCTTCTTCTTCTTCTTCGGGGTTTAACGGTAGCTGGCATCCTTGTACATGCAGTGCTGCCATCTTCTGTTTCAGTCCGTTATTACACTCTTAAATCCTACTACTTATTCCTGCGTCTTTTGGGATCTTACAAAGCTTCAAACGACGCGTCGACTATTAAATCAGTCGTCGACGATTTTGATAGTCGACGTAATCGTGACTAGTCGACAAATCGTGGCAGCCCTACTGTCTGGTGAAGGGATATTGAATGTTGTCCTTGAAGCAATTGTAAGATAATGATCTGATTGAGAGTGCTTAAGAGAAGACTCAAAAGGTGACTACAGAGAGATGACTAAAGAATATGACAGGCATTTGGCATCATAAATTAAACCAAAAGACAGTGTTTGGATAAAGATCTATGGTTAGTTCTCATTAAAATGTCAGACATTGATTACTACAAAAGATGCAAGATCACAGGAAGGAAGTCACTTCTCAGATACACATTATTACACACTGAAGGACGACAGGGTTCATTCAGGTGCACATGAAGATTTATTGCGCTGAAACACAGCAAAACAATTCAGTGTTACTGGCAGCTTCCATTGTAATAACTGGCCTGCGTTACTTTTGTAGCATTACGTGTAATGGCCATGTATTAATCAGCCCTTAACACACAGAGAAAATGACCAGTAAACAATAGACAACATAACATGTACTGGCTGGTCTATTTCCTATAACTTTAACTAAAACCAGCTAACAGTTTCCTTTCACCTTACTGATGGAACAACACGGTTACAGAGATTAATGCAGGAGGCTAACACGACTTAGCTAGCGCACAAATGTTACTAGCATTACCCACAGATAACGTGAAACAACTCCCTTATTCGCTCACATTAAACACCATATAAACAAGAATTACACTCCAAACATGTTAAATAAGCATCGACTTTACATAAATGTATGTAGTTCTCGTATATTGCTCTCACCTGAAACACAGCAAAACAATTCAGTGTTACTGGCGGCTTCCATTGTAATAACTGGCCTGCGTTACTTTTGTGAAGGATTATTTTGGCAGTTACCCGTTTGGCTGAGCCGCCACTGCCACCTACTGGCGAAACTAAATATCGCCCTAACATCACATCAGGTGGGAGCAAATGAGCTTTTCGCTCTGTGTTATGATGCAAACTATTGTCACAACAAATAGCAAAAAAAGATGATGGGGGGGTGGGCACGAACACATAAGGAACACATCTGAGACTTGTTCTTAATGCTCAAAATACTCAGGGTGCCACAACATTACTCAAAAATTAGGGCAACACTTAAAGCAAACAAAAGTGACAACAGGTGCACGGACAGACCATAAGAAGATACAGCTCCCTAAAGGCAGCAGTTTGGCAGATGTTGGCCACAGACAATTGCTCTCTCTTTATCCTACTATGTGATTCTGCCTTTGCTTTTTGTCAACGTCCTCATCACCGCTGGTAGCACGAGACGGTACCTGCAGTGCATTTAGGTTGCAGGGTTAGCCCAGCTTAGGATGGCACGTTCATAGGTTTGTTGGGTCTTGCAATCAACAATCTTGAGAGTGTGGAGGAAAAGCCAGCCGATGCGCACAAGGAGTAACAGAACCTCACAAAAGTAGGATAGTAATGCGCATGTTAGTGACCAAACCATCATTGCCAGGCTTCATGAGTGCTGTGCTCACAGCTCACAGGTTGAATGGTATTCTCCAGAGAACACCAGAACCAGCAGATCCACTGTCCTTTTCATAGGTCAGAGCAGGTTTGAATGGTAGCCAGCAGTAATATGTGACTATTGATGCACGTCACCCTAGTGGTGCCACAGACTGAGAGGAGATCCATCAGGACGCCATTCATTCACCATCTCATCGGAAGCATGCCCCTGTTTCAGAGGTGCTTATGGTCACATGGGGGCATACACACTACTGAGCATCATTATAAGACAAAATTTAATCCATGTATGATTTCAATTTTTAGTTTCGCTTTGTGATTTTCAGCCCTCAAAGTTTTGGATAATTTTGTTTTTACTGATTGCTGTTATAGCTTTTTTTTCTTGACAAATCACACAGTATATCTGTAAAGATATCCATCTGCAATAATTGGCTCATCAAGATTCGATGCATGATTGCAGTGTTCTTTTAATTTTTTGGAGCAATTTTCCATGCAATTAGTCAGCAGACTAATATGTGTAGTTTGCGAAGCACAGTTAGACTATAAAAGCCTATGTGCTCAGTAGCTTTCAAAGTATTTGTCTTTTCAATTGAACATGTTGATGGTTCAATTTGTGCTGGTATTAGAAATTCGAATGTTGCTGTAGGTGTTGCATAATAAAAATGGCTGGAAAAGTCCTTTTTTTCTATCTCCACTGTAATTTTACCACTTTTTTCTGTAAATTCCATAATGAAAAATAAATAAACAAACACATAAATAAATGAATAACTCAGTCCCACTGACTGTAAAACTTCTCAACTTCTTAACTTTGCATAAGCTTGCATATTTCCTCAGTTTTCCTCTGTGTTACGAGGACAAGAATGGAAAACAAGGCTGCACTGAAATTGGCTTAGGAAAAAAATTCTCCATGTGTAACTGATGGAGAGATGTGTTGCGTGAAGGAGATGGCAAACACCATCTGCTTACAGTTCATCAATAGGCCTTTGAGTGCTACATTCTAGGCAACATCAGCAACGTAGAAAGCTTTCATAAAAATAAATCCGAGGTAATTTTACCACAGGGCTTCCCCCTGCGTTCTTATTTATCTCTTCTGTCTTTGTTAAGGAATCAGTTTGTGGGTAAGAGAGCATTCAAAAGGCTTTATCTGTCATTCATCATTCAATCGCTAATGCTGCGTATTAAGGGATCCATCCAGGGAGAAACGGGATATGTGTGTTTGTTTCTGCTTGTGTGTGTGTGTGTGTGCGTGTGTAAGAGTGCATGGGTGACTTACAAGAAACCTCTAACCTCTACCTTAAGGTCAGCACAAATGTCCAGCAGTCAGATTTGAGGTTAAATGCATGTGAAGCAAAGGTTCTTGTGAAAGGCTGAAGTGACTCACAGCACATCTGGGTACCAGAGAGAAGTAAAACAGAGCGGTTTATACAATACTGTACAAAGGTCTTGAGCCACCCATTTATATTTTGCTTAGAAAATAAGTGCAGTGATTTATTGAAACGTGCAAACATACATGGAAGTACAGTATTTGTTAAATCTAATGAGCTTGAAAGTCAAAATTGGGTATAAGCCCCTTTATTCTTCACAGCTGCACAGCCTTAACTCTCTTAGGCAAGACTTCTTGTTGCTTTACAAGATGATCCTACACGGTTTCAGTAATGTTGATGTTTGAGCTCTGGGGAGGCCAATCCATGACTGATAGTGTTCCATTGTGTGCTTTTCTGTCAAGCAGGGAGCCTGAACAAGTGGTAGAGCTAAAAGCCAAGCTTAGGAAAGCCTTCCCTGAATAAAAGCTGATTTTGGGAACAAGGTAAGATTACAAGTGCTTATAGTCTCACTGGTCTCAGAATAAAATAAACTGAGAGGGGAAATAAACAGAGGTTAACATTGTGGTTTTACCACTGATTACTGCTGTCACATTAAGTTGCAGAAGGGCAATGATGTTGTCTTGTAGTAGACGGTGTCTAGTATAACATTAATTATATGTCTGCAATTTCAGCATTTTACACAAACTCACACCAAGACTTTTTTGTCCCATTTGAAACACAGACAGACTCCACACTGTGGCCGTTTGGCTTTTCTTTTGCTACATCCTTTATTGTTGATTTCAAATCACTGCATTGTCTTTGAAAAACATTCGTAATATAATGACTCAATTCCCACTTTAGTGAACAACAGCCACCGACTTTTATTTTCTCTATATTGGATTATATAAGAGGAAACAAAATGTTTTTCCCTAAATTTAGACAAGTGCTCTTTTCTTTTAAACTTCATCTGAACCTTTTAGAGCCAGTTTCATATCTCCATATTTTATTTATTTGCCTACAGACGTGGAGCATCATCACAGCACAGTGGTGCAGTGGTTAGCACTGTGCTTCACAGCAGGTTTGGGGTTTGAAACTTGCCTGCTTTCCCTTTTAGAGGTTGCATGTTCTCCCTCTGTGACTTTGATTTCCTCCCACAGTCCACAGCACATTAACTGGTGTTTCTGACACTGACTCTGGATGTGATGTAGCAGAAAAGAGCAAAGAACAAAATGAGACAGGGGCAGAACAGTAACCTTTTTACTGTAAGGCAACAGTGCCCTTTTTTGTAATTGTGCAAAACGTTCATGTTTTATCTCCTTTTCCTTATACTGACGTTTGCATCAGCAATGGAACATAAAACAAGGATGGAAGTGTTAATGATTGGGCTTTAAACTTAAAGCAAGCCTCTGAAATATTAGCTTTTGTTGAACTCAGCATTTGAAAATCTCATGCTTGCCACAGTGCTAGCAAATAGGGCTTGCAAATCTTGTTTTAATAACATTACATGTAAAAAGTTGGGATAATTTTTCTTTTAGTTAAAAGGCTCAGGCAAAAATCCAAAAAATGAACAAAGTAAACTGCATCATTCATCGCCCAGTACTTTGGTGAAATTTTATTTTTAAATTTATTTATTAGGTTGGAATGGGACTGCAGTGCTGTTCAGGGTATATTGTTAAGTTTTTACTGTGCCGACTGTCACGCTATAAATTTCGCATGCACATCTCAACGTTTGCATTCATTTTCTTGCTTGATGGTAGAAAACTGAAAAATGCAATGTGTGTGTACATGTTTAGACATCTTTGTGAGGACAGAAAATCGGCATCCCACTATACAGGGAGTGCAGAATTATTAGGCAAGTTGTATTTTTGAGGAATAATTTTATTATTGAACAACAACCATGTTCTCAATGAACCCAAAAAACTCATTAATATCAAAGCTGAATGTTTTTGGAAGTAGTTTTTAGTTTGTTTTTAGTTTTAGCTATTTTAGGGGGATATCTGTGTGTGCAGGTGACTATTACTGTGCATAATTATTAGGCAACTTAACAAAAAACAAATATATACCCATTTCAATTATTTATTTTTACCAGTGAAACCAATATAACATCTCCACATTCACAAATATACATTTCTGACATTCAAAAACAAAACAAAAACAAATCAGCGACCAATATAGCCACCTTTCTTTGCAAGGACACTCAAAAGCCTGCCATCCATGGATTCTGTCAGTGTTTTGATCTGTTCACCATCAACATTGCGTGCAGCAGCAACCACAGCCTCCCAGACACTGTTCAGAGAGGTGTACTGTTTTCCCTCCTTGTAAATCTCACATTTGATGATGGACCACAGGTTCTCAATGGGGTTCAGATCAGGTGAACAAGGAGGCCATGTCATTAGTTTCTCTTCTTTTATACCCTTTCTTGCCAGCCACGCTGTGGAGTACTTGGACGCGTGTGATGGAGCATTGTCCTGCATGGAAATCATGTTTTCCTTGAAGGATGCAGACTTCTTCCTGTACCACTGCTTGAAGAAGGTGTCTTCCAGAAACTGGCAGTAGGACTGGGAGTTGAGCTTGACTCCATCCTCAACCCGAAAAGGCCCCACAAGCTCATCTTTGATGATACCAGCCCAAACCAGTACTCCACCTCCACCTTGCTGGCGTCTGAGTCGGACTGGAGCTCTCTGCCCTTTACCAATCCAGCCACGGGCCCATCCATCTGGCCCATCAAGACTCACTCTCATTTCATCAGTCCATAAAACCTTAGAAAAACCAGTCTTGAGATATTTCTTGGCCCAGTCTTGACGTTTCAGCTTGTGTGTCTTGTTCAGTGGTGGTCGTCTTTCAGCCTTTCTTACCTTGGCCATGTCTCTGAGTATTGCACACCTTGTGCTTTTGGGCACTCCAGTGATGTTGCAGCTCTGAAATATGGCCAAACTGGTGGCAAGTGGCATCTTGGCAGCTGCACGCTTGACTTTTCTCAGTTCATGGGCAGTTATTTTGCGCCTTGGTTTTTCCACACGCTTCTTGCGACCCTGTTGACTATTTTGAATGAAACGCTTGATTGTTCGATGATCACGCTTCAGAAGCTTTGCAATTTTGAGACTGCTGCATCCCTCTGCAAGATAGCTCACTATTTTTGACTTTTCTGAGCCTGTCAAGTCCTTCTTTTGACCCATTTTGCCAAAGGAAAGGACGTTGCCTAATAATTATGCACACCTGATATAGGGTGTTGATGTCATTAGACCACACCCCTTCTCATTACAGAGATGCACATCACCTAATATGCTTAATTGGTAGTAGGCTTTCGAGCCTATAAAGCTTGGAGTAAGACAACATGCATGAAGAGGATGATGTGGACAAAATACTCATTTGCCTAATAATTCTGCACTCCCTGTACTTGTGTTGACCATCATCACTCATGGGGACAAAATGCCTGTTCCCATGAGTCTGAAGGCTTAAAATGTGGCTTTAGTGTCAGAGTTACTATTAGGTTATGGTTAGGTTTAGGCTGAGGGTTAGGACTATACATTCATTTTTGATGGTTAGGGCCCAGGGTAAGCCACTAGGGTAAGCTTCATGTCAATCAGATGCCATCACTAAGATATGAAAATTAGTGTGTGTGTGTTTGTGTGGATTCTTTCTATGAGGCCAAAACAAAAGCAGTAGTAATTTCTATTACAGCTTGGTAATAATGGATGGAAACAAGAATGTGATGATATGGAAAGTTATTACCACTTAGTTAACAAAGTAATCCAAGTAATTACTTGCATCAAAAGTGGTTAAAACTGAGTAACATGAAACATATGCAACTAGTTAACAACAGGCTAGCAATTGAAACAAATACCATGGCTAATGTTTTGGCTTATTACCTAGAGCCATACGTGGTAGTCTTTGTGTAATAACCTTGAATCAGGGCTGAAAAATGCAAAATAGAATAAAATAATAAAATAGCTGTTTCTATCTAGGTCCATGTAAACAAGCTACTAAAACAATCTTTAAGAAGAGTGATAATTAGCTGGAAATGTATGATTGCTTCTGTGTAATAACCTAGAATCAGAATTTGAGGTCAAACCTGGACACCGGGACAGCAGAGTGGTCCAGTTCCTCAGTTTTGCTGGAGAATATGGCACCAAATTGGTCCCGTAATATTATGCAGGTCATGTAGTTTTGCTGCACAACTACTTTAAATTCATGGTTATAAATAATAAGAAGAAAAAAAATAAAAGCAATTACAATTAAAATAAAGCGACCATCTGGTGTGTGTGTGTGTGTGTAATCTGTAGCTAAATAGCAGATGCAAACAGAGACAAAACAGCAGCAGGGCAGCACTTGCATTCCAATCGTGTCCACTGTTTTGGCTCCCAGGAAGCTTTCATCCAGCAGTCCAGAACACTGTGCATCTAATCAGTGCTTGCACAAATACTGAGTAAACACAAACATACACACAGACATACACGGGCTGACTGAGCGAAATGAGCCCCGCTCAGAACACAGGAGAAATATCAGATGTGAAAGAAAGGGTAGACCACAGGACAGCAATGACCGTTCTGCGGTGACTTTGAACCGCTCTTCACCGGCGCTGTCCCCTCTTTTTTGTTTGTTTATTCTGACTTCTGTGAAGGCATGCTCAGCATTCGCCTGGATGGCAAAAACACATATTTGACCTTTGCATGGCGGCATGCGCAAACATAGCAATCAGAATGTCAACATAAGAAGACACAGCATGGCCATACTTAAACAAACATGTACTGAGATGCTGACTAGCTCCACAGTTTGTACTTGACAGGTACGTAAGTTGAGACTAGCAACATCATACAGAGTCAAAGCTGACATTTCTTAACTTCGTTCCCATAAATATTGGGTCACTTTGTTTTTTTTTTAGTCATGTGTACTTCGGGAATCAGAGGGTCATTTTGCAGTGAATTGTGGAAAATGATGGGGTCATTGTCATTGTTTTTAAAATTTCCAGCAGCGTACTCCAAACTGCTCCAAACTCCAAACCATCATCATTGTAGCTGTTGTGAGCGTCTACTCCGATAGATGTGATGCAGACAGCATACAAAGTAATCTAAAAAGCATCTCTAAATGACCCCAAGCATTATGCAGCTCCTTTGCATTATATTCTGTATGAAAACAGGACAGCACTGGTTGAGCTTAATATCTGTCGGGGACTCAGTCAGGCTGTTCGCTACAGCACTCTGTGCTTCATGCTGTTGTGCCCTTGGTAGAGTTTAATAATGTAGTTTAACTGACATGGCCGTGGACTCGCTTGCTATTGGTTAAACCAAAGACTTTGATATTTAATTCCCCTGTAAATAAATTCAATCAAGTCACGGTCATACCAAGGTTAAGGCACATGTTCTCCCCGTGTAATGCTGAAACTACGGGCATCTGTCATTTATATGGATGTCACTCGCCCTGTTGTGTTTCCTTCTCTTCCCCCTTCTCCTCCTCAGGGGTGGGATTAAGCAGCTCGTGTCATTCATGAATCCTTCTGAGCAACTCCTCAAATCCCATGCCGCTTTCAAAACACAACAATGCTGAGACCAGTGTTTGCAGATAGGAGATTCAGAGCATGACCTGTGAGTAAGTGATGAGGGGCACGCCATACCATCAACTAGTCAGTCCCTGGTTTGATGCCTGACTTATTTGCACCCTTCATGTTAATCTTCCTGCTTTGTGCTGCAGCTAACCTATAAGGCAAATAAATAAATAAGAAAATTGTTATGGAATTTGGTCCTCATATTGAGTCTGATGTAAATAGGACACGTGTTGTTGTCATGGGTGTAGTCTTCTTATTTCTTAATTGAAAAGTCATGTCATGTTATTTGGCCCACGGTGTGGTTCGGAGAGTGCGCACTTGTTTGTCTCTTTGTGTTTGACAGTGACAACAACTCGGCTCCCATAATCATAAGTTTATACCACCTGTTCTTGGATAGTGCCCCAGGTATTGTTCTGTTTACACATTTGTCCACAGTGACAGCACGAGCTATTTAAACATGCATACTGACAATGACTGACTTCAGCAGCAGTGGTGGTCTGGGAGATTACATGAGAAGCGCCTTCAGGGAGCTGTCGTGATTTGGAACTAAACAAATCAGCTCAATTAAACTTGTGTGTGG
This sequence comes from Mchenga conophoros, assembly GCF_057382185.1. Taxonomy (NCBI): domain Eukaryota; kingdom Metazoa; phylum Chordata; class Actinopteri; order Cichliformes; family Cichlidae; genus Mchenga; species Mchenga conophoros. The sequence goes on from NC_140532.1 coordinate 49,078,140, forward strand.
GACTGTTGTAGACGGCGGCCAAACAAGCTAAACTCAATTCTGCTCAATTAGAATTGTATCTTTTGTAAGTTTATTGATGTGATCCTCCATAGAAGACCCAGTTTTTCATGCAACCCCTTGGTAAAAACTCACTGCACATCCCCTGTTACCGTGACCCTGAACTGGATAAGTGGAAGTAAGTCGACGAATGGATAGGTTATTGCTCTAAAACAGAGAAAAATAATTCATTAAATACCAGGATCACTGCAGATTAGCTTTTGTTTGTTCTACTAGATATACTACAGTTTTAATAAAATGTTATTTAGCCTGCATTAAACACTTTACAGACACATGCTGCATCTGCTTATTCCTGCTCTGTCCAGTCTGCTGCTGTAATAATGTGGAACTAATAAATCCCATCTTACATGAGCATGTATTTAGTAACTCTTCCCCTATGAATAGATACTGAGAAATCTACCTTTGTATTATGATTAGATGACCAGTAGTTTTATTTGTTGGTAATGACACAAAATGTGTTGACAGAAATGTATTCCCTGATGCTCTCAGAGCCTCTCCATCACTGCTTCATCCCTTCTGAATATTTCTCCATTTTCCACATTATCTAACACTTGTTAAAACCTGCGAATGGGCAAAAGCTCAATCGCTGTGAAAACACAACGACACGCACTCAGTTTAAATGACAATATGTTGTTTATTTTCTATATTTTCAAGGTTTATTATTTACAAACAAAATAAACAAAAAAAAAATCAAAAAGATTTTTTGACAAACACTGTTTGTCTGCATATTCTTGTAAGAAAGTTTACATTTATCTTTCTTTCGTCCGTATTAAGTAACCGACTGACAGTTCTTTTTACTCTAAGCCTTGGATTACATGAATGAGCTGAACAGTGATCATGTGAGTGGGGTTTAAGAGGACCGAGCAGCTCACCGTCGCTCCCGCCCCTCCTTCCACTACGCATATCATCAGTAAACATATGAAACCTGTGGTCGTCAAAACCAAATCAAAGATTTGGCTCGTCCTCTCTGGGCATTGTCAGTTCTTTTTGCATCTCTTGTTTTTTTTCTTCTCCAAACCAACAAAACAAGAAACAAAAATATACAAATATATGTGCTGGTTTGTTGAGAGTCTCTATACTGCTAATATGTAAGCTCATTAGTTTGTGTTATACATCACCATTAATGCCCATTCCAGTATGTTAGTTGCGATTGGTATAGTGAAAAAAAAGCACATAGTTGGGAAGCTCTCCCTCCAAAGGCAAGTATCAAAAACAGCACAAACCAACAGTGCCGCTGTCCATCTCGACTGTGAACTAGTTCCTATACACTATGGCGTATTCACGATTAAGCGCTCTTCGTTGTAAATAGAACATCTCCACCCAAATACCCGGAGATATTGCTCCCTCACTGCGACATCTAACCTAGCTGAAAGAATCTACATGTTGTTATTAGTAAGTCAGAAAGTGCAATTCAAAACAAAGACAATGACTTAAAATGTTTTGCTTTGGCCAGTTTCCTTCCACGCGTCGATATTCAACCCAAACGTCAGTGGTTAGCTACAAAGAAAGGTATAAAGGTGCTCAAATTTGTACAATGTCTCACTGGTGTCACTGCAAGTCTAAAGATTGCACTTCTTCTCTATTTATTTTTTTTTAAACTGTACATAAACCTCACTGAATATCTATATAGCTTGACTTAGAATGTTAGAAACACCTGCCTCTAAAAGTTCGTACCGGAAGTAAAGATACCAATTGGATAAACGGAGACATTTGGCCATCTTCATTGCTTACTCCTTTCTCGTCTAAAAACACTGAGACATAGAACACATAGAGTATAGTAAGGATGATTGCGTAGTAGTGTGCAGAAGTGCCCCGGACCACACCCCACCCCGTCCCACCCACCCCAATATGCACCAAGCTCACACTCATAACAAAGGATGGAACATGGCTATAGTTTAGGCACAAATACTTTAGAATGTCCATGTGAAAAGTCAATGCTTCTGTTCACACACAGATAACATCTAGGCAGACAGACAATGAACAAAAACATAATCTAACATTACATTTAACGTCAACATTTTTGAGATAGTATCTTTTTAAGTATTTGTGACAGCGCATGCTTTCGTGATGGGGTTGACTGTATTGGTACACTATCGGCACAACCTGTAGTGAAGAGCCATCTTTTAACATGGTTGCTGTGAGGGCTTAGTCACTTTAACCTGATGGGACACGGGTGCCATGGTGACTCTGACTCTGAGTAGAAATTCTGCATGGCCGAGACGTTTGATCAAGAAGACCGCATAAGCACGGCCGTCTTCTATAAGCAGGAAAACGACTGGTCGTCCTGAGATTTCGTGTAGATTTAAATATTCAAAATATTCCCTTTGACAGATATTAAAATATTGCTTGCTCGACCTTGCGTCCATGCCTCAAAGTCCTGGTCAGTTTAGAGTAGCTAAGCCCACATAATGGATTTACATGAGACAGAAACCTTAATGCAAACCAGCATTTCGTTTTTTCTGTCACTAACAGCGGTTTATAAACAGCTTTCAGTGTAAATGTCCTCCTGCACAACTGAGTGACTGAATACTTGATGTCTTGAAACTAAAACATAGGTACTAGAAATGTTGTGCTTCAACTGATATGACAGCAGTACAGTACAAATGTACACCAGGAGCTGGTTAGCTCAAAATCTAAATTGTGGTTTATATATAAAAGAAAAGGAAATATAATGGGTAAAAAAGGAAAAAGAAAGTCTAATTTTCACACCTAAGCCATACATGTTCATACCAGCTGTGTGGTAAATAATCCCTGGCAGTACTTTGGAGTTACGTTATAGAAAAGAAGCATTTGCTTTTAATAGGATGACACTGAAACGAAGTTGTGTATTGTAGGTAAATACTGTATACTGTATGTCCACTCGATGTTAAATCAGAAACTACGCTAGGACTAAGGGTAGTATACAGAGAGACAGAAAGAGAGAAGATAAGATTTATAAATGTCCTTCAATCAAGTAGTGCTAGCTATTGCATTAAGGTTTGTTTATCTCTCATAAATGATATCCAGGTTCCTGATAGAAGTAAGACATTGTTATGATAGAGAATGCACCACACAGTATCTGTAAATACTAGATCTACAAAACTATTTACAGGACACATATAGTTAATTTTTATGTCACAGTCTATTGCATAATGGTGATAATCTTTAGTTTATAAATACTATAAATATACACAGAAGTTTTAAGCAACATTAAGTAACATCTCAGCCATCAGAAATCAGAAATAGAAAACAATAACATCCATCCATATCTGTGCACACACTTCATTTTCCTCCAAAATAAACAAAGAAAGCAGCATTTCTAATATCTATTCCCTTTGGACCCATAACACTGCCATGGTTTGTGTGTGTGTGCGCCTCTGTGGGGATGTAGTGGTTTATCAGACTGTATTTTTCATCGCAGACAGCAACGGAATAGTTACAGTATTGTTATTTTGTTCTTAGGTGAGTTTCCAGGAAAATGGTTTGAGACCGATTGTGTGCTTGTTAAGATTATTGGTCGGCATTATTTGCATTTATTCTTCCACAGTGGTGCTAAAGCTGCTTAATAGGAGAAGATAAGTTTGCTCTTCTTTTAGTAGAAAATGAAAAAGTCATTGTGAGAGTCCACAATGCAAACAAGTTTTTAAAAAAAATCAAGAGCAAAAACAAACAAAAAAATTCAATGAAAAATAAAAAAACTTAATTTATATATATATATCTATATATATCTATAGATATAGATATATAATTTTTTACATTTCTCAGAAAGGAAGACTCATGTTTATACTACAGATTGAAATTGCCATTGCCAATGTTGTTGGTGTTTTTTTTGACATGGTCCCATGCACACAAACACACACATCCCCGTGCACACACGTGCACACACGCTTTCACATCTATATATACATATCTATATATGTATATATAGATATGATCAAAGAAAGGGCGTGTATCTGTATAATATACATTCTTAAGTTTAGGGAGACAAAATTGTCTAAAATATAATACATGGGTTATATATACAGCATTTCTATGAGGTTACTTTAGAAGAAAATTGGAGAGAAAGAAAACAATGCCAAAGTTCCTCATTTTGACCTCTTTTGTTCTAGCTCCATTAAAAATGATTTGAAACATATTTCTGTTTAAAAAAAGAGAGGGAGGGTAAAATGGGATCATAAATTTGATGCAAAACGCATTTTGTCTTGCTCAGTTTCTGTACTGCTGAGCACTGAATCTCTTCTAGATCCGGGAGAATCCCTGTGCTGGGTTGAGGATGAGGACGCTGCTGCCACTGCTGCTGCAGCTGCCGCTGCTGCAGCTGAGCGCACGGGAGGCAAGGCTCCTGACGACATCTGGCGGAATAAATTGACCCGCTGGGGCACAGTGGTGCGGATGCCACTCTGTAGATTCATTCCCTGGATCACCGCTGCTGTGGGTGGCACGATGGAGGCCAGGGAGTCTCCTGAGGTGGGATGCACTCTGGGCCCCAGAGATGTGTCATGTGGTAGTGATGGTTGGGAGGCTGATAAGTGTCGGATGTCTCGACTCAAGCTGCCTGATTGTAGAGCCTGCGTGCTCTTGTGGATGTCCCCCCGCTGAGGTGAAGGGACCTGCTGCTGCTGAGGTGACGCCTGCTGCTGCTGTTGCTGCGCTGCAGAGGATGTGGCTGCAGTTGGCGCAGCAGGCTGCTGAGCAAGCTGTTGCGTAGACAGAGATGGCTGGGGAATGGGTTGCTGGATAAGGGACAGCTGGGAGGCTGTGGGGGAGCCATACTGGAAGCTCCGGTTAGCCAAAGGGGTCTGCACAGGCGGGCTACACATGGCAGCTGTGAAGGAGCAGGGAGACATGATTGTGCCTTGCTGTAGTGGGGTCTGTGACAAATTTAGGGTGCCACTTTGAGTTTGGTAAAGCCCCTGTGCTGCAGCAGCAGCAACGGCAGCGGCTGGCATCATGCGGGCAGCGGAGGCATTAGCAATAGCTGAAGCGCTGTAGGTCAGGGGTACAGAGGACTGCTGCAGCTGAGTGGTGCCAAAAGCAGTGGAGAAGGGCGGCTGGGCTGGTGAGTTAATAATGGAATTTCCTGACATTGGTGTTGAGTTCATCCCGGTTACCGACTGCTTGCGGTCCACCATCATTACCATCTCCCTGTCCTGACGGATAATCTGCTTCAGCAGCTCGTTCTCCTGTGTGTTGAAAACCCCGGCGTTCAGATCCTTCTGGAACTTCTGCAGCAGCAACGAGTTCTTCTTCCCTGTTGGGGTGCAGTCAGGACACGTGAATACACACAGCCACGGTAAACTTTGGATAAACTATACTGCACCACAGGAATAAACAGGATACGGGTCAGTAAAGACGCAGCTTGTGGGTTTTAATCACACATTAGCTTCTTCCTTTGATCAAGGCCAATTCTTTAACAGAGGCATTTCACTGTATTCATTCCACATTCATTCATAAATGGGCTACTTTTAACCACACAAACTGCATCTTTACACATTCACTAAAGGCTGTTACAGTGAATAAACCTTTGAAAGACATTAAATGGAAATGACTGTGGGAAATATACAGTTTGAAGGGGTGAAGGACACGTAAGGAGACAAAGATTACTGAAAGTGTGACTTGATAGCACAGACTGTGAAGTGGCAGTGAAACACAGAAGAATACTGATGAGTTGTACCCACACATGACATGACTGATTTTAGATATTTTAGAAGAAAAGGGTCTAAGGCTTAATTTAAAGCCACGGTCTAGCTACATGGTCACATTGACATCAAAGCCATAACACATCACAAGGGCATTCTGCGTAACATCTATAGTGTGGAAACAAAGTCAAATAAGAAGAGAATATATCTTATTTTATACATTATGTATCATATACATAATGTATAAAATCTAACTTAATATTAATCATCTAACCACACAATGAATGGGATTCTCTTCAAGTTATATTTTATATTGACTAGTGCAAAGCAGTTTGTCTGCATATTTAAACAAAACACAGTATTCCTTTAATACTGTAAACAAACTGCTTTTAAAAAGTACTCCACTCATATGCACTATAAAGGGCATTTTGAGCCCACATGAAAGTCTTTCCTAGCATGTCACAGGTCTTGAACCGTAATAATAAAAGGCTTGGCAGATGGCTTTTTAAACACCAGCCACTTTTGTGGCTTTGGGAGTTTGAGTAAAAAGAAGAAGCTGTTGTAAATGGGCATATAAAGACATCTTCAAACGAGCCTGTCTTAGAAGGAATTGCCAAATCTAAAGACCTAATAAACATATTTACTTTGAGTGATAGTGTCCAAACGTCTTCATGGGAAGTGTTTCCTGTCATTACTACTGATCGTGACAAGCAGCAACGCATTGCCGGTAAAGAAGACAAAGTGGACTTTTAGTGTGCTCAGGGCTTTAGCCACAGTCAATCAATCATTCAGCCCTGTCCTTGACTGGCAGAAGATTTTTCCACTGAGTTCACCATTTGGCAGCATATGCTGGATGGCTTTCACCTCTCAAGGCTGCTGGTAAGTCATGCATTCAACTATAAGACAGGACTTTTGCTGCTGTAGCAGCTGAAAATAGATTGCTGTAATATTTTAATGCATTTTTCTCAGGATAAAGCCCTCAGTTTGATGTTTTTCTCCTCGACTGCAGCAATCTCTACAGGGTCGGGTAGCTAAAACAAGCACCACACACTAATTATAAGACTATCGTTAACTTACACGTCTGTTTTCATTGCATATTTAAAGGTGACAGGATTAAACTCTGTAGATTGGAAGGACAACACATGTTCATTGTTTGGTGTGCTTGTCACTCTGACAGAAACATCTGAACACACCAACAAGTTAGAGACAGGGGCAATAACTGGGTTTCAGGGAAACAGGGATTCTTCTGTATACCTCTGAAAAGAAAAGTATCTCATTATCAGTGTTTTGTGCACAGTTAAATAGAGTTAAAGTCAGGCAAACTTAGTTTACTGTACAGTATGTTTACTGCATATTGATACTATACAAGCTAAAAGCACTTACTTTCATTTAATTATATCTGTCATACAGACAGTTTCAAAAAATGGCAATATAGCATTTTGAGCTACACATATGCAGCAACATTTAGGTTATTTTGTTAGAAACAAATGATTTCCGTTCATTACGTGGGGAGCTGTTATTTTCCATGGTGCATCATGGCTACAGCACGTGAAATTCCCATACATTCATATATTTGCTTTACAGTTGATCCTATTGAATAATACAATTTGTAGGTATGCAGAATGATGAAAATTTTAACAATAAACATTTGTTGTGAGCTAACTTGGTTCAGCTGCCCAGACCAGGCTGAATCTACATTGCATCAATAGTTCGTTCAGCTTATATATTATTTACACTCTTTATTTGTACCTAAATAACTTTATTTACTTCATGTTGCACATTTACAGAATTACTGTCTCGCTTTGATCACAGAATTAAACTTACCCCAAAAAACAAATACATTGAGAGGATTGAGAGGCAGACATATTGTATAAGCTCGGCAAAACCTGACATATTGTGTATATTTTCCACTAATACTTTCCGGGCTAATAAATACAACTTGGTAGGAATCCATTTCTCCCTTTCTGTTTCAGCAAGGCACTTTGGGCATATTACTACTAGAACAGTAGCCCATTTCTAAACTTGAATAGAAAGGCTTTGGAAACAATATGCTTTAAAAAAAAAAAAAAGTAAAAGTAAAAACCACTCAGCTTTGACAAAATTAAAATAAATAATAGTAAAAATATCAGATAAGTCCCCAATTCCCACTATTTACATTCAATACACTAAACATAAAACAGCTTGATAGCCAACAAACATCAACCAATAAAAAACAAAACACAGAACACAATATAATGTTTACAGACATCATATATAATAGACAATGAAGACTGTATTAAAAAATGCATATCTTTGAAAGATAACTCCAGATGCATTCATGTTTTTACAGATAGATATCTATGTGTGAAAAAATTACTGTGTTGAGTCAATCTACAGGGAACTCATTCACTTGATGTACTTCCTGTAATGCCATTACACTGAAACCAAGAGGGCACACATGAGATAGTCCTCAATGAACAGCTAAACAGTTAGCTTCAGCTAACAGTTACAAAAATGACTTACATATGCTAGAAAAGCCTTTATTTTAGTTTTGGAAATATGGAGTTTATTATATGTCACAATTGAAATAAGAAAAAATACAGATTTTGCTGTACCAGTTCACTTTTTTTTCTCTTTACTAATTATAATTTGTTTTGTTATATCTATAAGAAACCAAATTTTGCCTATAAAATGTTAAATAATAAAATGTGCATACTACAAACTATATATTCTAGCAGACTTTGGTGGTCAGCAGCAGCTCAAATATCAAATGACAAAAGCTAAGAAAGGGTCTACAGCTAACATTCTATGAATTTTATGTTAGTGGGATTTGGCCTTTTACAGCGACTGAAAACTAGTATAAAATTTATTGTCTTATACCCGGTCTTTTAGCCTGACGTCATTAGCCGTTTCCAGGTCCAAACTCCGCTTTAGGTCCCAAAGTCAAAGGAACACCGTGGCATCACTGAGAGTTAAAAACTGTCTAAATTCTTTTATCTGAAATAAAATGATCAGTGTGGCTGCTCTACCAGGTGTAACAATTAAGTTTAACATCCAGACATCCATGAAAACAGAATTTATGACATTTAATGGAGTTAGAAGTTAGCGGGAAGTTAGCTCGCTAGTTTCCACGTAAACATAATATACTATGTTTTGACTGAGGGATTTCTGAAAAATTCAAATGTACAGCTCTGCTATCACTTCCGAAATAAATGAAGACATGAAACTAAATATTACTGATGTTTGTGGGGTTACTGAAGTTGGGCTAGCTGGTATATAATGATGTGCTATGTGATGGCTAGCTGCACAGCTGTGGTTAGCATAATATAAACATATTAGCACAATGAAGCTGGAGAATGGAGAACAACTGAGATAACTGACCCACAATACAAGGTTAGTGATTAATTTACTGCTGCATGGGCAGGTTTTAAAAAGCGAGCTTTAAAATGAACAGTGATAATAAAAACCAAGAGGCCGGCAGTGATCACTGCCTTTTTTAGGGGCTTGTTCAGATTAAAGAGAACAAGATACAAAGCATCAAAACATGTTAAAAACACAACAGCCTTAATAAACGCAGAGTAGTCTGGACCCGGAAACAGGGTTCACACATCATCACTTAAAGACCGGATAGACATTTCAAGTGTTTACAAAAGTTGATGACATGTTTTGTGGGCGGAGCCCAAGTGGTGGCAAGAAGTGGCAGCTGTTGTTAGCATTGTCACTAGTTAAGCTAATTTTTTACGCTAGGATATAAATCTTTCTCCAGTTATTTTAATCATTTGCCAAGCCAGAGGCAGGGGAATGCAGAATTCCTGCAGAAAATGTGGACCAACAAATCCAATACCAACATACAGACAGAAACTGCAGTTGCAAGATTAGTATTCATTATTTTTCGGTACAAGTGCAAGGCTCATTGTAAATTTTGGTTGTTGTTACTAGCTACCACCCGGATGTATTTAAAAATGTCATGCATAACTTTAAGGTTATACACAAATGGATTGCATTACTATGTTATATTACATACTTATATTTACAGGCCTGAATATTGGTCAAAGAAGACTGTAAAGTGGCTTAATGGATTTACAACAGGACCATTGTGGACTATTTCGCAGCTGCCCTCTGTGAAAAAGAAACGTCTTTGATTTTAGAAAGTAACATGTTTTAAAGTTTAAGCCAAAAGATAACACTGACTTTCTTATGATCAGTGTCAGTTTTGAAAATTATTAAAAACCCACATACTTCAAGCCAGACAATCAGAAACAAATCTTTTCTGTCGATGATATATGAATAAATAATGAAATGGGATCTCGGCATGTAACAAAGATTGTATGTGCCATTGCATTAGTAAAGGTTTTACTAATCGGCAGACATGATTTCATTTGTGAATACACTTTGAACGAAGCATTCAAAGATTTATTAAAAATGTCTGAGCTGAGTTAATAATCCAGTTGATTATTCTGCGAAAAATCTGTTGCAAATCAAAGATGACATGTAACGCTGAATATGATATCTTTTGTTTCCTTGATTGTCTTATTTACTGACATTGACATGATGCGTTTCATCAAAAGGTTTTCAGCTTTAGTGTGGGTGAATTGAGTTATGTGTCACTGATGCTGGAGTTAAACAGTCAATGTGACTTTGAGTAAAAGTTCTTGGAGGATGAATTTGAGACTGGATCCATTTAGCAAGCTTTAATAGGTCAGTTTGCTCCTGTTCGAATACTGGAATTGGAATAAAGTGTTTACCTGTTGCCTACTCGTCGGCCAGGACACTCTTGAAAACGAGATGAGCTCGTCTCAAGACGGACTCCTGGTCAAATAATTTTTAGATAGATAAAAGATAATGTCAAATGTACAACACGTTATTGGTTTCAAAGCATGGTTACTTCTTTTTCTTTCCTTTTTAGAGCAAGACAGGCATGTAACCAAATGCAGTTCAGATATAGAAACGATACAACCAGCACAGATCATGACAAAGTGTCTTCCCTCGTATGAGACAAAACCCCCTTCATGGCTAGTCTGAAAGGATGGATCGAATCTATATCACTCTGAGAGGTGTCAGTCAGAGTGGTTAACTTTGAGTTTCCAACATTTAGTTATTGGTAGTTATTATAAAAAGGGCAAATGTAAATTAGGCCTTATTGAGGTCAAAGGGCACTCAGTATGTCGTGAAAGCCTCAGCAATGCAAAATTAACACATTTTATCAAAGAAGACTGTAAGACTTTTGAAAAAATATGGTAGTCAAAATAACACAACTTTGTCTCCTGCAAATTATGCTCATATACAACTGAATCACAATTGGTTATTAGTGCTTTATTGCAGGGAGCAGGGTAATGTAAAGTCTTTCTGTTGAGGGCTGACTGGATAGAAATACAGCCCCTTGTCTGATGTAAAATCCATAAACATAACATTACCTAAAGTGCTCAAGATAACACACAACCCCCTAACTAACACCATACCTCAAAGGCTGCTCAGCAACCATCCTCACATTTCAGTCTCTGTTCTGTTCTCCACTGTTGCTTTTATTTACAGAGCTAACATTCTTGTCGTATTAATTTTTTTTCATAAAGCAGCTTGTGTTTATGTACACTGGGTAATTTCTCTTTTTCTTAATCAAACTGAATACCTAGAATCGCGTAATTCTATTGGTATTGGTGCCAGCTACTAAATTTCTGGTACTGTGATATCCATAGTATGGGGGTGCAGTGCTTTCAAGTTCACAGTCACATCTACGTCTTGCTTGTGATCTCTAAGTTTAACTAACTACAAATGGAAAAAAACAAAATGCTAAACTCAAAACTTCAAAACGATAGTCGATCTTCTTTTTGACACACGTGTGTTGTGTGTTTTGTCAGGAATTTTAGAATAATCCAGTCATCAGTCAACATTACCCCCTCTGCCCACCCACCAGCTTATAGTTGAATATGAACATAATTCTGAGGAGCACGTGCCATGACGATGAGATACATCACTTGTTGGAGTTTGATTGATTTCAACACTACGGGATTCCAATTTTGAGTCAACATTTGGGTTACAAAGCAATTTGCAATTATTAATGTGCCTGTCTCAGGCAAAACTAAACCACAGATAGAAAGACATGACAAGGAAAAAACAGCAATATCTGACAGAAATGTAGTTACTGCAAAACTAACATGAGACAACACAGGAAAACTGTGAAGTTGCAAATTCAAGAATTTTTATTTAGTTACTTTTTCCCCCTGTTTTTAGGTGAAACTGTTTCCACGTTAAACAAATCACTAACAACATTACGGCCTCTTTTAGTAATCGATCCACAGACATAAAAAAATTGGACAAGACAAGAAGGTGGCTTTATTAGTAGAGCCAGTAGAGATACAGAGTGAGAGGATTTGGCTTTTTTTTGTTTTTTTTGCATATGTGGTACAATAAAAGCAAAGAAGCAGTGTTGCTTCAAAAAGGTAAAACATTTAACAGTCTTCATATGGGGAACATCGCCCAGGTTTTTTTTGACAAATAGGCTGCACCTGATTAATTAACTTAATAAACCACCTTCTTTTCAGAGCAGTCATTTAGACACACCATAGTATTCAAATACAGGTGTTTCTAGTGACATTAATTAGGGTTCTGTGGTATTTATGTGCAAGCCTTAATTATAGTGATGAGAAACACCTGTGTTTACCTACTGCGTAACGTCAAAATGGCTGCGTTGAAAAAAGGTGTATGGTGCCCTGATTAAATCTGTGGGCAAACCTAGCACATGCTGGAAAAGCTCTAAATGCATTGTGTTTTTAAAGAAAATAGAATTGTACTCTTCAGAGATATTACTGTCTAGATATCATGTCGTTTCTAGCTTGATAATCCTAGAGCATTATATAAGGAGTAAGAACATTCCTGCTAGGCTTTAGAGACTTTACAGTGCAGTAAAATTGAAATTCTTCTACCTAGATAGACATTGGATAACAAGATCACTACATTAATTCAGATATTCTTAGAGTAACTAATGAGATTACCCAGCCCAGCGGTTGGATCAGACTACATAGATACCACATCGTATAAAAAGTATAGTAAAATAATCTGCAGTATATTCGTTAAATATCTTTCCTGCTCCACTGTGACACAAGTGGAAAGTAATGTAACAGTGTGCCTAACTTATACATGAAGCATGCTGAGTTATTACTTTCAAGTCATTCATAATGGAATCTTATAGAAAATGTTAGAGCAGACGTAAGAACTTAACGAAGTTGGAGAATGTGCGACATTAGGATCAGTGCAACCAATTACTGCCCTGTTTGCGTTACATACATGTGCCCCTTTTTTTAACAAGACTCTGTGTCTGAATTGTGATCACGTATTGAACTATCATCTGTCATGATTGAATTTCTCTTGAAACATTTCTCTACTAGACAGTAAAAATAATGTGATGACTGAATTAAGCTACACAAGGTCCTCGACTGGACCCGGTGAATGTGGGGGCTCTCTTGTTACCTGACCCAGCTCTTTGTTTCTTTTTATGGGGATTTTGAGAACTCTAACATGGGGCGGGGTGCTGCTCATACCCAGGAGTGCAGATGAGTGGAAAGAGGGCCAGACACACATGCATGTGAGGTTAGCTTCGATCCACTCGCTGACATCCAGTGGGGGGGTCAACACCAAACCAACGAGGGGGCGACCTGACTCCCTCCCGGACAGCGACATGCACTGCCTTCCAGTTAATCCAACCACAAAACGCTACTTTGTTTCTTTAGAAGGATTAATGCTGGTAACATCAAAATTTTCTTTAATATGTAATATTTTTTTTAAGGTAAAGAAAGAGACACGAGAAAAAAAGAAATCAATAGAGAGCATACAGGTCATGCAGCACAAGATGGCAGACACAATGCTTTTATGAGGAAAGAAGGCAAACAAATACTGATAAAGACAAGACAACAAGGCACTATGACAGGCAAGAGATCCAAACAATCAGAGAGAAATGAGGCTCGTAGGTCTTACCAATGCGGTCCAATCGGTCAATGGCGACCGTTTCAAAAGCGCGTCGCATCATTGGGTACTCTTCTAGCACCTCATTGAAATGGTCAACAGAGAGGGAGAAGAGTCGACAATAGGTGTCTGCACGCACACTCGCCGTTCGTCTGCCCTTGGTGAGCAGACAGATCTCTATAGGGCAGGTAAAGGAAAACAAAGAGGACACATGATGAAACTGTAACAGGAGTGAAATGTACAGGAAGGAATCATCCTAGTAATTACAGTACATACAGTATTCTCATATAAATGAGCCTTGAGTACAAAAGGTACAGGAGAAGAAGCTAATGTGAATGCAAATAGAATGTGAAGCCCATCAGCAGTGCTGTCACTTGCATTACGCTAAGATAATTCATCATGCTGCGGAGATATAATAGTGCAATAATATGATGCAGTACCAAGCTTTATTAAGAAAAAACAGGGCGGGCTCAATGCACCGCGTTAAGAGGACGAGACCGAAATATTTCTTACTGACATGACAAGATGTGACTAGAACAGAAGAATTCATCAGCATTGGATCATAATTAACTTTGCAGTCTTCTTCACATTAGATAACACAGCATGCTTGTCTTTATGTGTGAAATTAAACACAAGAGTACCATATACACTAAAATTACTCAGATCATCATTATTAATAGTAATTACATTTTATTATTAGCAGTAGTATACTGTAGCTATAGCATTTTTCTTGTTTTGTGTTCTTGTCATCAGTGTGGAAAGAGTACTTATACACCCATATTTTATTTACAGTTAACACGGACAACAAATGCACTACATTTTTAGTCTTTTGTGAAAAAATATGAGCTCATTTCATCTCGGGAGAAGAAACAGATCCAGACACACTGTTGTCTTTCCTGGGCCAAAACTGAGGCGAAGTGTAAAACTGTTCCGTGATCAGATGAAGTGAAATTTGAAATACTTTTTTTGAAAAGATGGATGCCACATCCTCTGAACTTAAGAGGAGAGGGAGCTTGTTATTAGCACACATCTTTGTTGATACAGAGGTCCATTAGTGCCTATGAAATTGGGTATATGGACATCTGAGAAGGCACTGTGAATGCTCAAAGGTGCAGCTGAGGTCAGAGTGTACAGGTTCGTATCATGGGCATGAATGTCGTGCTGGGGCTTCTATTTATTTCTTTTTCCCAGGTAGCTTGATTGTACTGCATACGTCTTTAATGCTTTGAAATACAAGAACAGATTTTCTCTAATTATTAGTGGGTCAAAAGTACACAGTACAGGGTATTTGGTTAAATTTCCATTTGGAAGTAGGAAGTCAACCCGATGCTTTTGGTACCCACCAGGAAGCTTACAGTGCTTAACAGTGTATATGACTGTAAAATCTGACATATACAGTGTCTGAGCTCATCCAGAAGTTGAATGTGAACAATCCTTCCCTTAATTTTCTTTCCCTGAATCTTTAACACCGCTGAACCCACACCCACATTTGTCCAGTCCACTGCACGACTTCCATCTTCATTAAATCGTTAAATGTTAACTTGTTATGGTGTGATCTTTCTGGGCTCTGCCAGGAGCTGTCATGAAAATAGAGCACAGAGAGTGCAAGATGTGTGAGCAACACTCTCAAGCTGTGCGTGCGAATAAGGTGTTAGTGCTGTTTTAATGGAAAAAGATTCACTTTCACTGGTACATCCACTAATGCAAGCAGATGCACACAGAGAGAAAAACCTGCGTCATGTTCAAGGGGATAAACAAACACAAGTAGAGTAAAGACATTAAAGCCGAATCTGGATTTAAATCTCCTGTCGGTCATTGTCCCTGCACTGTGGTCTCTTTAGTACCTCGGCCTCACAGAGCTGTGTGACGCCAATGTGTACGCTCATTCACCACGCTCACCTGTGATTACTATGATATCTCTTTAGCATGCAGGTGAGTCACTGACCATTGTCAGAGGTGCTTTGTGACCTACTGTTCTCAAAGATGTCCTACTCATTACTATGGTAATAGTTTCCTGTGTCTGGGCTCAGTTTTGTAACTCGCTCTCTCCATCTCTGAAGCTGTCTCAGTCCCCCTCGCTGATTTTTCATTCTGGCCACGATCTGGCCTGGTTGTAAGGGGAGTGTAAATCATCTGAGAAAAGGGGGTAGAGTGAGATGCCGGGCATAGCCAGCTGCTCCCAACGCAAGGCTAATGCCAAACAAATACGAAATAAAAATACCAACAGGGCAGAAGGCAGCAGCTCTGGTGGGGCTGTTCACCCCTTTTTATTGGGTGAACAATTTACAGTGCATCCCTAATTTAATTTATTACATGACTCATTAAATGTTAGTGTATTTTCTTAATTAATATTTTCATTTTTATAATTAGGCTTATATTAGATGCTGATCGTTCACTGTGAACCCTCCATCTTTTTGAAATACTAACTAAACTTGGGGGTGGGCAATCTGATGATCGTACGAGGTCAGTCTTCAGAAGAACTGCTTCATCTTAATACTGACTGAACAGTTTGCTATTTGCTACTTATTTCTATTGTACTTTAGGCGAAAGCTCAAATGGTTACTCACACAACTATGTAGCATTATCATTAATTAAAAATGCTAATCACAATCTGTTTCCAGCTTCCTAATTTGTTTTCTTAATTTTCAATTAATGTTTTTTCTTTTTTGAAAATTAATATTTTCTTAGGTGTTTGTGCTGACTGTAGCACAACGCTAGGCTCTAGGGTGTAGAAAAAAAAACCCATCCTATTAACATCCTTTTATTAGAGCCTAGTTGGCCAAAGGCGTTATCCTGACATTTCACCTTAGTTTCATAAACATGATCTGCTTGCTCTGTGTCACTGAGCAAAATGTCTCTGAGTTACAGCCTCAGAGGATACAAAGCCTGAATATGACACATATGCACTTCCAGCAAATCACCACATTACTTAATGCAGAGTTTAAAGCCACCCATATGTGAAACTACATATCTGAAGCAGGTATCTTTTCTAACTGATGTATGTCAGTACTCCTGTGTTTTGAACAAGCAAGGGGAGGAAAAAAAAGTCGATGCATTTCTTTCTTTTCTTTTTTTCTTTTTTTTGATTCGCTTCGTTCCATGGCTCGCCTCTGAGACGTGAACTGCATGGAACAGACACACCAAAGTGAAGGTATTCTTAGACTCGTCAGCCTCCTTCCATAGTGGGGATGAACTCAGGAGATAAAATATGCAAGAACCTCTAAAATAGGAAACTTTGCTTTGCTTTCTCAGAGATACGACAATGTCTGCCTGCGGATTTTGTCGGAGTAAACAAAGTGCAATGAAATTACATTTGACATTTAAAAAATTAATGATATCTGGAACGCTTTGGATGGGGAGTGGGAACCGTGCCGAGAGAAAGAGAGAGGAAGAAGCAGAGCACAGCAGAGGACAGAACTGGGAAACTGCTCCTTGTTTTACACCGTGGCAAGTGAATGCAGCGGGAACATATAGATAGGGTGAGAGGAGTTCATGCTCATGTATGTGCGCCTAAGTGTGTGTGTGTGTGTGTGTGTGTGTGTGTGTGTGAGGATGAGGGAGGGACCTCTGTGTGTCCTAAGGGATGCCTGATCCACGCCTTGGCCCACTCCAGCAACCAGATGAGAGGTTACGTAACAGCGAAAGCTGACTAACATCCAACAGTGGTTAATGAGAATCTACATTTACAATAACTTAATTTCAAAAAGCATTAAAGGCCTCAGGCTAGTCTCGTATATATGGTATAACTCTAAGAACACAGTGTGCATTGATGTAAGAAGCACAGTGGAATATGTAGCTAACATTTGGATTTTAATGTGAAAACAAATCAAAATAAGCAACTGAAGTTCAATTTCCAGTGTTTATAGTTACATTTCTTACCTCCAAAATAGGATCCATCAGTCAGCTTCATCTCCTTGTTGAACTTGGTGATGACACTTGCAACGCCATGTTGAATAAAGTACATCTTTTTCCCCACTGTGCCTTCCCTGATAATGTAATCGTTGGGCTGGAAAACTTCAAACTTCAACTTGCTCAGCATCCCCGTCACAAAGTTGGGGTCCGCATTGGCAAACAGAGGCATGGTGGCCACAAGCTTGCGGCAGTTGAAGTTGACAATTTCCTGGTGGAGGGGGGAAAAAAAGAAAAGAGAAAAGTGTTGATTTAACAGATGAGATCATGCCATCAATAATTCAGTTATTTCAACCCAAAAGTGAAAAATGAGCTTCAGTTCGGCAGCCTGACACAGAACACCACCTCAAATCTTTCATCTCTGCCGCCTTCACAGTATCTGCAAACATAAATGAATTGGAATGCATATTGCTGCTTTATCCCTAATGCTCCTAAAGCACTTTCCATTTCTCCTGCGAAGAAACTTTTTGGCACGCAATTCATATCCTGATGAGTTTGCCCTCTGGTGCCGGCTGCAGGCCATCTCTCTGGCCCATCCTGTCCCCTCAGACCCAGCAGCAGATTAGGAGCTTGTTGTCTGTTTACCCACACATCTCTGTTGCTGTGCAGATGGAAAGCTGGGGCACTTGGCATCTGCAGCGATGTGTTGTTGACCCCACATGAGGGATAACTCCCCTCCACTGACAACAGGACATTAACAGAAAGATAACCAATCTCTGAAATGCTTGCTGGCTCCACGAGGGCAAAAAATATGTTAACTAAGCTTCAGAAGCCGGTGTCAGGTAAAGCCACGGCTCCGACCTCAATCAAGCACCAGAACTAATGAATACGATAGTAAGCACTTTTCATGCACAGTCAGGATTCCTCATGGGAAAACAATGTTTGGCTATGCCTATTTAAAGATTTGTCATATGGCAGAGAATAAAAGGCAGTGAGACAGAGGCGAGGAAGGGAGCAGGGGGGAGAGACAGAGCAGCAAAACAGTCTGGCTATTAGGCTGTGTGGACTCTGGTTTAGCATATTTTAGCCGATTAGCTTCAAACTTCATCTAGTTCAACTGTATTGAATCCCTATACATGCTTCAGATGTTCTTGTTTTACGACAGTCTGAAAGTCACCTTAGAAAAACGTTGATCACAACGTGTTTTTTCTTCTTCTTTTAATATTATTTTTGTCAAGGTTACTTTGTCCTTGTTTTCCTTCGTGTTCATCTTTGCTCGTCTACATTGTACATCAGGTTGTCAGCTACCAGAGATAATCAATGTAATACTGTTTTTAGGAGCTCACAATCAATTATTGGATGTTGCAGTGTCCTTGAATGCAACACTTTTTTTTTTCTTTAAAGCGAAGTCTGCCCGTGGCAACAAACTGCTCAATATGTTGATGGATCGCCTGTCTTAGGATGACCTTTACAGTTCACCAAATGAATAAGTTAAAACCAGCAGGGAAATTTGGAAAAGCTCTGCAGATGTAGAAATATTCTGACATAAATGTAAAAATGTATATAGTGGTGGAATCATCTTACATAGGATATACATCTTTTGTTTTTGTAACCCAAGTGAAGTCCGTACAAAATCTGGAGTTCGTTTAAGCCTACAGCAGCAGTAGCAGCATAATTGTTTTGCAGACTTGTGATAACTGGCTTGCCACAATCAGTTATAAGTATGCTTTAACTGATTTGGCATTCTTACCTAGCCTGAGTGGTGCGAAGTGGAGCTAATTCAGTTCCCAAATTGACCTCTAAGTCAGGACCCCACAGATTGTCCATACAATCAGAACCACTTAGGTTTCAGTCTGTCTGAAAGTGTCCTGGCTTTACTGATGATGGTCAGGTTTACAGCCACATTAATTGATTTTCGTTAAATGAGCTGTGGAAAAGCTCTACATTGTTGCTCTTTATCTCCCCAAATTTAACCTCAGCAATTTACCCAATCTCCTACCGAGCTGTTCACTCTGGGTAAAATATACTATACCGTATTTTAAACAGAAGAAGGCAGTGGTCATACCACAATGACAAACAGGACAATAGTTGATATGACTAGACCTTTCTATTTTTAGACTGTAAATTTATTCAAAATATGCTGAGAAAAAAGAAACAAACAAAAAACCCCAAACTTAGTAAGCGCTATAATCTGCTGGTCAGAAGATCCTGAGTGAAAGGGACATTCAGGTACTTTCGGCTAAAAAAAACAGCTCACAGAAAGAGATTAATCAAACTAAGTCATTCCGATTATTTCACCAGTTTTTACGTCATCCAAGCATGCCAATGTAGTGGCCTTCAGCAGTTCATCAGAGCACTCAGTGGAATGGAAATCTATGGGAGAAGTTTGCTCCCTCCCACAAAATACTTAATCATCTGGTTTATTACAGCTGAACAGCAAAACATAATTGTACTGTTGCTCCGACAAATGCACACAGATGAGGTGCACAACAGCTTAAACTGTGCGGTGCCCAGCAGACCTAGTGATTATTGTGATAAAGATGTAGGTAAGCTTAATTATTGTTTTTCTTATAGCGTGGTATTTGTTTAAGTGTCTATTAAAGTAATAAAGGGTTATATTACTCTACCAGCAGTAAAGTGACCTACTTTGGTGATGGGAGATCAAATAAAGCGCATGCTTTTAGAAACAGAGAGGAAACAGGCTGCACACCTGACATGGGGGAAACCACGGCGCCTCAGTTGTTGGATAGACTGATTAGAACAGAAGTGCAGTCAGCTGACACTAAGTCAAAGCTGCCAAATTACAGATGACGAATCAGACGAACACTGTCTTGTAATGTAATAAAGCTTAGTCAAGTTTTGGTGTCTAATTAGGTTTTCATATTAAAAAATCTCCAGTAATTATCAAATTTATTAGACCGACACTCAGATTGAGGCATATGCCATGAGTGCCTTAAATGAACAGTACTAGTAATCACACATATCATTTTGTTAGCTTCTGTAATGGTTCATCAACCAGTAGATGCAGCTATTTATTTGAAATTGTAATATATAATGTTTCACAAAAAAAGATAAAAAAAAAAAAAAGTAGTAAAGCCCTTTATTATTTTTGAGATGCCAAATTACAATCATTTACTTACATTCCTGAACAGGAAAATGAGTTTTGGTGATTCAGTGTTATAACTGATTAATTACAAAAAGAAGTTTAAATATGTACAAAAAAAATTTCCACGTAGTTTGTTATATAGTACAACACTAAATGTTACATTTTGTCAAACGAAGCTAAAAATAATTTATTCAATCTGGTTAAATTAAATTTACTCGACTGGTACTCATTCAGTTTATACCAATTAATAATTCATTAATTAAAGAAATAAACCTTGTTCAAAATAATTGCTTCATGGTTTTTTTTTTTTTGTTTTTTTTTTGTTTTTTTTTTTAATAAATAGGACAGGGGGAATGAATGAGAGAGAGAGGGGGAGAGAAAGAAAGAAAACCAAAGGGGAGAAGAGACGGTGAGAAGGGGGGGGAAGAGAGACAAAAAAAAAAAAAAAAACTCCTGGGTCACCTGTATGGAGAAAAAAAAAAAACCAAACAAACAAACAAAAACAAACAGAGGAGACAGCAAACAACAAAGAGCAACATAATAATAGAGAAAACAAAGCACCATCACAATAAACTAGCTAGTCATAGATATCAGTATTTACTAAGTAATAAACGATATTGTGCAGCACGCAAGATAGACAGCGCACAGTGTGCTTTGAGGCAGCAGCCAAGAAAGCTTTAGTCCGCGTCTGTGAATACCCATGTGTGCATACCTGTGTGGATCAGCATGCTTGCATTCCAAAGGTTTCTCCATGTAATGATCTGCTAGGGAGTGTGGGGGGGCCATAGCCCCGTCCTCCAGGGTGTGAAGCGGGTATGGAGGAGATCAAAACTCCAGACATCCAGAGGCCCCCAGAACACAAGAGACCAAGGAAGACCAACAGAGGGGCAGCCGCGCCACTGTCCCAGTAAGAGCTGAGGAGAGTCCCAGATGAGGGCTCGCCCAGCAGCCGCGGAGCAGAAGTCAGGGGGAGTTGCAGTGACGCGCCCGTGAGCTCCGCCGGCCCCCAGCTGCGCCTGAGTGACCGAGCCCTAGGCCGAGAGGCCGGGGGCACCCCACCTCCAAAGGGGCCCGAGCGAGCCCCAGGCCCCAGGCCCCGACAAGCGGCCGCCAAGGAGTGAGCCGGTGTGTACCCGGACGCCCACCCCCAGACACAAAGAACCACCAACACACCGACACCTGAGGGAGTCCGCCACCGGCAGGGGAAGTGGTGGTGGGTGGAGATAGGCCTCCAAACCTTGGAGGGCCTGAGGTGTCCCCAGAGAGGTGGCGTCATATCATTTTGTTAGCTTCTGTAATGGTTCATCAACCAGTAGATGCAGCTATTTATTTGAAATTGTAATATATAATGTTTCACAAAAAAAGATAAAAAAAAAAAAAGTAGTAAAGCCCTTTATTATTTTTGAGATGCCAAATTACAATCATTTACTTACATTCCTGAACAGGAAAATGAGTTTTGGTGATTCAGTGTTATAACTGATTAATTACAAAAAGAAGTTTAAATATGTACAAAAAAAATTTCCACGTAGTTTGTTATATAGTACAACACTAAATGTTACATTTTGTCAAACGAAGCTAAAAATAATTTATTCAATCTGGTTAAATTAAATTTACTCGACTGGTACTCATTCAGTTTATACCAATTAATAATTCATTAATTAAAGAAATAAACCTTGTTCAAAATAATTGCTTCATGGTTTTTGATGATGAAGAATCTGTACTCAATCTAGGCATAAAAATGTGAATTTTGGCAGATTTCTCAAATATTTTAATATTTTTCTAAGATATATGTGTATTATTTCTTGATTGTATAACAGGTGGTCTAACTATTTTTTTTAACACTGTACATAAAATTACAACAAAATGTAAGACTTACTGAAATTGCTCTGATGTGACCATGTTTGCTATTATCGATCTCTCTCAGTTTAAGCTGGATTTAACCTTTGCTTAGTGCACATATTGAACTAAGCCCATGTTTTACTGTCCCTTTAAATCCCTGCACCTTTCTTGTAAGTGCTTGGGACTATGCAGCAACTCTGCACACCGTAGCATTCATCTCTTGAGCATATAACTTTGCAAGGTGACTTAATGGGGCTTTATGAGAGCTGGTCAGGATTCCTACACTACATTTATCCTACATTCACTTCTTACTCCGCTGCTCCCTAATATCCCTTTGCATAATTACACATGTAATGTGCTTATGGGGGAGGTCGTCCAAGGACCAAAACTGGTGCTTGACGTCACAGTAACCTTTATTGCTCTGTCTCAGAAGGAAATGTTTTCCTATTTTGACTTTCAGCCAGTCAAGTTTCACCTGGGGAGACTCCGTTAATAATAGATCTAACTTATGTTCCAAAACTAAGACATTGTGACACCTACCTTTCAGTGTCTATTTTTTTTATTAAGGTTCCAAAAATAAAATCAGAGCGTTCGAAAGGAAAAATCTGCAGATTTCTCAAGAAGAGAGCTTCTAAAATGTTGTGTCACCTCTTTGAGGGGGTCGTTGAGTTCACTCAGGATGTTTTCCTCATCAAAGATTTTCCCTTGGTAGCGGTGCTCATAGTAGTCATGGATTTTCTGTCTCATGTCTGCTGGAAGCTTGTGGAAGGACATGTATTGCTCCACTTGCTTATACTAGAAGAGACAAAGAAAAACAGTCATCACTTAACAGCTTAACATGTAAAAAAAAAAAAAATCAGATATCTTAAAGCAGCCCCAGTAAAGTCTTGAGTTTTATATTTATTTGGAAATCGCACCTTTAATAAACAGCAAAGCAACAAAAATGTGGTCTACACAGAGTGCATATTTGTGTCTCTGTATTGAGGACAAGGCGTGCTCTCACACAGTCACAGTGCCATGTCCTGGTTCTGCGTGTGGGGAGGGAGAGGCAGAACAAGAGAGGCAGGTGGTGAAGAAAGTAGGAACGAGTACAGGCCCGGGGCTATGTCAGACCAAGGTAGCAGCAGATTATCTCACCGATGCAGGAAGCCCAGTGCTAATAGGCAACCGAGCTATGCTGCAATGTGAACAAGCGAGGCATACCTAGTATCCAGGAGCATAAGAGGATATTGGGTAATTTTCAAAGAAGAATTCTCCTTTTGACCGCGTTATATATCATCATAGGGTCTTTACCTTATAATATAGAGCATCGTGAGGTGACAGGTGTTGTGATTTATTGCTATCCTCTTTCCTTTCCTGTCTTTGTTTTTTTCTTGTTTCTACATCCTGTTTCCAGTAATTAACTAAAAATTAGCAGGAGTGTAACGTCCAGCTGCATTATCCTGCAGGCAAGTACTGACCCACAAGAACACAGAAAAAACTTTGGCTCATTTATTTAGAGTAGTCGGCGAGCACGGCCAAAGCCCCAACACCTGAAAATGAACCTCAACTAAGAGAATAGAGGTGAGAGCCAGCAGCAGCTGCGAGGCTGGTAGGACAGTTCAGTTTGAGAGGCTTTGACCAATGTGACGCAGGCAGCCCCATAAAACGATATTTGTTAGCGAGAGGAGCCACTCGAGTCCCAGTGCCTCCCTCATTGATTTCTCACCCGGCTGCAGAAAGGTGATAAGGGACCAGAGCTTTGTTTGCGGGAAATTGATTTATTTTGAGTTCACACAGCCGAAGTCAGAAGGTGTCTGCAGGGGCTCAACCGGTCCATTTCGACTCGGGTGGTCAGGGTGGGGCACAGAGTAAGGCAATGGGGGCACATTTTAGGCTCGATATGGGGCCTTCAGCTTTAACGTCACATTATCTTTTCATTATGACTAATTTCCATTCTCATATTAATTCAGATGTGTAATTTTATTGGTTAATTACTTTCTAAAGGAGCAATTTAGATAAATGCTGACTACATTCCTCATTATCCCACCTCATCCATTTCTCTCTTTATCCCCCCTCTCTCTCTCACTCTCGTTCTCTCTCTAGAAATAGTCAGGGCCCAGTCAGACTAACACCCACACTGGGATGTGTCACTTGGCAGAACCCACTTCTTTCCTGGCTGATGGCACTCCTGGGGCATTCCTGTGGATCTAATTTAACCCAGGCGCACTGCAATTTGCAAAGTTAAACATCACCCATAAATATATGTTTAGCAGCATTATGTAAAATGATGAAACCTCCTCTGTTGCAGAATGTGTCCTAAGACGTGAAGGACAGTTTAAAGAGAGCAGGCAATTAGTGCAAAGACTTGAAATGCTTCATCCACTTTGTATGTGCTCAACGCTTCTTTTATTGAGCAGGAATTGATCTGATACCCGTCTGTGTCACGCAGAGGACGATGCATTTAATTGCAACCCCATTTGTAGTGCTTGCATGACATAAATGTAATTGCAAGATGCTGTGTTTGACATCTGATGGGTGCACGGTCACAGTATTCCTTTACAGAATCATTTATGTTTCAGAAACTTGTTTTGAAACTATTTAATTATCTTTGCAATATTTCAGAGGAGGGAGGTAGTTACATTAGCTTTGCAATGAACCTCAGACCGAAATATGAAATGTGGGACATCTTGGACATATCTTAAAGAGCAACTCAGCTGCACTGTGGCAGCACCAGGGCTTGACAGCAGACATGTCTCTATATCATACATACTTTAAACCCTCATTTCCTTCCCTCTCCTCCCACTATCTCTGTTTCCTCTCTTCTCTATAGCTTTTGCTTGGTCTGTTTTTTCTTTTCTCCTAGTCTGGATAAAATTAGTTTTTGAGTTTTTGGAAATTAAGTAGAACCTATCAACAACAATCACTTTACTTTCTACTTTCTTACTGCTCATCATGTTCTTGTCATAAACATCCTCCGGCCTCAGATAACTTATAACCTCGCATCCCCATCCATCTCTCCATCCATGTTTCCAACCCTCCAGCTGTGGCAGTGATAGATGTAATGGCTAGAGGCTCAGCACCCTGAACCCATCCCTGCTGCTCTGCAGCCTGCTCCACTGATATGCACAGCCATGCAGCAAATCAGCCCCTGCTGAACCTGGCTCCACACTGGAGCTCCGTTACCATGAACATGGCATTCGCGGCCCCGAAGCTGTCAGTTCGATTCCTGGGGTGACGTTAGAGGGACAGAAAGGGATGTAGATTAAAAATAGTGTGTGATGTACATCTGCTTTGGAGCAACTGAGCTGGAGATGTGCCACTAATTCAAACAGTGACTTGGCACGGCTCGCTTGTTTGCTGAGGGCAACCTGCCGTCATGATTTTTAAAAAATTTTTTGCTATGCTGTGAATATAACTCATAATTATATCTGCATATTAATGATCAGTCAGCATACCATTAATTTTTTTTATTATAGCCCTTTTATTTGCTGTCTTGTTCTTCGAATCTGTTTCATCTGATCTGATTTATGTGTCAAACAACACTTTGTATTGATAATGATAAATGTGCATTTTACTAATTTGTGCGGATTTGTGATAACACTTTTGCAAAGACAATAGAAACTGCAGTTTTAATTTCAAGTTTTAGGTGACATGTAAGATTGCAATGTGGTGCCAAAACGCACCGAGGGGGATGTTCCTCTAGATTGGACTGACCATGAGGACAGCTGGCAAGGTCGGGCCATCACACTTGAATAAACCGACAATGGCTAAATGATTTTATAAGCAAGGTGTAAATTAACGAAGAGGTATTTTAGCACGTCCTGTAATAGCCAAGGTGACTTTACCAATGCTCTGATAAGAATTATGACTACATCTCTGGAAGGATAAATAATGTGTGCTTTGTACCTCTGTCCAGTCGTGCCTCTGTGTGTGCGTTTGTGTGGATATGTTCTGATAAACTCAATAGGGATGTAAGCTGCTGGAGGGCTCGCTTAGTGGATGGATATGATCAACATTCATTGAATTCAGGAAGTCAAAAAGTGTGCTGTTAAACCACATGAAATTTTTTATAGATTATTAAAAGATGAATAATTACATGGCGGGAAAAATCAAAGTAATTGGTAATAATATTTTTAACTTCCTGACCCATTATAACCCATTTTCATAATATAATTTTAAAAAATGATGAAAACTTAAAGGGAAAACATCAGTTTTATTTCTTATATTCTAAATTAATCTGTTTAATTGCTTTCTATTTAAATAATATCTAAATAATTTTTCTGAAATCATAGACAAATACTGAAAAATTGTCTTAAATAACAAACTGAACAACTTGTATATGAAGATTTATTTATTTAATTATTGCCACTTCTGATATCTCTTGACACGGAAAAGTAGCAAATGCTTAAAATAAAAAATATACTGAAATGCAGGAATTAGACTCCATTACTGGGTGAAAAATGGCTTGAAGAATAAACCCTGCATTAAACACTGTTAAAGACTTAATTTCTGAGTAATTGTTTCAGCTCTCACACACACAGCATGTCATAGTAAATAAGAATGTACTAAGACAAGATAATTAGCGCTTTCTGTTAATCGCATTTCAGCTGACTCACTGTCTTTATATCATATTTGGAAAAAAAAACTATTTCCTTTGGGAAGAAAAGGAGTGTCTTACAAAATCAGTGTGACCTGATGTAACTGTTCTTACATCATCCTGTAAGTTAAAGATTAAGTTATCTTAATCCTAAACTTGTTTGTGGATGAAGACATACCATAGAGGACTAATCCCCACGCCCAATAGTGTGGTATGTACAATGCGTTCTGCAGCATAAGCACAGGCAAAGTTTGGGAGTTAAACTCTGCTTCTTGCGTGCAAACACAAAGCGCATCAGTCATGGCTGGGTGTTCTGGGAATTGCCCAGGCCCCACAGCGGGATCACAGATGGTGGCTCAGTTGAAATGCTGGATAATCATCCTCTACGTGAAAAAAAATGAAAGAAGATATAATGATGTAATAGGAACTGAAGGAAAAGGGAAAAATAAAATGTGTCCACTGGCAGCATACAGACAGTGAGGTGGCTGCTTATGTCATAGACCTCATCACCCTGTTGACCTTAAGAGATCTGCTTGGGGGTAGGTAGGAAATCCTCTTTCCTAGTCATCGCTGCGGATATATTTATATTTATATTGTGGGAGCTCAACCTATTGGTCCACAGTGTAATTGAGGGCTAATTTATTTAAATCCAGCTCCAATGAGCAGGACTTTACAGAGTCACAAAAAAAGAAAAAAATCACATTAATACTTTGAGACCATCTCAGTAGTACTTAGCTTAACTTACCTTTAAACAACAAACCATTAAAGATGTGTACGCATACATCATACCATGTATCATACCCAGTGTTCTTTTAAATCTCAGGAATTTAATATTGTGTGTGCCACTGCAGGACTCTTACCTTCTCTTGGTACTGCCTCCGTGAGGAATCCAGTGATTGGATTAGAGCTGTAGCATGGCCAACAAACATGGCGTAGCACGTGGCTCCTACAATCATACTCAGCATGGTGACCCAAAGGTCAGACATGCTGACGGGTGCCCGGGCACCATAACCGATGCACAGCATGTGGCTCATGGCTTTGAAGAGGGCATAGGAGTACTGCTTACCCCAAGAAACGTTCTGAAAGAACCAGAGGGGAAGAAAAAGGGAAGGAGAGACAGAGGAGGTTTGGGGGGAGTTACTGCCAAGCAAGACAAGGAAGAAAGGCTCCGCGGCAGATAAAAATGGAACAACAGACTTTCCTTTGATGGATCACTAACACTCAGCCAACATAATCTTCATGCTTCTGAACCTTATGGGTTTACTGAATGAATGAACTTTCTACCTTTTTACCTTCTCTCTCTGTTTGCATCTACTTTATTCATTTTACAGATTATCAAAGGGTGAGAAGCGGTTCAGCTTTGCAAAGGTTAAAAAAAACAGCTTCTAAACTATGTATCCAGTATCCAGACTATACGGACAAAAGTACTGGGTCACTTACACATTACACCCAAAGGAGCTGCCCTGCCATAGAAATGCTTCTCATGAAGCTCCTGGTGCACTTTTGTGCTGATGTTAATGCCAGAAGATTAACCCTGCTGTGGTTTCTAAACACTTCCACTTTGCAAAAATACCACGTGCAGTTGGCTGTGGAATTTCTACAAGGGAAGAAATTTCACAAACTGACTTGTTGCGATGGTGGCATCCTGTTTGTATTACCTCACCCAAATTCAGTGACCTCTTTAAATGACTCATTCCTTCACAAATGTGACGGCAGACCGCACTGAATCTACTTGATTTTATACCCCCATGGCAATAGGAGTAAAAACACCTGAAGTCAAAGATTAAGAGATTTGGCCCAGTATTTTTGTCCATATAGTGCAACTTGGGTTCATGGGTCCACTGTTATCCAATAATGTGTCCAGAAGGGTTTTTGAGGAGCCACATAATTCAGACTAAGTAGTTTGGAAAGAACTTGCTTGGTGGATGAAGACTGGTGATAAAAGTTTAAATGCATGGAAGCAGAACTTTAAATGGTCATCGTTAGTTTTAGAAAATATGCTTTAATATCATGCAGGTAACCAGTCTATATGCAGAGCAAAAGATGGACATCAGCTATTGATTGACTGATTAATTGAGTGCTTTCTTTCTTTCTTTAAAACTTGTAAATAAAGAGCCAACCTAACTGGCAGTGTTAGGATAGTCACTGACTATTTCTTTTAAAAGTCTTTTTTTTAGTATGAAATCTTATCAGGAGTCGCTTTCAACAGAGATTTATGCAGAACCTCTTAAATTTTAGTAATCCACATTATCAGGTAGTAGCACAATGCAAGGACATGGCTTGAAAGGCCTTTCATTTGCATTTCAGATTTCCCTCATTTCTGTTTTTCCTGCTTTTTTTTTTAGTCTCAGCATGTCTAATGTGAAAGTATGCCTTTTCCCTCTGGTGATGGGCAAAATCTCTAGTGGGCAACTAAGCGAGCCCATTGCAGTTACTGCATGTCTGTGAAACTCAGTAATCCACTATCTAGAGACAAATGTGACAGACTGCCTGGTACAAAGCTTGTGCTCACAGACATTTTGCTGACACCCCGAAAAGCTTCACCTCCTGCAAAGATGAAGTGCTGAGGAAGCACTCCATGCAGAATACCTATCACACACAGCAGAACAGCTAGTGATAGAAATAGGAAACTTAGATAGTCTCTTTTTTTCCCCATTTGCCTCAGATCCATGTGTCACATGCCATCATGCCCATTTTGTCCCCTTTGCCATGCCATTGCCTGATCTGCTTGAGTCCACTCAGTTATTCAAGTGGGAATTAGTGAATCCCACTTGAATTTGATGACAGATGCACATTTATAGCAAATCATTAGCCCTGGATGACTCATCAGTTCTTATGTCAACACAGATTAGTTGTTTCTTCCAGAACCGATTACAGGATTTGTTATCAATTACAGCGTGTTCAATTTTTATAACATGATACTCAACAGGATAATCAATAAAATATGGTGTGTGTGTGTGTGTGTGTGTGTGTGTGTGTGTGTGTGTGTGTGTGTGTGTGTTAAACCATTGAAATATTACCTTTAGGTTCAAATATTCTATCCATCCATTCATCCATCCATCCATCCACCTAACTCCTTATCCCACTTAGGGATGTAGGAAGCTGGTGCCATCCCAGCTGCGAAAGCTGTGGCAGGTCAGCAGTCCATGACAGGGATCGTGGCTTTCATTGTACTGGAAATATCTGCAGCTAGCATTTCAGCACAAGCACCCGTCCACTGTAGCACACAACACATACACACAATAATGTATTTCCACACAGAGAACAAAGTCACCCAACCATATACCTGGAACTAATGCAGTTTGGGTCCTAGATGTTCTTTCACACGTGTATATTTCACATGGTGGGTGAGTGTTTATTCAGCAACGACGGGCTGTGTTTGTGTTGACATATTTGTATGCATGGAAAAACAGAGGCATGGTTTTGCCAGATGATATCACAAAGTCCGAAATGACTCACTGCACCTTTTGCTGTTTTTCTCTGCATGTAAACTGCTCCAACAAAGAAATCTCTGCAGTGCTTTGGGCATTAAGGGCCTGGGGACTAACCTTACAGTTTCTGTCTGTTCAACTTCGCTGTCCATCCTTATTTCCCATCAATGTTTGTACATAAACCTCTCCAAAATAGCAGAATTAGCTTTATCATCCTCTTGCTTACATTAATCCGCCTACCTAATCAGATTGAAACAGTGGTCTATCACTTGTAACGCACAATTAATTAGGAGTCAAACAATCATGAATGACCTGTAGACAATTTGTAAAATGAATAAAAATGTTTCTTCATATGAGGCAAACTGACCAGCTGAGCTCACATTTATTATATCACGAGGTATAATAACTGCGAATATTTCCTTCTCCCATGTCCAAAGACATATAATAATGAGCAAATAACTCAGGCAGTCAAACGTGGCATTAAATTTATTCCACAGCTCCTTTGTGGAATATACTGATAACATTGGTAAGTTGGCTCTGACAGTGCAGTGTCAGTGAATCTTTAATAAAAAAAAAAAGAAGCATGGATCACATGACCAACTTTAGTGATTCCTTAAGCCAAATTTTCACTCTTTCTTTATCTTAAACAGACTGATAGAGACTGAATTGTTCAGAAGTAGCTCAGTTCTGAGTTGACATTTCACTGTAACATTAAAGCAGTGGGGATAATAGCTGCGTGCTTGGGGCACTGCAGGTTATGGAGCTTGTTATGAAGGATTATTGCGAGTCCTCCAAATGTGGAACTGATCATCACGATCGTTTCCAGCTGCCCATTGTTACGATTTGACATCTGGGAGACACAGAAGCAAAATATCCAAAGGCGGCTTTACCAGGCAGAGGCAGAGAGAAAATTCTCTCCTAACAAATGGAGCAAAGCCCACAAGTTAGTTCAGGCAGTCAGGCTTTAGCCGAACTGCGTCATACACACTCCTCGTTCTCCTCGTGTCGTACACCAAACACAACCTGCCAATTTGCTGGTCTATCTAAGCTGCAAAATTTCCCATCTTTCCCTCTGACACGTCAGTGCTGCTGCAGCCCTGCATCGCTGTCTGCTGTCTCAACCCCTCCATTACCCCAGCATCCCAGCAACCACCTTGTAAGCTGCCCCCCGTTTCTATACGTGACATATTTACGGGAAGTGATGAGCTCGGATCCCAGACGCCAAACTCTATTATGTTCTGCTGCTGTGATAAATAATATCAAACATGAGCTGTCTCACTGAAGTGATACTGTGGTAATGATGTCTGCAAAGTGGACTTTACAGGAGCTTTTTATCGAACATAACAAAACCAACAGCATCACCGCTTTTCACTTCGCTGTTCTTCACTCACTGCTGTTCCTCAGTGTGATTGCTTAAATTTGCATTTTGACTGCCATCACGGCATGTGAGTCACAGCTCTGGGGCAGTGCGCTATGATTACAGCAGGCACTCATGCTCAGCACCCATTTTTTTGTCTGATTAGGTTGGTCACAAAAGGACAGATACATGCACACTTTTATCTAATGCATAAAGAGTGATGAGAACTAGAAATCTCCAGGGCTGGTTCTGTACAGCCTTCCTTTGGGAAGAGTGAGTCATTTCACTCTCAGTGCAGAAAAAGCAGTTTCTAGTTGCTTTCCTATAGTTCACAATGTACAGCCCCCTTGATATAGATTTTGCCAACACAACAAATGTATTCATTTCCTCTAACATTATTCTAAATATAATTAAGCTCTGTTTTTTAGCAGGAAAACACATCAGACACTGCATATTCATCTTTCAGCAGCCCCGTAAGAACAGCAGCGCAGGTTCAGACTTCATTACCACACACATTAAAGCGATCCCAATTCCGCACTATTGTTTAAGCACCAGCAACTTCAAAGTATCTATAATTTAACTGTGCTCGTTGTTTTGACAGCACGCTCGTGCATTTTAACCACTTGCTTGCATTTTAATTAATTAGTCACAGAATCAGCAGTCCTCTCTCTCAAGATGAAACCGGCTACGTGACCAGGAAGGCGGCTGATGATTCACCATTATCCTCGTGTTCAGTGCGACCCAGAGGCTTTGGTTGTTGTTGATACTGACAAACTATGAGACTAACAGGATGTAATGCCTTGCTGCAAAGAACACAATTTTGCAAAAAAAGAGAACAGTCCGAGGACAAATGACAGCAATTAAACTTATTTTTCATCTGGACTCCCAAAGATTTGCACTGATACTTAGTTTCACTGCAGCACAAATTATACTCAATAGAGTGTGTAGCAAGATCTGGTTGCCCTGTAAATATGTTTTAGTTTTATTTAACATTTTATTTTTTTTGTTTGCGCCTGTGCGTGTCTGTAGAGAAAATAAGTGAATGAGCAAATTTGCCTCAACTGATTAATTTAATCACTGATTAACTCCCTAAACCCAACAAACAGTCCTTGAATGGCAAAAAAAAAAGAAGCAATGCGCAATATTCATTTTTCAATTGCATAATCAAACTGCAAGCTGTTCTCCCTGGGAGCGCACAGAAGGCACGGCGGCCTTTAAACACAGATGACAGAGTAAAGGGATGTGCAGGCCTGCATCGACGCCAAAAAAAGCGCGCCCAGTGATGTATCTCACTGTGTGCGTTGTCATTGTCTCGTGAGCTTTTATGTTCATCACCTGTAGCAGTACTAATGGACTTCATCTCTCTACAGAAGTTTTTTTATGCACTGGCACCAGTAATGTGGCCCGAGACATATCTTCAGATTCATCTGTGTGTAACTCTGTTTGCTCCTTTCTTGTAAACGCACAATCACTTCAAAGGTTTGAGGGAATTTCCTCATATTTTGGCATTTTGGCAAACTTTAACTTCAGCTCAACCAATCAGATATGTGGTAGTCAAGGGTCAAGGTCACTGTGGCAAGAAAAAAAACATGTTTTTAACCGTGAAGCCACAATTCAAATGCTAATCATGACCATATTGTATATAACAGTCAAATAGTATGAAATTATGAAGTGATAAGCTGAGAGGGTCTGCTGTGGCGACCCCTAGAGGCAGCAGCTGAAAGAAGAGGCAGCAGATTATTATATCTAATAGGTCAAAGATCAATTCTGGACAATCATGGATCTAAAGTGCAACTTTACTGACTGGCAGTGGTACACGTGCCATTTCTTTTCTTCTTTCTTTTTTAACATTTTCGTGGCAGAAGTCTTCTCAGAGGTTACAGACAAAAAAGCCTTTGGATATCTGAAACTTGGCAATATTTGGCATTCTTGCTTAAACTGGGAACTATTAACCAATTATCAAGATAGTTCCAATTTATAAATGTTTGCTTTTGCGATTTTCCACCCAATCTTTACGATGAATGAGGTACGGTGATTTTTCTTTGTCTTCTCACAAGGCTCTCCTCACAACAGAACTTTATTTTTTAAGATCCCACAACAGCCTCTGAAAGCTCAGCAGCTGTGGTCCAAATACCCTCACACAAGCTTGATTAAACCATCCTACTGTATCAGTTGACAAATAGCACACAATTCTTTCAGCTAACAAAAAATGATTACCAACGAGAGCCAAAAAAAGAATCCAAAAACAAGCTGTTCGCATAGGGACTGAAGCAGTCTTGCATTTTCCTTCCATAAGCCCAATGTGTATGTTGAGGGGAAGTGTGATGTGAAAGAAGGGAAGAGGGTGACACATCTGATTAATTCATAAATTCAGGACTGAGCCCGCCTTTTGAAAGTGACTCATTCAGGGAGATTGAGAAGAAATGGAAGGAAATGAAGTGGGTGGTCCATGGATAAAAGGAGCCAGGAAGGGTGACTGATACTGAAGGGCAGTTGTGCATGGTTAGCCAGGCGTTTCTGTCCTTTTTTCCCTTTTCCCCCTTGTGTCTACCTACAGTATATCCACCTGTCTTTTGGCCTCTAGCTCTCTCTGAGACAGGAGCCCTCAGCAGGGCTACTGCTGTCTCTCTCTTGATATGAGCTTGGCCAGGAACAGTAGGCACACACATACACTCACAAATGCTCCACCACATGCATCTTTAAGCTGTACAACAGCCTATCCAATACCACAGCCCACCACCTTCCAACATGAGCCAACATAGTGACAGCAGCATTATCTTGTTTGGTGATTAAGTAAATGCAGCCTCTAAAGAGTAAGAAGCTACTCTCAGACCATTAGTCAGGAAGATAACAGGCCTAGACTGTGCACAGCACCACTCAGCAGTATCTGCAGCCCTTGCTGCCCTCACTCTTCTACTCACAGCTGGAGACTGAAAGCACGGAGCCAACAACAGAAAAAAATATGATGCAATATATGGCTTTAAAGCTCTCCTTTTTTGGACAGAGACAAAGACAAACCTCTTGATGACAATGTTTAACTGTATTGTTTATTTATACCTGCAGCAAACACAGCAAACGGAGGAAAAGATACCTTATCCTGATTTTCAACTTGTGAATGCTAATGCATTGCGATGGTGTGAGAAGAGGAATCCCATATGCGAGCTGGCCTTATCACTTTGGATTTGCCAGACAGCAGTCAGTGCACAGGCTTGCACTTCTGCACAGATCCACAGGGAAGAGATTCTGCAAATTGCCCATTCTGCCACATCACCATCAGTAACACTATGCTCATGTGCAGATATCTACAGTACCACTGGCTTAAACAGATTTTACCTCTAAAATGCCTCGTGGTTTTCTTTGCGAGTTATTTTTAGGATCGCCCCCTCATAAAACAGAGAAGAAAAAAATCTTAAAGCTATCCAGAAAATTATGAATTTTGAACTTAAATCCAAATATACTTCCACAGTTTCACGTTCTTTGTGGCTTTCTGTCATTGGAGTGTGCATAGCCTTCTCTTCTAAGATTTCAGCATTCTTAGCCTTGTCGTTTAGAAATTTGACAAAGAGTAACAATTATCATGTGTAGGACACCTGCTTTTGGTTAAATGTAAAAGCAAACATAATACTGGCACTCACTGATGAACTCATATGCTCCTTAATGTTTTTTTAAAGGGCAAGATGAATTTGGTTCAGCTGTAAGCGGCTCAGCGGGATAAAAATTGCCCTCATTACTTACAGACAAATACATATTTGATGACCCAAACTAGATTTGCAAATTTGTATGAATATTTGTAAATAATATACAGCACTGTGCAGAATTCAGACGACCCCTTTATTTCTTTATAATTTATTTCTTTAAAAGTGCTCTTCGACAATAGGTCTCCACGCTTTGGAGACCTATTGTCTCCAAAACTGCTTTTTCCCTGAGTATTTGTGCATGGCCATTTTAAAGCGATTTTTCCATTTGTTCTGTTTGTTAAGCCATCTGAGACTGACTGCAAGAGGAGGTCAGGAGAGCGGTACAACAGTGGTGTTGGAGATCTGATGGAAGCGATGGAATTAATGCAGAAAAGTACCATCAGATTTTGAGCTTGTTTGCAATATCATGCATAAAGCATCTGATTGACAGTGGCTTCATTTATAGAAAGACAATGATCCCAAACACGGTGCTGATACAGTATAAAAGCATATCAGGATGGGAAAACACAAGATGGATTGGTCTCCCTAGAGCTCAGACATTACTGAAGCAGTGTGGGATCATCATAACAGAGAACAGAACAAAAAGGTAGTTAATATCCAAAGAAGAGCTTCAAGAAGCCTGGATATCTATTCCTGAAGAAATATCAAGAAAGCTGCCTGAGAGAGTTTAGGATGTGTCAATTCACCAGCAAGTAGCTAACCCATCAGAGAAAGTGTAAAACAAACATACAAAGCCATCTTTGCAATGTTTTAGCTACATACAAGTGAATACAGCTTGGAGAAAGGGTTTCGTGTCATAACAGCTCACCCACAGGCTTCTAGCACTGATTTATGCCTTATTTGTTTTAGAGGCAATTTTTGCAGGCTGCAGCTATAGCCACACGGGGGGCACCAAATTAGGCTTGTACACCATCTCCCTTTGATATTGATTTGCATAGAAGGAGGATGTACCAGCTTTATTCTCAGTAAGATCAGCAACACGCAGCGTGCATGCAAGGAGATGTTTATCATTAAGTTTTACAGCGACAAGTAATTATGAACCCAGAGTGTTGCTGTTTAAAAGGAAGTTTAAGAATCTGGGTTACTGAGGAGATGTTCGCCCGTAGTTACCATTAACAAGGATGAATTGTGACAGTTCTGTGGGAAATTACATCAGTGCAAATTCCTTTGGTGCGAACAGAGATGGATAATGTCTGTTTGGATGAATAACACATGCTAGCTGGTATCAAACGCACTTGGGCAACTCGTTGCCTCCAAGTAAAGATGAGAGCTGTGACGTTTATAAAAGCTGACATTTGCACCTCCGGTATGATGCCTCTAAACAGTTCGTGCGCTCGTGCAGCACAGAAATGTTTGTCACAGAAAGAGGGAGAGGAGACGGCAAAAGAGCTCCGCGGGGGAGTATTTACAATCAGCATTATCCAGGAGGTCTGCACGCGCTCACAGCAGTCCAAAACGGGCAAGCACAGTCCGCTTGACCTCAACTCAAGAGGAGAAGAGGGAAGATGAAAGATACAGAAAAAGTCCAAACGAGGGGACAGTCCCCAAAGAAATCAAACATAAGCTGTGTTGACACTGTCCAGTTGTCCAGCTTTCTACTGTACACAGGGGACACACTGGCTTACATTTTTCATACACTGATACACGTAACTAGAAAGATTACGTCAGCGTGTATATTGTGAATTTTCACCTAGGGCCGCAAGACACTCCACAATCACCACTCACTCTACTGTTACATTTACAGTCACAATCAGTAATACAAAAAACAGTAATACACAAAGTAACGTGTAACATTATGCCACATTTTTACAGTCGTGAAAAGGAAAGCTTTCATTGCTGCGAAAATCACTTGAAGTGCAGCAATAACTTGAAGTGATTGTTTCCGTATGGCTTTGTTAGTCTCTCGCATCGCTGTGGAGGATATTTGGCCCATGCTCCTTAATGACGTTGTTTCAGTTCATTGAGGTTTGCATGTATTTGTTTATGCAACATAAACAAATACAGCAACCATGCTTGCTGTATTCCCTGTCCCTGGTTTAAACTGGTTGCAGTATGACGGCAATAACCAGACTGTGAGAAATACAGATCAGATCGTTGCAAAGAAGAAATGAAATACATGTGTCTTTTTTTATTCGTTTGTTTTTTAACAATGACAACTAATATGTTTAACACGTGTTAGTGAACACAAAGTATTTTCCACATACAGAGACAAGTATTACTGGGGATATTTAAAAAGCAAACAAACAAAAAAAAACAGCAACCTTTTTTAGTTATTTACTGTTTTGTACATCCAATTTCTATTTCATATGTGGGATGGTAATCTTAACACATAGGACTCTTACAATGACATATAGTGTCCCTGTCCTATCTCTGATATTAGTCTGACAAATACAGAAATTCTCGTCTTTTCATCTGAAGCTGAATAGCTGGGTAGGATAGGTCTTAATAAGAAAGACTTAAAAGGAAGAGGAAGCGGGTTTGAGTGACACTTAAGATGAGATATTTTGTGTTATTGTGATAGGATAATAGTTATATTAATTCTCAAAGAGAAACTTTCTATTACTAGGAGGGCTAACAATGATGTTGAGGTGACAGATGCCACTGCTGCAACTTTCACTTTGAACCTATTTTGGAACTATAACATGACCAGACATTGTGAAAAGACCACCAGCTGACGATTAATAATACTACTACTACTACTAATAATACATTTCATTTAAAAATAGCACCTTTCAGAGCACCCAAGGACACTGTACAACAAATACACAATATACACAATAATAAGAGTAACAGATAAAAGTTAAAAGCATGCA
The DNA here is from genome assembly GCF_057382185.1 of Mchenga conophoros. Classification (NCBI taxonomy): domain Eukaryota; kingdom Metazoa; phylum Chordata; class Actinopteri; order Cichliformes; family Cichlidae; genus Mchenga; species Mchenga conophoros. The sequence goes on from NC_140532.1 coordinate 49,116,422, forward strand.
GAGGTTTAAACATAAGCAATTTTAAACAGGTGAGTTTTAAGGGTGGACTTAAAAAAAACACCTTATTCAAGGTATTGCAATAGCTTGAAGTCTAGACTTCAAGCTATTGCAATACCTTGAATCCTTTCTTTTTCAGCCATTCTGTTGTAGTTGGTGCTTTGCATGGACAGATGGCATCACATCTGACTCTAGAATACTTTTGGTATACAAAGGACTTCACAGTCAACTCAGTGACTGGAGGATACCCAGGTCCTGTAGCTGCAAAATAAGCCCAAACCATCACCCTTTCAGCACCGTGCCTGACAATTGGTATGAGGTGTTTGAGCTGATGTGCTGTGTTTGGCTTTACAACAAATATGGCGCTGTGCATTATCAAACATCTTTCACCTTGTCTTGATAAGATGAAGCTTTGCAAACCTAAGCCATACTGCCGTGTTCTTTTTAGAGACAAGAAGCTTCCTCCTGGCAACTTTTACCATGCTAACTGAGGCCTGTGGAGTTTACTTACCTAGTGAAGCAGTAAAGGTGTGCTGAGGTTTTCACAGGACTGTGAAAACTTTATTTTTCACATGACTGTTTATAAAGTCTATGGGTGGTAATTTAAAGAAATACCAAAGAGGCCAAATCACTGTCAAAAAAGACTAATGTTTCGCTTTGCTGCCCATTTTTTTAACAATGTTTTGCTTTATTTCTATAATCTCTCTCTGTTACAATCTAATGTAATTTTAGGACTAACTAGAGCTGTGCTACAAAAATCTGCAAAAATATATTTGTGTCTCTGTCCTCATGTTGTTTACATACATAATAAAACAGAGTGCTATCTATTTTTGTGGGCCATGTACAGGTGTGGTATTAGCATGATGTAGCAAGTGTATTTTAACGGGGGAAAACAAGGTGGACACATTTCAGTGCTACGAGAAAAGGCCCTTTCAACAAACCCCTGCACTTTTAAATTGTTAGCTGGCTACATCTGATCACATCTGTTCATTTATGGTTTTGATTAAAAAATAAGATTTAGAAAACTGCTGTATAGGAATGAGATTGTTTCCATAGGCTTGACATGTGGCAGGTGTTAAAAAGCGAGTCTGCTGTACAGCTTTTATACAGTAAAAATCCAAAAATAACAAACAAAAGAGAAGAGTGTGTAATACTTACAACCATACCGTTTAGGGACACCCAGCAGTCAGGGGGGAAGTCTTGGAGCAGAGGCACCAGATACTGCAGACAGCCATCCCAGTGACACAGAAGCAGCATCATACCTATCAAATTAAATATTCTTACCACTGCACTAGCCAGGTCATAGGTCATATGGAAAATCTGCCAAAGAGAAAGACAGAAGAAAGGAGAGATAGAGACCTCATCAGCATCTGCTTGGTTGTGCGAAAGCATTTATTCAAATTCTGACATTCGTAAGCCAAATGCAAGCACGGCATTATGAAGAAATATAAACTTCAGTAAGCAACACAGACACAGCGGCCCAGATTTAGATCTGTAAGAGTCTCAAACGTTGGATGCACTGGTATTTCAGGGACACAAAAAGATTAAAAAAAAAGATTAAAAATACTTAAAACGCTCACAAAAGTACAAAGTCACCTTTGAAGCTGAGGGCACAGTGTGCCTGTCTGTCCTCCAAAGTGTTTGGGTGCCTCAGCGTCTGTGTGTGCCTGCACGCGTGTGTGCGCATGTATCTCTGCACTCACAGATGTTGAGCTGCTCATAACTGAACACGGCTGCTTTCCAAAAAAAATAACCTGACCAATAGAGGAGACACATAGAGCTAGAGTAGGTAGCACAGAGCAAGTGAAGTGAATGATGAGGGGAAGTGCAAACTTCTGGAATAATTAGCCCGTAAGTGTGTTTCAATGCTGTGAGCTGGAAAAGGTGTCGGTGCTGGTGTGGCTGTTTAATCAGAGCCCGAAAGTTTCAGAATAGAAAGTCATCAGCGGGGTGAGTAAGCATGTCTGCGGCGCAAAGCGGTTTCATTTACGTCGGATCTGGCCGAAGAGAATTGACTCACGCCTGGTTGGCTGTGGCTTTAATTCAGAGTTTCTCATTAGCATCAGAAACCCATTACTTATTTCCAGGTTAGTTATTCCATAATCTTCCTCACACCGAAGCTCAATCTCTCCTCCCGCCAGCCCCCTGGTTCGTTTTGCATAATAAACCTGCCCCATTCGCCAGTTTGTTGAATTGAGACATTTCAGGTAATTACCATCTATTTTAAGTTCATGTCTTTCCATTCCCCATACATTACCTGTTCTACCTATTATACATATAGTCGCTTCGCTTGTTTTTTAAATGAGAACTGATGAACTTTTTGTTTCGGGGGTTTCCTTTTACTGACAAATGTTTACATTTGTATATAATACAAGAAATCAAGGATTTTCAGGTAAGTAAACATATATGTACAACACACACCAGTATCTTTATCTCTATATCTAAAACCTTGGTCCTTTATGGTCTTTTTCTGTCCTTGTGTGCACCTAAACACTAACAAAAACACTACTACTACTGCATATAATTTAGTTCCAAATAAGCCCAAATAAGATCTGCAAGAGCATGGACTTCAGGCTGTGCTGATATGAACCAGTTTTGCCATTTGTATGCAAAATCATCTGTTAAACCCCCACCACCACCAAACCCCAGGTGTTTTAGAGGCTCTTTTAATCTTCCTCTCTCCACCCCGGTCTATTGTGACTGCCCTGTAACCTTTCTGAATAAAGGACAGTGTCCGCACATAGAACAGAGGAGAGAACAAGAGGCTGAGCTGGTGCTCAGATCCCTCTATGGTTCAACTCATCCATGGGGAGATATAGTGCACTGCCATGAAAGGCTAAAATTAGCCACTAGCTTACAGGACGGCTGTCTCAGTGCACCCAGTGTCTCTTCTGCTGCCTATATCTGTACTCTTATTTTAGCAGAATTCGCTCTCCCTCTGTTATGTGCGCATGCATATTTACATATAGCCTGATGACATAATAAGGAAAGCGACAGAGCATAAGGTAGCCGTGAAGTGATAAAGGTATCTATTTCTGGAGGTGCATGCTCCTGAAGGATTGCAACAAGACTAGAAAACAGGAAGTAGTGGGCCCTGTTTGAATTGCAAATGACTCATAGGCAGAAATAGGAAAAGGCTGATCACTCTGTCTCCACTTTCTTTTTTCAGTTAATACATAAGCAAAAGAGTGAAAAATAAGGATGAAGTTTTTTGGGTACATTTCTATGACGCGCGAGGGTTACAGGGAGGTCTCACAAATTCCCAGGGACAGTCTCACTTTGCTGGGAAGCCTCTGTGACCTTTGGGTCACGCTGAGTCAGAGAGGCTAGAGAGGAAATGATGTAGATGCTCATTAACACAATGTGGAGTTTATTTGGGTTTGCATTGCAGCGGCATCACTTTGAAAAGCCTGCAAGCAGCAGGAGGTAGCCACAAGGCAGGAGTGGGGTTTTTTTGTTTTGTTTTTTTCAAATAGGGTTTTAAAGAAGAGGCTGCAGGTGTAGATCGCTGGTCAGGTCACCAGATTACAAAGGATAACCTTCACTGTGATGTGCAGATATGTAAGGATAAATTTGAACTGTGTGAGATGGTTCACTGAAGCGCACTCTGCTAATACAAACACAATGTCTCCATATTGCCTTTACAGAGTGTTTCTCATAATTAAAAGAAAGCATTTGCACATACTCGATCATCCAACTTCTCTTTTGAGAATTAACTGTGTTAGACAGCCTCTTTCTTTCTTTTTTTTGTGGTAATCTGTTGTTTTATCTCACTGTAAGGCTTCTAAGAAAACATGAATTGTATCAAATTGGGCAAAGGAAGGAATGCGGAGAGTGTAGGTCCGAATTTACATCTGTTTGACTCAAGCAGACAAAGAAAACACACAACTTGCAAAGCTTTCATGTAGCACACAGCCGGCCCCTTGCTCAGGATATGTGTCACAACTAAGAACCATGCGCTTCAATTTGCTAATATGCACCTACTCGATCACCCATCAGCAACGTTCTGTTTCGTGCAGTCAGCAGTGTGTCTGAGCATCCCGCTGATGGAGAGGAATGATTAATATATGCCTGTGTTCTGTTCAACGTTTACTGTAAGGGAAATCAATCCAGATCTAAAAATAAAAGCAACAGAGTTCTGACAACAGCTGAACAGCTGGTCAAATAAATAAAAAAGTGACTACTGCTGAGGACTTTACTGTATGGCACGAGTTATAAAATGTACTATGCAATCGTTTATCATTGTGGCAAGAAGCAAATTGATCCTTTTACTAAACTCTTTAAAAATGCTTCAACTTTTGTCAGACCAGCATTTAAAAAGTCTAAATTTCTTCTTAATTTTTATAAATCAGCCAGTGCAGAGTGGTTACAGATTGTTAGCTCAAGGCTCAGTGTCTGCCATTTAAGAGATAAGTCTGTTTTCACAAAGACTCGAAGCCTATAGTGTAGGTTTGTTTTCAGTACTGGCCATTTATTTCTATTTTGTTTGTGTCTTGCCCTGCTAGAGGTTTTTTCCTGTTAAAAGAGAGGTTTTTTTTTCCCACTTCCGCCAAGTGGCTGCTCATAAGGTGTCCTCTGATTGTTCATGTTTTCCCTCCATTATTGTAGGGTCTTTACCTTACAATCTAAAGTTCTGATTTGGCACTATATAAATAAAATTTAACTGAATGTAAAATGTTTGAAAAATGTTGCTCCAATAGCAACATTAATATAAAGTTTATTCTGTGGTTTAAGACAGTTTTTGCAGTTCGGTGGCAGTGAATCGCTCTGAGATAAACATTTGAAACCAAATTTAGACTCAAATCTGTCATATGACAGATCCGAGTTCATTTTGAGCAACTATAACGTTTTCATAAACCTCGTGCACAGGAAAGGTAGAGCTGACACAGAGCCAAAAGCATATCCAATGCTCTTGTTTGGCTTTGGCAAAATATAGGCTTGGAATTAAATGCATCAAGCTCAAATTTGACTGGGAATTAGGGCATAGGTCAGCATAATCCTGTAATACATTGGAGAAAAACAGCCAAGATTTGATATGATAGTGATAGAAAGTCACACGCTAGCTCTGTCAAGCCAGTAGGTCGCTCATGCACTTGGTCTTTCCGCATCCTTTTGATGGGTTGTTAGAACAGAGCAGAGAACATTTTGAAACTTTGCAGGTATATTTTTATGTAAAGCAGCATGCTGATACATAATACTGCAGGGATTAAAATTCAAATCAATGTTGCCCACAAGGTATGGCACGAAGAGTTTTTGCTTATACAACTGCGAGCTGTCTGGTGGATGTATGCACTGTAGGCAGACATTTTGAATCCTATGCACAGAGAAGAGAGCATGCAAGAGAATTACTCATCACCAAGCATCAAGCTGTGGGCCTGAAACACGCAATTACAAACTGTTCTTTATGCATCTTCAAATTGGACATGAGTGACCTCTGTTTGAGGTTAGCGAGGATTAGCATGGGACTAATTTGAGGAGATTAAATCCACCACTGGCTATTAGATTGAAGGATAACAAAACTGCTTCCAGGAAAATCTGGAATTCTCCTGCTTAGCATCATCTTGTAAATCTCCTGCTGGCTCTCTTTTGGTTTTGCTTAATCACGAAATTACAGTTGAACTTGGATTCTAAAAAATCATACCGGGACGTAATGAGAATTCACTGGGAATTTGCAAGTTTCCTGTTTTCTTTTACTGCCTTTCCTCCTCTGAAGGCTAAAAAGCTTTTGCCCGCTGTACTTGGTCTACTTAAAAAAAGGCAACAGCATGTAAGGCTAAATGAGCAACATTCTATATTTTCTATGGCAAAAAAACCATTTCAATGCCGGTCTGTCTCTTTCTGAAAGAAAAGCAGCCTGCTGGAAGTAATCATAAATCCCATCACTGAAATGTGCAATGTGTAATCACATTGGTGTAAGTATAGTTCAGCAATAAATAAATATAAACAGAGCTGGCATTATTTCAGAGCTTCAGGCAACATACTGTATGTGCTGGGACGCTAATCAGTCAGCAGATCTGCTTATCATACAGACTGGGATACTGTGTAAGAGGAGAGGAAAAGCCTTTCTAGCAATGTTGTGCTTGTAACTTGGTTCTTGCCAAATCATGCGTGCAAGTACATAGGCTGCATAAAAAGCTCTGAATCTCAATGCAGAGGAACATTTAGGTAATGAGGCCCAGCAGTAATTAGGAGACAGAGACTTAATTAAGAGCCACATAGTGATCAATAGGATCTTAACACAGGCAGAAAACAAGCGATGATCTATTAATATAGTAAAGGACCCCCTAAACCATCATTGCTTCTTCATCGCAGGCTCTCATGCATGCATTTAAAACTAAAAAAATAGCAGCATTATCAGTAAAATTTATATAAACTGTTGAAGGTAAAAAGTAGCATTAAATAGAAATTCACCAAATAACCTGGTAGGTTGTTTAAGTAGTTGTTATTTCCAACTGATGCATGCAGTTCATCTCTAAGCTATCAGTAAAGACAATAGACAAAAGATTATTAAAAAAAAATCACAGCCTCAGTTACTCTTCCAGATATCGATTTAGTTGTTATGAAAACAAAATATTTTCACCATACGGACTCATCCCACACAGGCCCTGACACACTTAGAGAAGCCGAAGTGTTTCACATAAAAACAAGTCTCAAGAATCATATTGAACTGTATGATTTTAGAGCAGAACTGCAGTAATAACTGCACACGCAGACGTTTGCAGCTAAAACAGTGACACCGTGAATCAGAATTGTCTCCAATTTGAACAGGCCACTGATATTTTTTCCTCTTCTGGAATCACAAATGTTCTCTTTTTATTCCTGTGCACCCACTCTGATATGATTTCTGCAACATATTTCATCTACCAATGCTTGAATGTACCCTCATGACCTCAGCAGATGCAAATTTCTGAGCATCAAATACAACTGCTAACGTGCCTCAAATATCACCAGTGAATGTGTGAAAGCGAAGGGCTCAAACTGGATGTGTGATATCGCAGAAGATCCTGATGCTCTTCCTCACCTCGCAGCTTAACTACCAGCCAATCAGTGGACACATTTAACTAGACAACTCTTCCCCTCGGAACTTGTCGATCACATCTTTCAGTCCAAGGAGATCTTCCTCACGGGAACGCTGCTGATCATCTGCTCTGCTTTCCAGCGTTTCTGTGTCCGTCAGCATTATTCTCTTGTTCTTCCACTAAGCACATCACACTTCACCGCAAGCCGAGCTACTTTGCCCGCTGTCTCACCCGCTCTGCGTCTATTTTGGTCGTGTGAGCGTGATAACCTTAACACTTCTGTTCTGCCTTAATCTGCGCTCTACCATTCACAGATGCATTGGCAGAGGCAGCGTCCTCCGGGGCAGAAGCTCACAGACCCGCAGGGATCAAATTTATGATCTTCTCTGCGTGGACAGCATTGGTGATCCACTCTGTGTGCTAAGCCTTTTTTTTACTGTAATTATATAGACATCAGTCCCAGAGTCTGTAGGGATTCACGTATGCAGTTAATGCATGCGCATTCTTCTAGAAATTTCCTGCAGGGCTTATATTAGCCTGCTCTGCGCAGGACAGGTATGGTGCATTAGGACAACAAGTAAATGTATTTATGGATGAATGTTCTATTGATTTGTACCTGTAACCTGAGCAGTGGTAACAAAATAACATCAGCTCAGGTCTAATAAATCATGTACACAAACACAAGCAGTACTTATAGCTCGGACAGCAGCACCAGTGCATTTATAACTCAGTGCACTCGGTGCAATGAGAAAATTGCTGGGAAGTGAAAGAGGCATGTGTGGACATATTGTCCAAAACATGTTAGTGCCCTCAAGAATAACCGTTTTCCCACATGACCCATTTTTAACGTCATCTGTTCGGTTATGCAAGTCTGTTGACAGTTTCACTGCATCATTATAGGAATCATCATTACGAAGTAAGGCTGAGGGAGGGAAGAAGGAAAAAAGAAAAAGAAAAACGAGCTGTGAGCGGACAATGAGCTGACAGAGAAGCGTGCATCTTTCACACAACAATCCCAGGCCAGAAATAAAAGAAGAAAATACTAATGCTGACATAGTATTACTCTGTTTTGACATTGACCAGGACTTTTTCTCATTCAAATTATCCCAAGGAGCAACTCTCCAGAAATGAAAGCGCACAATGCAGCAATGAAAGAAGAAGCTCAGTAGAGGAGCATTTAAACCTCATATCCTCTGTATGTATGTGCACAGCATAAAGTAGGGTTTACTGCGATTCATTTATGGTTTTTTTAACACTGTTATACAAGAACGTGGGCGGGCTTAATTTTATTAAATTGTTTTATTGCTTCAGAAAAAATAAACTTTTTTTAAAGGAGAAACTACAAAATGATTGTGCAGTCAAATATAGTTCCTGAAAGCAGTGAAAATAGAAATATCTGAATTGACAGATCAGACTTTTAAGAAAAAATCTAATTTAGTCAAGACAATCTGAGCATCTCCGTAGATCTGCATTAATAAAGGCTAGACTGAAAAAGAAAGAAAGAAAGAGGACTGCAAGTTTTTCCTTTGTGCAAATGTCACAGCAGCGCAGTGAAAGAGAGACAGAGAGAGTGCTGTAGTCTGAGTTGTGGTTGTACTAAGAAGGTAGTCAGGGAAGATTAGTGCTCATGTGAGAGCAGGAGGGATTTGACTGGATTGCACAGGGTGACCCGCTGTGCTCATGTAAATATCAGCAAGATGGACGGTATCACAGTGTGCATCGAGGTCACACCCGTCCCGATACACTTGGGGATGGAGGGGTGGAGATTGCCTGGTGATGCAATTTTAGACTGATTTTTATATATTTCTTTTTAATCGTCATAATCAAAGTTGCAGCTGAAGCTTGGTTAAAAAAATATGATGGCATTAACAGTGTGTGTCTTTTCGGGATGATTGTTTTAGGAAGAGAAAAACATAAAAGAGGAAATCAGGAAATGGAAGAGTGAATGCATACACCCTTGAGGGCAGTCTGATGTTATAATTACTCATCTGACTAGCAGTGGAGCAGCATCATACTAACTAGTTCCACATATCTCTTGACTGCATGACTACAGCTGACATGCTACATATAGTCCTGTCCATACTGTAGCCATGGATTTGTTTACCGCCATAGTGGTTCCTCCATGTATGTGCTTAGATTCACATAAACAGCTGGATTTCAGCACATGAGCACGTCATCATGACAGATGGATGAAGGGTGCTTCGCTAAGTTGATCCACCGCAACATTAGCTCTTGGGAAGTGAAACCCTAATGCCTCAGTAGTTAGTAATCAATTAATTTGCACACAAAGCATCATTACAGGATGTCTGCAATGAGTGTCGGTGCTTGCCTTTAAACAATCAAGGGATCGTTATGCTCCTCATGCAGAATCAGTCAATAACAAACAGGTTTATAGTGATTGGTCAATTATTCAATAAGTTGGTTGATAAGGACGAATATTCTCAAACCATTTTGTCAATCAACCACTTATTTTTCAAGCTGAACCTTTGATGGTTCAGGTTTTGTTTTATTTTTAGTCATGAAGGCTTAGATCACAGAACAGGAATTTTTCTTTTTGTTACTTTTGTTTCTGGAGAAAATTCTCAAAAGAGCATCAAATAAAATGAACATTTTTGCAGTCGAGTGGATCGTAAAAAACCCAAACAACTGCAGCTAATGACACTCTTCCTCTTGCCGATGCAACGCTTGCAATATCAGTGTGTGTGTGTATATATATATACATATATATATATATATTAGGGGTGCAACGATACTCGTATTGATATTGAACCGTTCGATACAGTGCTTTCGGTTCGGTACGTATATGTATCGAACAATACAAATTTTTAATTTATTTTATCAACTTTCCTTCTGACGATGCTGTCTGTGTTGAGCGCTCAGTGGATCTGCGCTCGACAGTGCAGCCTAGGCGGAGTAGTCGAACGCAGATTCACTGAGCGCAGGGCAAGCTAGCGAGACAGAAGTTAAGCTCTCCTTGCAACATGGCAAATTGAACCTCCCCCACCCTCATTCAGATCTGGCGTTTGGAACTATTTTGGTTTTCATGTGACGTATGACCCTGAAGGTAAGCGCGTCATGGACTAAAGTAAAACAGTATGTTGGATGTGCCACGCAATGCTCAATTGGTGGGAACTAGTGTGTTAGCGCAGTTAGCTCGTTAACGTGTTGGCGGTCCAGCCCCATGCACGGGGCTCGTTAACTTGCCGTGTTGTGGCGTTAACGTCATTTCAACGAGATTAACGCTGACAGCACTAGTGGGAACACAATGAATATGACTGCACATTTACTCCAAAATCACCGATGGGCAAAGACAAGTGGAAGCAGACAAAAACAACAAGCAGGCATGCTACAAACTTTACCAGAGTCATTTAGACAGCTGTTAGCACAGGATTCTCCTTATGGGGACCTGATATGTTTAATATGCTGCTGAGAATATAGCCCAGAAGAAGCGTATAGTATAGCTTTATTTTGGAAAGAGCCATTTCTCTGTAATAAACTCTCTTTTCCAAAGATGAGTGATTTCTCGATCAGATAGATTTTTTTTATTACTTTGTTGTTTCAGCAACATTAAATTTAAAAACTGTACTTTTGAGTTAAAATATATATTTATAATTTTAATAAATGACAAATTAAAAAGGCATGAACATTTTTTTTGTATCGAAAAAATATCGAACCGTGACACCAAAGTATCGAACCGAACCGTGAATTTTGTGTATCGTTGCACCCCTAGTATATATATATATATATATATATATGTGTGTGTATATATGTTGCTGAAACAAAAAAGTAATAAAAAATATATATATATCTCAGGGCTCGCAAAATTTCAAAATCCCTGGTAGCCCTTCGGGCAGGGACTCTTCAGTTTTTGGTAGCCCAAAATAAATTTAAGTAGCCCGAATAAAAAAGAGAGCAATTTTTTGATTGATGTTTTGTTTCCTTTACAATATTATTCTTTAAAGTATAACATTGTATAATTATATAATATTAACTTCTTATCTTGTGCGTGTTTTTTATTTTGACAGCGAATGCGCACCTGCGGACCACTTATGTGCACCCCTGGTTATTTAGCTCGTCATATTGCAGCCACAGAAATTCTTTTGTCCATGAAACCATAAAGCTGCACTTTCTTTTTGCCTTATAGTCTGATTTGTCATAACTTTTCCGTTTTGTGATCACTTCTTGGTCCCCATGTTTGAAACAACCACAAGAAGCACAAGTTGATTGCACGCGGTCACACTTGGTCATAGCACCGTCTCCAGCCACTGTTTTCCAGTGTGTGACTATAGCATTACGTACCAGGCATCTCGTCTTTCACTGTGACCCTGGATATGTCACCAAGATACTTCCTACATGCACAGCTACAACACTACCAACCAGTACTCAAAGTATTCTACTGTATTCCTTACACCGATCACTTGCGCCTCTGTTACAGTATTCCAGTAAAAATACAAACCTATACATTAATTGCAAACCAAGAAAATGGAGCTAACATGTGTTTTTCAACAGCCACCAGGATCTTTTTCTGTTCTTAAGTAGTGTTTATGTCTGAACATATGAAAAAAGCAAGTGAAAATGAAACAAAACAACGAGTGACAAGAAAAACGTAACTGTTCACATACAAACCTTGAACCCTTGTACCTGTGCCTGAAAAAATGGACTTTGTTGCCCTTATAGAAACACTGGAAACACTGTAGTATGGCTTACAGCACATGAAGTGCGTTAGGCTGCAGAGACAATCAACCAGCATAGATCATTTGGAGGATTCTTGATGTGTCATGTGACAACTTTCTGTACTGTGCGCACACTGCAGAGGGAAACTAGTCTCCATGAGGGGATATCCCATGGGAAAGGACAGAAGATCAAAGCTGCTTTCGCTGACAGCTTTTTTCTACTCAGAACTCTAGAGAGGGGTAACAGAAATCAGGACTTCTTTTTTGCTAAATACTGAAATACGATGTGTTTTCAAAAACAAAATTATGATAAAAATAAGCCACAGTTGTTGGGATAAAAAGCATCTCTATTTCACTGCTCTGGTGCTGCTGTAACTATTATAAGAAGAGTATGGTGTTTAAGGTGATTGGAAGTATTAATTACTATGAATTATAACCAGAAACAGCTGGTAGTTTGAAAATAATACACATGTGATTCTGTTTCCTGTCGCTTTCAGTCTTGCCGTCTTTACTGTGCAGACATGTCCGTTCATATCTTATATCAAATAAAAGGCTGAGCTGAGAGACGGACTGGCAGCAACAGTAAGAGATGAAAAGAGTCAGAGTATGCAATAAGCAGAAGTACTCCCGACGGAGCAGTATAAAACATTTTGAACATCGTGCACAGCTTACAATGACACCACGATACAAAGCGACCTGTAAAACCAGCCAGCAGTTGTTGGTTAAGAGATGTTGACGTGCAGTATGAAATACAGATACATTTATTATGGATATTCCAGATTCAACACGTATGGTCATCCCCATTTTCAGTTTGTCTTATACCCCAGTGAGATAAGCGAGCTTGTGCACTATCAGCACCCAGACAGGCTGTCCTTGAGCCTCTGGAGGAGCAAAATGAAGGACACCAAACAGAAGACACAAAGGTCATCATGCTCCAGAAGGCTCGTCTGGGCCTGCATCTATCAGGCATTCCTTAAATTGCGACAACCAAAAAGGTCATTCAGCTACAAAATAGCCATAACAGAAAGTATATAATATTACAATTCACACAAAAGTAGATTTTATTACAACACTTGGAAAACTAACACCAACACACGTCGCTGTTAAGTATCAGTCAAATATCTGTAGGGGCTATTAACGGCCCATATTGTGCCTTTTAACTAATATTCATCTGTGGTATTGCAGTAATTGCAGCACATTATTAGTTTTACACATTACAAAATGCTACAGATCCTGAAAGCAAAACATGTGCAGTGTGTCTTTTTTTCCTGTTTCCATCCCTGCAATCCCAACTGGTCACAGCACAGCACACAGTGTCCCTCCCTGGATCTGGTTCTGCCAGAGTTCTTCCTGTTAAAGGGGAGTTTTTCCTTCCCAATGTCGCCAATTACTTGTTCAGAATGTGTTGTCGATAACTGTGGTTTTTCTCTGTCTTTCTCTTTACCTTACAATATAAAGCACCTCGAGGTGACTGTTTTGTAATTTGGTGCTCTATAAATAAAACTGAATTAAATTTTCAGTGTGATGGTTCATTATTTTGATTCAGTTTTCTGCCCTATTTGCAACTCATCTAACTTCACTGCTTCCTAGGCCCCCTCTCCCTCCTGCTGTTCTGTTTATGAGCTGCACAAATTCATTATTTGATACTGCAGGAATAGGGATGGCTATCGAAACCCGGTTCTTGTTGAGAACCGGTTCCCACAGTTTCAATTCCTTGGAATTGTTTGCCATTTTTGCAAACGATTCCCTTATCGATTCCAGTCGCCCTGAATGACGTCACCGCATTGCGGAGAGAAGATATAAAACAAAGTTCTAAGCTAATCGACCTTAGTGTTCTCTTTTTTTAAAAAGAATTGATAAGAGAATCGATAAAGAATCGAATCGTTAAACAGAATCGAAAATGGAATCGGAATCCATCCATCCCATCCATTCGCTTCCGCTTATCCTTTTCAGGGTCGCGGGGGGCGCTGGAGCCTATCCCAGCTGTCATAGGGCGAGAGGCAGGGTACACCCTGGACAGGTCGCCAGTCTGTCGCAGGATCGAAAATGGAATCGGAATCGTGAAAACCTTATCAATACCCACCCATATGCAGGAATGACACCTTGTGTATTTTTTATTTACAGAACCCATGTGTTGAAACCACATATTTGCCATAATCCCTCTGTTTTTATATGTATGCTGTTAAATATGTTATATATGTTATGTATGTTGCAGCATATTGTATTCTAACCAAACCTCTGACTGATTCAATGAATCTTAGCTCTGCCGCAGAGCACTATACATTTGTCTGCTTTCAAATCATTGAGCCTGACAATTAACTCTGTACTCTAAACCATATGGTCTAGCAATTTACTGGAAACAGTCTACTACAGTTAACAAGACCAACTAACAACAGAAGGAGTAATGAGAGACTTGGCAAAGGGGAAATTGGTTAAATCTGCAGGGAACAAGGAGGAAAACGTTCTTTCAAGCGGTGCAATCTGGGATTTTCCACCCTATGGGCCAAGAGCGAGCTTCCCTCTGTGAGCTGAGCAAGAACACAGTTCAAGGCACATTACATTCAACGTCAGAGCTTTGTCTTAAAACAGAGAGGACAAGAACACAGACAGCATGGAGGGGGAAGAAGCACTGTCCTTCATTTTTGTTTGCTTGACAAAATTGGACTGGAGGAGTCCATTAGGCTATTGTGTGGGACTTGACTTGCTTGTTTGTGTGTGTATTTGTGTGTGAGAAAATGGGAAGAAAGAGACGAAGCTAAGAAGATCCCTGTCTGTGCAAGGGAAGATCATTTAACATGTTTAATGTCTGAAGGGCTCAAGCTCTCATTTAAGCGAGTAGAAGGCCCTCTGCACACAAAATATGAAACGTGTGACAGGCACATTGTCACACATGAAAACACGTGACAGAGCTCTTTTGCAGCCTGCAGCCTACGACACCCACACACAACACAAAACAAGTCTGCTTCGCCTCCAGAAACCTAGCATGCTCTGCAGTACAAGGTGGAGTTCACTTGTGTGTTTATGCCAGTGAAAAACAAAATGTGTGGATCCTTCAATAGCAAGACACCCATCCACATGCTATGGAACACGGTTTGATTTGGATAGTCCAAATAAGCATGTGAAAACACTGTAGGCAAGAATTCATAGAAGACTGAGAAGAGTGTTCTCTGGCTAAATGGTTATCAACACTGGACCGAAAATATGCACATGGTTTAGAGTCGTATCCAATATTGTTTGTTCAAGCACTTAATTTAGCTAGCTTTATTATAACCAGACTTGGGAATTGTATGGCCCCGAGCTACATCTGGTCCATTTGGTTATCCCTGACCGGCCTGCATGAGGTCAATGGCAATTAAACATAATAAGTGTAGTTTTCTTATTTCAGCCAGCAAACCCTCTTTGATAACTCCTCCTCACAGAATGGGTTACTATTTGGGTTATTTCAAAGGGAAATGCTCTTTTTTTAATCAATTATAAAATAATAATAATAATAATAAACTTTATTTATAAAGCACACTTAAAAACCAAGGGTATGCCAAGGTGCTTAACAAGTAAAATAGAGTATATGAGGAGGATAATAGAAATAGGACCAAAGCAAGTACTAAATATGCAAGCAGATAACTGTCACTAATACATAGGAAAGCAACAGGTACAGAGCAAACAAGAATTTAAATGAGCATAAAAGTGCGTGATATAAAATCATAAAAGAAATATTAACTAGAGGGAAAGGCAAGATTGAATAAGTGGGTTTTTAATCGTGATTTGAACAGTGCAATGGAATCAGATGCGCGGAGGTCGAGAGGAAGGGTGTTCCACAGTACCGGGGCAGCCAGAGCAAACGCACGGTCACCCCGAGACTTCAGTCGAGATCTGGGTTGGGTCAGAAGTAGTTGAGTGGCAGATCTGAGTGTTCTAGCAGGAGTATGTGGTTTGAGAAGTTCACTAAGATAACTTGGCGCTAATTTATTAATAGTTTTGAAAGTAAGAAATAATATTTTAAATAAAAGCAGGTTTGTGCAAGCGGATGCAGCTTCACTGTATTTGAATTAGCACAAACTTTAATGAGATATCTCGGTTTGCTAACCGTGAAGGTTGTTATTCATTTAATGCAGAATGCAGAAGTTTTTAATAAGATATAGACTGAAGACTGAGATAAAGCAGTGTGCTTAGTTTGTGGATGACAATTTAAATCACTCTTGGGACTAAACATGCAGAGCAGAGTTAAAACTTGGCTAATGCAGAGCAAGAACGTACAGTTAAACCTTTACTAGCAAAGCTGCAACAAGGACTTTTTACCAAGTTTCACACATCCAGGGACGCAGCAGTCAAGACCAGCTCTGTGATTTCCCATAACAACAATAAGCAGTAAGCATTTCACTGATGGGGAGTTTTCCAAAGTGTAATGCGCTAACATACCCCGCAAAAAAAGAAGCATTTGAGAACCTGCCCCTCTCCAGGCGAATCATAACAACGTGGCTCTAGGATATCAGTCTCTTTTTAAAAATGTTTTTAAAAAATTCTTGATTTTATTTGAAAAGGGACCGTGTACAATATTAACATAGATGTTGCCACTTGAAGCATTGTACCAGCGTTAGCTTAAATTTAAAATCCTTCAGCTTCAATTTTACCTTTTTCTACTTGGCTCTGGATGAGATCTGGGGTTTCCATGACAGCTCAGTGACTCCTCTTTGTACGTGGGATAACCAAAGAGTTTATTAAGGAGCTGGAAGCAATGCATGCCGTGAAAGAGACTACGAGAGGGAGTTCATGGAGTTAACAGCATGTTTGCTGGGGCTAGTGATAAAATGTTGGCGCACTTGCTCCGCTGATTTCACATTTCAGTCACTTAAATGTAGCATCTTTTCTTACCAGTGGCAGTTTATAAAGAGATAAAATTGATATTGAGCAGAACTGAATTAATCTCACTGGTACCTTACTCCACAATCTAAGTTTCCCAAATGAGTTACCCACCCCTCATAAACACAGCATTTGGATTTACAGGATGTAGCTATTTCATGTTTATGTTGCCTTTCTTCATTTGCATTAATGCTGCAAATGCTTTATGGTCTATGTTTTTAATTCAATTCATAAAAACAATAGCACTGCCATTTTTATGTAATTAGTCATCAATTTAGCCAAAGTCTGCAGAGTCCATCGGCAACATGACTTTATTCTGACCATGGAAAATGCATAACAGAAGATTGAGCTAAAAGAGCCACTGTTAAGAAAAGAGAAAGCATTAAAGCATATGTTTCAAGAGGCCGAACCCTAGATCCAAGCAGTCCCTAGACTCTCATGTAACAATATCCTAATGCAGACTAGAAATGTCCAGTCAAAATGTCATGGTGCAGTCCAATGGTGCAGTCACAATGAGCATCAGTTTTATCAAAGCTGCAATACGTGAATCTTCTGTTTTCAAATGTCTGTTAAGCTAATGCATTCATCAATATCTTCAGGGGCCTGATCAACTAGCCTCACAGCACATCTCCTCCTTTACTTCACACACAAGCTGTTTCTTAGCTGCTGGCTCAGTTTGATAAATGACATGCACAGAAAACTATGATGCACCATATAAAGTATGCTGTCAAAGTCTTCCTGTCCTGCAGTGTCCTCGACCGAACCTATAAGCAAGAGCAGAGTGTTTTTGTGCTTTGAAAATCAATGCCCCCTGTTCATCTTGGGACATTAAATATAAACAACCAGCTGTGCAGCCTTGGCAATGTTTGCTTCTTGAGTTAGCCCAACAGAAAATCTGGGCTAGCTCACACCTGCGCCACAGTTGGAACATGTTCACGGTTCAACTTCCGCCGCCTCAACTTTCAGTGGTGCTGTCACTTTTAAAGCTTTAATGCTGTTAAATTCATCTCTATAAACAATACTATTGTGCACGTTTTCCTATTTTTTATTTGCAGTGATCCTATCCATGCTATTGGTTCATCAGCATTAAGTATTATAAAAATACTGTACACTGTAGCAATAGTTAGTACAGCATCCATACATCAGAATCCTTCACAGGTATGAAATACACATATAAAAATGAACACATTTGGTAGATATGACACAATCTCACAACAATTCCCAGACTCTCACATCACATCAAGCACTTGTACATCGTCATCAGCCAGTACCTTTGCTCTTTCACAGAGGAGAGAACCGCAGCTGTCCCTCGCCACTATTGCCTGCGCGTCCTGTAACTAAGAGGATGTAATGAGGATACGCTCCTTTTAATTTTCCTCCAGTAAACACTGTCATAAAAGGATTGTATATCTTCTTTATAGATTCATGTTGTCTTTATTTAAGATAGTTGCTGACAAACTGGCAGACGATGTATCTTATCAGAAGTACTAAAAAACACATTACTGCATCCAGTTTAATTTCTCGTTCACCTTGCATAATCGTTCATCTGTAACTACAGAAAAAAACAGGGTCAGTACAATAATTGTTGTATATAGCATTTGTATTCTATTTTTATCCTATTGTATATATTATTTTATTTTATTCTATTGTATATAGTATTTTATTTTATGCTATTCTATTGTGTACAGTTGTTTACAGTATCTTATCCTTATTGTATTCCAGTGTTCTCTCATTTTTGCTATATAACTTTGCACTGTCCATTTTCTGCTGTGACAAAACAAATTTCCCACGTGTGGGACTAGTAAAGGTTATCTTATCTTATCTTATCTTATAAACAAGCGAACAAAGTATTAGAATGGAAAGCTATAACCCCCACCGCCCCACCCCCGGTGCTTTCCTCTATTTGTTTCCTCTCTTTTTCTCTTTATGATCTCTCTTTTAACCTCACAAATGAGTCAGCGCTTTATGATTCAGCACACTTTCAGTGTGTGTGCGTGCGATTATGCACCTGTGTCCCTGCATGACACCAGGGCAGAGACCTTAAGGCACCGAATACTTGGCATTGCCTATTCTGAGACAGGTGAACCGGGTCCACGGGACTCTGCAAACACAGTCCCACTAATCTGCTTTGGCACCAAACTATTTGTTGCTATCGTGGCAGACTACAGTACACAATGGCTCACAGAACACTACGGCCTTTTTCACCTTACTGTTTCAGTACCTCGTGTCAGTTTCTATTCATCACTAAGAAGGTTATATCTTAATTTTCAGTGCCTGTAGCACTTAGTTCAATATTCAGCTGTTTATAAAGAATCCTTTATCTAGCAAAGATGCCTTCTTTTTTTATGTTTCATATGTTTATTTGGAGATATTAAACACATTTAATCAAATAAATTGGCTAATATTTAATTTTTGAAAGTTAAGCTGTTTTCTGACTTAATACTTGGCATGGCTGTTTGTTTGTGAGCCTGTGTTTAATTTACTGTGCATTATTTGAAGTGAGCTACAGACAGAGGTCCGATGATCTGCTCTGGCTTTAATTTAGCATACCGATCAAACTGAAACATAAGCCACTGATGTAAACACAAACTGACAAACATCAGTGCGTTCACATATTTTGTCTGACGATGGCAGGGTATAAAAGGGCATGCTGTCAGGCTGTCATACAAATAGCATGGGATATTTCAGTGGAGACCAAATATAGCCAGGGAAATGTAGTTAAAGCCTCTTCTTCAGTGAACTGGATACTCGGGTCAGTTGGCTCACATTTTCTCCCATTTCAGATCAATTTACCGACAGTGAATTAAAGCATCTTTTCTTAGGACGACATCGCTATCCCTACAGGCAGATTCTAATTAATCAGATCACTTGCATCACGTTCTGCAGTCATCTGTAGCAGATACTACTGTTTTTGTTTTTAAAGTATGCAACTAAAAAGCCTGAACCAGCAGTGTTTGCAGATAAAGTGCATTATTAATAATACCAGGTTAAATGTTTTTAGAAGGCAAATAAAAGGACAATTTGACTTATTCAGTAACACGGATACTCACAGAAACAGGTTGTACTATTAGTCTGTGACTACAGTGACGACAAAGTGAAGGTGCACATGGGAGCTGACGCTTCCTACAAGCAGCTGGTTAGTGTCTCAGCACTTGGACGCCATCAGCCAACAGATCAAAGTAACAGAAGAGGAGAGGGAGAGGCTTGAAGGCAGCTCAGGGCAGCAAAGTCAACGCTGGTCATGACATATGTGGATGCTCAGCACACACGTGTCAACAGCAGCAATCCAGATGCATTACTAGCAAGTACTGAAAACATAGATACTACTATATAGTCTCCACTGTACCGTACACCACGACCCATCCTTTACTTATCCAGGTAAAAAGTATCACTGAGATTAAAATCTCTTTTCCAAGAGAGACCTGGCCAAAGAGGGCAGCAAAAGGTACGACAAATACAACACATACAATTTGGGGGGTTTGTGCTAAAACTGAAGCCTATTTAACCACAGATGTAATGGTTATTTAATATCTTAGGTCACATAACAGCAACAGGAGTAGTGGCAGTTTTGTTTTCATAATACAACCAACAACAGTTTTTTATTCTATTTTAAATGTACAATAAACAATAAATATTGTATGACAGATGTTTGGGGGGTTTTTTTGTTTTTGTTTTTGTCTGGTACCCTCAAAAAGGGTACAGTTCCCCTTGGGGGATGGTATGTTGCCACAAGCCCAACCTGAGCCCTCCTGCTTGAGCTGGGATCTGGCGGGAGGCCTGGTGACTGTGATAAGCCAGATGTGGCACTGGGAGCTCTGGGGATTTTCTACAGCAGTTTAAAAATGTTATCCTTTTAGTCTCCTTTTGCATTTTCATTAAATAAAACAAACTAAAACCAGCATTGAATAGGATAGTATATAAATCATTTCCCTGTAATACACGTCATTAAGATCTGTCTGACATTAGCACATATCCAAAGGTGCCAACATTCTGAGAGAGCAAAAAACAAAAAAAAAAACCACTACTGTGACTTTAAGGTCATTGGGATAATTAGCTCTGTGTCTGTGAGGGCATGAAGTAATAAGAGAAACATAAGAGAAGCAGGGTTAGAAATGAATAGGAGCAGGGGGCAAAATGCCCTTGAAAGTTAAAACAAAAAAAAAAAATCATGTGAAATTAGGTGTAAAATAACCAGATAACTCTTCTCATTTCTCAGTTGTTAAATTGTTAATAATTACACGTAATTCCCTAATGAGGCACTATAGTTGAGAGGTAAGCTAGATGACTTGTAGTTTTCCCAATCCTCTGTTTATGGGAAATAACGACCTGTAGGATTTCTTAACATCATGAATGGCACAGTGCTGAATCAACCAATCACGTGGCAGCGCCTCAGTGCATTTAGGCACGTGGACAAAAGCAGAGCAGAAAGTTACATTTTTAGCTCTGCACTTTTTAGCACTTATGTGCAGAGATGGGCAGTAACGCGTTACTGTAATCCGATTACTTTTTCCAAGTAACAAGTAAAGTAAGGGATTAATATTGCAAAAAAGTAATTCGATTACTGTTACTTTCCAGTAAGCATGCCGCGTTACTGCGTTACTAAACCGTGATTTTATGAGAGTGTCTCATGACAAGGATGTACGAGTGGACAATATGGAGTGCAGGAGAGATTAATCTTCAAATCTTAGCAAGCACCGAGCACGCTGCCACAGGAATGTAACAAAGTAATAAATTAACTAATTCATTTTGAAAATAAGTAATCAGTAAAGTAATGGGATTACTTTCTTAGAAAAGTAATTAGTAACTAATTCCTATTTCAAGTAACTTGACCAACACTGCTGATGTGAATGTATGAAAGATCAGTAGTTACTTTCACATGTGTAAAAAGTGCACAAGCTTCCCTTTGGTTGGTCCCCACTCAGATTGTTTGAGCACACAGAATTTACTGCTCTACGTGACCTTCACGCTGTACACTGCAATTTCCCTAAGTACTGCACATTGTAATAATTATGTTTGCACATGCACATGATGAATGATTTAGAAAACACACAGAGAACCAGACAACTGGATACAGTACAAACAGCAGCATGCACTCTTGAACAAGTAGACGTCTTTTCAGCTACCAAGTCTTAATATCTGTTGCCATGAAACACTAGTAATGGTATTTTTTTTTTACTATTTTTTATTAATTTTCTTCCATCTTTATTACATTTCCAAACTGGCACAGGCAGAGTCATCGAAGTGGAGTTTATAATGTCTTTCTAATGACTGGCAGTTGTGCGAGTTGTTAAATAAGACACGTCAGGTCCTGACTGGGTCCTAATACTGTAGCTGTTCAACTGTTTTACTGCAACCATAATACCCGATATCCACCAAAACTGCCTGTATCAGGATCCTTCTTGCCACAAGCACTTTTAATAAAGGAAAGTGGAGTATTTACTGACAAATTACACAGCTAAATCATTCAGACATACCTGCAGGTGACTCCAAAGACTCATTTTTTATATATTAGATACAGTTTCAGTATCGATCACGCTAAATGGGAAAATTCCGCTCTGAACTAAAAATGAAGATTTTAGGAGGGTAACAACCCTAAAGAATAAGAATAGGTTTTCTCTGATAGAGACCGTGACTAGGACATTAGCAGTGATGGAAAAGTGAAAAAAGACTGAATGGCCAGCCAGCACTGGTGAAATAACAGCCTCCTTTACTCCACAGATGGAGGGAGAAGATGGTGACAGAGTGAAGAGGGCGGGAGGGAGCAAAGACCAGATGAAGGAATGACGGATGGACATACAGTTTGGAGGATGACTTATTGTAGAAACTGACTGAATAACTAGTTGGGTCCATCCCACGGCTGACGTAACGAACGTTCACAGCTTGAAAATCTTTGCAATGGCAGGAGACTACATTCGTCCCTCCATTAAAGCTCTAATCCTGCATCCCACACCTAACATGTTACGACAGCTTGGAATGTTTCCACCGAGTGCCTTTTCTTCCCCTCTCGCATCTCCAGTGGATGTGTTTGTTTCGCCGTTGTTTTATTATTCGGTGTGCTCGTTTAATATGGTTACAGCGAAATAAGTAAATTGATGCAAGCTTCATATACTAAACTATCTTCTTAAGTGCACAGGGGTTGGACATGTCTTAAAGAAAGACAACATGCCGAAGGAGGACATGCCGTGCGAGGGAGAGGGTGAGAAAAGGCATGCAACTGGGGGGAAGGGGGCGAACCAGAGGGAAAGAAGGAGCCACGGAGTTTGATAAGCAGCGAAACGATTGGAGGCAAAGACGAATGACGTGAGAGAGATGAACTGAGAGTAGCGCAGGCCTGTAAGCTGTGCTGTTGCAGCCAGGCATTATGACACATCCCTGTGTACTTTGTACTGCACTGGCTGCCTGCATCCTCACTGCAGATTCTCATTAACCTTGCAGCACTGAATATTTATGCTTCTGTCCTGGTCCAACGTTGTCTCATCCTCCCAATGTATACAAGTCTGCAAACTACGCTGAACCTCACAATCAGCTTCCCACATAGTGTACATACCAAGATAATAACACCAAGCAACCACCATCTATAGTGCGCTCACTTTCAGAGTGTGTTGTGTGACGTATGTGTGCTCGTATGTGTGTGTGAGAATCCTGAACCAGAGACCATATTCAGCAAAGCTTTAATAATGCTTTACTGAAGCATGAATAATGGTTTTGTTTTTCAAATGCCACATTGCACAGTAAGGATAATAAAAATGTTTAAAGCACACACTGACAGAAAGCTATAAGCTACCATAAACACTTTAAAAGTCAGCTGCCTCGCTGGTACTTAAGCAGAAAGATGATCTTTTTCTGTATTATAAAAGTTCACTGATCCGTAATATGGGTACCAGGAATCAGGCACAGTTCTGACTGGAGCTTATGTTTACACGGGCACAACAGCAGCTTTTATATAAAAGCCAGATGTGGCCACCGTGATGTCATCGATTGGTTTATAGCAGGGGTGTAAAATATATAGCCTGCGGGCCAGAATTGGACGCGCAAAGACTCTAATCCGGCCCACTGGAAAGCTTTGGAAATGTGAAGGGCAGGATCAATTTTGGACTTCTAACTGTATTCATTCATTAGTTTTACAGCTTTCCCTCAGATAAAGACCTCCCCCATGGATATAGATACTACACCAAAGTAATTAATAACACAAAAGTTCCTTTTCACTTTCTTATATACAATATTGTGTAATAAAGATGGGCTGAAGCTAGCAAATGAGACACTAGATTAATTAAGAATGTGCTTACCGAACTGTTAAATGACACATGAACAAGCAGCGTCATCTGCTCTCTACAACCTTCCCGTATACCTTCATACAAATTTACTCCACTTTTCAAACCTGGAGGCTGCATCCATCTTTTACATACAGTCCATGCACATAGCACATTATGCCTTGTTGCACTCCTCTTGCTGCTGATATATTTTTAATACACTCCGTGCATATCAAACAATCTAAAACAGCATGGCTAACAGCACGTGTAACAATAAGGGAGGAACGTGTCCCTGACGCTTTGCTGCAAGGACATTTAAAATAAGAGGGAGTCAAGCTGATTAAAAATGACAGCGTTATGTTCACCTATTTACATTTTAACTACGAAATCGTACACACAGTAATGACTTTGGCCGTGATATCTAAACTGGATCCACTAGCTGAAATGACAGGGTCACGATGACGTGTAATTACTTAGTCCTTAGGAGAAGGATGAGAACACTGGATTCAGGTTGGAAAAAGTCTGAGACATGCAGTGACTCAATAGTGGGTAAGTAATGCATCACTCTCTGTTATGTCCTTTGGGTATAACCTTGTGATATTTACACAAAATCCACTACAGTTAAACTATTAAGAAGGTTGCTCACTACGCCTCAGATTCATCTTTTTACACTGGAGACCACTGGAATGGTAAACTGTTAAATGTGTTCCCAAAACGTTGATTCTGTTCATCTGGACGTAGTGATTTCAGTGGCGAAACGTTTCATCACTCATCCAACTTCTCCAGTCTCTGGTCAGGCTTTACCTCTGAAAACGCTACGTCTAGATGAACAGAATCAGCTGTTTGGGATTTCCTTACCTGGTTGACGTGTTGTATTTTTCTCCTAATAAAAGCATCTGCTCTGATTTCACATTTCAAATTAATTTCACACATCAGTGAACTGAAACTGATTACACTAGTTACCTACAGATAAGTAGATAACTCCCAAGCAAGGACCCCACCCAATCACAGTAAGAGACCACACAACTTTGTTAATTTATGTGACAAAGACAAATATATACGCACCTCCTCCCACTGATGTATGTATCTGATGAGTCGGGACAGTCTTAGCAGACGCAGAAGACTGAGGATCTTGGTGAAGCGGACGATTCGCAGGGCGCGAGCTGTTTTATATACCTCTGAGTCAAAGCCTTTCTCCACTATCAAAAATATATAATCCACTGGAATGGAGGAAAGGAAGTCCACGACGAACCAGCTCTTCAGGTAATTCATCTTGATGACTTTGGGATCTAGGATGATCTCTGAGCTCTCCTCATTGACGATCCCCGTTCTGAAGTTCATGACCAGGTCCACCAGGAAGATGGTGTCCGAAGCCACGTTGAAGACCAGCCAGGTGGTGGTAGTCTGCTCTGAGAAGAAGGTTATTCCCACAGGAATGATGATTAGATTCCCCATCATCATGATGAGCATTATCAAGTCCCAGTAGAACCTGTGGAAAAACCGAAACAAATGAGTAATGCAAGCGATAAAACATGCTGTAGCCACAAAACTGAAGTCCACAGGGGAAAAGAAATCATGCTTCTTTTCTGCTTATTCTGCTGATATTGTTTATATGTATAATTCTGTTTATCCCAGTGCACTGCATACGGTCAGAGGTGACTGTTCACTCTGTCACTACATGTCTTATGAAAAGGAAGAACAGTCCCAGAAAAGAGGAGCACTGCACAATGTTGATTTATAAAGCTCTGCTTAAAAAAATGCCCGATCACTCTGCTCTCTTCTGACATTTAAATACGGTATTTACCGTGTCAGGTCACATGACTTTCTAACATTAGCTGGGCCTCTTATTCAATCTGAACTTGCTCAAATACTCTGCTGCCTACAAATAAGATACGCTTCAAGAGCACGAAGCTACATCCCGTTCTTTTATTAGAACATTTAAAAGGTTACGTATCAGCGATAACTCAATTCACTCTGAGGGAAAGTGTGAAACAAGTTTCATTACGATAGCTATAACACCAGTTTGCTCCAACTCCAACTTCATGTGGGAAGCAGAGAGGTAAGGGGATTATAAAAGTCAGTAGTAGTCACCTTCTGACATCAGTCACTGCCTATGAAACTCTTCACTGCAGCCTATCCAGTGCTTCAGCCTGCAAAGGTACACAGCCTGAAAGATCTTACGTTGCCACTTCTGCTATCAGCAGATAACATGCAACATCTAAACAGCCGACAATATTAGATAATCTTTCAGCTCAGATCTGGAAAGGCTCATACATGCAAGCTTAAGATCTCGCTCCGAGAAGTATATACTTGAGTTCGTACCAAAACTCTCGGGCTCAAAGTTAATTACGATTCAAGGACATCCAGTAATGTACTGCTATCACTTACTATATGTATTCAGGGCCCTTTAGACTGAGACCCTCTCCATCCTTCCTGGCTGTGTTAATGTCCCTGCCCTCTGCCTTTCGATGAACAGAGCCAGAAGTAATTCATCAGCACCCTGCTCTTTTCACAAAGTGTTCTGGGCCCTGAGTAAAGGCCAGACAACCATGAATGAAAATAGATGCTTTCAGCAATCCTATCTCACTCTAAAAACTCTCCGCTGACGTTATCCCCGCTCCGTGCCTGCCTGCCTCTGCTCTGCCTTGCTGACCATCACGTTGTTGTTGAAGGTAGAAATGAACTGGCTGGCCGGATGCCTGTCTGGCAGACTTGCCACCCAGTAATGGATCTGTTTCAATAAATTAAGCCGAGGCCTTGGCTTTATAAATACCCACAGATCACATGTCTGATAACTGTCTTCACTTCAACTAAACATTGAGGTGGCTGATAAGGTCCACAATAGGTATTTTTACCCCAGCAGATATTGAACTGCTGAGCTCGTTGAGTTCATGCTAAACCATGATGCAAACTGAGTCCTCTCAGGTCAGCACAATAACAACAAAGTTACGCAACAAGTACAATGCGCACTAGAACCGAGCTATAGCATTATGAGTAATAAGAGCATTTAAAAAAAACATACAAAAGCTGTGCTTTTATACGCTTTTTAGCACGTGTGTCATTGTATCAACCTTTCAATAAGCTGATGCTTATTGACCTGATACGTCATGTTGTGTGTGACTTTTTTTTCTTGTAATTGTTTATACTGTATTTTAGGGCTGAACGATATATCGCATTTGCGATAATATCGCGACATGATCAAGTGCAATTTTCTAACCGCAAAGGCTGCGATTATACTCTGGACATGTCCAAATTCATGGGCTGCATCCTCCTGAGGCCGCATTTGTAGACCGATTACGTCACAGCGACGCGCCGAAGGCTGTCCAAATTACTACCATATCCCAGAATTCATAGCGCGGCCCAGCCAAACTCCAGTTTCCAACAATGGCGGCCGCTACCAAGTTTTAAAATTACTCATACTAATCTTTCAGGGTCACAAAATAAACTTTTAACATATTTTCAGGCGAGAAAGTAGTTGTGTAAACATCAAATATCTGCTCGGTTTATCAAGATATCCCATATTTGCAAAAGTGCTTCGACGTTTTCAGAGGCGTCTGCTACCCACCAGCTCGACAGCTAGCCGGGAGCTCGAGGGTTACTGATGCGGCCGAGAACGGCACAACTCCCGGCACATCATTTTCAGATCACCGCGGAGTTTCGCTGCTCGGGTTAAACGTAATATATAAGTCACTTAGACAACCTAAAAATGTTATTGTTGGGCTTTTTTCAGTGTTTTGTTTGTTCGTGAGTAAATCGGTTTGGCTGAGATTAAAGTTATTAGATTAGATAAAATAAAACTTTATTAATCCCCCGGGTGGGTTCCTCCTTGGTTTTCACACAGCTGACTAAACGTCAAACAGAAAACTTATTAAACAGAAGTATGAGACAGTCGAGAATTTACACCAGTGTCTGGTTATATTTTAGATAGCAAGAAGCAGACGGCCGAGTTTATTAAACTCCACCGAGACAGCGGTGACGCTAATCAGAACTAGCCTTCTGATTCAGAAGGCTAGACCGTCCAATTTCACGCCTTTAAATTTTAAAGGCGTGTTTGTGTGTGTGTTTATACAATTGCTATTATGTTTGCACTTTATGTGTAATGTTACTGACTGCAGAGATCAGTAAGATGTGTGTATTTTTTATTTATTAGTTTTATTTATTTAATATTATTTTTTAATTGAATGACTGTCTAGTAGTTCACAGATGTCGAAAAACTGAGTGTGGTAAAGCCACTGATTTTTTTTATGTATATTTCTGCAATCTGCACATTGTACTGACTTTCATTTTAATGTTTACACCAGGGTTCCTTGTCAGCACTTTATGCTCAGATGTTTGTAAGCTAAAAATAAACTATTGTGTATGTTCAAATATACTGTTGTGATTGAAGAAGTTAAATAAAAATGTCAGTCATCAATTCATGCATCACCTCATGTCATCATAACAGAGGTCTGTCTTCCAGGAAAGAACAGTTTAAAATTAATGTAATATAGTATTGGCCATACTATATGATGTATTGCTTGTCTTTGTTTAATAATACAGAAGACAAAGACCTTAAAAAATAATCGCATATCGCATCGCAATCGCAATATTGGGGCAAAAAATCGCAATTAGATTATTTTCCATAATCGTTCAGCCCTACTGTATTTCAGTGTTAAAGAAGAGGCTGCCATGACTAATCTTTTTCAACTTTAATCTAAGGGGATCAAGGATTGTATAATATCAATGAACACAAACATTTATAGCTAAAAAAAAAAAAGAGAGAGAACAACGGTAGAGCAAAAATAGTTAAATAATAAATAATACACAAAAATGTGAGTTCAAGATGTACAGTCTGTTAATTTGGAGATTAAAAAAAACTAGTCCCTGTGAACTAAGATGTTTTATTTTCCTGCTTTCAGCAAACAGATTTTAATATCAGAATTTAAGTTGAATCGCTTTTTGAATTTGGATGTTTTCCACTCATGTTGACAGAGTTCCCACATCTCTAACATATTTATATTTCTATTGTGACTTTTGTGGGTGGTATTTATACTGCACATGACCTCTAAGACACCCACATATCTGTTGAATTAAACATTGTGCTTCACTTCTCAAATAAAAGAAGCATTAAGCAACCTTGAAATATTCGTCATCAGAAGAATACAAGAAATCTGTCAAAGGGAGTGAAACCTCAATGCTACTAGAGTTTACATGTAACTCATCACATACCAAAGTCAAAAACAACAGAGTATGTAACTTCAAAGGTACCATAGTCTAACTGTATTCTGCTTCTGTAATAAAGTACTCGTTTTAAGTTAAGTTATCAGACTGAAATAATGAAAATACTAATTTGGAAGTTTAAATGCTAAAAACATTTTTTTATTTATGGTAACACCAACGCAGGTGTGCTCCTTTTGGTTTTACTGACCTAGTCACAGAGGCAGCTCTGATACTGCATTAAGCTTAAGCTTTTGGTCTAATGTGCCACTTCTAAGAAAGCACCGCAACTAAACCAGTAAGGGAGTGCAGTGCACTTAACTGTAACTGCGGCACCAACACTAGCAATGGATTCCAGCTAAAGTACTCTACTTCCACATTCACCCGGTGCTGTCGGAGTACAGCCTCCCCTTCCAGCCCATTTCAGCACTCAAGTCCCGTCCCAGCTATGGATTCACATCCAGATGAAATGTGTACTCTGCTAATCATCTTTTATCCCGAGTTTACAATCAATTTTAAAAAGCTTGGTCTGAATGCTATAACACGCTGCTGTTGTGACTGTTTAAAATGGGAGACATTTCCCAAACACTGTAAGATCTGCAGCAACGGAGAAACTGTGGCGCTCTGGTCACTCACGCAGCATGAACTAGCAAAAAAGCGTATGCGATTTGAGTGTATCGCTGAAAAAATACTTTGAGACAATATGTTCCACTTATAACAAGAGCTGGAAGCTACAGAACCCCAAAGGGGGAAGCAGTGAGCCTCTAATAATCCAGCTGAGGCAGATTAATCACAAGAAAGTTAAAAAAATCTTCCTCGAATCAAGCCAGCACATTTTGTCTTGTAGGTTTCCTTCTTACAACAAGTGATCCATCATGATCAATGCCAGACCCACTCCTGCCAAGCAACACAATGAAGTCCACATGATCCTACTCAGCACAACCAGTCTACAGTGTAGCAGGTACACTGTGCTACAGCATGGCACATCCTCAGACAGAGAGAAAAACAAAGACTTTGGGTTAAAAAAAAAAAGGATGTCAGAGTCATCTACGAATGTCGAGATGAGTAAAACAGAACATGTGGGAAAAGATTTGTTCAAGCTTGATTAAATACTCTAAACTAGCTTTACTCGCCTCTTTCTTCTTTTTAATAAGGCTGTTAAATTAGGAATAAATAAATTAGGGGTAGTAAAGCTACACTGTAAAATTTCTGCCTCTAACCACTCAGAAGAATGCAGGTTTTAGAGTATAGACTATCTGAAAGAAACACAGTTGACTCTACAATTCATTCTGTTAATTAAAAGAACTGCAACATGAGAATTTACTTTGAAAAGGCTTAAAACCTGCACAACGTCTTTGAACAACAGCATATGGAGCATGACAAAGCCACCTTTAGCAAAACCAGAGGTGCGCGAGGCCGTGCATGGGCCCTCTCAAAAATCTATTAATAATGAATATTACTAACCTGCCATAAATCTTTAAGCAGCTACTGTGTACAAAGAATATGTTGAATATTGAGTTTCAACCCTCGACAAAGCAATATAAAGCCCGTGTGAATGCTTGGTGTCATTCATGGTCTGTACTTACGTAATGCTTTTCATTAAAGATAGTGTTTTGTGTCTTTTGTTTTTGCTCACATAACATTAAGATGAGAGTATGTAACAGTATAAGATTAACGAACAAGTGACGAAGACTTCTTAGCAAAAAGAAGAAAAAAATGAGAGAGGAAGATTTGCTTCCAAGAAATAGTACATGGAGCCACGTGCAACAAAGAAGCAGCCTTGTCTCTTCCACCACAAACTGGGCACAAACTGGGATGAAAACCTCAAGGTAGCACTTTCAAGCCAGGAGGCGGTCTCAGCGGCCTAGAAGGGGGTCGTTTCATTGCACTGTCTGGAGGACAAGAGCGTCTTCTGAAAAACAGCCCTCTGGAAAATGTCATGAGGAAGTAACCTTAGGGGGCCTCTGCCAGCGTGAGTGAGACAAACATTTTCTAATAGTGCAGAAAGAAGAAGGCCCAGTCTGCTTGAGCAATCACACATATGTTCTCATTACAGAGCCTTTTTTTCCTGCTGATTTTCATTGTAATCCCCACTGTATTTTTTGAAATTCCTCAAATATAACAAATGCAGCCCATTCACTTTGGGACCACTAGTTAATCTCTTGACTCACTAACAGCTGTGGAACAGGTATCCATTTCACTGAACTGCTCTGGTCATACCCTTTGGCTATCTTTTGGAGGGGGTCAATCTTCTTACATAATTGAGTCTGTTAAGCTCGTTGACTGTTGTGTTGTGCTAATCCTTGCCTACCATCATTGTCCATCTGTGTCTGCAGAGGGGCAAACGCATACCAGTGTCTTTGTGTGGCTGAGGCTATGATAGCCTAGTTATCTTTATTCTTATGCATGGAAGGGCGGGGGGGATCTTGCAAGGGGTGGGGCATGAAGATTTATAGAGTTTAGCGCTACCGTGAGTACCATGTGGTATCTCATTAATCACAACAAATGTATGTAAAAAAAATCAGCAGCAAAAGAAAGCCTTGCAGAAAAAGGGAGCGCTGCATTTTTGCAGCCTGCTCTAAGTTCAGGACCATGGACAGCTCTAAGCTCAAGGCACTGGGAGCCGAGGGGGGGACGACAACGTGCCCCGACACGTTACGTGTTGCGACAACGGAAAACGGGGATGATATTCACCACCAAGCTGTGCCAGGTGACACTGGTGCAGAGGGTGGACCAAATGAGATGCTTAATTGGTGAAGAGGTAAACTGTAAACACGCAGCTCGTGTGTGTGTGTGTGTGTGTGTGTGTGTGTGTGTGTGTGTGTGTGTGTGTGTGTGTGTGTGTGAGAGAGAGAGAGAGAGAGAGAGAGAGGGGGGGGGGGGGGGGTGAGCACGTACCGCCTTTACCTGGATTCATTTGTTTACTGTGTATGGAAATGTAAGCAAATTGGAGGCAGCTGGTCTGAAACTCAAACTCTCTGCTGCAATAAAGCCAGAGAGCTGGTGCAGCTGAGAGGAAAAATAAATAAATTACACAAACCAAAGACCAAATCCAAATTATCAACCACTATGACATTTAGTGGGTGCCGAGGAAGGAAGTGTGGCACGATCCTTCTGCGGTTCCTTTGAAACAAACACATTCCATCACATTTCCTCATTCAAGTCAGTTTTTAAAAAATGCATGTAAAAACTCTCTGATAAGACTCGAAGATCAGATTTTTTTGTTACTAATTAATTCAAAACACGGCCATCTTCTCCTTAATCGTCTCCCTGCACGATTTTACCGCATTCTGTGCATTTTTTCCCTTTATGCACGCAGGCCCATCGGCTCACATCCGCCTACAAAGAAATGTTTACAACCGCCGATGGTGCAATGGCACTGTCACGTTGTGTCCAGGTACGGTCGCCCCTATACGAGCAGGGAATGTGTCGCAATGAGAAGCTGCCACTGCGCCGCTGGTGTGAAGCAGTCAGGAGGGCTGAGCTCTGTGTGTGTTCTCCAATCATGACATTCACCATCCTTTATCCAAGGACGTTTCACTGATACACCTTTAGCCTTAATGCGTCCCTCCCTTTTCTCTTATAATAATAATAACACTAAAAATGCCGCAATGAAACACACTGACACACACACACACACACACACACACAATCACTGAGCACATTTTGACAGAAGCCCTCCTCCCCTCCCCTACAGCGGAAGCCTGATTGCCTAAATACAGAGGTAGATTAGCGTATGCGCTTTGGGCCAGGTTGTGTGTGAGAGAGTGGCGATAACAAGTGGAGGCTATAGCTTGCAGACCTTAGGGTGACAGTGAGGGTGGATAAAATAAAGGGGAGGGGGAGGGGGGTTTGAGCAGGTGTCTATTCCAGCCCTTACCTAAAATCGCTATATGGATGAATGATCCAGTATCCGGCCGTCTGAACCCTTTCTTGCTCTTTCTCCACAGCTTTCTGGCTGCCGAACATACGCAAGGAGAACTTATTGACTCCGGGCTGCATCATGGCCCCAAATTGCCTCTGCATAAAACCATGTTGCCTGGACGCCCCCTCCAGATCATCAAAACCAACCATGGTCTCTTCCCGCTCCCCCTTGAAGCCCACTGAGTTGCCATGGTCCTTCATGTTCTGGCTCCCCGTGTTATTTTTCTGTATCGAGTCTTGCCTCTGAAAAACATTATTCCCATCCGCCTTCTCCTCCTTGTTGCTGGAGAACGAATTCGATTTGTCTTCCATGGCGCTCTTAGTTTTCCCGTTTTCTGGGGGGTTTTCTTCTGTTTTCTCTCTGAGACTACGCGTTCCCTCTCCGGCTCGAGAGAGAGAGAGGGAGGGGGGGGGGAGCGAGAGGACGCGCAGCGAGCTCTCCTGTTTCTTTTGATGTCCTTCAAACTGTTCGGCTCCTCTGCCTTCAACGCGAGTGCTGCAAACTGAGACAGAGTGGCCGAGAACCCGGTGGATCAGGTTTCTTGGGTTACCGCCATCTACCGACGGCCCCCGGCTTCTGCCGTCCA
This sequence comes from Mchenga conophoros, assembly GCF_057382185.1. Lineage (NCBI taxonomy): Eukaryota > Metazoa > Chordata > Actinopteri > Cichliformes > Cichlidae > Mchenga > Mchenga conophoros. The sequence goes on from NC_140532.1 coordinate 49,149,925, forward strand.
AAGCCTGTGCCTCATCTCACTTCGCACGACACTGCGGTTTAACTGGCACATGCTCTTGCACCTTATTTACATAATGTGGCTGACGATACCCCCCACCTCCGTCTCCAGTCCCCTCCTTTGCCAACAGTTTCACACACGGCAGGGGGAAGCCGCTGCTGTAGAAGAAAAAACACACGTATGACAAGTTAATGAGGGCTGGTTTTATTATTTTATTTCTTAATAAACCGATATAGATTAGGTGCTTCCTGTGGTTCGCCTGGCACCTGGTTTGCTTCCTGCTGAGAAGTTACAGTAGAAGCCAACTGGATGAAACAGATTGTAAAGTAGGTGCCACCGGCCACATTAAAATACAAGTTAAACATCTTGTGGATATCGCAGTTTTTAAGGTGTTGCAGAACTTGATCCAACATTTCCTGTAACTACCTGCTGCAGTTTGCTTTATTTAAAAACTTGACGTACAGGCTGCGTAGAAACCAGAGCTTTTATATGCTCCACAAAGAGATGATCTGCTCTATGTAGGAGAATTCTGTAGTGAATTAGGTAACGTCTGAATTAATGAGCGCATTCTGACATATTGTGCAAATTAAGGGATGACCAACTGTTCCACTCATGCTGTTTCCAAAAGGTATTTTCTCTAATTATGCGAACCGTGGTTCGCTCTCCTAGAATTAGGTCTCTATCCAGAATAAATCTCAAGGATTGCAGGTAAAGATGGGATGAGGAATAGACAAGAAAGAAGATGGACCAAAGAAAGGATGTGAGTCTGAGTTCTGGAATTACATTGCAGTGGGAAAATAATAGAATAAAGTGCAGAAATAATTTTTGTGAAGGGTTGTAAAGACTGGAGGCTGTAGCCAGTAGATGGAGCAATACAGAAACTACAGAAGCAGCCAACCAATTAAAAGGAATTCTGATCAGCTAATCGTACTCTAATCGGAATTAGGTTTTGTTTGTTTGTTTGTTTGTTTTTACATCCAAATTTATGATACATTTCTTTATTATTTGCAAAGCAAGCTATCAAGTTTGGAAAATGTTCATGTTTTGTCACTTTTTCTGACATTGTTAAGACCGAATCATTAAATAATTGATCAAAAGAATATTTGGGTTATTCATTAATAAAAGGAAATAGTGAGTAGTTGTGGTTTTATAGGTTGCTTGCTTGGGAGTGTGGATGAAGAGAAGCAGAAAGAGTGAGAGAGCACAGGGAGTGGCTTCCCCCTTAATGGCATAATTGCAGGTCAGCCTGTCACACAAACCATCTGCCATGGAAACGCTATTTAGACATTACTGCTAAGAGTCAGGATATTTTGTGAAGGATGAAATTTTGCCTTATGCATGGGAAAATCTAGTGCTGTGATTTTCATGTCAGACTCACAGCATGAAATGAGATTTTCTTAATTTCCACACTATCAATAGGTCTAAGAATGAGAGATATTTCAGAATAAACACACACATACAGATGGGCAAACAAATACATCCATTTATTTTCATATTTATACTCAGGTACTGTGTACATATGTGTACATGTGTGTGTGTCCATTTATGTACATTTTTGACCGGGTGCAGAACTGTTAGGAAAAAAAGGTACTCCTGTAAGTATAAGAATGACTGGTTATGAGACACTGGCCATTATACACTGGTCATGCTATAAATGCATTAAAGCTATTTTCACATGGCTCCAGTCCCCAATTGCATTGTTCACTATACCAGGATCATTAATTACCATGAACATAATATAAAACAGGCTTCTGATGGTATTAACTGGTAATACAGTTTTATTAGATTCATGAGAAATCATGGTTTAGGTTAAAGTTACTAAACTGCTACTGTTACTGTTCAGAAATGGTCACATTAGAAGGTTATCAAGGCAGCGTGCCTCTGTGTTGCATTCAGTGTACGTTCTCTTGTCTTTCTATTTTTTGGGGGATGTTTTTTGTTGGTATTTTCTGTTTTACTTTGAAATTTGTCTCCAGTATCTAACTTAAATATTGTTTGTTTGTTTTTTGGGGGGGGTTTTGGCCTGTACCTGTGTCTCATATCCCCAAGTTGTCTCCACTTCCGTGATTACCCTGTGTGTACGAATAGTCCTTTCCATCTGTTTTAATCTCCTTGTGTTCTTTACTTTCTCTGATTCGCTTTTTGGCTTTTGATTTGTTCTTCCTACTCGGGATTCTCTCTTGGACTTGGCTTTAGATATAGTTTTCAACCTGCTGCTGCTCAGTCCTGCACTTGAGCATGTTAACCCAGTAGCCTAAACAAAGCCCCTGTTGACTACCCAAAAGAATATAAATCAATTAAAGTACCTCTAACTTTAAAAAACAAACTAGAAAAACTGGACTTATACATGAAGGTGCTTATATTAATAACCCAAAATACACACAGTGAGCACCTGTTCTCTGGGCAAACATGTCTTGTTGGAGCCAGAGGTCAGAGGAGAATGGTTGATTCAAGTCAATAAACAGGAAGAGCAGCTCTCTAAGAACAACACATCAAATCTTGAAGCAGGTGGGCTACAGCAGCAGAACACCACTAAAGGGTCACCAATTCATACAAAAGAAGTTTGGAAAAATGTTACTTGATTTAAGCAGTCTAAATTTCTAATGACATTCAGATGGTAGAGTCAGAATTTGGTGTAAACAACATGAATCCGTGGATCCATCCAGGTTCAGGGTGCTCAAATTATGGTGCAGGCTATATTTTCTTGGCACTTTTTGGGTACCTTACCAAATGAGCATTCTTAAAACTCCTTTAGCCTACCTGAGTATTGTTGCTGACCATGTCCATCTCTTTATGAACACTGTGTACCCATCCTCTGTTACTTTTGATTTGATTGGGTGTAATTAAGATTTTGAATGCAAACATTTTCTGAACAGAATATACTCTAATGAAAAAATGTTTGTTTTGCTGAAGGAAAAATACATTTTTAACCTTTTTTTTAATTCTAAATAAACTTGCTTGATATTTTTAAAGAATTTATTGGACAGTTACTTAGATAGCACTCTAACTACGCTTTCTACAGGCACACAATACTTTGTGCTATGAGCCATTTTGGCACATAGACTAGAGGAGCCAGGGCTTGAACCAACAACCCTCCAAGTGACAGACCTCTTGCTCTACTGCCTGAGCCACTGCTGTCCAATTAAGCGTGGTTGTCAGAAGCATTTCGTATCACCTGAAACTGTACTTTTTTACACAACGTGGCATTGTATACCCAAGCTGAACCCACGCAGCCAGTCCTTTCCTGTCAATACAAAAAAACAAAACACTAAATCTCACAGCTGGCTGTGTATATCACTAGAGGACAATAGCTCAGATATTTTGCATGTTTGGTAGTGGATTATTATGCAATGATCCAAATGTTATCATAATTGAAACAGACATCCCTTAATTTTTTGTTCATTTTCTCTCTCAGCTGGGTTAGTGTTGGATTGGATTAGCTGGCATGCCAACTGTTTCTACTACACAACGCTTGTGTAACTACACAGTTAATGGGACAGGGAGGGGTACTGCTAGAGAAAAATGTTGCATAAGATTTATGGCTTAAAGTAATACTGATATTGAACAAGTGGAAATCACAGATGGCACATTCACATGTCAGAGAATAAATACAACACAAATAACTTTAGCGGGTGGAGACTGTGGATCATGGAGGAACACATTCATCTGGGAGTAAACCTTTGTTTGGGTTTGTCCAAACCTCATGATTAATTCACGGCATCATCCTGCCTCCAAATCTGTCCGATAATTCAGCCAGAGGAGAATTGGTGAGCGGGGTAAAAACGAATTATTCTGAGATTTTATTTGACTCTTCTTTACACATCTAATCATGTTTAGGTAAAAAAAAAAAAAAAAAGTCACACATATTGAATATGAACAGATCAATAGTAAGATTTCCATCCTCGTATGGAAATTTGTTTTAAACACTTTAACATACAGTATGTTGCAGTTTAAGCTGCGAGTTTAATCTGATCCTAGTGGGATCTAATCCAGCTTTATAATATTATGATGAATACCCAGAGAAATGTGTACTTAATATCCCGCTTCCTACATTGTAAAATGTGTTTGTGATTCTTCTGATTGTCTCAGTGGCCTTTTTGAAATTGCATTGTGTGTCTAAGATTACATCCAGTTTTACACTGATAGATATGAAACCTTACATACCCCTGCACTGTCAGTCATTGCTTTTGCCAACAACAGCATCACCCCTCTGCAGGATAGTGAAACTGTGTTCCTCCTTGGACCTGTATTATATGTAAAACCAGATTTCCTACAAACAGGAATTGTTTCTGCTCAAATCATTTTGTTTTAAGGTTTAGCAGACACCTGTCACATAGGAATACATGAACTCTAGTCTTACCATTTCCATTGTATTCAAATTCTTGTCCACTGAATAATAATCTGTGGATGTAAATGCTGTAAATCACCTATTGTAGTCTCACTGAAACATCTGAGAGACCAAGCTTAATAACTAACACAAATTAAAAAAACACAAATCTTCCACCTCTTGGGCCAGACGTGAGTACTAATTCACTTGTCCTCGTTGGACGCTTGTCCCATGGCTGACTACTTTAATTAAACCGTGATTGGGGCTGGGAAGATGGTAGTGTTGTAATAAGATTGAAAGCTTTGGTCTGTCTCCAGCTGAGACTATCAGGGTATCATGGACCTCCGGGATGAGACTGAGGCATTGGAAAGGGACCAGCCGAGGCCAAGGTTGACTTAATCAGCGAACTGACTTGTACAAACAAATGAGAGCATTAGGAAGCTCAATCAGCAAGATGAATGTGATAAAAAAAAATGATCGGTTATTGGTTTACAATCATCAGAATGAGCTGGCCAATTTGTGGAATGTCAAAAAGCAATGGACAATTCTAATGTCCAAAAGAAGCTACACTTACTTACTTTTTAATTGTGAGCTATAAACCAACATGTCAACCACCATTTTTAAAATATTCTTACTATGAAAAAAATCTATAAATAATAAAATTGTAGAAAAGAATTAAAATTGAAATAATTGCAGGATCATTATTATCATTATGCATTAGCTTGATGTAGTGCAGCAGTATGCCATAGGTGGGGTGTGACTTCATCTTTCATAGTGGGATAAATGCTGTAATGCTGAAATGTCTGTTACTGCAGCTTAGTTACATTTACATCACTGAGCTCTTGACAATATGCAACCTTTAAACATACAACATGAATTAATAATCATTTAGTGCATATAAATGCAACAAAATTAGTTAATTATCAGCATTTTTACCTATTAATATTATTTTGTTATGTTTGCACCTTCTGCCACAATCACCTGTTGCAGTGAATATAATTTGTAAGTATGCAGGATTTCATTCAGAAACTGAATGCACAGTTATGTCTTTATAAGACATTCTTATTTCTATATATTTACTGCTCTGGTCATTTCAGTTAATTACCTGAACTACTCTACCTTGGTTACTTGTTCCTACTCTCCTCATAAGGCCTACAGGTATGTGTACCAGCCATCCAGATCCACTCTGTGTCAGACTGCTGTAGTGCACTCAGCTCTAGCAATCCAGCATACTCAGATGGCTTCGATTTTATTTTTCCCTTTCTCTGTTATCTCTGCCTATACTTACAGTTTTAATTGCTTTGTGCATTTGGTCCAGTATGTTTTTACTTGTGATGCCTCTGTAGCATGAATATAATATATATTTATAATTGAAACTATATTGCATATCATATCAAATAAATATCTGTATTAGTCTGATGTCGAATATCCAGCAGAATATGGAAATGACATGCTTTATGCAACACACACTACTGTTTATCTGGCATAACTTAAACATCAAGAAAGCAGCTCCACATGTTCTGAACTAAAAACTTTATATGTTATAAGAATATAAATCGATCATGCAAAATCACTATGATAATTTAAAAAAAAAAATAATAATAATAATTTATTTCTTAAATTTCTTCAAGAAATTTCTGTTTTATTTGGCATTTCATTTGGTGAGTGTAGTTACACCGACACTCTCACTTAAAATGTACCTCGTAAAAACAAAAGAATAAAACAAGCTGAAGCTTTTCAAAGGAGCTTGCAAAGAAAAGCGTCTGGACTTCTTTAAGTTACTTGAAGAAGTTTCACCTCTCATCCGAGAAGCTTCTTCAGTTCTAAGGTCAAATGGTGGAGAGTCCCAGATATAAACCTAGTGGGAGTGACCCCCCACAGAGGGACAAAAGGACCCCCTGATGATCCTCTAATCCCCTGAGCCAAGGTGTGAAACTGGGTGTGGGTCCCAATCAGCCAGAGTTTCGGGTGAGTTCATTGTGAAACCTGGCCCCACCTTATCATGCGAATTCCTGAGGTCAGATGGCCCAGGATGTGAGTGGGCGTTAAGGCGTCTGGGGAGGGATCTCAAAACTGGATTATAGATGGCAGAGAGTTGGTGTCGTAAACCCCCGCCTCTGTTCTTAGATGGTCGCTCACAGTGGACATAGATGGCTTCTTTCACTCCTCTTTCAAACCATCTGTCCTCTCTGTCCAAAATGTGAACATTGGCATCCTCGAAAGAGTGTCCTTTATCCTTTATCCTTGGAGGGTTGTGTCCAAAGCAACTGTTCTTTTCTTGCCTTCTTCCCAGCTTCCCAACACTACCAAAAGGAAGCCAAACACTGTCACCCTTTACAACAAAACAAAGTGTGGCGTGGATGTGATGGACCAGATGGTTCGGGAGTACACTGTCTGCAGAGGAACACGGCGCTGGCCAGTTGCCGTGTTTTACAACATGATTGACATGGCAGTACTGAATGCACATGTGCTGTATCAAGCATGCACCGGGACGAAGGAAAGACGGGTGGACTTCCTGGTGGAGCTTGCAAGAGAGTTGGCTCACTCTCATGTAGCTGGGAAGAAGGCAAGAAAAGAACAGTTGCTTTGGACACAACCCTCCACACCTAGCCCTGGAAAAAGAGCCATGTGTCAGGTCAAACACAAATGCAAGAACAATCATGCCACTGTGCGATGTGTTCACTGCTACAGATACACATGTGGTAAATGCAGACTACAGATACCATGGCAGTGCCAGGATTGTGAGTGATTGCTGAAAATGTTGAAATGTACTCACTCACTTTTTATTATTATTTGTAAATATGTGTACAAATGGTTGGTTTTTTTGTACTGTTTTTATCAATAAATCTCAGCAACAAAGGAAATACACCCATGTGTGTTGATTTCTCCCTAAGATGGCAAACTGAAACACTCCAAGTTGGTGACTTTTGGAGATTTATTTCCCTGGATGATTGAAAATGCATCAAGACGAACACAAAAGGAAGTTCACAGCTTTTAGCAGCTCCCCCACCCCCTCATTCACACACCCCCACTCCCCTCCAAAATTCCCAGATAACAACCTAATTTACATATGAATGACTAGACAATTTAGCTTCCACTTGGCTGAAGCTAAAGCCTAGCTAAAAGCCTACCAGCCATTTGGCTGGAAGGCGGGTTTTAAAGGTAGAAAGGTAGAAGGCTGGGCACTGCTGCTCTCGGGGGACTCTAAGTGTTAAAGAAGTCCAGACACTTTTCTTTGCAAGCTCCTTTGACTACGATGACCTGGATGACTGAGAACCTTCACAGACAAGCTGAAGCTTTAGCCTGCAACTCTTTTGTCAATAATTTATTCTTTCTGCTTAATTCAAATGATTAATTATCATTATCACATGACCACATTATTAAGCACTAGAAATTTCTGCCTGCCATGGATTGATTGTAGGTTCAAGTGGTTTTATTGTTTTTTCGTTCTTTACAACATTCAACTTCTAAGCAGGTTGTGCGTTTTCAGTAAAATAGAAAATAGAATGAATTCACTTTGTCAAGTTTAAATGGTGTAATACTGCAGTCGATTGGTGGTCATAGTCAAATGTCCTTTTTCTCCACATTTATTTCTTATTCCAAAATAGCATGAACATTTACAGCACGTGCTATTAAATAAGCAAGCACAGAATTAAGACACAGCAGACAACAGGCCACCCTGAGCTCGCTGCCTAACGTGCTTATCCAAGCTCTTATAGAAACCCAAGCTGATCCTCATTTTTTATCTACCTTATTTCAGTGGGAAACAACGCTCCCAAGAACAACTCAAACAGTAGTGACAGTATTCTTTCTGTTGTATTTCTGTTGCATGCATTCCATTTTTACAAAGCTTTATTTTCATACATGCCTATTTTGTTCAGTCATACTGTATTTGTAGCACATAACTGCAAAAGTCTTTTTAAAGCACACTTTTTTTTTTTAAATCACAGCTTTTAAGTGGCATTCCCACTAGTTTAATTCTTGCCAACCTTTTTCAAGAAAGTGGACAAAGTCCAGCGTACCATATGGTGCAGGTCAGTTGAAGTGACACACTTAACGACACCTTTGCCCCGGGCACGCATATGCCTAGACAGTGGATCAGGTGTTGATGCACCATTGACAGCCTTTCTCTGCCTAATTCCAGATTTGTGGCATGCACAGTGTCCACTTGCTAAGCGTAGTAATCCCAAGGATTGGCAAGTATTTTTAGTAATGGATTTACTGACGTCCGTTGATCCCTTGATGGGTGGCGTCTTTCACAACAGTTATGAAGTGAGCCACCAAGCCTTGCTGAGTAAAGTGTTTAACATTAACCACATCTGTGTGTGCTGTGTGAGTGTGTGTGTTTGGACTTTTTGTACAGCCAGCCAAAGTGCTTGAACAAGTGAGAAATTGAATAATTTTTTCCCTGTGAATTACAGAAAGTGACAATTTTTTTCTCTCTGCTAGCTTAATGTGATCTGATAGATATCTCATCACACTAACCAGTTTATTCCTTCACAACAGAAGTTGGTAATTACTACACTATTACAACAGGTTTGTTACATTTAAAAAATAATCCTCGAAAAATGTATACATTGACCTTCACGTATACATTTCAAGACAAAAGTGTCTGCAAAGTGCTTCTGCTAAACACACGTTTCTGTTCCAAGAAATAAAACAGAACAACTCAGGGTCTTCATCCCTCTGAATCTTTGGAGACAACTTTGTCTTAGAGAACAAAAAAATAAAACAAAAACTTTTATGTTGGCAGCATTTCGGATTGAAAGTGTCTTTACTGCTGTTTTATATGTTAATATAAGAAGCATCTTATCACTGTCTCTCTGCCTGTCTGCCTCAGAGCTTTTATTATCTGCTCCATTAGTGAGGGTGAATATGTGTTCTATATGTGCCTCTCGTTTCTCTCTGCAGCACCTGTCGGATGCATTGAGTTTACCACGCAGAGTGCTAGCTGCCTGAGTATGAGAGGAATCTAAATGTTAATTATGGCTCCAAAAAGTCAAATCGCCTAAATGTTGAAAGCCAGAGATTTTAGAGGCTGTTGGGAAAAGCTCATAGTAATCCATGATGATCTGAAGTGCTCCAGCTACCAGACAGCGCAGACCATAGCCAGCTGCAGACAGACAAATGTGCGTCTGTGTGTGTGCACGCTTGTGTGTCTGTCTGCATTTAGGGCAGGAACAAGAGGAGGGAATTACTTTAGATGAATTCAGAACGTTTTAGGGTAAGAGGATACGATGTATTCCTGGTCCCGGGCTCGGGAAATGAAGTGAAGGGTTACCCTGCAGAGCATAGCAATACGTAACCTGTGACGTCATTACTTCCCTCATCCATCCTTCACCTTATCCCTCATTTTTCCTGTTTAAACACTGCGCCTCCCCACCTCCCTACAAGTGACGATAGCCCTCACTTATTTCTGCATTTTTGATCCTCCTATTTCCTCTTTATCAGACCGCCCCAAACCCCTATATATCTCACTCAGTTCTCTCAGTTTTCCCATTCTGAAATGGTTATGAGGCTTCCTGGTGTTTTGGCGTGCTGCTTCAGCAGAACAGCAAGGTTAAATCTCCCAGAAGAAAGAGGGTCCCCGCGGCTCTGCTCGTTACCACATACAGTGCGCTCACCTTGAGAGTTGCTGGGTTCAGGGTTGATTAAATGGTTCACATACAAAAAGGGTAAACAAAAAGCAATATAGCAAATGTCTTTGTGTGGTCAGAATTTCAGTGTAAAATCAACACACGAATGTGTCAGGAGTGCAAAAGCCCCTCACACTTGCTAACATGAAAGTATCATTTTTAGCGTGGAGAATCTTGCTGCAGATGGACAAAAAGAGTTGAACTCGTGTCACAGAGGCAAAAATCTCTTAATCTCTGAAATTTGATAATCTCAACGTGTCCCCAGCAAACTGTAAAAATCAAATGATCACATATCCAAATAACATTTATGTTTATCTAAGGTGTACCACCACTGTGACAGTTCCTGATCACAGTTTTGAGATATGTCACCAGCCCTATCGTCAGAGATTCTAAGTCGTCCACTCTATCTTGTACCTCCAAGATCATCAGTGCCTTTTTTCAGCTATTTTTCTGACTGTGGCACATTACAAAACAGTGACGTCAAACTCTTGATGCTGTAGCTTTTCCACACATGAGTCAAGCCTTTTTCTTCTACTCTGCTTCTGTTCAGACTCAGAGATAACAAAACAGTTACAATGCTAACCTAAGAAGGCCAACTTTTCTAAAGACATATAAGCCCAATAGATAATAGGATTCTTATCAATTTCTATCCTGCTGTATTATTTTTAAAATGAAAACGTACACAGCGCTTATTTAAAAAATCTGCTGATAAATTGCTAAGGAGTCTGAACATTACTGGGCTTTGGAGCCGGCGTTCCTGTCCTGGACTTCATTTTTGTCATTTTTCCTGGCTTTAGTAATAAACCACATGCTTGGAGGTTTCCACATCTTGCACTCCCTGTTAGTATTGATGTCGGCGCTAGTCTTAAATGGTTATTTCCTGTTTTGCTTGTTTGTTTGTTGTCTTCTTTACTTTTATATCTTGTGTTAGTTTTTTTTTCCTGCTTCCAGCTGATTGTCCTGACTGTCTTCTCCTGTGTGTGGTTGCTGTCTGTTATGTTCCTCATGTGCTACCTTTGTGGTTTTTGAGATTATTGTTTGTTTTACTTTACAACAAAGAGAGTTCAGAATACCCAGGGTATCTTTCCATTATCTGGATTCATTTATCCTAATATTGGCAACTGGAATAAATGGTCACACAGAACTGGTTATCAACCATCACCAATGGGCACATGAGTATCAAAACTAGACCATGGAGCAATGGAAGAAGGTGGTATGGTCTGAGGAATCAAGTTTTCTTTAACATCACATGGACGACCCGGTGCGTCACTTACCTGTGCAACACCTGGCATCTCAACAGACTGTAGCAAGAAGGCAAGCCAGCGGAAGCAGTGTGATGCTTTGGACAATGTTATGCTGGGAAACTTTGGGTGCTGCCATCCATGTGAATGTTCTATTAAAAAAGGCTACCAAGCATTGTTGCACCCTTTCATTAAAAAAGTATTACTTGATTGCTGTGGTATCTTTCAGCAGGATAACTCACCATGTGACAAAGCAAAACTGGTTCAGAAATGGCATAATGACAAGTTCAAGGTCTTGATTTGACCTCCAGATTCTCCAGATCTTATTCCAATTGAGTATCTGTGCGATGTGCTAGACAAAGAAATCGGATCCCAGGAGGCCCAAACTTGCAACTTCCGGGACTTAAAGGATCTGTTGCTAACATTTTGGCACCTGGTACCACGTGGACTCTAGTGTAGTCCATGCTTCAGTGGTTCAAGGCTGTTTTGGCTGTAAGAGGCAGAACAACACAATATTTAGCAGGTGGCTGTAATGTTAAGTCTAATCAGTGTATATTTATTACTGGTGCTCCTCAGGGAAACACAAAGGAGGGTCCATAACTCTTTAGACCTTCTTCCCTCTGCAGAAGTTCAAGGGATCTTCCAGGAGTGGTGACACTATTATCCAGAGAATTGATTGGTCAGTGCCCACGGTCATTGATTGGTTAGCAGGCGGTGATTTCATACCTGCAAATCTCTAATCTGCAACTTAATCTACTCTGGAGCAGGGTAAGTTCACAGCACAAGTTACCATGGTGATATGTCCCGGTAAGACATGAATCACCTTCTTAGTAAAAAAAAAAAAAGATGTATGGGGAGCTGTTATTTACAGAGGATGAAAAAAAATACAGAAAAATATCAAGTGTGTAAACGCAGCCTGAAAGCAGAACACAGTCGCTCCAAATAAATCTGTTATGTGGGATGAAAATCGCTGTGTGATAGTTGAATATCAACGGCAATGAATAAATGTATACGCACTTCAAGCACTTGGATATTCATCAAATTTAGCCTACTTCTTATTAAACATCAGGCATACACAAAGACTTCAGATTCTGTTAGAAAAATTTAGACCTTCCTTTTTGGAGACTTGATTACTCCTGGGTGATGATTTCATAGCTGATGATCTCATGCATGACCACATGCAAATTGGATGTATGCTAAGCTTGTAAAGCAAATAGGCAATCATTTTGACTGGTGTTATCATTTTCTAGTACTTTGTTAAATCAAGACTAAATAGCTGGAGGTATTCTTAAAGTGCAATGTTTCCAAGTTTTAACATGCTTCTCTAATCTTGTGGAAATCCTACAGTTTACGTGTTTGTTTCAGTTTGCTTTTAAAATGCTTATCAGATTTGGTTAAAACCCGAGTAAACATTAATAACATCAGTTACTGTGGCTGAGCCAGTTCCAAGGCAGTGCTGCCGTGTGTGCAGGGCGCATCAGTTTGGTCATTACTGTTACCTGTGCTTCTTCCTGCTCTGACACGTCAAAAGGGCCATTGTAAGAAAGGTCTATTAAACATGAGAACACGTGCAGTATTAAGAGGTACTGACAGAAACAGAGACGGGAAATCCTCAAAGATAATTAAAAGTCACTTCAGAATTTTCGTGCTGAATTATGAGAGGGAAAAATTGATTTGAGTGTCTCATGTGGCTAGCTGACTGTGTACAGCATAATTGATTTCCAATGCCTTTCCTGTATCAGCACGCTGGAGCAGGCTCACTGATATGTTGTATTAGCAACAAATCAATAGCGCATACACCAAAAAGAGGTCTAGGTCAAGGCTTTAAATCCAGATTTAAGCACAGTTTGAATAAATAATCAGTTTAAATAGTGATTCATCAGCATTCGTGTAGCAACAGAGAAATGTGTTTGGGGGCTTTTTGTTTTTTTTAACAAATATGCATCAGTACTACTCAATATAAATCAATGAAAACATTCTCACCTTTACAGATTGGGCTATTTTACTTCCATGAAACCAGATGATACTAAAAAATACTGTAAAAATATCATTTTTGATGTTTGTGTTTTGCTACATTTTGTTGAGTTATCATTCACCTTACTTCATACTTATTCAAATTCTACAAGCATGTTAAATATAGTTTCACAGACCTTGTAATTCAAAACAAAAAATGTTCTCTGTCAGTTTAATGGTGGTGTCTGTTTTTTAACACAAAAATTCTCCAATCATAAGGAATTTTACAATTAAACAACTGTTTTTTTAATTTTGTTTTTTCCACTTTAGTGGCATTTATACCCATCACTTTCCAGTTTATTTTTATGCAAGTATTTTTTTACAGTGTTCTGTTAATATATTAAACATCATTCTTCTTTTTCTGGATCTGTATGTTCTGATTTATTATTTAAGCATATATTCCTAAAATGAGCTCTAATAGTTCAAGAAGATAAAATATTTAATTCATCTAGTGTTTATATTTCAGGTCTGACCAAGAATGCAGACTGATATATACTTAAAAAACACCGCATTTGCATATTTGAATATAAAATTTTAGAAAGTTCTCATACAAATCAGAATGTTAGTAATTTACCACAAATCACAGGTTATTATAATGTGCAGGATAAAAGTTATGTTTTATTGTCACTGATTGGCCATCCTGCACAAAATCGTCAGAGACTTCAATGAGGCGTGCAAACAGTTACTCTATCTCCAAGACAAATCAGTGTTAGGATGCCTGGGTCGTTGACCCAGGGTATTTGAGTTTATTATATTATTTATACTTTTTAGTCTTTGGTTTCTTTGAGTTCTGTCTTATGGTTTATGTCTCTGTCTTCTTTAGTTGCTCTGTCTCCCCTATCACCTGTATCCCCTTGTCTAGTTCGCGTCTCTGTGTATCCTTAGTTCCTATATCCCCGTGTTCAGTCAGTGTTTGTGTCTGCCCTGGTCCCACGTCTCTGTTCCCTCTGTAGTGCCTGCATGTGAGTATGTGTTATGTGTTTCCTGTTTTACTTTGAAGGTCTCTGTCTTATCTCAGTGTGTTCAGTTTACGCTTCCTTTTGTCTCATTAGGCCTGATTTGCCCCAGCTGTGTTTCCCTCCTGTTATTCATTCCCTGATTGCTCCTTCTGTGTATTTAAGCCCTGTGTTTCTCTGTGTCCGTGTCGCGATCTACCGGTTTCCTAGCTGTGTGTTCTGTCATTCCTCCAGTTTAAGTTTGTTTTGAGTTTTTTCAGTTATATTTTGAGTACCAAATTAAAGCCTTTTTGAGTTCACGACTGTCCCCGGAGTCTGCACCTTGGGTCCTATTCCTATCTGCACACAGCCACACCTAACAATCAGTGTCTTTAATCTCAATTTGTAAATTGATCACTGTGTGCACTTTCCACTAAAATATGGCCAATATTGTAGGTTCAGTGATTTGTGTGGACATGGATGATTGACACTTCACCATCACATAAATTTATCAGTACCACACTAAAAACTGTCTTAATGTAAGTAATCGACAGGGAATGTTTCACTGTAAGAACAGTTTGTGACATGTTTGTGTTATTCACCTTCAGTGTCCCATCCCATTAATACAGAGACCATACTTTGCAGTAATTGACCTATATTTAAAACTTTAATGGAAAGTAAATTACAGATTTGATCGAGTCCACTTCAACAATTTGCCAAAATGTCTTTCCTCACCTTCTATTTCTGAGGAACTCCACCAGTAACCAAACAAGCAACATCTGGAGCCCTGTGTTCAGTTTCTTCTTGACCCAGCCGTATAAAAACAATAATACTGAAGGCAAAATTTCCCTGCCGCTCATTTTATTTGTGGATTTTGTTTGCTGGGGAAAATTGTAATATTTAGGTCTGCAGAAGCACAAATTGATCCAGTGTGATGTGTAGTTTTTAAAGTATGCTTATGTTTTACCTACCATGGTATAACGTGTAATGCTGGTGCATTTAAATGCCTTGAATTACCACAGCTATCGAAACCAGTTAATTATTTACTCTGTTGTCTGTCTACCAGAAAGTGAGATAAGAGCCTCCTGGCCACAGCCTAGTGTATTAAAGCCCTGATGTTTAATTGACCATCAGGAATCAGGTTTTTAAACTGCGTGTAGTCCCTGTTCAAACAGCCACCCTGATTAAACCTTTGTTTTCTTTGAGACTCTTTTATCTGAGTTTTTTTGTGATGATCAATTTTCTGTAGCGTGCTGATGAATGACCACAGGGCTGTGATTCTGATTTGTAGGAGCAGCAAGACAAAGATTTTCCTGCTTGAGTACCCACTGTCATCATGGAAGACACTCATACACTTAAGGTACGTCCACGTTACGGAAGAAGAGATAAAAACATTTATATGCAGTAAAAACAAGGAAGGAGAATAACACGCATATTAAATATGTTCTTTTTTGTAAAGGTGCATAACAGCTGTGTTCTGTTTTTTCATTTATCATTAGGATCATTGGGACGAAAAAAGAGGCCCAGGTCAGAGCTTTAAATCTATGTTTAAGTCCTTTGAGCTCATCCTTATGAATAATTAAAAAGCCCACAATGGCAAGGTGCCCCAATTCGATCCCAAGCTAATGAATCTATCACTAATGACTCACTTAGCTCCCCAGACTTGACATGAGCAGACCTGACATCTACCCAGCAACACTTTAGCACGACTCTGTTGGATTGAAGTGTTAGTTTTAGGTGTCAAAACTCCTTTTTTTCTTGTCTCGTCTACTGCGACTCGCATTTCTCCAGAGCATGTGACAGGCAAAGCACAGTTATTAGTCTGTTGTTGTAACTGCTTGTGTTATTCAAGGAACTGACTAATAGCAGACCTAGGGTTAGATTGATATGTTTTTACTGCATTTTAATCCCCGCTCTCTTTGGGTGGATTTAACTGATTGTTGTATTTCTCACTCTTAGAGGAGTGTAATTTGACTGGTGGTAATTGCCGGTCTTATTTTAGTGGCTTTTTGTCTGTGTTTTTAAAGTATTTCTTATCAGTGTCTTTGTTTTACCCAGCACGTAATTCATGTGAGTATTGTGAGTCACTGAAATTACTGAAGCAGCAAGTAAGTCTTTTACTTTAAAAATCCCAATAATTTCCAAATTTAAGTGCAGTGTTAGGACATATGGTTATCTTAGGAACAATAGGTAGTTATGGGAAATATGTCTATTTTTAATGAACAAAGACTAATTTGCTTTAAAATGTCAAAGGTGAGGGTGGCACTATAGGGGACCTCATGTCAGACATGGTGGTATTGGAGCTTCGGTAATTGGTCACGCCAGAAGACACTTCCTGTAGTGAAATACAGAGTGAGGTTTCGAGATGGTGTAAAGATGAGTCACACACATGGTTTTTACTTATGTCCAGAAGTGTTTGAGTTTATTCATGCTTGGGGGTTAAAGTGGATACTCCAGAACCTTCATCAAATATGCCTTTAAATCTGATCTGTGGACGATTACATGAAACTGTTGGATGAGTTCATTTTTCATGTGCTGTCACCTAGCGTTGCTTCCAGCTGACAGCATGGAGTAAAAAGGAAATAATGACATCCCACGGTTCTGCTTACACCCTCACCACATATTTCCTTCTTATCCCTGTGATGCACTCATGGTGTAAATAAAACTGTGGTCGTGGAAATTCAGCATCCCGCCAGCGCTTCACAAGAGTAATGAGCAGTTACTCACAAACATCTGCTCAGATCTTGTCAAATTGAGTCGGTGAAATCCACAAAGAGCAGTGAATCTCACAGCAGAAGAAGCACAGATCAACTGATCGCATCCTCACATGAAGAAACATCAAAAACTGGACCTCACAACACAAATTATTCTGACTTATTTCTATGTTTTTTCCCAAGCTGCATTGCAACACTTTATCTCAGGGTTCCCTGACCTGCTAAATCCCAATTTAACCCTAGCTGAAGAAAGACACATTGGCTTCCAAAGTTAGATAGGTTTCAAAGTTCAATCTGTAAACTTATTTTAAGAGTCTACAGAAATTAAAAAAACAAAAACAAAGTTAAAAATCTCAAAAAACCAAGGAAAAATGCAAGTTCAGTAAAACCAATGTGTTCACTCCACTCCACATTGAATCGACCACTCTTACTGAAAATGCCAAGTGTCAGAGGTGTAAGTACCACTAGAGTAAGCTTAAACCATGCACAGAAAAGGGGGCATTAATATAAAATCCATTACTATAACATCCTCCTGTCAGATCTGGGATACAATGTTTAAATCTAAATAAAAACTAGGGGTGCAACGATACACAAAATTCACGGTTCGGTTCGGTTCGATACTTTGGTGTCACGGTTCGATATTTTTTCGATACAAAATAAAATGTTCATGCCTTTTTAATTTGTCATTTATTAAAATTATAAATATATATTTTAACTCAAAAGTACAGTTTTTAAATTTAACCCTAACCCTTGTGCGTGTTTTTTATTTTGACAGCGAATGCGCACCTGCGGACCACTTATGTGCATCCCTGGTTATTTAGCTCATCATATCGCAGCCACAGAAATTATTTTGTCCATGAAACCATAAAGCTGCACTTTCTTTTTGCCTTATAGTCTCATTTGTCATAACTTTTCCGTTTTGTGGTAAGCTTTTCTTTGGCTGTCACTTCTTCACCCTGACCTGTCTTATTTGGCTCAGCAGAACTAAAATATATATACTGCTGCTTTTACACGCGCACTCACATAAGCTCAGCGATTCTCTGCGCGATCAACCTCTCACATGTTTAAGCTTGCTGCGGGAGATTTCACTTGTCATGTTTGCATAGTAAGCTAACGATTAATAACACAATGTCAGAGGAATTGGTGCGCAAATTATCATTACTCACCAATCAGTGCTGTAGCTCTCTATACACAGTTCGCGCGATTGCAAAGTGAAAGCAAAAAACAAGCGCAAATTCAAACGCGATTTCAATATGTCACATATTGACAGTGGCTCACCGATGCCAATGACATAATTACCCAGCTACATTTCCGAAAGAATGCAAAAGCATTGACATATATTTTTCCTTCCTACAATAGCCCGACGGGCAGGGAAGAGATAGATTTTGGTAGCCCGACTGGAAAAATCTCTAGCCCCAGGACGTCGGGCTAGCGATTTTGCGAGCCCTGTATCTATTTGAGGAATCACTCATCTTTGGAAAAGAGAGTTTATTACAGAGAAATGTCTCTTTCCAAAATAAAAGCTATACTATCCGCTTCTTCTGGGGTATATTCTCAGCAGCATATTAAACATATCAGGTCCCCATAAGGCGAATCCTGTGCTAACAGCTGTCTAAATGACTCGGCTAAAGTTAGTAGCATGCTTGTTGTTTTTGTCTTTGCACTAGGATGATGTCGGCGTAAATGTGCAGTCATATTCGTTGTGTTCCCACTAGTGCTTTCAGGTTAATCTCGTTAAAATGACCTTAACGCCACAACACGGCAAATCTCCGTTAACGAGCTACCCCTGATAGCCCCGTGCATGGGGCTAGACAGCCAACACATTAACGAGCTAACTGCGCTAACACGCTAGCTCCCACCCATGTAATTGAGCATTGCGTGGTACATCCAACATACTGTTTTACTTTAGTCCATGAGCGCTTACCTTCAGGGTCATACGTCACATGAAAACCAAAATACCATATTTCCCGGACTACAAAGCGCACCTGAATATTAGCCGCACAAGCTAAAATCAGGGGAAAATCCTGTTTTGTACATACATTAGCCGCACCTGACCAAAAGCCGCAGGTGTTTCAATGTTGACTTATCATATGTAAGAGAATATGCACAAAGCGAATTGTCAGGAAAGAGATGGCTGTTTGGAGACATCCCTTTTATTAATATTTTGAAAAACAAGTTATGGGTACATATTTGCACATGTGCTGTGCTTCATAAATGAGTAACAAATGTAGTACATAACAGTAACCTACAGCACACCAGAAAAATAGATTCAGACTACCTTTTAGGCTCAGGTGCAGTGACACGGCTTTAACAAGAAGAAAAGTCAGTCATTCACCACCATCTTCCTGCGCACTAAAACCACCAAAGTCCTCTTCTCCAGTGTCGGAAACGAACAGGCTCAGGATGGCTTCGTCATCCACTCTCAGCTTCTTTCCTTCGTTGTCACTTTCAAAACCAAAGAAATCCTCATTGTCATTGTCAGTGTCGGAGTCGAACACCCTCTGAAGGGCCGTGGCGGTGTCCTCCTCTCCATCATGCAGCAGTCCAGCCCTTCGAAATCCGTTGGTGATCGTGGATGTTTTCACACTTTTCCACGCTGTCAGAATCCACCGGTGGAGTTGAGCACAACTTGCTTTTCGCAAGTTTATCGCCGCTCGTCATCCACGACTCCCGCTGAACGCGTAGCGCTACTTTGAAGTTTGTTTTTCGCGCTACTTGTACGGCACTATGTTGCCTGGCGGATGGACATGTGACCAACATACCACTCTTGAACCCCGATCCTTCCGCCAGGCAACGTAGTGCCGTACAACAGCGGAACAAACAAAACAAATCGTCTTACGATATGACAAAAATCATGGACAATCTATAGAAAAGCCGCACCTGACTAAAAGCCGCAGGGTTCAAAGTTGGTGCAAAAAGTAGCGGCTTATGGCCCGACAATTACGGTAATTCCAAACGCCAGATCTGAATGAGGGTGGGGGAGGTTTAATTTGCCATGTTGCAAGGAGAGCTTAACTTCTGTCTCGCTAGCTTGCCCTGCGCTCTTCCTTCTGACTATGCTGTCTGTGTGGAGCGCTCAGTGGATCTGCGCTCGACAGTGCAGCCTAGGCGGAGTAGTCGAACGCAGATTCACTGAGCGCTCCACACAGACAGCATCGTCAGAAGGAAAGTTGATAAAATAAATTACAAATGTTGTATTGTTCGATACATATGCGTACCGAACCGAAAGCACTGTATCGAACGGTTCAATATCGGTACGAATATCGTTGCACCCCTAATAAAAACTAGAGATGGACCGATCCGATATTACGTATCGGTATCGGTCCGATACTGACCTAAATTACTGGATCGGATATCGGAGAAAAATAAAAAATGTAATCCGATCCATTAAATATCACGAAAGCACCTCACAAAACTTGCAACACGCCGTAACTCACCTCAGAACGTTAGCAAGTCGGAGCAGTATGCATCACGTGATAGAGCGGCTGTGGCATGCGGGACCTGTCCTGGATAGCTTGTGGAGTTTTGCTAGCAACCCGGCATTTCATCTCCGACAAAGTTATCCCCGAGAGAAGTAAAGCAAGTGTGTAAGCCCATCTCTGAATGTTTGTAAAGCATTCCTGCGTTAAGCTTAACGAGCGACTGCCTCTCGCTCTCCGGCTGCTACTTCAATCATGAAACTGCTTAATGATCAGCTGATCGGCTTTTCTGTCGCGAGTCCGTGTCTCTTGTTTGCTTTTGGCCCACTTTGCACCAGAAAGAGGAAACCAGCAGCTGAACAACAGCAGCACGTTTAAGCTTGATCAGCTGTTGTTAGAATGTATTTAATATTACTTTCTACTCGAGGATCTTTTTCTACGTAGCTGACGCTGGTAACTGTGCAGGGGCGCATCTAGCAAAGTTTAGCCAGGGGGGCCGATAGGGCATTAACAGCGAAAAGGGGGCACAAAGACATACTTTTCTTTCTTATTCTCATTTAAAATGTCTCGCTTTTAATTATTTAATATTTATCTGAATCTTACACCCAAAGTTTTAATCTGATGTAAAATGTATAGAAGTCCATTATTGTATATAGTAACTGTTAAGTCTAATATACCCTAGTAAGCTATAGTACTTTTTCCTTTGGGAAGGTACCATCTGTGCAGTCTGCAATTTTGTTGAAGAAAGATGTTGAATCTATTTAATATTTCTTGAAAAAGAATTGATTTCTGTGTATTTTTTTTCACACTGCATCAAATTAAGGTTGATTACGTCGATTAAGCATCATGAGGTGGAGCGTGAGGGGTGGTTCCCTATTTTTTATTTATTTATTTTTGTTGTTGCTGGGAGTTGGAACCCTATTAGTTAGGTTGCTTAATATTTATGCTAAGTACTCTTTAAAATACCAGAATAGGGAGGATGGTGTAGGTTTAAGTTTATTAGATTGATCAGTATTGCTGAACTATGAAATATTTTTTTTTTGCATACAGGTATAACAGAATAGCTTTAGTGTAGTTGTTGTTTTAAACTTGAGTATGAACTTATACAAAATGCAGCAAGATATTTAAAAAACAGTTTTGTTGATTAAAAAACACTATATCGGATTCATATTGGTATCGGCAGATATCCAAATTTATGATATCGGTATCGGTATCGGACATAAAAAAGTGGTATCGTGCCATCTCTAATAAAAACATAAAACAACACAGAAATCCAGGCTAGATAATCGGTGCTGATAATTTACTATCAGCACCGATTGTCCTCATTAGATGTGCATGCGATTGTGCTTGTTTGCTCAGATTTAGTATAAATTTCCATGACAAAAAAATAACAGGTGAATCTTAAGGACTTTTATGTTAGAGTATTCTGCTGCCATTGTTTGTGGTCCTCTTGTCCCGTCAGAGGCAGGATTATGCAAATTGAATGGATCACATTTATTACTTGATAAAAAAGGCGTCATTATCTCTTCCAACTTTAGAATGACCTGAGCCTCTGCGCAAGATGACGTGGAGCAAAATGACCAAGGCGACCATATCCTAATGCCTTCAGTCAGTAGCTTTTAACCCAATGGAACATCTATGGAGATAGTGCTCTCCACCATCAGCACCAAAACACCAAACTGGGAGGTGGTGGGCCAGTACCTTGGTACCTCGGTTACTTGGAGTTTCTCGTTCTGCTCTTCAATCAGACTGGTTATTATTTCATTTTCCTTTCTGTTGCACTAATAACCACTAAAATACTACTTTTAACAGAAGAACTTCAAGAATGATAATTTTATACATTTTCAGTAGTTGAACTTGAACTAATATCATTTTATGTGATTATGAAAATTGCATTTCATAGGACGTCGCCAGTAATAATGAAATCAGCTGTAAGTATACCGCAGTAATCCAGAAAACCACATTACTTCCTGCTTCAGGCCTACTGAGATTGATTACTATGTGTGACAATATTATCAATAATTAACAAAGGCAGAAACCAAATGATACTATTCTAGATCTAGAGACACTCCACCCAGCAAATAACAGTTCTTGTATAAATGTTGGTTTTTAACTGTGGCCTCGAACTCTAGGCCCTCAAGTACATTCAAGATGATTTTCCACTACCTGAGCATAAAGTCGGCATAAATAAATGCTGGGTACAGACATCAGAGTGCCGGATCAGGCAAAACACTCGGATGCTGTTTTTCAGGAGTTGCTCACAAAACCGGAACTACTTGGTCCACAAATACTGACATTGCATTTGAAAGAAGAGCTCCATCTCCACTCCTCATTTGAGGCTGCGCAGTTTAAGTTGTTTTGCTCCACCCGCATTTTCTAAGATAATCTGCCATGTAAACATTTCGACGAAGACAATTATATCAGTAATTTGCTTCTAAAGTCTGAAACAGCCCATGTAAGTACAGTTTACACACTTCACCATGTAGATAATTTTATATTCATGGCAATAAGACTCAGGATTTCAGTGTGTGTAACTGTAATTTATGTTACTACATTTATTTGGCATCTTTAGTCACTACTTATTCCTCCATATTATGACTTTGACATGCAAAATGTATTTGGGATATGATGCAATCCTTCTATATATAAAACACATTTTTTTAGAGGAGTGAAACTGTAATGCTTGCAAAAATACCAACGTTATGTAATTTCATTTTGTTTCTTTTAGTATTTTTAATAATTTGTATGTTTGGCCTGTTTGAAAGTTTGTGAAACCATTTGTGCTTTTAATCAAGTCTTGTAAAATCCCATTTCCTGGACTATCTGTGAGCTGCAAAACAGTTACACAAAATGTTAAACAAGCTACTTAGCCAAGGACAGAACTGACCCATTAAGCTGAAGCATGATCTTCCTGAAAGCCCAGAAGGTCACCAGTTGCTTGACAGAGAAATAACCAATCACAGCAGAATAGGGCATCCCTGCAGCTGATCCAATCTAGCACCAACCCTGTAATAAGCTGCTTGGACAAATGACCTATGGGGTCATTCTTTAGCATGGCAACAAAGCTGTCAGTCTACGTTTGCAACACTGGGTGGGTTATGAAAATTGCTTTAATCTTTTCACTGGTATAAAACTATTGCCATTTTGATAATTAATCTCCCTGGCTTTAGAGGGAAAGTCTACGCCTAAACTCACTAATGAATATCTGTCTCTGTTGCCCTCGTTAGGGCTGATCATACACAAGCCTGCAGGGTTTGGACCAAACCTTTAGTAAATATAATTACCTACTCTACAAATATGCAGACACTTGCATCACTGGGAAACTATTGTGGCTTCTATTCTAAAGAATCTGACCATTTAGTTCTTGCACTATCAAAACAGAGCTTAGTTGTCACCCTTTTGTGGCTGGTGGATCGTACGTAGGGTAGCAGATGTTCTTTTTTTTTAGCTTATTATCCATTGCTTTCATTTACAAGCTTGTAATAAATCTGCTTTGCAGGGTCAGACTTCTAAGCCAGTCCACCCACTATACCACATAGCCATGCATCACATGTGAAAGAGCTTTGACAAAAAGCTATCAGTTACTACATAAAGGCTCCAGCTGAGAGGACACAAACTGTCACTGTATATTACAGTAAGCAGTTACAGGAAGCTGGCAGCACCCAGGCCATAAGGGAGCTTTCAAGAAAATGAGGCTTTACAGCTAGAGCATACAGTCACTGAGCTGATCTCAGTGTTTTCCCTTTTATGGACATCAAACCATAAGGTGAAATGCTGAAAATCTCCTTTTTTCGCCCTTGGTACTCTCAACGGTTTCTTAGAAGGTAATTCTAAAGTGTCACTAATCGACAAAGGTACAAGAGACACGTGCCTCAGACTGTTTTCTCTGTGCTTTTCCAGCCATACGAAAGGACCCCAAGCAGAAACGCTGCGATGAGTGCAGCAGCAACAGCAGTGCGGAACATGTGACTAAGAGTCCACCACACAGAGAGCGAGCTATATGGTGATTGATCTGCCCAAACATCGCCTTAATTGAAAACGCTATTCCAGCTAGGCACATTGGCTTGACACAAACATACGCACATGCACAGACTCATATGAATAAAAATAAACACTATACGCGACAAGTCTTACATGCACACAATTTCTTTTGTAATTTCTTTGTTTGTTTCACTGTTGGTCTGCTGTTTTGTTCTTTGGTTGGTTTTTTACATGTTGCCTTTTGAAAAAATCCTTTCTACAGCAACACTAAAAGCCTATCTACAGCATAATCTGACTATCATATTAACAACATAGGCAGCATAACACGTGGCAAACAGCTGGTACTGCTCCCGGTCCACCCCCGTTCTCCTGGCACCATCCTTCCTCCAGGAGGTCATCCCTGTGCATTTCCCTCGATTCATCTCATTACGCAATTCTGTCTTTTTTATTATTTTTTTTCATTGCTATAAATATACTTTACAGTGATTCTGGGTTTTTACCCAACACAGATGTCACATCTGACGCTTCCGTTTTTTAATGTCTGCCATCAATGCAGCGGGTGCCAAAGAACAAATCTTCTTCAAAAGCCTCTCCATGGATTTTATATGAAGCTGGAATTATATATTAAAATACAAAGGGTTACATTTATTAGTTAAAGATAAAAATATAAACTGATAAACAGACATATATGATGGTTCATGTATGGTCAGAATTATGAATCAGAACATGCACTGCATTCACAAAGAATCAGAAATCATGTAGGCATTTCATCTTTTTTGGAACTTATTGCCTCAGATGTGGAGAACTGTAAATCACTTTAATGATGAATGAGAGATCCTTTGCTGCTACCTATGGGCTCAGCTGTGTCCTCCTTATATGTTAAGGATGTTAATACATGAGGAAACCACATCACTCTTTAAATCCGCATTTTTGCTTTGTTATAACAGTGCTAACCCATGTCCCGTCAAACCAGCAGAGTGCAGTCTGGGTGTGAAGCGGAGTTGTTCGTGATTCTTCTGGAAAGGTAGTCAGAAGCGCTCGAGTTTACCAGCAACACCTCTTTCTGTCTGCAAACCGGGATGTGTTTACAAGTGCACGCACCGGGCATCTGACACTTTGTGTGTAACACAAGAGCAGTGTGTACAACACTCGCACCAGCACTGTAGGATAAGATTTGATCACAGACACCTCAAGTGCAAAGAGAGGACAATCCACCTGAGCTGAGACTAAATCTCTGGGATTATTTCCACTAACAAACCAGTGCTTTATGCATCATACTTGCATGACTCCCTTATTCACACGTGATTGGTAATGTGCCTTGAAAAATTTGATTCTCGCACACAGCAAACTAATAAAATCAGTATTTGTTTGTTCTTTATCTCTCTTTATAAAGAAGAATATCTCTGGCACAGAGAGACTTAGTTGTATTTGCAGACTTTAGACTATAGATCAGGCTCAGTTTGTTGCATGATTAATATTGCAGTTTAACCAAGTAGCTGGAGATAAATCACAGGCCCTGCTTAAAATATAATCTTCATGCCTTTGATGTCAGCACAAATGTATACAAAGACTTTTATGTAGGTCAGGTTCATAAACTGTAGCTTCATGAATATGTAACGTACAGTATAAGATCAGAGGAAGGTGGATGATACCTGGAGTGACAACACTGAATTATTTAGCAGCGAC
Organism: Mchenga conophoros; assembly: GCF_057382185.1. Lineage (NCBI taxonomy): Eukaryota > Metazoa > Chordata > Actinopteri > Cichliformes > Cichlidae > Mchenga > Mchenga conophoros. Next base: position 49,175,874 of record NC_140532.1, read on the forward strand.
TTTTTAAAAAAAAAAAAGCTGTCAGCAATCGATCGGAAGGCCACACATGGATGTCATCGGGTCCGTCTAGCAACATCTAGCAATATTCACTGGAGAGCAACAAGTCTCAGCAACCTTCCTCAGCTTGTCATCACGATTAGACTAATAGAGCTTACGCTGGACATTAAGTCACATACGGGACAGTTTTAAAGTTTTATTTAGCTGTTTTCTGGTTAAAGATAGCAGAGATTCATATTTTGGGTGAAATTGGACCTTGCACATCATTGCTTTAGTTACACTTGCATATAAAGGGACAGGACCAACATGTCAAATCAGTGTTTCGTGTGTGTTTTTTGGAGCAGGCAGCATGTTTACAGTGACTGAAGAAGGAAAGCATCTCTGGTGGTGCAGATTTTAAAGGACTATGAATCACAAGAAAGGCTGTCACACAGCTATTTTTGTCTGCGTGATTACCCTGCAGACACTGTCTGGTGGCTGGTGTAGGCTGCCACACAGCCCAGTATATACGCGCACGAATGCATGCCTGTTAGTGTGTGGCATGCTGGCTGTGGGTCTGTGATATATGTGCATTATAGCAGGTGCCACGTTTACACTGTATGATACAGACCTACTTTCTTTGGTATTTTGAGCTCACGGGGAACGTAACTTGGTCCTTTTTGTCCTGTGTCATCATTTTTCTGTCCCAATTCTACAGCATGCAAACATTGTATATACTCCTGTGTGGTTGTGGTGGAGATTTAATGAGGTTATGTTGTCCCAGAAACACATATATATGTGTAATGCCTGGTTTAAAAAATTACAATTGATTTGCAATTAAAACTTCAATTTTGTTAAAGTATCCAGATAACTAAACAAAAGCACAAAAATGGATTACTTGTATTTCATCCCACCGCTTGTACATGTGGAAGTATGTTTACATAAACTTTACAAAAATAGCCCAGCTTAAAGCAGCCTGTACATTTGTATATCTCTTTTTTTTTGTCTAATAATCATGGTCAAGCCCTTCCGATAGCAACTTAGCCAGATGGCAAACACCAGATGTTCATGATTACTGAGAATACAAAATGATTCCCGATTTCAACATCATTAGCAAATAAAAGGGAGGGCGAGGGGTTGAAAGAAATTTCTGTTCCTGCAAAGGTCTCTTGCCCAGATGTTGTTGCGTAATAACTCATTGAAAATGAAAGCTCTGTTGTTTAGTATTGGCTTCCAACCTCTGGAAGCAGCCAGCCAGCTTTGGCTGTATGAAGCCAGGCTGATGCCCACAGGAGGTAAAGCCCCAGCCATCGTTGATGAACTGTCTGTGAGCCAAAGGATGGATGGACTCTCCGCTGCGCAATGTTTGTAAGCCAGAGATATTAGACAACTAGCTGCAGCTACACAGACATTTAGCAGCGCTGACGTATCATAACATGGATTTAAATGAAAGAGGATACACTGAGCCTCAGAGGGTATTTTGTGTCAGTTACATGCAGGATCTCCCTTTTGTGATAGGGATGAGGATGTCAAACTGCAGTCACAATGAAATGAGTAAGTTGTGTGGGGGGAGTTTTTTAGGCACCTTTGTGAAAATAAAAAGGTAAATAACTTGATTATTTACACTGCTTAATTCATATAATTCATAGCACTTTATTCAGAAAGACACAACAGGAGGCACTATTCGCAGTTTTATATCCTCTATCCTTTAGTTCTACATCCATAATTGCTCATGTCCTGGTGGTGTTTGGCTTCAGGCAACGCTGTCCTCTAAAATGTTATTTCTATATGAGAAAACTCCATTTTCAATAGGAGGTAAAATTATATTTTAAAAAAGATCAAGTCACTTTTAAAAGCCTGGAGGTAATACTTAATGTATTTGAAATGAGATCTGCTGTCACTGCAGCTGTTGGCCAAAGTGGTGGGGCAGTCTCATTTTCAGATGAGATTATTTGTCTGATGACGCTCATGGGGAAATTAGATTGAAGCCAGGGTAGTGGTACTGAGAAATGTTGAGAGGCTCGCAGTGTAAGAGCAGACGCACTCAAGGTTATTAGGGGAAAAAAATCAAAGGACCGATGGTGGTGAAGATGTGGCGTGCCAGAATCATCGTCTTAGTCGACTATTTCCTCTGTGTCACTAAAGGACGAGATGCAGAAAAGGCTGAAAAAGCCTGAGAACATAAAGTTTCATTGAATTTGCTTTTCAGCATCTGTTAGGCAAGACCAAAGTGCTGGACTGATAGAATGATACTGCTATTCACACCAAACCAGCACTTTAAAAATAGCCATTTAAAATCTACTTAACCCAATGAATTAAACAGCTACACTTGATACCTGTTTTAGAGTCGTATTTTGGTTCATTCCAGAAAGGTTCAGTAGTACGAGGAGATTGTGTTGCCCCTTCAGACACTGTTGAATTATTAATCGGAGCAGTCTCACCAGGTTCCCACCTTGTGTCACTTAAATCCTCCTTAAGTTCCCTGACACACCTTGGCTTGTCACTCCGCAGGCCATTCGAGGGAAACTGCCATAAAAAGGGCGTTTTCATGAGAGCACCAACTCCTCAGTCGACAGCAGTAAATATTAGCTAGTTGATTAGCTGAATTAAGCTAGCAGCCTAGTTGATTCCTACCTGTTAGCCAAAGTGGCTACACCCCAAATAATGTTTCACTCTACTCCTCTATTCCTTAAATTTAAAAGGGTTTTCTATAAAACAAACCCACCACCCTGGATAAATTATCTCTCGAGACCACATATATTTTGCTATCAGACTGTAAAGACTCTAAACCTTTGGTCCACAGTAAATTTGGCAGTTTAGCATGGATGCTGCCTCAATTGGCTAAATAACTGCAGTTTTTGGGACACAACAAGTTTGGGAAACATTGTTGAGCATGTTATCGCATTTAATGCAAACTTCATAACGTGTCCAATATGTTTACAGACAAATGTTAAAGATGACAAGCTGCAAATTAACCCATGCCGATTCAACGAATGCTACAATTTATCAGGATAAGTGGGTGGGCCCTTAGATCTGGTCTTGTGTCTCCTGCAGGTTCTCAACGGCACTGGGCTTTTGATAAAAGGTCAGCACTTTGGACTGTGTCATGTTGTTGAGTTGTTCTGTTTCTATAAATCAGAGTGTGTATTTGACTGACTTTACATCCCCTAAACTATTTACACACAAGCGCATATCTTTCCATGCTTTTGGTGAAGTTTGTTTCCCATCTTTAGGCTAAACTACACCAGCTCATGCTGGCTGTAACTTTATGACAAAGGTCAGGAACAGCATTATTTGTCTAACTAAGAATGGTCCAGGTAATGGGTGTATTTGCAAAATACACAGCTACTGCACAGATGCAGTATTTATCAAATCATGGGTCTGAAATGACAGATAACACCTTTGTGCATGTGTTCAGTTCCTTCCTGTCACCTATTTGGCACATATCACAACATCCCGACTGTAATTTGGCAACCAGACAAGTACACACACATGACATCACTGATTGAAACCGTACCAGAGTCTTAAGTATCTCAGAGGGACACGGGTCACACCTTGTCTGTCCTGTCCTGTAATGAGAGAAGAGAGGGTGTCAGCCTGTACACTCAAACAAGCCCAGGCACACGTCACATCAGCACATTAACTCAGCGATTCATTGACCCGCACCCAAGTGCCCTTGTTTTCAAAGCAGCCCTCCATTCATTCACTACCGAGATGAAATGGGCTTCTCTGATTTTGGAGGGGAACAGGAGGGGGTGTTAGTGGGTGGAGGATCAGATGACCAGTCACTCCTGTTTTCAGTGAGACTATATAGGTCACACCAGCCTTTGACTAATTAAAAATTCAGGATGGGTACCTGCTCTGTTCTCCAGAGGCATGATTTTTTTTATTATAAATGAAAATAAAATCTATTAAACATCCTTTGCCACCTCAGTCTAACAGAGCAGAAAATATGATGTGTACACATAACTTGGTTAAGCTTCAAAATTACTGTTAACGTGTCTCACACACTTGCACTAAAAACACTGTGAAAAGACACATAAAAAGGTAATGATAAAGTTACCTCCCAGTTTTGGTGGTCCTCTGATGTCTTTTGTACATCAACTATTTTGTAAAAAAGAAAACAAAGAAAAATAATGATTTTAGTATATTAATTTTGTCTTAAGCCACCCACCATGAACGCTGCTAGCTTCCTTGTAATTCCTTTGAGTAGACTTCAATAATACTTCTCCAGGCTTCCTGGAGGACATTCAAAGCTCTTCTTTTGATGTTGGCTGCCTCTTGTTCATTCCCTGTAAATATGAACTGCTTCAGTAATGTTGAGGTGCAGACTCTGTCTATCCAAGGTGTGCACACTGGTGAAGTGTTTGGGATCGTGCTGAAAAATGTAGTTGCCAGTTGCCAATCGGGTGCTTTCCAGGTGTTTCACAATGTAATGGTGCTTTTTTGCATTCATAAAATCCACCATATCCCAAACACCACTAGCTAAAATGCAGTCCCAAACCGTGACACAGTCTCTACCGGGTTTTACAGTTGGTTGTAAACACTCACTGTTGTACCTCTCTCTAGATTAGACTGAGAGTGAGTGAAAAAGCAGCCAAAGTCCAAAGAAAAATTCAAAAAGATCTTCAGAAACCCAGGAGAACTATTACTCAAGAACACTTTAAAAATTACAAGGTCTGGTTCCTGGGAAGCAAACAGATAGAAAAACCTCAGCACAGTCTGTAAAATTGCTGAACTGTTTGTCTAAAGTAGTTTAAAGGGTCAAATATCCACACAACAGCTAATCTGTGGTGGTGCACTGGTTTAAGCAAATGGCTTCTATTTTTAAGGCATATGAAGTGCATGGTTGGCGGCAGTGACAGTAAAGGGAGAAATGCAAGACAAATCTCTCTGTTTCCAAATTGCTATTTTCATAATGCAGTTTTTTAAACTGTAGTTTTGCCTCTGTGCACCACCAGTGTGGATTTGAAATCAAACAATCGATTTGTGGATGACAGAGTTGGCAGAGTAAAAGAAAAAAAAAACCAGTCTTGGCTTCCCTTTTGTGATTTGCGATGGATGAAAAATGTGGCTAAATTGGGAGATATCCAAGGGTTCCTTTTGAAACTCGGCGTACATGTTTTGTTTGCACCTGGGCGGAAACAAATGTAGGTGACCTAATTAGAGCGGTGACATGCAAGCGGTTCTTTCTTTTTAAATAATTTCATGATGCAGACTAAATCCATCTGCACTTATGGCTAGTAGGGAAAAAAAGGTTTGACCATAACTAGAAGTGCATGAATCCACAGAGCTCTGTGTGCTACTGTTGCTCAGGTTTGAAAAGGTCTGTCACTGGAGTCATTTTAGCTCATCCAGGTTGTCATCTATTTGTACTGATCAAATTAGCAGAAACACAGTGACAGATATTAGCTAACAGTGAGAATGCATCATCAGCTATGCAGGATCTGTGTTAGTGTGTGTGTGTTAATGATCTCCCCTGATTCGAATTGATTTCTTGAACTTGGTAGATGCAGTGGGAAGTGCAACAATCAGACTGCCCTCCAGTGGTGATAGGCAGTACTGCATGTCTACAATGTTTGATTAAGAACATTTAGAAAAAACACGACAACCACTAAAACCACCTTTCCAATCTTGTGTTGCTCCACCTTATCATACCTAAAAGATATCAGAAGCAATTTATATGAAGTGGATGGGGGAACACTGTCCTGCATTTGCAAAGTTTAGCCGGGTTATCTAAGCAAGGAACCAGTTTCCAATTATGTCACATCACCTGCCAGTAGTTCTCATGTTTTAGCTTTTTGGTTTATAACATATAGTAAGATAAATTGTTTCTTTCGGCACAGAGTTCAGAGTACCTTTCATATCCAGATAATCCCCTTTTGGCTAAGATTACATTGTTCCAGCTTGTAATTCCAGACAGGATATGTTCATTTGTGATTACTTGTCTAATGTCCTTTTGGGTTTCCCTAAATGACCCCGGCCTCTACAACCATCTGCAAAGAGAATTAAATACAAAATACCTGAAATGACATCTACCTCCACACAGGAATATCCATTAGAGTACTACAACTGCAGCAAATCTGTGAAACAAGTCCTTGGTGCTTTTTTGGTTTTTGTTTTTTTCCTGCCCTGCCTTCTCAAATTTGCGGACCTGTTATGTTGATAGATGGCGCTTTTATTTATATCTGGCGAGGCTTCTCATGAGAAACGCTCCCCCTCTCAGCTGCAGGGCTGCTGACTTGAATTGTGCCTTATTGGCCACACAGCACACAGGGAAAACAGATGGGTAATAAGGTCAGAGCAGACGTACCTCACACCAGCACAGACAGATTGCAGACGCACCAGCTGTGCTGACTCAGGACAACATTAGACCCAAGGGAACCGGATTAAGATCTCTTTTTTTTGTACAATCGGGAAGCTGTTGCTTTCTCTGTTATTTTTTTTCTCAAGTAGAGGTTAATGCAAATGAAAATGAAAGAAATGACCATATTTTTTCAATCTGTTTTTTATTCTCGTATGCAGTCCCACATTAACGCATTATTTTCTGCAAAGGTGGAAGAATTCAGATCACGCACATCTGTCAGCTATTTTCTGCTTTTTTACTTTTGAATTCTGAGAGTCATGAAGTCTGCTTCCCCTTGAGTTATTCATCCATCTCCAATCTGACCTATAGTGACTTGTCTCTGTTATGTCTTGCAGTCTAATATCTATCCTGTCTACATCAATCTAATACCTACCTGTCCAAATTTTGGACTTGTTTCAGGGCACTGTGGCCAGTTTGCTTGAAGAAGCAGACTGACTCAGCCTAGTAAACATGCAACAAACAATACCTGGACCTACCATACCTGGGCTGTGGTGTGCTTTGTCCATAAACCTTGCCAACACTTTTAAAAGGAACCATCACACTTTCATTCCCAGCTGTTTGTTTGTTTTTAATTCTTGGACTTTTTAATGAAGCAGCTTTGGTGATGCTGCTCAATCAACCAACTGTCTGTGTTCACAGCCAAGGCTGTGCGCCTGTGATGACCAAATTAGGGATATCTACTCTCACTGACATCATACGGACCAAACATTTAAAAATTGAAAAATAAAGAGGTTCGGGCATGTTGAGCTCAATTGTTTGAAACTGTGGGCGGGTTTAATATGACCATCCGCTAGCGCACCAGTAAATGTGAGAGCAATCAGTAATTTTGTGTTTCTTTTGAGTTACTTGTGTTTTAGCTTGCAATAGAAATGACTGCAGGAAATAGCACACATTTTAGTATTCTAGCTCCCCCATTGGCATTTATTGTTTACTTCACATCATCTTTATCCCAGAGATTATTCTGTCCTAAGAAAAACTGGTTCATCACGCAGACACAGATGCACCATCCTCTATAGTGGCACTGTTTTTCTCACTATTTATTACAAATGGCCAGAGATCAGCGTGCTTACAGTTAGTATTGTGAGAATCTAGCTGAAAACACAGTTTAAGTCACTAACTTGTCTGGACTCTTGTCTTGTTGTAATGACCGAACCAGTTTGATGCCATTGATATTTGGGCCTTACACAGAAAAATTTTTTCTGTGTGATAAACAGTTAAAGAAGATTTTTATAAAAATATTTTTAGGTGCATCATTTTCAGCAGAAACCCTCACTGGAACTACTTTTTGTTTCTTATTGTACTTTTTTAATGCCCCATAATTCTTCACAGGATTTGTTTGTTTTAGAGAAAGTTGACTGACTACACTTGAAACTGTGTTTTCAGCTAGATTCTGTTACAAATGTGTAGCTTTATTCAGAGCTTTGGAGTTCTTCTTGTAACGGGCGGTGGAAATTGTTTCTCAATTCTGTTTAAAAAATGAAGTTTGTTATCCTAATCTAATAATCTAATCTGATTAAACACATCGGTCTCAGTGCAGTTTAGCAGAGCTGTCAGTCAGTTACCTTGGAATAGGTTACATAACTCACAATCACAATCATGCATGTATGTATTTGTATCCATTTATTTATTTGTACTTGATTTATATTGCATTGGCATATGTAGATATTTACTGCTACCAAAGAGGTTTGGTTTTTGGTGGCATTCGCGTGCATGCGTAACACTCTGCCTGTAAACAGCTCCAAAGGTTTTGGATGAATTGTGATAAAACGTAAACCTGTAGGGATTTAAAGCTATTAAAATTCGACTTGCATCCACAAACGTTCAATGTCAGTTAAATTATTTATTGATTAAAAATTTACCCAAAAAAGCCTTATAACTTAAAGTTTGGTGGGTATTGTCAACATATAGAAAGTACTGTTTAAAGATTTAAAATATCATCTCACATTTGACCTCTGACCTTTTCTTCAACGTCAATAAATTGATCTGAAGCTCAAAGTGATAATATTCCCATATAGAGCTTTTTACAGGGAATATATGGGGATTCTAAATACCACTTTACTCTGGACCTCTGATTTTCTCTTAAAGATCAAACTTTCAGAAAATGTCTTTTTATCTTTAAAACTATTTTTAAAATTCTATCGCAAATGGTATATGTCAATTCTACACATCACATTATATTTTGCATCTACATTTAACATTTGTACTGATCTCCAAACTTTTTAAAGTGCATTTAAAGACAACAAAGATAAACCAGTTTGTTTTCACTTAATTAATACATCATATGTGCATTTCAAAATCTGAATCTGTACATTTGATCTTTTGTTTTTTATTCCTACATTACTTCAACTTGAAAATGTTATTTAGACAACATATTCCTTATTTAAACACTCTTTATTTTACAGTTTTACTGATTACAGTATGTTTCAGAGGTCAATAAATTATTACACATTTTCGAACAACAGGCACCTTAACTCCTTAACTGTGGCTTATTCACGTAGATTTTTAAAAAAAATCTTACTGTTTTCCCTGTAGTAGTTTTGATTCAGAATAAGCACTGCAATAATTACAACATCTGTCACAGCTGGAAAAGAAACTCAAATCTACGCATATCTTTAAATTAACCAACATATAAACATCACAACCGTATAAGTCTGGTGAATAAAAATCTGTGTTCAGTGCATAATGTGCATGGCATCGGAGAAAAACATTCACCACCCCGTTGGAGTCTGGAGCTTTCTGCTTCAGTCCTCGGTGTCAGAGCTGTCTGCTGGGTCGGTGTTGTGAGTCAGCATGTAGTTGTCCATGTCAATGGAGGGGCAGTTGTGAAGGGAGTAACGCAGGCGCTCGGCAAGGATGGCCTGGCTCGTGTAAGGGGGCAGGCGAAGAAGGAAGAAACAGGTCTGAGCGGTTGGAAGTCCGTTGATGGGCTAAATATGAGCAGCAGAGAGAAAAAAAAAAAAGCAAACCTTAATAATCTTACTCTTGGTATTTGTTCATGTAACCAGCTTCGTCACCTGGTTGTGATCTCCTTACCCTGTCCACCTTGATGATCTGGAACTTCTGCGGGATATCAGTCAGGTTGGAGGGCAGCCTGGACCTGCCAGAGACGAAGCGTAGGAAAAGCACCCGCTCCTCATTCGTGAACTCCTCCAAGCTCTGCCAGAGCCAGCAAATGAGCTGGTGGCTCTCGGTGATATCGCGGTAACGCACCAGCTTCTTTAGCATCTCGACGGAGACTTCTGGCAGGCCGCAGACCAGCTGCTCGAGCTGCTGTGCCGTCAGCAGGGAGACGAGGGGCAACGGGATGATGGTAGACATGCCCTCTCTCACTGCTGCCACCTGGACATAACAGAACAAGCTCAGCTTTGATACTTCTGAGGGACGAGAACAACAAGAACAACAAACAGGGTGAGCAGCGAGCACTAATGGAAGCTGGCGGGCAGACCGGGGCACAAAGAATGAAGCAGAATTAAACTAAAATGAAACAAGCAAACACAAATAAACTGAACTGAAACAAAAATGTACTAAATAAATGAAATACAAAACTCTACTCAAAAGTTTTTGTAACATGAAACATTTACTCTTAACTATAGGCATAAAATAAGCGACCTGATCAGTATGATTGCAGGCTGCATGCTCAGATACATTTTTTTCATGTTAACACTTGACTACATTTTTGCCAGTCACAGCCAAATCATCCCACAACACTTCAAACCTGGGAATCCATCTCATGCAGTCTGTATTCCAGAGCTCTCTCCACATATTCAGTCCGGTTGCCAAAGGTCAGAGAGATGTTTTGACCTCCGGGAACTACAGGTACCAGCCTTCCATCTGCACTGTGGGCCATGAATGAATCCAGTGGGATCATCTTCAGAGGGAGATAACACAGAGGAATAATAATGGGAATAAGGTGAAGGGTTGAGAAATAAAGGACTTGGAAAAAAAACACAAAGCTCAGGAGGAAGGCGTAAAGGAAACATTAATATTAATTCATTCTGCAATAACCCAGTTCACACAATATCTTACCACATGGAAATTGTCCTCAGTGATTTCACTGTTTTCGAGGTGAAGGATGCCTTGGAGGTTGCGGTAGGTGAGCAGGTCCACCTCCTCCAAGTCAGCTCCCCCGAGTGGCATCGAGCAAAGCTGCTTCCACACCCAAGGAGCCAGATGAAGGTCCAGAGGTTTCTTAGTGCGCATGGCCACTGCCATCAAGATACCCAAGAAGCGAAACTGGACCATGTGATCATCCGAGTGCGCCGCTGGATTAAGCAGGAACCTGTGAAGATACTCAGTTAGTACAAGAGGCTGTGTGTTCTGTTACACTTCTAAAACACTCAGAAATGTTTTTATTTTTTTATTTTAAATGTGCACCTGTCAGTGTTACTGCCCACATCTGCAAAGCTATTGGGAGTATGAATCAGAAGATCCACCACACCAGACTCCAGCTCCTGGTGTAAACACATTACCATTTATCAGTTAAAGTAAAGAACGTTCCAGCCTGCATTATTAGCAATCGCTGATGTTAATGTGCGGCTTTCATCCCCACCTGGCACATCTCGGTGATGGTATCATCAAACACTCCGCCAGCATCGTCAGCTCCCTCTCCTACCAGCTTGACCTTCCAGGCTCGTGACGGCAGCCGCAGCTCCAGAGGATTCAGGCTCACCACTTGTTTTGCGATCTGCACGAAGATGGGTTTGCTCGAACGCCCTCTGCAGAGGAGTAAGAGTGAGGGAATATGACGTTTTAATGGGCACACAGAACAAGTAACAGGTCAAAACAACAAAGGTGCCAAACAAAAGCCCTGAAATTCCATTATTAATCCTGGCCGGCCAATTGGAAACACAGCAAGCTGTTCTGGCCAAGTCCTGTTTTTCCACCAGCTGGCTCCTGAAGACATTCACATGCTGCCAACACGCTGAATGTCATGGTCATTCTTACCTTGTGGAAAGCCGTTTTACAGTGATCTGAGGCCCATATGTTTTGCCCTGGGTCATTGTTCTGCCAATCGAGCGCACAAGAGGCAGAGTGTTGACCTTGGGTGATAGAAGGCCTCTGAGCTCCCCTCGTATAATGGCTGTTGTTCCTGAATTATAGCGCGAAGTGGACACCTGCATATAAGGATGGAAGGGACAATAAAAAGGAACAGATGCACAATTATTGCCAGGAAGTATTTATTACTCTTTTAACACATTAAAAAAGAGCAAAAAAGGGGATTACAGGTACCGGATTTTTGGTGTCCAGGTTGAGCAGCCTCCAGGATTTGTACATGAGATCAGAAAAGTGGTAGAGTACCCTGAGGCGCATGCTGAGAACATCAGGGCTACAGTCTTTCAGAGTGGTGTACTGGGGAGGGACTGACTGTGGAAAGCCTAACTGGAAATTTCCAGAGCCACCTGGAGATAAAAGTAAAACATGCAGTACCAGGTGTGTTTCCATTCATCCATCATAGTGTGTGCAATGTAACGCCGTATGTGTCTGTACCTGAGTTCTTCATCGAGGTAGAGGGGGTGGTCCACGCCGAACTGTGGCAGCGGCCAGCAGAGATCTGCCTGATGTTTTTACCCTGGAGGGCTGCGACAAGCGTGGGCTCTTTCACTGAGTTGGTGTGCCCAAGGCCAAGCTGGAACACACGCATTAAAACACAACATGGCAAGATGTTAAAATCTGCAATGTTAGCACAGCCTGTCATTTTCAGAGCACGCCGATTACCTGTCCATTGCTGTTGCAGCCCCAGGCATAGACGTCTCCAGTGGAGGACATGGCGAGCACATGGTCAGAGCCCACAGCAATGTCTTCTAGAAACAGTCCTTCCAGGGACGGCACCACCTGGGGGCAGGATTTGTTCTTCAGCATGGAGTCCGGCAGGCCAATCGCACGCTCTGAAAAAAGTAATGCAATTTTTTTTTGTAAGTTTTAGTTTCCTTGGTAGCAGGAAGTTTAAATTTTTTTTGATGTACGCTCAATCATTCAGGTAAGGAAGCATTTTCAGTCTCCCACTGAAAACATCCAGATGCACAGAATCAACTTTTGGGGATTTAGGGAAGCTTGCAAAGAATATTTCAACCAATAATGCAAACACTGTTGGGTTTACATAACATGTTTGAATTTGACAGTAAAATGTACCTTGACCAAATGTGTAGACATGTCCATCACAGGCCAAGGCCACAGAGAACTGAGTTCCACAACAGACCTTCTTAATTCTCTTATTGCAAAGTTGCTCAACTTTCTACAAACAGGAAAAAAAATAACACAAACATAAACTTTTTGTCCTTCCAGGATTCCTAAAAGTGAATCTTTGGTAGCGCTGACCTACCTGAGGGTAGTATTTTGCTGTGGAAGAACCAGTTCCCAATTTACCATGATCTCCATCTCCAAATGCCCACACAACCATGCCATCAAGAGACACCACCAAAGTGTGACTGAGACCACATGACACCTGAGAAACGTAACCAAAGTTTGATTTTTTTCAGTATAAAAATTGACATTTAAAGTCTTTTACATTCAAAGCCAATGCTGTCCATGATTTACCTGTCCAACATGATATCCCTCTAGTGCAGCCACCCTTTCAGGTAGCATTTTGTTAGATGTCGACCTTTGACCCAGACGGCCAGATTCACCACTACCGAAGGTGAACAACTTCCCATCTGCTGTAACCACAGCAGAATGCTTGAAGCCACAAGCGAGCTAACAAAGCAAAGCTGTGTTTAATTCATCTATGACAACAAATATTTGTGTTTAAATTCACTCAGTCAGTGAACTTTGAAAATATTCATTTTTTTAAAGCTACAAAGTAAGAAGCACTGCAATCAAACAGTGGCTGCATTTAATAAAATACAATAAACTCATGATTAGCTTTATTGAAAAAAACATTAAAATATCACATGACAAGTTTGGTGCAAAGACTTCCTCGATACCTGAACGACCTCTTCTCCTTGCAACGCCTCTATCTGTTTGGGTCTCCTCTGTCTTTCACTGCTGCCATGACCCAGTTTTCCAAAATCTCCGTCTCCCCAGCTGAATACCTCCCCAGTCTCAGTCAGGGCCATCGAGTGTCCGTCTGACCCACAAGATGTCGCCAGCTGTGTCACCACGTACCCTGCCCACAGACAAGTGTAAATTAGACTGATACAAATTAGAGGAAATTAACAGTTAAGCCTAATTACAAGCGAATACATCCAACTGCAGTACTACAAGGAAACTAGTTTTCCTTCCAATCTCTTGAGGACAAAAAACCCCGAACAAAAAACCAAAACACTGAGAGATTCAAAAGCAGACCAGCGCCGACTGGTTCTTACCCCCTTTGGGAATACTTTACCTTGAAAAACAGAGATAATAGTTGGAACATAGAGATCATCAGAATTCCCTTGGCCCAGTCTGCCATATTGTCCTTCTCCTACAGCCAGTACAGTCCCATTGGACTGGAGCAGAAAGGTACAGTTCTGACCACACACAACCTGAAAGACAGTTGAATCGCCCAAAAAAGTGAAGTAGCATTATAAAAGAGCAGCAATCAGGAACAAAGACTGCACCCTGAGTGAAACAGTACCTGCTGTGTCTGTAACAGAGAGGGTGCCAGTGTAGGCATCATAAGATTGGTTCCCATTCCAGCCAGCTGCCCGAAACGTCCATTGCCCCACAGATACACCTCAGTCTTTCCCCCATGTTGCCAATCCTTAGAGACACAGGAGGGCACACAGCACTTTCAGTCAATCGAACAGCCTAATGTTTGTCTTTTTCGTTTCCTTCACACCTGAATTGTTTTTAAGAATGGCACAACTATTACCTCCGGTCTACTGGTGGCCCACGACATCAGCTGCTCATCCATCCTGAAACTCCACTTGCTATTGTCCTAAAGGACAAAGGAGAGCATAAAGTTGCAAGAAGTCAATACAAGAGAGACTATAATATAATAGAGACAAAGCAACAGCATCAAACAGAATGTCCCTGCTCACCAGTGCCTTGGCAATTTTATTGTCCTGCACATCCTGAAATGCTGAAACAATGAAGGCTTCAGGGAAGGCAGTGCCACTGGCTATAGCCTCAGCGCTGCGCACTGTGGTGGCGTAAGTGACTAGCCAGGTCCACTCTGGAGGGCAGGAGTGAGCATCGGGGTAAGTGTGGTGTGGCGGGTGTGGGTAACAGCACAGGTGTTTCTCCAAGTACAACCCAACTGTCAAGGAGGCCAGGCTCTGCAAGAAGGCACTGTGGACGAGCTGGTCGCCAGCTCCCACATGGGTCTGCAGAGAAGACATTCGAAGTCATGTCTCAGTTGCAGAACATGAAACAGCTCCAATATAGCTTCAACATGCAGTTTAAATAAATTACCCGCTCATAGTTGTACTGCTGCTGCAGCAGCAGGGGCAGCCTCTCCAGGAAGACAGCCAAACAAGGTGCCCGATTTAGACCCGAAACGTTTTGGCTTCTGAGGACCATACGACAGGAAGCTAGCACGTGATTTTGGTTGATCCAGTCAGGGGTGCAGCAGATCAACAAAACATCCTGGGAAATGACAGAACAGATATTTTTACCCAAGCAGTACTGAGGGAATTAAAATGATTATAGATGTTAACGTTATTATAAATATAGAAATAAATGAGATATACTAGCCACACATTAGGGCTTTGAGGGATTCATATTACCTTTGACCTTCCAAAACAGGCAGCAACCCCCATGTTTGGTATCCACGTAGTGCTGACAGCTGAACCCAAACCGGTAACAGTTTGTAGCACCGAACCATCCTGTAACAAGCAGAAAGAAACACATGGATTACAAATTTTGCAGTGAATCACGGCAAGCAGTTCCTTCGTTACCACACAAAGCAGATGGACTTAATAATTAGGGATGTTGGCACTAATTTAAGGGGCAAACAGAAATAATCTTTTTTTCTGACCTGTAAGGACCAGATGTTGAGTAGACCCCCTATCCCGCCAGACACTAGAGCTAATCCACTGGAACAAAATGAAAGGGACTTCACAGCCATAATGTGGCCATGAAGTACAAATGCACACTTTGCACTATCCTGCTGTAAAGAGAAGAAGAAAGATGATTTCATAAGATAAAATTGATTACACAAACAGGTGACTTTATGAAAGCAACGAAATAAAATTAACAGCACCAAAGAGCTTTAGCAGCAGATCCAAACTCACCTTGGTCTCAGTGTCTCTCTCCTGGCTGTTCAACATGCTGGGTAACGATACAACAGTGCCCCCCTGTGGTAGTGTCCAGACATACACAGAGCCATTCTGACAACCTCTGTCGAACCACACAGAAGGAAGACAGAAATCAATGATCAGCATGAAACCTACCTGAATTTTTCTTCTTCTTCTTCTCTAAAATGTTACAAAACTGTATTAAACATACGCGGCCAGCATTAGTCTGGGATCAGGTGCTCTTCCAGGGAGTGGACACCATTCGGCAATGTTAACAGTACTGGTGTGGAAGAGATTGTGGAGGGTCACCCAGGAGCTCCCAGAGCGTCCCAGTACCTTTACTACCTCTGACCTCCCCAAACAGAGCAGCAAGTGTCCTGTGGGGTCCCACTTTAAGGAGCACACGCTGTCCTATATCGTAAAGAGCAGGGCAGATGAGCAGTCAGTAAGCATCTCATGTTAGGAAAGTGAAATCATGTGGCACAGCAAAAGAGAAAAAACATGACAGATTATTTTATATTTTTTTAAAAGAGAACCCCCCCCCCCCCCTAAAACTGCCACAATATCGAGACCAAATTTTCTGCAGTGCTCACTAATACATCGCAGTTAGAGTGAGTGTGGATGGCAAACCTGGAAGAGAGACAGCACTACAGGCTGCTCGTTCTCATAAGTTTCTGTTGTGGACAACAGGATCTTCCCACTGGGATAGCCCGCTGCAAACGCTTTGTCCTCACTGTGCCAGGCTACACACTGGGGAGCTAGAAGACATATGAGGTTATTGCACGTCTCTGCATGATGAGAGTTTACTAAGAATATTTGATAGATATCACTCTTAAGTCTGTAAGTCTTCATAATTTATATTTGTGAATTTAGAGCAAGCAGGCAGTTAGCATAGCATTAAAGCAGGAACAGTTTAGCTGTGTCTCAGATTCAACACCTGTTAATATATTGATTCAATTTTGGTCACCAGCTTTGTTTTTAAGCAGCAACAGTTGCGTGTAAGACTCTCCTTACCCTCGTTCCTGTGGCAGGCAGTGAGTTCAGTGCTCCTCACAAGCAGGTCTGTTTCCTGCATTGTGACCTGCAGCCAGCACAGTGAGCCATCCAGCCGTCCCACCAACAGGCTCTCAGCGGGTCTATTCTTACAGGCTGCAGACTGGTCAAGCACCCACAAACTGAAGGCCTGAGCCCAGCAAAGAGCAGTGACCCGAGAACCCTGGTTCTCCACGTGACAGAGCGATCCTAAAAAGCAGCAGAAACACAGTCACATGGGCTAAAGTCTGTGTTTTTGTTTGACAGGTCACAGAATAATGTACCTTGATATTGTCAGTCGTGTCATATTCATCTGCAGAAAGTGAGAATTTTCTCTACATTTTCTCTATTAATTTAATTCTTAATTTTTTTTATTTTTTATTATTATGATATAGTTATTTTATCCTTTTAATTTTAATATAAAATGCAGAGTACTGAAAGAAAGAGTTCTTCATTAATCTGACATTATTACAGAACATAAATATAAATTTTACGTTTTTATTATTAGCTGCAAGTAACTGTAAAATCTGAAAAACAAAAGACTTGTAGGAACTACCTCTAATGTTCATGATGTTGATGTGTTTGTTCTCGGGGGCAGCCAAAAAGTTCCCCCCTGTACTCCAGTACACAGGAGACATGAGATGACATCTGCCAGCCCTCTCACTGCTTGATCGGTCTGTCTTACTGCAAGTATCAACGGGAAAAAGGACACGTTACAGCAACACCAGTCCATTCAGTATAATTAAAACTTTATGAGCAAGTATATTAGACTTTGAAATGTAAATTAAGGCTTTGTTAGATTTGGTAGTTAAAATGAGTAATCTGTGTATAAAATGCAAAACTACAAAAAAGTATAACCTGGTAATACAGGAGAAGGTGGTCTGTAGCTCCACGGTGTTGTGGCTAATGCTCCATAGCTGTACCACTTTGTCCTGAGAACATGTAGCCAACAAACTCTGCTCACTGCTCCAGGAACAGCTGGCCACCTAAACAGAAGAGAAACAGTGTAAATGTACTTTTAATTTACATCCACTCATCCATCTATCTTCTTAACTGCTTATCTAATTCAGGGCCACAAGAGGATCGACTCTATCCCTGCTATCACAGGGCGAGAGGCAGGTTCATCACAGGGTTAACACACAGAGACAGAATTACTAATCAACCACTGAGCATGTCTTTGATGTGGGTACCTGGAAGTGAACCCACACAGGCAGAGGGAGAACATGCAAACTCATTTTACTATATACTTCACATTTACCTGGGAAATGCAAGATCCCAAGCAGTGTAAGGTATTATAAAGTCATAGTTACAGCTGTGAGTGTAATCATTTATATTCTAAGTGGTGGTTTTTTTTTTTTAGCAACAGGCCTATGGTAATAGAGAAGATTAAAACTCAATCTTTCCAGCAAAACAAACCACAAAACACATCTTACACAACACACAAAAAACAACAACAACAAAAAAAGGATGCACATATGACTCACCTTGTTATAATGTCCTTCCAGTCTCTTAAGGGGGCATTTCCGCAGGTCACCAGCCAAGTCGCTGTATGTTTGAGGTCGATGAGAACTGTCCCTTCCTGTGGCAGCCAAAGCCTGCACCAGCTGTTGTGCTGCCCACTGGCGGTGTTTACTGGTTAGCCGAGCAGAGAGGACACATGCTGCCAATGCATTTGCCAGCTCCAGAGGGCCAACTTTGGCACTGAGGTGTGGCAAAGAGGAGGGAGTCAAAGAGGAAGAGCCCCCCTGGTTTCCTGCATCTGAGCCAGAGGAGAGCTATTTTAGTAACAGTGCATTAAATCATTACACGCAGTGCATCCAGTACAACAAACAGGCTCTCTCTCACCATTAGTCTCGTGTTCAGCTTTGTCTGGGGTGTAACAGTGATGGCTCTTTTCAGTGAGCAGGGACACCAGACTTTGTGTGACCAGGAACGTTGGCGGCGTCTGGTCATGATAGTCCCTCTGCTGCTGGGCTCCCGGGTTTGCAGCTGTTAAGCTGGCATTCAGGCATGCTCTTTGCTGTGGGTCACTGATGGCTCCAATATTAACCCCTGTAGCTGCTGCCATCAGGTCCTAACAGAAATAACGTTAAACATACGTTCACGTTTTTAGAATTACTTGAAGTTCAGGCAAACCATATTAATAAACAAATATTGTTTTGATGTTTGTGTTCAGTCAAACAAGAGTAAAGTGTTGTAGTTATGAAATAAAAAAATAGGATTAAGTTTATTAGCATTTGTATTTGTTTTCCGTTTTTTGGTGACTCATGCAAAATACTGGGACACTAATTTTTTACTTTTCTCGTATAACTTGAGTTATCTTTATCTATAGACAACACTCAGCTAGATCATCAATAAAGATTTAAAGAGGACATCCTTTACTGGATGTCCATGGAGGCTATAATTACTTAAACCTTCTACACACCAAAATTGCACATAAGACTCAACTGAACCTGATTTTAAACAAGATCACATGACTTTATCAAGCTTTTAGAACTCAGAAACCTGAATTATCTATAATCAGCAGACTGACAGGAGAAAACTAACCTGAGTGCATATCTCCACCAGCTCTCTGTAAGCAGTAGGACTGTGGGACACCACGCTGCCAATGGCTGAGGTAAGAAAAGTGAGGCAGGTGGAGTTGCTGCCATCTGTCGCCAGCCCTCTCATACTGGACCGACCGTCCACCCAGGTGTGAGCCCTGCCACCTGCCGCTAAAGTCATCAAACGCACCAGAATACGGATGTCTGCCAGACCCAAGGACTCAAGTCCATTAGACTGGCTACTCACTGATGCACTGAAGATGACAATAGGAAAGGACTCTTGAAACTACTCAGCAAAAGAATAAATTTAAAAAAAGAATACAGAAAATGTTGTTGATTTTATAATCATACTAACCTTGAGGCAGTCTGGGACAGCGCTCTCATCACGATGCTGTAAGCAAGCAGAATCTGGGCTGTGGATGTGACTCTCCTTAATGCTTTCAGTCTATCATGAGAGTCCCTCAGTGATACTGCCTGCTGTCCGAGGCTCAAAGAGGTCTTCTGCTCGACAAGGGCATTCCCTATTGGGAAGAAATACGTAAAAACATTTTAATTAAAAGGAAAAACATGATTTTGAATGGAACGGTAAAACCTAAGAACACTTATGTAGTGTGGGTGTGCAAGATATTCACAATCCTAGATCCAAACAGACAGCTGGAAGTACTGTTTGTGTTTCAGATGTCGCGCTATGATAAGTGAGCGATGAATCACCACCCAGCAGTGAATAAAACTAGGTTTTGATCCTGGGGTCTTGCTGCCAACATGCACAGAAGGAATGTGGGCGTGTGTTACAAGTCGAAAAACTTAGCAAACCATTCACCAAAATATAAAAAACAGTGGACAGTAAGCTTCTGAGTCTTTATGGCTTGATTCTTTGTGAATGCCTGGCAGTTTATGTACAAGTCTGCAGACACATTTTTGTTTTTTATCATTTTGTTTTTCAGTTCTGTACCTGTTAAAAGACATCATTTTATGCATCAAGGTTCTGTAATTCTGTTTTAACTTAAAAAACTACAGCACTTGGTTCTTTGTATAACAAAACAAAATGAAATAATACCTTTGGGAACAGGTGCTCTTGAAGGACAAGCTGAACTGTAAACTAGCGCTCCAAGTGGATCTGGCTCTGTAAAGGCAATGGGGTCTGGTACCAACTTCTTCTCAGTCAAACCGAGTGGTCTGAGCAGGAGCCCAAAATCTTCCAGTCCTGTCAGTTTCTCTGTGTCATACTCATCTTGGTGGCTCATCTCCCAGTCATCTACACAAGCAGAAGGACCATTCATATTGTATATTCATTATAAAGTCAAAGATAATTGTTCTGTTGTACCTCACGCTAGATAAAAAATACCTTCCATACCATCAGATGTGCTGTCCATCTGGCCAATTAGATCTGATGTCAGGCCTTTAACCCTAAAGCAAAAAGTAGGACACAACAATGATGAAAAGTGAGAAAAAGAGTAAATCCAAAATACATGTGGAGCATGTTCCATGAGTCTACCATTTCCCATCTGTACATTATCTCCTGTACCTTTCATATTTGGAGTTTGGATTGCTTGGATTTGCAGCCAGGTACTTTTCCCTGCAGGTGCTGCAGAGGAGGTAGAAGGGGAAGTTGGAGCCACATTCCCCTTTGAACCAAACATCCACGTAGGCCCCAGTGCTGTCATAGCCCTTACGTGCAGCACTCTGCCCACAGCCTGGGTGTCGTCGCTTTATGTGATTGTTAAACTGCAAGGTGAGGGTGTTGCACAGCTCACATTTAACCATCTGACTGTGTTCCTCTCCAGCCTAAAAGGGGCATAGTAAAATGCATGTAAGGACAGTAAGAGAAGAGCCTAAAAAGTTATGCATGTGGACTTGGACTGTCAAAAAGCATTAAAGTCAAATCTTTGTTTAACTGGACTAACTGCATATCAATTCAGTCACTTATATTTATTAAAGTCTTTAAAGAGACTGAGATAGATTAAAATGATATTTTTTCATGCACATTAAGTGCTTATGTGTCACCTCCACTATCTGCAGTGTGTCTCTCTCCAAGCTGAAGAATGAAGGGGTGAGGAGGTCCTCGTAACTTTCTTCATGGTATGGATCATCCATGTAGCCAAGCTCTGACTCTTCCTCAGCAGAGTAAGGGTGAAACTCTACCTGCTCCGGCCAATCACTGACAGCTGTGTGCTGTTGATACAACTGGGGCAGGGGGCTGGGTGATGGCAAGTCTGAAAATAAAAGGTTTTGTTAGAATTGAAAATACAATATATTAAAAGGAACTGTTGTCCGCAGCTGATCTTTGAACATAGTTTAAATGTTTTGCATTTCATTTTGATTTTCCTCTGTGTCTGACCTGCCCTTCGGAACGAGGTCCTCTGAGTGGGGCCTGAGCGTTGCCGCCGGGCCGGAGGAGGTCTGTTCCTAGTGAGGTGGACATCCAAGAAGTTCTCCCTTTCAATCCAGTCGAGCCCGGGCAACAGGCTGTAAATGAAATAACTGAGGCTGTCAGTGTACTCATTAAATGTACTGAATGTACTGAGTGTATGTTCATTGGATCCCTCACCTTTCAGTGGTGTGACTGGTGGGGCGCTCGGGGCACTGAACTGTCTCTGGCCCATCTGGGGACGGAGTCTCAGGAGCCCCCTCTGGTCTTGGTGACTCAGCTACTTGCTGCTCCTCAGTCAGAGGGTGCTCTAGCATCCAGCTGGCCAACACCTCAATGGTTTGTGAGTCCAAGTCACCTGCTACATCTGGGGGAACCACAGGGAAGTTGAACTGTCAGTTCAAAAGGAAAAGATGCATCGCAGAGTGCTGCATTGCTAATTCATGTCAGATATCACCATGCGACCACTACTGTTTATAGTCTGAGATCACCAGGCACATCTGACACACGCAAGTGTGACAAGAGAGTGAAATCTGTGATATAAAGGGTGAAGGTCTAAAATTTAGATGAAAAAAAAGGTGGTGCCAAAAATGTGACAATATTCGTATACTTTAAGTTGCTTACATGCTCATAATGTATGTGTACCATATGAGAACAATATATTGTGAATTGGTCCATTTTTATGAAAGCAAATCTTCTGTGAAGATGAGATTTTTATGAAATACTGCAAATTAAAGAAAGTGAACTGTGCAAAAACTTTTCCACAAGTGGTGAAGAGAATCTTAAACCGATGAGTAAATTGTAATGCTAAGGTGGGGAGCCACTGAGGTGTGGATTGTTCACAAAAACCCAGTTGAAAAACTGGAAAGTCTCAGTTGATGTCCACCAATGAACAGCAACACGAAAATCCCAAAACTAGAAAACTGAACTTCTTATCAAAGAAAAAAGAATTTTCTCAATCAAAACGACACTTATCTTATTTTAGATACTACAGGAAGGTTGAAACATGCAGTAAAAGGACAGCTATTAAGAAGATAAAGCACATGAAGCAAAAATGTTGTGGCATCAGACACACTACACAAAGCAGTACCTGCTGCCTCCATGGCCCAGTAGATATGTCTCATAGAGAATCCCATTTCTAGCAACCGACTGGTGACAAACATTTGTGTCCGTTCTGGTGATTGAGGAGATAAGAAAAAGTGCACAAAAGAACAGAAAACAAAAACAAGCCCACAGCTCCATTTCGGGAAGTATATGTGTAATTTAGCAATTGTTTTTATTTGTTTATGCTGCCTCTTACAAGTTTAGATTATGAAAGGCCTCCTCATCTTATGTAAAGAACTCCACTTTCTTGCAGGCTTGTAAAAATAAATGATTAAAGTTGCAAGTCAACTAGCCCTTTAATCCAACTCTATCCCATGATATGAAACACAGAGGAGACCTTTAGTCTAAAGGACCTAGCTCAGAATGCCACCAACATAAATGACAATGAAAAACAAAGGTGCCATTCAAGCATGTGAGTGCATGCATTTGATAGTATTAATATCTGACTAACAGCAGAGCAAAACACATGCTGTTTTGAGCAGCAAGTCTGCTGTGACCAAAGGCTAAACATTTATAACCATGCATAAGACAGACGATTCCAACTCAGTTACTACTGATCTACTGTGTTCCTTTGAATAAACCTCTGAGACACTAAGACATTTTCTTTTACACACTCCATTATTGATCAGAATCCTTAAAATGTGATCTTTTTCTTAAATTAGATGACTTTTTTTCTCGTGGGTTTTTGTCTCTGTGCTCATTCTTACCCAGGCTGCTTCTGGCCTGTGTGCTGCAGGGACCGGGTTCCATGAAGCTAGTCTGCTGTTCTGTGAAGGCATCACAAGAAGCAGAGCTGGCAAGGCTGAAGCAAGGGTGCAACACAGGGGGAGTGCTAACCAGTCCCGTAAGCGTAGGGAACCGAGTTAGCACCATGTGCCTAGAGGAAGTGAGGATACAGCATGTAGAGTAATGACAAAGCAGAAGCAGCGCTGCACCAGTAGGGTTACATTTTCAATAGACATTTAACATATTAAGTAAATGAAAGGATCAGTTGAGCTTTATTCATTCTGATTCACTGCTATATATATGAAAGTCACAGTAAAACTAATTATGTATTCATCTATATTAACCTATATCATTCTGAAGTCTTTGGTCAAAATCTTCTCCTTCTTCTTGTTAAAACAAGCAAAAGTGAGGGCTTTAAATGTTATCTGCAGTTTTAACACATGTGACTAGAGCTGTGTTTCTGTTTGCTTCTTGAAAGCAGACGTAACACTGACACTACGGTCAGCTGGTTGAGTTAGAAGAAGAACAAGCAGGCAGAGCTGCAGCCTTGGTTAAAGAGAGTGCAGGCAAAATCTCTCACTCAGTTTTCCATACACATCCTAACTCACCCATTCCCTGGACTTCAGAATAGCTGTTGCTGCCAAAAGACACAGGTCTGCAGCAATCAGCAACAACATGAGGACTGACAATTAGGGCTGCCACAAACGATTATTTTGATAGTCGACTAGTCACCGATTATTTATGCGATTAGTCGACTAATCAGATCATCATCCACTGGACGTAAAACTACAGCTTATTGCACCAGCAGCATCTGCTCTTATATAACTATCATTAGCTTACAGCTTTAAGCTTTTAAGGTGCTAACTAAAAATAAAGACAAGATGATAGTTTATTCAATTTTAATGAAATTTGCAGATTGTTTCGGTAAAGTTTAATAAACTCCTTGCTATCTAAAATATAACAGGACACCGGAGTATATTCTCCAGCATCTCACACTTCTGATAATCAGCTGTCTGCTTGACATTTATTCAGCTGTGTAAAAACTATAACTTTAATCTCAGCCAAACCGATTTACTCAGGAACAAATAAAATACTAAAAAAAAGCCAAACAATAACATTTTTAATTTATCTAAGTGACTCATATATATTTAACCTGAGTCGCGAAAGATGGCGGTGGGTTTGAAAACAATTTGCCTGGAGTCCGGTGTTCTCACGGCGCTAGTGAGCCTAGCTCCCGGCTCGCTATCGAGCTAGTGGGTAACAGACGTCTCCGAAAACGTCGGAGCGCTTTTGAAAATATGTGGTGTCCTGATAAACTGAGCAGATATTTGAGGTTTACACAGCTACATTCTCGCCTGAAAATATGTTAAACGTTTATTTTGTGACCCAGAAAGAATAATAAGAGTAATATTAAAACTAACTAACTAAGCTGGGCCGCGCTATGAATTCTGGGACACAGCTGCTTCTTCTTCTTCGGGGTTTAACGGCAGCTGGCATCCTTGTACATGCTGTGCTGCCATCTTCTGTTTCAGTCCGTTATTAGGCTACGTTCACACTGCAGGTGTTAATGCTCAATTCCGATTTTTTGATCAAATCCGATTTTTGTGTCTGCTTGTTCACACTACAAATAAAATGCGACAGCAAACGCGCTCTAGTGTGAACGCTCAAAGCGGCCCGCATGCGCAAAAGAAGACGTCACACACAACACGCTCTGTACACCCAGAGCAAACCATATTGTTTGACTGATGGGCCTTAATATAAAGACTTCGGACTTTAGAATTAAACTAATCAGATTATACAGTACATAAAATATACGTGAAAGTAAAATGTTCACGTTTCCCCAACGTTGTCTTCCCAACAGTTTCACTAACATCTACACTTATTGGCCAGGAAGCGTTCGCGATGTCTTCTCCAGAACTGATAATTGGCGTCTGTCTTGTGTCAGTGACATAAAAGACGGATTTAATGCGACATGACCGTTCAAACAGCAGTCGCTTTCTAAAACATCGGATATGTATCGGAATCAGTACCACATACGAAAGTGACCCAGATCGGATTTGAAAATATCGAATTTGTGCCGTTCACACTGTCATACCATGATCGGATATGGGTCGCATAGGGTCCAAAAAATCGGATTTGATGCGCTTTCGCCTGCAGTGTGAACGTAGCCTAAGAGTGTAAGGCTACGTTCACACTGCAGGCGAAAGCGCATCAAATCCGATTTTTTGGACCCTATGCGACCCATATCCGATCATGGTATGACAGTGTGAACGGCACAAATTCGATATTTTCAAATCCGATCTGGGTCACTTTCGTATGTGGTACTGATTCCGATACATATCCGATGTTTTAGAAAGCGACTGCTGTTTGAACGGTCATGTCGCATTAAATCCGTCTTTTACGTCACTGACACAAGACAGACGCCAATTATCAGTGCCAGAGAAGCGCCAGAGAAGACATCGCGAACGCTTCTCTGGCCATCCCGTGTAGATATCAGTGAAACTGTTGGGAAGACAACGTTGGAGAAACGTGAACATTTTATTTGTACTGTGTAATCTGCAGATTCTGACAGAAATCTGCAGCTATCCTTTGAAGCACCGCTCCTCTCTAAAACAGCAATAAGGATCATTATTAGGTTATTTACATTATTATGTAAACAACAAAATAACTTAAAGCAAAAATTGGGAAACATAAAGTCCGAAGTCTTTATATTAAGGGCCATCTATCAAACAATACTGTTTGCTCTGGGTCTAAACAGAGCGCGTTGTGTGTGAAGTCTTCTTTTGCGCATGCGGGCCGCTTTGAGCGTTCACACTAGAGCGCGTTTGCTGTCGCATTTTATTTGTAGTGTGAACGAGCAGACAAAAAAATCGGAATTGAGCATTAAGACCTGCAGTGTGAACGTAGCCTTAAATCCTGCTATTATTCCTGCGTCTTTTGCGATCTTACAAAGCTTCAAACGACACGTCGACTATTAAATCAGTCGTCGTGACTAGTCGACAAATCGTGGCAGCCCTACTGACAATAAGACTAATTATTGTGATATTTGTCAGAGAAGTTACCAGACCTGGTGTTTCATGTGGATTACACAATCACTTTAAATCAAGTTAAAATTAGGGATGGGTACCGGTATCCGGTGCCATTATGGCACCAGTTCTGACATAAACGATAGTAACCAGACCGAAAAGCAGTGCACATTTCGGTGCTTTATTTCGGTGCTTTTTTTCCTGAGATGTCACACACTTTGGATTCTAGCCAATCATTTTACCTTTGCAAGCATAGTAGGCGGGCCCAGGTACGCATGTTCTTTTAGAGCAGAGCTACAGATTAAAAATGCCCAAGGCGAAGCGGTCAAAAGTCTGGCTGTACTTCACAGCAAAAGATGCAAACTCAGCAGCCTGCAACAAGTGCTTTAAGGTGATACTGTGCAAAGGAGGTAACACCTCGAATCTGATGAAACACCTGGCGACGTATAGCATTTTGTTAAAAGCTGAGAAATGCACCGTATTTGATAGCTTGCTGCGAGACCTCACACCGTGCACATCTACTGCGGGTGTGGTGCCTGTTATCGGACCTGGAGCAACATCCGCCAAAAACACGAAGAGGAGAGTCCTGGCCCCTAGCCCTGCCAGTGTAGCAGAAATGATGACAGATGATGATGGCAGCAGCAGCCATTCTTCTCTGCGTGAGTAGCTTAATGTTGTTCGTGTGTAATTTACGTTGAGTAGGCTAACCACGTTATTACATTAATGCATGTAAGGTGAACTAGCAAACACCTTCGTAGTTACACGCGGCTGTCTTCTTGTTTGATGGCAGATACTCCCTTCACCCTGGCCAAAAAGGCTAAAATGAAAAAGTGGAAAACAGCTAAACATGAGAAGATTTTGGATAAAGTTTGTGTTTTTTCCATTGTTTAAGTACTGCTTCCAGCCAAGAGTGATGCCATATATGCTCCATAGCTGCAGAAAAGGCTAACATTGTTATCTTTTTACAAAAATACAGCTGAACATGGTAGGTTTTTGGACAAAGTTTGTGTTCTCCATTCTTTAAGCACCGGCACCGTTTCAAAAGTACCGGTTTGGTACTGGTATCGGATAAAACCTAAACGATACCCATCCCTAGTTAAAATAACATATTTGTCACAATTTATACTCACTGGAGGAGGCTGATGGGAAGGAAAGGGTTAAAATTATCAAGGCTGTCAGCCTGAAGATTTATTGGAAGAGAGGATGCCAAATCTGTGTTAGAGGATGAGGCAGAGGCTCTGTTTGACTGGCCAAAGACAGCAGTGCCTTCGGAGCCCACGCTGTACAAGGACACAGAGCTCGAGGACTTGGAGATGGGCTGAGAAGACAAGTGGTGGCCTGATTCTGCAGGAAAAGAAACCGTGAAGGTTTTTATGACTCCAAGTTTCTTACTATACAAATGTTTCTATTTATTTATTTTTTCAAATTAGTGGTGACAAGCACGGGTAAACTTCAAGTCTAACAGTAGAACCGGGTCAAGTTCATCATAAGAAAAATTCAAAGTTAAGATACAAATATATATTAGGTCTGAACAGTGATCATTAACATACTACAATAGTTTTTTACCTTGTAGCTATAGTCTGTTTAACATAGTAACTATGGTCTTTTATTAAGGCTTAATGATTAAATATTTATAGCATGTAGGTTTTGCATTATATATTTTCTATGAAGTGTTTTCTGTCTGGTGAATATAAACATTGACATACCCTTGTTGTCTTTGTCCTCCTGCAGTCCTTTAACAGCTCCCTTGTATATCATGACTTGAACTCTCTCCAAATCAGCAAGAGACACAGTCTGTTTGATGGGGCAGTGTCTGACTGCCCACTTCACCATGCTCTGCACCACATACTGCAGCACCGATCTCAGCTCAGCACTTTCATCCCACTGTTTACTTCCGGCTTTAGCTTGGTCACAGTTTGGACTGGACAGGGAACTCCCCGAGGAGTTGGGGGGCTCATGTTTTGGCACTAGAAGCAGATCTGACAGTTTCTCACAGCTAAAAATGACAGTCAGGGATTTCAAACCTCCAGTGAGAAGGTATGACACTCTGAGTGCCCTAAGTTCAAGTGCAAAGGCATCCATTCTGGAAGTCTGGAATGTCTGCAGAGGCTGAGCTTGAGAGGTCAACTCCTGCAGGTCAGTGATCTTTGCTGCATCTTTGGTTGAGGATGGTGACGAGACACTCTCATCTTTTTGCTCCTTTTTCCTTTCATTTTCTGTCAGCCACGTGACATCATCTTGTATGTCTTTATCCAGGTATTCTTTGATGTTCTCCCCAGAGTACTTCCTTCTCGGGGGCACGTGAGCACCTAGCCAACCCTGTTCCTCCAGCAGCCCCATCAAATAAATCAGATCTAACAACACTGTTGGTTTGAGGCCTCCCAGGCGGGTGACATCACAGCAGGATATGTCACAGGGATCCAGTGAGATGATCGGCGTGTCGCTGGGTGACCAAGAATTCATGGAGCTTAGTTATTGGGAAGGATGGGAAGAACCCACAGATACAGCATGGAGTGATACCAGGACGGATTCAACAGGGATTAATGGATTTAAGAATGAAGAGGAAGAAGCAAGAAAAAAAAAGTAAGATCAGCAGGCTAAATGATGAAAATAAAGTAAAAATGTTAGACTGTAGAGAGAGTGAAAAACAAACTAACAGAAAGGGAAAGAGTAGAATCATACACATGCTGAAAGGACCAAGACAAGAAAATATAAGAATCATTTCATGGAGGTTAATGAGAATCGTCATTTACGAAAAAGAGAAATAAATTCATCAGAAGTAAGTGGGAATATGATCTCATTTTGTAATACCTGACAGAGAGGTCTGCTTCTTCCCACTGTAGCTTGGCGAGAGAGCTTCCTTCCTTTAGAATGCCGAGAAGAATAGCTCGACGCCCGCTGGGTTTGTGCAGGCAGAGGCCTCCAGCACGGAGACCGCCATCGACTCCTCCAATCAGAGCAAATACCGGCCACACTTCAGTGCAAAGAGCAGCCAGCTTGGCCTCAGACAGACACCGACAGTGTGACAGCACGTCCTTTGTGTGATCACCAGTCAGGTCCTTGTCGTTCTCTTCCTTCTCATTGTGTGACGCACTGAGGCCTGCAGAGGAACATAAGACACTGACAGTAAAACAAAGCGTAACATCCATTTGGCAAACAAGTGCCACACACTCCTGGTATCCCACTGCAAGTTGATCATGAATCCTTAAACCTAAATAAAATCCTAAACAAGTGAAATGGACTTCAAGTGAATATTGATAATAAGGACAAAAAAGTTACAAATAAAGCATAAATATAAGGGGTTAGTATTATTTTGAAATAAATAAATAGACCAGTGTGGGGAAAGCAGCTTGTTTAAAGATTAATTAATACTGCAGTTGGTGTACATCACTACATTTGTATACAGATTCAGTGGTCCCTTGCTATAATGCGGTTCACCTTTTGCGGCCTCGCTGTTTCTCGGATTTTTTTGTATGGACTTTTCCATGGTTATTTTTTATTTTTTGGGGTTTTTCCAGCGCACTGTGTTCTGCGTCTTGATTGATTGACAATGGTCTACAGCCAATCTCGTGCTGTGTCTCTTGTACAGTACAGAATGCGTTCAACTTGTCAAATTTACAATCTTCGATTGCTAGCAGTGTGACTCTGAAGTGCTGTACTGTATGTTTGTAAGTTTTCTACCCAACAAACACAACAATGTCCACGAAATGTTTTGTCCCTGCGGGTTCCTTTGGTTTCATTCTATAATACTGGACTTATTTTTCTACGGTTTGAACTTTGAGACTGTTTGAACAAGAGAGAAAAGTGTGAACATATTCATGCCTGTCTGAGAAAAGTGTATAAAGTGTGTAGTGAGGGGTTTTACAGCCTTAAAACATCTATAATAATTGTAAAAAAATAAAGTTGGCTACTTCGTGGATTTCACCTATCGCGCATTATTTTTGGAACGTTACTCCCGCGATAAGGGACCACTGTAATATCTGAATTAATGCCCATCAGTCTTTCTCCTTACAGATAAATACAGACAGATGAATAGAGTTTTCTATAATAGCAAAGTGTTACTTAACTTTTTAAAGAAAACCTAAGTTAGGTGTGTTTAAAAGCGAGCAAGTTAAACATGTGACCGCTGGGCACGCTGTCTTCTCCCCACTGTCCTATCATAATAAAAGATTAAAAACCTAAAAGAAAACAGAGGCAGAATCACTATTTAAGGGGGTAAATGACCTGTACTGAAGTTTCCTGAGTTATCCTCTCTCAGCAGGGGACCAATGAGCTCCAGGTGGGTATGAATATACTGGTTTATGTGCGGGGACCACTGGTCACACTGGTGGAGCCGACGCAGCAGATGCACTGTTGACTCGAGTAGCACAGTAGCCCGGGGGCTGCAGAGAGGGTCTCCAGGAAGCAGACTGCTGGGCATGCCTCTCATCTGGAGATCACTCAGAGCCACCTGTGACGAGTACAGAATTTCACGTGTTTGGGGGGTTTTGCAGTACAAAATATTTTTGAAACATATTGTGCAGTATGTGAAACAACACAAGTTTTTTCCATGTATAGCCCAGTGCAGCAATTATCCAGTAATATGATGTTAGGGCAAAGCCTGTATGCGTAGCTGCTTGTGTTTCCAGATATTTAACGTTGCCCATGCTTATTATAAATCTGATTCAAATAAATAATAAATCTAATAAATCTGTGCAGTACACCGAGTACCTTCTCTCCAGGGTTACTGCTGTAGAATAACACACAAGGATATAGTTCATTAGCGACCACACTTTCAAATGCCAACTTTGGCTCCTAAAAGAAAAAGAAAACAGGCAGACAAAGATTAAACAAGAGCACAGGACTCAATCTGAGGAATACTGACAGTAAATATTTGACCAAACCTTGTCATTCTTAGCAAATGATACAGTATGAGCCTCCATGTCCAGGATGCAGGTGATGGTGTCACCCTGTGTAAAGGAGGGAAGTGTGCGCACCAGTTCCCCTCCATGGTAAAGATTGCCACTATAAGCACGATACAGCCACATATCTGTAGTTGTATGGTGGTTGTGATCTCTAACTGGCCAGCGAGAAACACCAACACACGTTCCCTCGTTGCCTCTATTCTCTTTGGTAATGTAGAACTGTGGAGAGAAGCGGCATAGTGTGGTAAATTCTAATTTATAAACTACAATTAATATAACAAACTTTGAACTGTGTAATTGTGGTCCATGTACAGAGTAAACTAGTACTCACCTTCCATATAAAACAGCCAGAGTTAATGGCAGTGGTTGCCAAACCGTAGCCTTTCCCTCCAGAACCATGTGAGAGGATGTTCCCGCTCTCCAGAGAACAGCACATTAGTTTGTGTGGGTCAAAGGAAAAATCTCCAATGGGAATACATTCATCATTGCTGCCAGGATTCTACGAAACAATGGATTTGATACATAATTAAACATGTGATAAAATATTAAACATGTATGTTATGTATTAAACACTTAATTTATATATTAATGTTGTTTTCTTTGTTCTTCTTAATTGCACTTACAGAAGTTTGTTGTGGAGTAAAAAAAAATCATTTTGGGATCAACTTGAAATACAGGCAGATGTGAAATGTAAAAGTAAGATCAGAGGTCAAATCTTTTTGTTGTGGTGCAAACTACAATGTGGTATTTGGAAACCACATACTCCAGTATCATTTCCTAAACATTGCCAGTACAAAGAGAGGCAGTAAAATCTGACGGATAGTCTTAAAGATCCACAGACTTTAAAGACAGACCTTGAAGAAGAGGTCAGAGGTCCAAATTAATGTTTATATATAACGTTACATAGCATTATTATAACTTTGACCTTCGGATTAAGCCACTGACCTCAACAAGGAGAGCGCAGAAGTCAAATGCGACATGATATTTTAAATCTTTAAACAGTACTTTCTGTATGTTGACAATACACATCACACTTGGAAGAATGGAAGTTTTAAGGCTTTTTAAAAAACGTTTCTACCAAGAGGTGAAGTTTCAATGGACTGTTAACATGACCCCTCTACACCCCTGCAGCTTTATCAGAATGAATTCCAAAGTTTTCGAGCTATTGTGTTCATAGAGTGACACGCACAGGCGCAAACTCTACTAAAAACATAACCTCCTCTGCAAAAGTAATCTTAAGCAAATATTGCAAAATAATGTGTGTCAATGAAAAGATGTTAATGATGAAGTGTTTCTGCATACAGAGGGTGGTGGACAACACACTAAGACAAATCAGAAATCTCACATTAATTCTAAAAAAATAAAATAAAATAGAATTTTGAAAAAAAAAACCCCAAAAAAACTAGAAGTACATGACTGAAAGTTAAACTGAAAATAAACAAAGACAGGAAAATCCCATTTTCATGAAATAATAAATACAATAATAAAACATTATAGAGTTTAGTTTTATTTGAATTATTAAAATTCATTTCACAATCCTGATGTAATAATTTTGATAATTAATCCTACTTGTACATTTCTATCCTCTGACACTTTTCATCTCAGCCTACCACAGAGAACAGGCCCATCTGTTCCATCGAGTGGCCCCACTGTTTTCAGTTTCATTGCTGCCAGGAAAGCATTTCATTTTGCCGTAAACAGCATTTCCTCGTGGATTACTGCTATCCTTGGCTATTTTCAACAGAGAAAAAGTGAAGGCACTTTTTGACATTTTTATGTGGCTTTTGTTTGGCTGGATGAAAAATTTAATAGACTGCAAAAATACTCAAATGTGATCTAATGTTTTAAATACAAAGATGAGGATTGTTTATGCAACAGACATGATTTCTTTTCTGCAAATCAAGACAGTATAAAACACGAGCAAATAAAAACACACAAGTTTAAGGGTGTGTAGTATTATTTTGTGTAACCGTTTCTCTCAAAAGGTTATCAGTCTACAGTGCAGGGAAAGGACAGTTAAAAAAAACAAAAAATGACTCCTATCACTTCAGATCACAGTAAAAACACAAATAATAAAACATAAGTGAGACATACAGAGAAGTGCACATGCTTAAGATGAGCCGATAAGAAGCTGCTGCTTTATTAATATGTAATGCAGTACATGGTGTTCATAATGTCTTACCCCTTTGTCTTTTTCAGGCATTTCTTCATGGTTGCTCTGACTTAGAGGCTCCTCCCACATATAAACAGACAAGAGCTGAAAGAGTTGTTTAACAATCTACAAGAAAACAGGGAAAAATACAAGTGGGTAATCCTGCATTCATCACCTTTAACATGTCATGCCAACTTGGTACTGTTCAGAACACTCAAGTATTCTTGACCTATTTTGTTCAATTGTTGCATTTACTATATTTACATGTTTACATCAGACCTGTTCAATGTGAACGGGCTCAGAACAAGCAGGTAACAGTCGTTCTAAAACGTGGAAGGTCAGAAGCTTAGTGCGGAGGTTCTGGAAGCGTGGAGATCCTGAAGAGTAGAGTTTTGTGATATTAATTTTAAAAGCAAAGTGCAGTCTTAACAGTATTAACACAGATTTTTTTTGTTTGTTTTTTTAAATATGCCTTACCTAAAGAGCACTTGTGTGAAATAATGGCCATGAGTGGATCGATCCATCTTATAAATGTAGAAAGTCTTTTCATTACTCTTAATGACAGTACACGCCTCAGAAACACCAAGAAATCTGCAAGCTGGGATTCAACTACTTTGCTGTTTTCTGCTCCTAAAACAACATAAAGAGAAGGAAGAACATGCTCAGAGGGGTGACTTGATTTAATGGTTTTACAAATGCCATATCCACCCTTTATTATTTCTAAATTTGCCCCACCGACTAGATTTGTGTAGGACTCCACATCGGTTTTCTCGGCTGTTCCCATCTCTGCTATCTGTTGCTGGTGGAAATTGTACAAGATGTTCTGGAGCTGCTCACACATCACCTCCATAAGGGCCTGGGATACATCGATAGGCAGCAAATCCTCACACGAGCTATAAGCACAGGTTAAATTTTTATGAAAATTTTAGACAAGGGTAAAGAAAAGAAAATAATTAGTAATTTATATATACTTTGTTTATTTATTTATTTATGTTTTTATAACCTCTTCATTCTCACCTTGCAGCTACAGTCAATATCTGAAGCAGGCGGGCACAAGCGAGCCTCACGGCTCCACCCAATAGCATAGATCCAGACGCTGTAGCTGCAAACCAGCCCTGGTTGATCAGCACACAGCTGTTGTTGGTCAGCGTGGAAAGAATTTCCAGGATGCCACATTTGATGACTAGCACCAGATCCACAGGCTGGTAACGGAAATTCAGTGCAAACATTGTGGCAAGAAGAAGGTGCTGGCAAGAACCTGAGTGTGACAGAGACAATATGTTAAATATAAATATCAAATATATATTAAAACCTAAACACTGCAACACTGTGTAAGAAAAAACCTACCTGGATGTTTTCTTTCAAACAGGACTCTCTGTTTAAGAACACGCACCACCTGCTGGTAGAAGGTGTGGGCTGCAGACTGTAAGTCTCTCTGTGTATCCAAAGAAGCTGAATGTGTGCCACACTGCATTGAGAAAAGAGGGGGGAAAAAGACAGCCAAATGAAGCATGGTTACAATTTTCAGTGTCTTTCTCTTCTCCATCCAGATTAGAAAGCATATTCATTACTTCTAAACGTCTTTCCATATAGCTATAAGATGTACCATGTAGTGCTGAGTCTCATAATTAGCAGAGTGGGAGCCAATGATTTGTGTTCCTAAGGCAAAGCATCCAGACAGGAACTGCAGCTGCACAGACTGCAGCAAAGCAGGAAACTGGTTGGATGCTGTGGATTCACAGCTCTTTTCTTCCATCTTAGACAGAAAGGCTGACATCTGACACAAGGCCTCCAGCCGCATCTGATCAAAACAGACAGAGTTTGTAGATCATAAGAGACTTTCAAGTTCCTTACAGAACACCATTTCGGGCCCACAACAAACAGCATCAATTAATAATTTGTCATATAAAAGAAAGATTTGAATTACCTCAGCCCGCTGTTGCTGCTGCATAATGGCAAAAGTAATAGACTTTGGATCTGCCTGACTACAACTCTGACCAGGGGAAAACACCGTTGAGGAGGGCGATAAATGGGGCAGGCTTCCATAGACAAAATGAAACATCTGGTTAAGAATAGGCAAAGTGTTGTTGCTGTAGTGGGACATGGTGCTGGATGGGCTGATGCACTGTCGCAGGCGATCCCAAGCATCTTTCATTATCCCCAAAGAACACAGAGGTAAACCTAGAGCAAAGAGAGGCTCTTGTATGAAGGACTATAAAACATCTCATTCATTCTCTTAACATCTTTTTCTGGATATTATCTTGACTTGACAGGCAACAAGCTATTAAATTATTCAATATTATTAGATTATGCAGAACAGTTAAAACAGTCAGGCTGTCATATTGATCAAAATGTTTTGCCTAATGTGATCAGTCTTTATTTATTCTGCCTGCTACAAATTCTTATGTTATTTTTAAAGAAAATGATAAAATACAAATCTCCAAGTCCCATTTTGTGCAAAAGAGCACTTGGGTCTTCTTTCCTAAGGGTTACCTGACAATAATTTACCTGACAAACCCAGACTTGAGCTGTCTGGGTTTGTGTTTTTAGTAGAATAATCAGTGTCTATACAATCTCTTAACGACAGCGTACAAAAGAACTGCCTGAAAATGTAGGTTATAACATAATCAGTAGATGATCTGAACTTTCCACCTACCCATTTTATTCCTTGCAGATCCAGAGGTGTTTTTGGACTGATCAGACTAAATGAGACATAAGAGCAGTACATTAATACTGATGAAGAGCTGTAAAGCCAAATTCTGTTAGAAGATTTTGATAGTACAATATTGACCTGTTTTCTTCCACTGACAGTGACTGTAAGGGATTCTGCCGACAATTTCCTGAAAGATGTTGTGGACAGTTAGTGCAAAAACTGCTAACACAGAACACAAATACACTAAAACAAACACACACAGCATACCACAGTCTTTACCTCCCTCCAGTGTTCACAGCCTGAACGTTCTCCCTTTCGCTGGGTTCCACCCAAGCAGGCCTGACCCCCAGCAGAAGGAAGAGGCATCGGGACACCACCAGATGGCAGACAGCAGGGAAAGACAAGCTTTCCTCAGATTCCCCATTCTTCTCCCACTGCTGCTTGGAATCAGGCTCTCCCTCAGGGCTGACTGGGCTCTCCACGCTGCTCTGAAGGGTGGAAGTGCCGAATGACTCGTAGACTGTCACATTCTGCTGCACTTGCATGGCTTCCCGAGTGGCCATGAATGATTCTAGGACTTCTGCAGGGACATCGAAAGATGTGTGAAAATAAGATGTGTCATATTTCTTTCTGTGTGTGTGGCTGTGCTGTTTATTAGAATAAGAACAAATACAGTTTGCATTTCTAACCTGACAGGTAAACACGGCTGCCAAATCTGTCATCGTCTGCAACCTCTTCCTGGTTGTGGTTTGCTGCGGGTGACGGGGGCACCTGCACCTCCCGGCTACAGTGTCCTACTGATTGCTGCTCATTATCCTTCCCCACCTGCTCCACTGAGGTACATGGCTCTTGCCTTTCCACATCAGGACTTTGAGGAGACTGAGAGATCTGCAGTTTAAGTAAATGCTTTAAATACATATCTGTAATTTTACCTGATAAAAATGATCAGATTACTATAAGTTAAAAATCAATTAATGGACAGAAATGAAGCTAATCACAATCATGCAGCAGTATTTACAAAAACATACATTTTAGATAAAGTGTTTACAAATTTGTTAAATGAAATCAGGATTACATATATTTAATTATACTGTAATGGTACCTGTTTAGTAGATGCTTCTACTTGTGTCATCCTTGAACTGCTTTTGAGGGTCATCAGAGCACTTCTGATTTTATAAACTGTTTCATAGATATACAACA
This sequence comes from Mchenga conophoros, assembly GCF_057382185.1. Taxonomy (NCBI): domain Eukaryota; kingdom Metazoa; phylum Chordata; class Actinopteri; order Cichliformes; family Cichlidae; genus Mchenga; species Mchenga conophoros. The sequence goes on from NC_140532.1 coordinate 49,213,080, forward strand.
GCATCTCACAGGGCTCATGGCTGTCTCAGCAGAGTAGATAAACACAGTGGAACAGGTTATACAATAATATACACTGAGGCAGGAAGAAAAGGTTTGACATACTAGAAACCCCTTCAGTGTTGTCCAATAGATCTTTGACTGCTTCAGTAAACTGACCTGTCCTGCCAACAGGCCTCACTCTGCAGGCCCGTGTGTTTCAGGAGAGCAGCCAGACAGCAGCGGCACACAATTTGCAGCAAACAATCACCTGAAGAGCCTCCATTCTCCCATTCTGCTATCAAAGCAATCAATACAGATCAATTTTAAAAAGACACAAAGAAAAACTTTCCACATTTTAACCAAAATTTAAAAACATCCATACAAGATTCTCAAAATAGGAAGTTAGTTCAATATAAGCTGTATTATTAACAATATACACTTTCAAAATTATAGACATAAACAAGCACCAGTACCTTTGCCGTGAGCATAATCCTCCATCTTCTGCCATATGCCACCTGCAAGTCCTCTGGATGAGCCCAGTGCCAGTTCCAGTAAAGTCCGGGTTTCTTCAGTCAAGCTCAGCTCAGTGAGTCTGGCATCAGTACTGCCCAGCAGCACTACCTCGGTCAGCCATGTCATGCTTGAGTCTACAGATTAAAGCAACATGTAGAATGTTAATGAAAACTGCTCAGGATTAACTCAGACTATTTTCTTTGTTCTTTAAGAATAACGATAATGATACCTTTCATTTAAAAAGGTCAGGCTTCTGTGTGGCACAGTATCTTAAATGTATATATTTTTATCGTGAATAAGGCTACGTTCACACTGCAGGCGGAAGCGCATCAAATCCGATTTTTTTGACCCTATGCGACCCATATCCGATCATGGTATGACAGTTTGAACGGCACAAATCCGATATTTTCAAATCCGATCTGGGTCACTTTCGTATGTGGTACTGAATCCGATACATATCCAATGTTTTAGAAAGCGACTGCTGTTTGAACGGTCATGTCGCATTAAATCCGTCTTTTACGTCACCGACACAAGACAGACGCCAATTATCAGCGCCCGAGAAGACATCACGAACGCTTCCTGGCCATCCAGTGTAGATGTTAGTGAAACTGTTGGGAAGACAACGTGAACATTTTATTTGTACTGTATAATCTGCAGATTCTGACAGAAATCTGCAACTATCCTTTGAAGCACCGCTCCTCTAAAACAGCAATAAGGATAATTATTAGGTTATTTACATTATTATGTAAATAACAAAATAACTTAAAGCAAAAATTGGGAAACGTAAAATCCGAAGTCTTTATATTAAGGGCCGTCAGTCAAACAATATTGTTTGCTCTAGGTCTAAACAGAGCGCGTTGTGTGTGACGTCTTCTTTTGCGCATGCGGGCTGCTTTGAGCGTTCACACTAGAGCGCGTTCTGCTGTCGCATTTTAATTGTAGTGTGAACGAGCAGACAAAAAAATCGGATTTGATCAAAAAATCGGAATTGAGCATTAAGACCTGCAGTGTGAACGTAGCCTAAAACTAAAACAACTGCCGTGACTGTAATATCCTCTTGGCCTGGAGCTATTAAAAATAACTAATGCCATTTGGCACAGCTAAATGAAGGCTTTTATTATTACCAAACCGATCATGGTAATATGGTGCAAAATAAATCTTGCATTAAGGATTTACGAAGCATTTGCACATGTGAAAACCTGAAGAGCCAGCAGCATGTTTTCCTACCCAGCTGTTCAAAGTCCATCTCCAGGCCATTCCTGAAGAGGACATTTGATAGCCAGACCTCTGACACTTTCTCCTGGAGGGACAGCGGCGAACCTTGCAGCATACCACCGAGGCAGCGGCCAACTGCCAGCGCTACAGACCTTTCCAGGTCCAACAGCCAGGCCCATCTGCACTCCTCCTCCTCCTGCGGCCCAATGCTTGTGTTTTCTTCACTTTTATCTATAAGAAATATCACTTGAGATTGTTAGATTGGTCTAGTGTAACAATGCAGCAAACAATGCTAAAGAAATAAATGTCCAGCATAAATCTAAGGGGCATTGAGCTTACCTGAGCAGGTTTTCTGATCTTTCACTCCTAGTTCTTGTTCCTCCAGCAAGACAGTCTCTGGCAGCAACCTGTTGAAGTCATTGAGCTGCTCCAGCAAGCCCAGTAGATGGCTCAGCAAAGGTTGAACTGTGCCCAGGGGCAGCAGGAGCAAGGAGTACATTACTTGGCACAGCAGGCTGCCAGACACTGAATTGTATAACACCACTGGGACAAGAGGTGAGAGGAGTAAAGGGATTAAACTAACTGAAGTGATGATAAATATAAACAATAAATATAGCAGCCAAGTAGAGATTAAAAATTACTTTTCAGATATATAAATGATTAGAAGGGAAGTGATTTTGTGTTTTTTGTAAATAAAAGAGCAGCAGAAAATCCCTTTTTAAGTGGTGTAGCTAGGTGAAAATAGCGCACACTTGCCAAACACTAAAGCCATTTTTCTTACCTTGCAGCTTTTTGATGATTTGTTTGTCTGGGGCAATCTCCTTTAACAATTTGGTTGATCTCCTGAGGGTCTCAGTAGCGCAGGGAAGCAGCAGGTAAAGATGCTCACGAAGCAGTGCTACACTGCTGTCATCCTACAGAGCCAAAAATGCAAACTTAAATGCAACTGCAATACTAAGGTTTGGTATGCCAGCACATTGTACCCTGAAACATTTAGAAATGTGTCATTCGCTTTCTATTGAAGTGCTCATTTCTGATGAGGTACCACTCATTTTCCTTCACATTTGGCAGAGTTCCTTGTTTACCTCGGGGCTGGAACTGATGTAGCAATGAGCAAGCAGGTGTTTGTGAAGTCCAGAAAGCAGCTGGTGAAAGTGAGAAGGAGGATCCATTTGTCCCTGACTATCGCCAACAAGCTGCTTGTCGCTGTTTTTTTCCAGTTCCCCAAATTGCTGCTCCTGTATAAAGATAAAGACCAACAGAAAGCATTAGGAAGAATGGGAACAAAGGATCAGTGTGTGAGATAGCTAAATACAAAAATAGATGATTTGAAATGAAATGTAAACATAGAAAAATATATATATGAGTCGGGCGGCGGCCAGGAGCGGAGGTCCTGGCGGACCGATTCCTGGCTACCAAGACTGGCAATTGGGACATGGAATGTCACCTCTCTGGTGGGGAAGGAGCCTGAGCTAGTGTGCGAGGTTGAGAGGTACCGGCTAGATATAGTCGGGCTCACCTCAACGCATGGCCTGGGCTCTGGAACCAGTCTCCTGGAGAGGGGCTGGACTCTGTCTCAGTCTGGAGTTGCCCCCGTGAGATCTTCAACGCACACCTCTGGCAGAGCTTCAATAGCATTCCAAGAGAGACTGGGGACATTGAGTCCGAATGGACCATGTTCAGCACCTCCATTGCCGAAGCCGCTGCACTGAGCTGCGGCCGCAAGGTAGTTGGTGCCTGTCGTGGTGGTAATCCCCGAACCAAATTGTGGACACCAGAGGTGAGGGGAGCTACCAAGCTGAAGAAAGAGTCCTACCGGGCTTGGTTAGCCTGTGGGACTCCGGAGGCAGCTGATAGGTACCGACAGGCCAAGCGGTCCGCCCCGAGTTCCTGAAGGCTCTGGATGTTGTAGGGCTATCTGGGTTGACATGTCTCTGCAATGGTGCGTGGAGATCAGAGTATGGGAGTATGAGGTGACTGGCCCATTGCTACGGGCCATTCAGTCCTTATACAACCGTTGCAAGAGTTTGGTCTGCATAGCCGGCAATAAGTCGGACTTGTTCCTGGTGGGTGATGGGCTCCGCCAGGGCTGCCCTTTGTCACAGATTCTGTTCATAATTTTTATGGACAGAATTTCTAGGTGTGAAGTCGACTAGTCACGATTACGTCGACTATTAAAATCGTCAACGACTAATTTAATAGTCGGCGCGTCGTTTGAAGCTTTGTTAGATCCCAAAAGACGCAGGAATAATAGCAGGATTTAAGAGTGTAATAACGGACTGAAACAGAAGATGGCAGCACTGCATGTACAAGGATGCCAGCTGCCGTTAAACCCCGAAGAAGAAGAAGCTGTGTCCCAGAATTCATAGCGCAGCCCTGCTCAGTTTCCAACGGCAGCTACTTCGTTTTAATATTACTCTTATTATTCTTTCTGGGTCACAAAATAAACGTTTGACATATTTTCAGGTGAGAATGTAGCTGTGTAAACCTCAAATATCTGCTCAGTTTATCAGGACACCACATATTTTCAAAATCGCTCAGATGATTTCGGAGACGTCTGTTACCCACTAGCTCGATAGTTAGCCGGGGGCAAGGCTCACTGGAGCCCGTGAGAACACCGGACTCCCAGCAAATCGTTTTCAAACCCACCACCGTCTTTCGCTACTCAGGTTAAACATACATAAGTCACTTAGATAACTTAAAAATGATATTATTTGGCTTTTTTTTTGTATTTTATTTGTTCCTGAGTAAATTGGTTTGGCTGAGATCAAAGTTATAGTTTTTACACAGCTGAATAAACTTCAAGCAGACAACTGATTATCAGAAGTGTGAGATGCTCACAATATACTCCGGTGTCCTGTTATATTTTAGATAGCAAGGAGTTTATTAAACTTCACCGAAACAATCTGCAAATTTCATTAAAATTTAATAAACTATCATCTTGTCTTTATTTTTAGTTACCACAGACCTGAAACACTTAAAGCTGTAATGATAGTTATATAAGAGCAGATGCTGCTGGTGCAATAAGCTGTACGTTTTACGTCCAATGGATGATGATCTGATTAGTCGACTAATTGCAAAAATAATCAGTGACTAGTCGGCTATCAAAATAATCATTTGTGGCAGCCCTAGTGTGAAGCGGTGGGAATGAGAATCAGCACCTCCAAATCTGAGGCGATGGTCCTCAGCCGGAAAAGGGTGGAGTGCCTACTCCGAGTCAGGGATGAGACCCTGCCCCAAGTGGAGGAGTTTAAGTATCTCGGGGTCTTGTTCACAAGTGATGGGAGAAGGGAGCAGGAGATCGACAGACGGATTGGTGAAGAGAGAGCTGAGTATAAAAGCGAAGCTCTCAATCTACCGGTCGATCTACACCCCTACCCTCACCTATGGTCACGAGCTGTGGGTAGTGACCTAAAGAACGAGATCACGAATACAAGCGCCAGAAAATGGGGTTCCTCAGAAGGGTGGCTGGTGTCTCTTTTACAGATAGGGTGAGAAGTTTGGCCATTCGGAAGGGGCTTAGAGTAGAGCTGCTGCTCCTCCACATCGAAAGGAGCCAGTTGAGGTGGTTCGGGCATCTGACAAGGATGCCCCTGGGCGCCTCCTGGGCGAGGTTTTCCGGGCATGTCCCACCAGGAGGAGGCCCCGGGGCAGATCCAGGACACGCTGGAGAGATTATATCTGTCGGCTGGCCTGGGAACGTCTTGGTGTTCCCCCGGATAAGCTGGAGGAGGTGGCTGGGGAGAGGGAGGTCTGGGCTTCTCTGCTTGGGCTGCTGCCCCCTAAACCCAGCCCCGGAAAAGCGGAAGAAAATGGATGGATGGAACAGTCTGACTGAACAGTAAAAATGTGCACAATATTCAGAAAACCTGCTAAAACTTTAAACAAAACTACTTATCAAACCCCACTGACACACTATTGATTAAAGTCTTTATTTATTAAAACATCCATCCATAATCTGGGTCTACCCAGGGGTCTCTTCCTGATTGAGTGTGCCTGGAACACCTCCAAAGGGAGGCACCCAGGACTAATCCTAAACCTAAGATTCTTAAACCATCTGTGTCCTTTTGACATACGGGCGCAGGGGCAGTACTCCAAGATCTCTGTGGATACTTCTTACAGTACCTTCCTCTCTATGGCTGAGCCCAGCCACCTTACAGAGGGCACTCATTTCAAACGCTTGTATTTGTGATCCTACTCTTTTGATCTTTACCCAGATTTCATGACCATAGGTGAGGGTTGGGATGTAGGTGGCCTAGTAAATTCAAAGCTTTCAGCTATGCTCCCTTTACCTCAACAGTTCAGTACAAACATCCGTAACAGAGTTAAAAAACATAAATACAAAATTTAGGAAAACAAAATTTGACATGGGAAAGAAAAGTTCAAAATTAACCCTGAAAGCACTAATTCAACCTAAAGTGAAATCTTTCCCCATTTAACTCACAGACAAGTCACACACACACAAATGCCTCTATTTCCTACCGTGTAAAATCCTATGCTAAGCAGCAGGGTTCTCAGCAGCACCTCTGCTAAGTGCAGAGGGTCACAGGCGTCAACAGAGCTGGATGAAGAGGGTTGTCGGACTGACAAAGGAGTCACTGGAGGCCCCAGGGCTGTCACTTCTCCAAAATTGCTGTAACCTAGAAGAGAGGCTACGTGGCTCTGGTCCTGAAGGCTGCTGAGGACCATGTCTAACTGAAGACGCTTTAAAAGACACAGAGTGAAGAAGAACAGATGGTCTAGCTCTTCATAATTTAAATGTGAATTTATCAGAAACATTGCTGCAGAGAAGTCTTAACAATTTCACTATCACTTGTTTTCACAGCGTTCCAGCAGTCTTCAACACATTGCCAAGCAACACTCCAACTAAGCACATCAATTTAGCAGACACTGTTATCTGGCTCCAAATATCCATCCATTTGTTAGCCATCCAGTTCACTGTCATTACTAAAACCAGGAAAAACTAGCAGTGAAGGATGAATTCTTATTTAAAACAGTTTAAATACACAAGGTAAACAGTGGTTAAAAATTCAAAGCAGACTATTTCTAATGAGCTAAGACACAAATGTGGAAAATACACATCCTGTCACTGCAGCGCTGCTAAAACAGAACCTTCATACCTGTCCTTTGGAAAGAACATTCAAACTCTGAGGGCCCTGAGGAAGGAGTGAGAGGAGCAGCTCCGTTCTCTCCCGAAGTGGAGGCAACAGCAGGGCCGCACCAATAGACAGCGTGTTCAAAACTGCCTGAGAATTGATAGGAAGGGTAACAATCATCATCAAAATACATGAGATCAACAGTTAGTGCTTCTTTCAATAAATAAACACGTTGGCCACATGTCTGATTACACAGAATGGAAGCTTGTAAAACTTTTTCTCCAATGAAGTTTATATACATGTATACTGGAATTTATATAGTGCCCTAACCACTGATGTCAATTTAACAGCCATATACAATCATCTGCAAACCTGCAATAACACATATAACACAGACACACAGAACAAGACAAAATATATAATAAGGTCCTTAATACCCCTTGAAGAGTAACAGATAATGGTAACAGAGTTTTCTCTCTATGTTTTAGGTCTTTACCTTACAATATAAAGCACTATGAATGGACTGTTGCTGTGATTTGGTGCTAGAGAAATAAAACTGAAATGAATTGTTTAGTAAAAGTACTTGACTGAATGGAAATATGTACCGGTGTGTTTCTTTTTTTAATGCAGGTTAACAAAAATAAAGTAAAATATATATAAGAACTGAATTACTTGAAAAAGGAACTGGTAAGAATATAAGCCTGGTCTTGGAGTGCAGCCCCTGCTCCTGGCACGGAATAAATATCCATGCCAAAATATTTCATGAAACTGACTTGTGGTTAAATTCAACCAGGAAGCTTGAAAATCTCAGATTAATAGGGTTCTTGGTGAGCTCCATAATGTTTTGGTTTATAAACCAGCACCAGCACAACCCTACTGCTGTATGTCACTGTAGGAATACTACAAAAAAAATAGTCCGCTTACTTGTTGTATGGAGTCTGGCATGTCAGTGTCTATTAGCCTGAAGAGTAGGTTTCTCAGGGGCCTGCCCTGAGCACCCAGAACCATAGCACCAGTGCCTCCAGCGTGGGCCAGGGACAAGTGGATGGACAGCAGCTTCATGCACAGCAAAATAAAATGATGGTGGTCCCTGAGGCACAGAGAAATTCATATAATTTTAGTTTGAATGAAATTTCCTTGAGGTAGATGAGTATGTTTTTGCCAACTGAATGTAAATATCACACCTTTTACAAACGAAGGGAGCTGGTGGGGTGTCGTTACTAATTCCATCACAATAGCTTTCCAGGAAGTTGCGTAAATAAGTGAACGTACTCTCCTCCAAGTCCACACAGAAGGGCCTGTGCCACGCCACAAGCTGCCTGAAAGCAGAAGCACAAATATTTAATAACTAATATGAAACACGGTTCTGTTTAAAAGTGTTGGTTCTCCACCAATTTCTTTACATTCTGCTTCAAACTGTATTAAAATCATACGGGTGGACAGCACAGAGCAACAGAGGTACACTGTACTTTGGTTTAATGATTAGCTAAGGGATTACCTGTCAGTTGGAACTGCGGTCCAAGCCAGACTGTGAGAAGTGCCAGCTGTAATTTGCTGTATCGAAATGCCCTCTAAACCAAGCACTTTCTTGGGTTTGGAAATAGGTGTAGAAGTGTGACCCTGCCCACACTGGCCCATGGTGTTATTTCCCCATGCATACACTTCGTTCTCTGATGAAAAGAAAACCAGGTACGTTGCAGCTGGAGCACATTTCTTTTATTGTAAGTGTAATAATCATCTGTTAAGGGAATGTGAGCTGCTGATGATGTCTTACCGTGGGACAGGGCCAAACAGTGGCTGTCTCCACATGAGATATCAATAATCTTGGTGATGCTCAGGTCTTCTATCAACCGGGGCCTCAGAGCTGTTGTTTCAGAGGACCCGCATCCTAAACATGAGCCACAGCCCCACGCAAACACCTAAAGAAAGAAAATGTTTTGTTTTTAAATCTATGAATTACTGACGGATTCATCTACAGAATATTTGTCTGTAGTAATTATGTGGTAAACACTAATGAATTAATGGTCAGAACTACAACTTTATACTAAAGAAGTGCTAATAGAGAATGAAAGCAACATTTGTTAATAAGACTTTGGTGTATCCCTTTAAAATAAAAGCCTTCACCAAATAGTTTTTTTCTTTTTTGTCTACAAATTAGTTTTAGATCATGTGTTTTTTCAAAGACTTCACACACAATAGGTGGTTTAATTAATTAAAATCTAACCAAAAACACTTCATCTCACCTGTCCTGCAGAGGTTAGGGCCAGAGATGACTGGCTACCAGCACACACTTTCCTGATGATGAATCCATGCAGGGATTCTACGACCTTGGGCCGATACACACGATTGGTGTCTCCGTGACCCAGTTTACCTGCAAGGATGAGTCATATCTGAGCATGATAGGGCACAACATATACTGCTGTGGCACTGTCACACACATGAAATCTTGCTTTGAAAGTACTTAAATTACACTAACTGTGTTAAAATCGAACAGTATACCATCCACTCACCGTTATCCCCTCCTCCAAAGGACCACACAGTACGCCCATCCTGAGCCACAGCGATGGTGTGGGAGCTGCCACAGGCCACCTGCCCGACACCACTGATATCCTTCACTAGTGTGGGCATGTTCCGACTTTGGCTGTCACTTTGACCTGGACACAGGACATCAGAGGTTGTTGCTATGCTACCAGAGGAATGACATCACTTTGAAGTGGCTGAGACAAGATCGAGCAATTTGAAAAATAAGCTGTGTACCAAGTCTGCCAAAGTCCCCTTCGCCCCATGTATAAAGCTCTCCATCATTAGTCACAGCAGCACTGTGTCTGTAGCCAGCAGACACACAAACAACAACCTGTGTAAAAAATAAAATAAAATAAAAACAACAACAACAACAAAAAACACCACTATTTATTTATAATTATGCTAAAATCAATTGGCTTATAACATTTTACCAACATTTTTTTTCCCTACAAGCTGCCATTTCCTGCTTACTTTGCCCAGCAGCGGTCCTTGTATGATTTTGGGATACTTTTGTGTAGCACTGTTGCCATGGCCCAGTTTCCCATATTCTCCATCACCCCAGCTGAAGACCTGAAAGAAATATTTGACAATTTACACCTTATTAATCGGTTTAATTAAAATGCAGTGGTAGTGGAAGACAGTGAATTACAACAAGTATAAATCATCACCCACACATGCGGATGTTTGAGTGGGTGTGAAATGTGTGAAGTTTAAAATATTACCAAACTGGCCTTTGAAAAGCGGGAAAGCTCCATCACTTTTTCACAATGTTATCAGGTATACCTGTTCAACTGCTCATTAATGCATGTGTGATGCTATGGTGGTAATATGGACAATATTTCTGATAAATATTTCCAGCACCTTGCTGAATCGGTGCCATGAAGAGTTAAAGCAAGTTTCTAGACAAAAGTCCAACCTGGTACCAGAAAGATGTACCTAATAAAATCTCCAGTGAGTGTATACATATTATATGGCAGTTGTAGTGTCACAAATCCCGCATGCAAACCTTTAAAATATTTACTAATAGTCATTCTAACTTCTTACCTCTCCCTCGACAGTGATGGCCAAAGTGTGACCATCGGAGCCCTTGGAGGAGGACACTTTCTTAATGTTCCTGTGTGGTTCAAGTACAAGCTTCTTGGGCATAGACTGGTTGTTGGAGTCCCCCAAGCCCAGACGGCCATAGCTGCCCTTCCCACATGCTTTCACTGAGCCATCCGCAGACACAGAGAAGGTGCAGTACTGGCCTGCTTCAATCTAACAGAAGATTAAAGTGGACAGCATAGGAAATGTAAACTGGCACGCTAAGATAATTCTAATGATTTATTAATGTAGTTCTGGTGTGCTTTCAATTTTATAAACTCACAACAACACATTCAATACAGCACTCAAATCAAAGACCGCATTTTCACCTGTTTTATTTGGAATTTTTGTTTTGTTAGCACAGTTGGGATTTTTAACATCTGTAACCATTTTTTAAAAAGACAAAACCCACCTCAAGTGTGAGGCATGTGGAAAATCTATTAATACCACCACAAAATTAGAGATTATCAAGTGTAAAAACTTCAATAAATAATAGGAACATTAATCATTTCATTGAATTAGTTTAAGCCCTACCCTTGTGGCTTGTCATACCATTTGGGCATCACTGAAGCCCTGTGTCAGTTTTGGCAGCAGGATTTTCTCCAGTGTCCCCTCTGCCAGCTGATGGCTGCTGTTGCTGCCCCACACATACACCATGACTGTATTGCTCTCAGTGCCGGGAGCAGCTGCATCCGTGCTACACGAGCACAGGCAGTAGGACGCTAGGTTACAAATCTGTCGGCGTAGAGAGAAGCCTTTCAGGTCAGTTACTGTAAACGGCCATGAATTCTTAATAGTGTCGATATGCATGTCAATAAGACTTCACTCACCTCTTCAAATAAGCAGAGAGCTGCCTGGGAGAGTCGACAATGTCCATCTGCATCCTTCTTAAGCACCTGAGTATTGACGGGATCGCCACGAAAACCCTAGAAATAAATAGTTGTTGTTGATCCTTCAGCATAGTACGTTTTCACTTTGACCTGACATTCAGTGTATGTAAATGTTGCATGCAGATTTGGATTTATAACAAAATGAACTTGTATTTGCAGTCTGTTGTTTTCGGTACCAAATATTTCAAAACCTGATGTATCAGAAGGAAAAACATTTCTCTCCTTAAGAACAGCGACATGCCACAGCATGATCAAACAGAGACAGAAGACAAGCAGGCAACAACATAGCTCTTTGTAGGCACACTAGTGAGTGGAGAAAGCAGCAGGCTGTATTCAACTTGTATTTGTCTCACTAGAAACAAATGAGCAATCTTCATCTTTTACACTCACCAGCCACTTTGTTAGATAAGGCCAATTAAATGTAATTCAGCCTAGCTGCACCAGCTATGACTCCAATACTTAGACTGAATTTGACCACCTCTACGTGATAAATAATGTGCAATATAATGAAGTCATTGGCAACGGCCATCTCTGGTTGCCATTTGTACAGAAATATTACAAAGCTGATTAACCTGCTAAAGGATGACTCAATGTGCATATCTATAGAGGACAGCAAGGCTGACTCAATCCTAATCCTTATCTGCACATTAACCCATCTACAAGCTTCAATGACACACTTCATTTCTGAAAAGGACAGCCTACAGAAGCATGAACGTGAAAAGCCATTTTCCTACTTTAGAGACAATGGGGCTTTTATCAGTATGTTCATGAAAGGCTGTGAAAGTTACCAAAAATAAACGCATGAAGCAACCGTGGCTCTGATTCAAATCACTCTGAAAGTGGAACAGAGCCACAGCATGTGAACTGATTGTACTTAAACTTCTGTAAACTAATATGTCCAATATATCACATGATTGCAGGACAAATCTATCTCAGGCAATTAAAGAAATACCATCAGTGACCGAGTGTAACATTAAAAAAGTACGATTACTCCAAAGACTGATATGAAAACAAGTCGCATACCGAATATTGCCTCATTTGGAGAAGAGTTTGATGGATGACATCAAAGCCCACACCGGCTGACTGCTGGGAGCTCAGTGAGGAGGAGGAGGAGGAGGAAGAGGAAGACAGTGTAGGGGTGGAAGAGGACATGGAAGCAGCCAAGGCTACCTCCACCCACTCTAGCAGAAACTTCAGGGAGCCTCTCTGCATGGCCAGGCCGAGCAGCAGCTCCAGCGCCAGCCTCCGACCAATCGGGTCTGCGCCACCGTTCCCGCTGCTGACCGATGTCTTCTTCAGGAAGTCAGCCACCTGTGCCAGACAGTCCAGACCCACTGACGGGATCTTATTCTCATTAGCCAGAGAGAGTGGTGGCAGCGAAGTCAGGACAGAGGACGCTGTGTTGAGCACATCGTTGCAAAGCACAGACTCTGGATGAATAGAAGCTGCGTATCTCCAGTTCTGCTGCAGTAGCGAGAAGAGCAGACTCAAGCCAGTCCTGACACCCATTTCTATTAGAACATCTGTACCCGACTTGATTTTGGATGCTCCCCCTGGTAGGAAAGGCTCTGAGGCCGGCTCAATTTGCCCACATTCAGTTCCGCTGTCTTTGGAGTGGGAGGGCAGCTGCACACGGAATTTGTCATGGTATTTGCTGTGAAGTGCATAGTAGATCCTCTGTAGAACTACCAGCCTGTGGTGGAGATCCACGGTGTAGGAGGTTTGCGTCAGCACGCGGTGAGCCAGCCATCGCTGGCTACGAAGCAGGGAGGACAGGTACTCTTCCTTCTCCGCAGATGCACTGGACTCACATTCGAAGTCCGGAAGGCGTGGGCCTGCGAGTTCTTGAACAGGTTGGGCGAGGGTCACCACTTCCTTGTTGTGAAGGAGCTTATCGTAGAGCGCGGCAGCACCATGCCTCCTGGCTGTCTGCAGGCTGTCCTCTGCCGCCCAGGAGCTATTGAAGTGCTCCTGCCACTTCAGCAACACATGGGTCTGACAAGGCACCATGTCTGAGCATTATCTATACTCTGATGTATACCTAAAAAAAAAAAACATATCAAAAGAGAGGATGAGGCTTAAAGAAAGTCTAATATAGAAAATTCACACATATCCACTCCAGTACAGATTAACACAAAGAATTGCACATCTCTCTTCATCACAAATTTACAGGCAACATTTGCTGCAGAAAGCCAGTGTTCTGATGCGTTTTCCTGCCAAGTGCATTCAGTGTGAAGGTGTCGGGTTTCTCCTTAGCGTCGGCACTTGTCCAACATACACTACATCCAGGATATTGCCATAGGCCCGGTGGGTATCACTGAAATAGGTCAGCGCACCCTATGATGGCAGCTAACTAGCACACCCACACTAATGAGGAGGGTGTGTTTGTCTTACAAGTTATTACGCCACAAAGCACAAAGGGATGCAATACAAAATAGCACATGTCAAATTTAAATTCATAATTCATTCATTTAAAGTTGGTTCCCTAACCCCACATCCTCACCTAGTGATCTGCTGCATTTTTGTTGGCTTTCCAACCAAAATAAGAGCGTGTCTGTTTCTGTCGCCTGGAAATGATGCATCTCCAGCCAAGCAGCTTTCCAGCTAGTGGGGAAAATAATGATTTTACTCATAATATTTTGCAGATAATCAGACACCAGCTGGTTAACTGCATCCACCCCCTTGAAAGTCATTACATTCATAACAGAAGCTAAGCCACAACAGTCCTTGTAACGGTCACAATACGAAGGTCATATTCATAGCACTAGTAGGCATGACATTCCCCTGAAACACTGCTTATGCACACTCATCTTAAATATTCTAAAGCAGGTTAACCAGTAGACCTGATACCCACTCGTACATTTACTGTATTATTTTTTAATCATTTTAAACATACATGAACTAATACTTCTAGTTAATGGTGAACAAAACAGTGATATTAGCCATCTTGATTACCATTATGTTGATTATCGGATGACCCTACAGGTTCTAACTGTACCAAACTAACGGTTGCTCAGCATGTGAGCCCACAAATTTATCCATAGTCCTGTCACAGACTCTCATTTCTCTTGCTGTCCCTGAGGCCCATGGGGCTATATAGTTTCCACTTTGGCCAAAAATAACAGCAGGCATTGATATAGTAGTGAGCTCCATGGTCAGACGACAACAAGAAACTGCCAGCAGTGTAAGACGCAACCATCACACACTGCAGACCGTCTGGTATTTAAGGATATCAACATTCAGGACACGTTGTGAATTTAGTTCTCTGTTCTCATTTCAAGCAGCTCATTTCAGACTTCAGTCAGCAAATGTCAATCTACATTATCTAGAGTATCTAGAGTATACACACAAAACACTTCTTCCATTCCTGATTGTTTAGAACAGATACTAGTTTGGGCCAAAGATCCCAACTGGTTAAAATGAAAACAAAGGCTCAATAAACCTACATAGTTTGTTGGTTTTGTTTTTTCTGATTTTTTCTGCATTAAATGCAATGAATTTAAGTATATAGAAATGTGCTATACAAATAAAATTGCCACTGCCATAGGTGGGATCAAGCAAGGGGGGGGGGGGGGGGGGGGGGGGCAGCAGTATATCAGTAACTCCCATGCATGGCAGTGATATTTTCCAAAAAAAAAACCAAAATCTTTGGACCAGGATGATAAAAATCTGACAATTTCAATTTCACTAAATGTGTTTTCTATGGAACAAACAAATGCTTTTCACATAAAACAATACAACTTTCCCGACATAAAAATCTTTTTTAATGTAATCTGTACATTTTTCTTAATTATTATTATTATTATTTTATTCTTTAATTTTTACTTTAAGACTACATTTTTGTGCACGGTAGCTGAGCATAAATCCACAAGAAAATAATCAAGACTTTAAACGCAACCTCCTTCATACTGACTGCTGGATGAGGTGAGCTGACACTAGGACGCCCTTTCGGCACGATGGGGTTTGGAAGTTTTCGAGAATGAGCTGGAGGAAGTTGCCGACCCAATTAAGGGACGTTTGGGCTGCTGTTGCCAGGACAACCCCATCACTAAAAGCATAATGAATACTTGAATGACAGTTAACCAAAACCAGGACTGGATAACAAAGAGAATTTGTTCACCATAATACAAGCTACCGGTTAAAAATACATTAAATTTATTAACAACAACAACAACAACAATAATAATAATAATAATAATAATAATAATAATAATAATAATAATAATAATGATGATGATGATGAAGAAGAATACAATTTAATAATAATAATTCTAGCATAAATGACTTGGGCACCCACGCTTATGACAACCCGGTAGGACATTTAGTATTTAAATTAACAGCATGACACAGTCCTGGCTTCTCACTTTAAAGCTTATATCAACATTTAGTACCGTTACTGCTACGTGGCTCTCTGGTTTATTGTTACATAGTAGCTACCGACCTGCACCAATAAAAACACCGACAAACGTGAAGCGCAGATTCCGCCGTGTCATTCACAAACACCGGTAACATTATTCTGCGTCTGCGGTGACAGCTGAGCTAACGCTGGCTGCAGTGCAGTTGCTAGTCTGCTCCATGGCTGTCAAAACCCGACCAAGCCCCTCCACTTGGTGCCTGTCAGCTCCCGGTAAAATAAACCCCCGCGTGGGTCGCTAACGTCGTAAAGGTAATTTTAAAATGAAAAGACATATAAGACACACTGACAGTAAAAACACCGCCAGTGAATGTTTTGCGTTACCTGCTGTGTCCCAGTGAGGTCTCCCTTGGACGCAAATATCATCATCACCCTTCTCCTCGCTCCCCCTCTTCTTCTTCGGACGACTTTTAATCCCCGATGGCAGTCGGTGTTTGGTCGACGCGTTACCGCCACCGTGTGTCTCGGAGCGAAGCTCGTTAACGTCACTAACACCTTTGAGTTTTTGTTAAAAAAAATAAAATAAAATAATCTGCATGGCCAGAGAAAAAGTCAAAGTGAATAAACTGTAGCCACATTGAATTCCCTAAACCACAGTTGTAGAAAAAATGATTATACCCCATTAAACCGCTCTTAAAAAAATCTTATTATAAATTATAGAAGTTTTATAAAGATACAATACTGACGGGAAATATGCACTTAATAGTATTAATTAGGCAAAATGAAAATTAACAAGAAACACAGACGAATGATCCTCTGAAACTTTGTTGCATTATGGGAAATGTAGGATCTGTATAGACCCTGGGGCTAGGAACCAGGTTAATTCCTTCTCACGTTTCATTTCTGTTCTCCTGAGTCGCTTATGTCTAGTATCTTGTAATGATTGCTACTCTTGATGTCCAATAATAGTATTTTTCCAGCCTTACTTTTTAGGTTAAACGAAAATAGAAACGTAAGGAGCTATTTTTAACTTAAAAAAAATAACAAGGGAGCAAAGATTTGTCATCAGAATCGTTTCAATTTCCCCTTTTCTTACTATAAAACTCAACAATATTAATGCAGTAAATTTAACAAGGAGCTAAACATTATAGTAAATTTATATGAATTTATTTTTGAAAGCATTTCCTCTGTGATTTCAGGTGCACATAAAATTCATTGCAATCTGAATTCAAGGAACTAATTTGCGTGTGTTGTGGGGGCTAAAAAGACGTATCTCCAATTGTGTAACATGTTAACGAATGAGAGTTCTCACACAGCTACAGGCCCAGTAACTAGCACAAAACTAAAGTTGAATCAGTGGCGACAAACCTAATGCAATCGGACCTCTGGGGGTTCCCACTCAGACAAAAACAAACCAAACTAAACTTGTGACATCAGTTCACACGAATTTCAATTCCTGGATGGCGGTCCAGAGTTAATCCCACTTCCAAGCCGGATTTCTAAAAAAAGGGACTGACAAAACTGACTGACAAAAAAGGGGGGGACAACAACACCGGAATGAGGAAATTGACGAGAGCAAGCCATGTGCAAAACAAAGTTGTTCATTGCAGATAACCATGCAACCTGATGAACCACAGGTCACTCCGCTTAAGTCTCGCAGGGGTGCTCAGCTTCTCTAGTCTCACCAGGACACTCATCCAAAAGACAGCATCACCCCTTTCAAGCTTTCTGCTCATTCCGCTTCTTCCCGTGCAGTGATGTTTTTTCTGCTTATCACAGTGTCGTGTTCACTCGTGGTGCATGATGCTGAGGCATGGAGCGCCAGTGTGAAGTACGCGGTGAACTGCCCCGACAGATGCACGGCGGAGCGGTGTGGCGGGACGCAGCGGTGCTCTCGGACGGTCCTGGATGACTGCGGCTGTTGCCAGGTCTGTGCAGCCGGCAGAGGGGAGCACTGCTACCGCACAGTGTCGGGGATGCACGGAGTGAAGTGCGGACCGGGATTATTCTGCGAGTTCTACAAGGATGAAGACGACTATGGAGACGAATATGGAATTTGCAAAGGTATTTTCTCATTAAATAACCTTACAAAATCTGGGAGCTGTTTGTGCATGCTGCAGTTTGGTAACACTGATGTTACTGCACCAAACCCAGTATCCATTTATGTTATTACAGCCTTTACCCAAGGTTTTAGAAATTCTCCCAAATAACGGCACACATCTGTGAGCATGTGCAGATGCGGACATCCTTGCTGAATATTTAACTTGATGATCATACCTTGTATAATCTGAGACTTGCAGTTTATGATGTAGCAATATCCACTAAATAATAAATGTTTTCTTTCTTTACAGACTGTCTCTATGGAACCTATGGGGTTGAGTGCCGTAAGACCTGCAACTGCAAGGGAGGCATATGTGACAGAGAAACCGGAGCTTGTCTCACCCTCACCTTCTTTGCCAAAATCGCCCGCAAGCTTAAGAATGAACCACAAGCAGGTAAAGGAGAAATATTATTTTCATTTAAAGTTGAAGGTTTGAAGCCTTTGTGTAATTAGTAATAACTTCTCTATGGGCTAGTAGAAGCTGAATGTCTTGCCAAGTGGACTAAATTAAAATTCTGAATATGATGTATCATTTGCATGAACTGAAAGGCTAATGGTCTCCTTTACTTGTATTCTCAGGGACTGAGGTGGGCTCGGGAGAAGTGAACGCTGTGCAGAACACAGATCAGAACACAAACAGATCCACTGCTCCAAAGCGGCTCAACCCTCGCTGACAAGTGCTGACAAGACTGAATCTATTCAGTGTAAATGTAGCATTAACTTATAAATTAACTGAAAGATATATTTTATTAGAATACGCCAGATAACAAATTTAAAAAAAAAAGAAAGAAAGAAAGAAAAAAACATTTTGTTACAGCTTTTGGAGTTTTTAGTTGGTTTGCTTGGTTTTTGTTTGACACCATTATCTTTTCTAATGAAATATGCAGACTATGTTATTCTTTCCAGATCTTTCTTTGTTCCTCAATAAATTAATGAAAATGACCCTGCAGTCTCTTCCCATTAGCTTCAATGTCACTTAGAGTGCCTTTGTTTGTCAAAGTTGACCTGTACAATGATCCAAAATGGGCATTATCATATACAACACTGGGTTTGGTAGAGAATGCATTTGCAATTAAACCAAAGTTGTCACTTAAGGTTATCATTTAATTGCCTAATTTAGCAATACATATTTTGCCTTGGTTGTTAAATCGAGCCAGACATGAAACACTGAGTGGGTATGTTGTAAAAACATTAATTATTGCATGGTAATTAACATATTGTGCAGTTGTAGATTAAACTAATTAAATATAAAGGACAAATAAGCCCATAAATAAGTGGAATCCATTCATGTTGTTAACTGTAAGTACATTGTGCAAGGCGACAGAGTTGTTTGGACACAGCAGATTAATCACTGTAAGCCAGGAGCCTCTCCAGGCTTTGCTTGGCTGTGTGCTTTATCGCCACATTACTGCAGCAGGGAGCTCTGCCATTTCTTCATATACCTCTGGGTTTTTCTCTTTTTGCAGTAGGCTGGGTTCCACCAGAAAAAAAAAACTCCACAAACCAAGACATCATTTTTTTAAATCTCAGATGAGCATTCTCCTTATTCCCAGAGTATGTTTGTGTGTAGAAAATTTACTGTCCAGATATAGTTGTAAATTTGGACCAAAGTGTCACGCAGATAGAAACCTTGGCATTTATTTAAGGGAGGGAAAGGGGTCTTGCAAAACTATCAAGAAGTCTGATGAGAAGTGCATATTTTGAGCAGAAGTAATTCCTGCCAGTGTGGTTTCCCATGATGATGTGACATGATGTATCCAAACACAGGAGCAAAAATGGATTTTATTGCTGAGACTTTTTACAGACATCTTTGACTTCACATTTTTTGGGTGCCCTAGTTTCTTAGCTCTCAAAAATGGGAAAATATGCTTTTTTCCCATGCAGAACACAACTCTCAATCAGTGAAAAACGTTTTAATCCAAAAACGCAAAAGAAAAACTGGAGGAGGAAAGAGAGAGGATTCAAAGAAGGAAGGTTTCTCAGTCTATGTAATGAAGGACACAGACTTTTAGTTTTGTAACAAAAACAAGAAAAGCAAACATTATAATATTGTTTATTTACTGGATTTTCTTCTCCACTTCACCCATCGGTTTCTTTAAACACCAGAGAAGATAGACACAAATTTTAATTCAGCGAGCGTCATTAAGAATACACCCTTTTCAGAAAATGGTATCTAACTTTAGATTTAACAATTTTATTTAAATCCTAAAATTATACAGAAAAACAGTGGAACAAATTCTGTGCAGATTATACAAAGCACTTCAAACAGTGTTGTGTAAAAGTACTAGCCACCCCTCATTTCTTTATTTTTTGCTCCCAAGTGGAGACAGGCTGCTTTTATTAGCAGCCTATCACAAAACATTTCATTTGTTTCCATTTTTTAGCTGAATCCATAATGAATGTTAAAAATAACCCAATTTGACAGGCATAAAATAGTGATGTTTGCATAAATAATATGATTCCCACTGAGGTATTAGCAACAAACTTAGCATATAGCAGTGTGGGCAGTCTGTCCTTAAAAAAAGAAAAGAAAAAAAGAAGAAAGAACCTGAGAGATGCATTTAGCCCTTTATTTGATCATCTACTGTTCATTAGAAATAGTCTCAGTGGAAGGGTGGATGTCAAGAAAACAAAGGAAAAAAGCTGTGGTATGCCAAATTATACTGACAAATCACTGGCAACAAGTCTGAAATTTTGAATTCAAATCATTATCATTATGTACAGAGGGGATCAGGACAGAGGGACAAAATTTGTGAAACCAACACGGTGGAGGCCTTGTCACGGTTTGGGGCTGTATTTCAGCCAGAGGTTTAGCGATCTCATCAGAATTCATGGAACTGAGAACAGAAAAATGGATTTTGATCCATCATACAATACCATCTGGAAAGCATCAGATTGGCAACATCTTCTTTTTCCACCACAATAATGTTTCCAAACACGCTGCCAGTGCAGTACAAACTTACCTGGATAGAAAAACATACAACTGAACACTATGAGGTGTGGATTGTCCTCCCCAGAGCCCCGACCTCAACATTACTGAAGCGGTGGTCATACCAAATATTGATTTTCAAGACTTGTTCAAACCCTGTTTTAGCCTTATATACTGTCTTCCTGTGCATGTTTACATGTGTTCTATTATATTGCTGCACCTTTGTCTATAGCAAAATATTTAGAAATGAGGGGTGGCTCAACATTTGTGTACATTTTTTAACTATATGAGTTCACGATAGCATTTGAAAACAATAATGTAATACTCGGAGATAAATGTCAAAGTAGTCATATACATATATATATAAATTTATATATATATACATGTTTTTAATAACACTTATGACAATTCAATGAAAATTTAAATTAATTCTCTTTAAAATCGTAAGGAATCCTCATGGCATTAATGATCATTCATTATATGTGGCACTTGATTAGATACTTATCATATGTAATCCTCCATAAAGCAGCATTAACTCTGCTGGAGATTTAAAAAAAATAACTACACGACATCCAGGACAATAAAAAGATTTCAAGAAAATACTGGCCGAGCTAAAAATAACTCTTATTAGCCTCACCTCTGACTCTTACTGGTACAAAAATGTTTTCCAGTATTCAGCTTGTTTATTTCCTGTGCTTCCTGACACCTGTGAAAATGGTCCTTCTTCCTGTTGTTGTTGTGTCTGCCCAAGACAGGAATTTAAAAGCATGGGGTTTTTCAAGTGACACTCCGAAAGCTCTGGAATTTATACGTGACACACAACTGCACATGCCCTGTCCTTGTTTTGGGAGCTAGTTAGAGAATGCTTCATATCGTTTCAATCAACACTTCACCTCTAAACACTACGACAGAATTAAAATGTGGCCAGTCTGAATTTGTTTCTAAATCATAAATATGATGAACAGGGGTGTATCAGCATATCTGTATTATTATTATTTACAGGAACATTCATGATTTCCCAATCCTCACATTTCCTTGACCAATAGCCATATAAAGCAGAAAGGATGAAGTTTCCTGAAAAAGACACAAATTACACTGCATGTGTGTTGGTTGTCAGTCCAAGGACAAGGTGACACACACAAACACACACATACATATAGGTATGGGACAGTCTGTGTGTGAAGGCAGTGAGCATTCACACATTCAAGTGCTTAGGCTCAAATGTTCCTGTCATTCCCCTGAGAACCGACCGGCTGAGGTCCCGCAACCAAACAAAGGACCCTGGAAAATAACAGGAAAGAGTTGGTGAGAAATACCCTTTATCTGACTCCCTGAACACGTCACTGCCGCCTCTGCAGAAACAAAGGTGCGTGAATGGAGTAGTAAATAACACTGATTTACTGCAAATAGATGTTCTGGTATTTATACTTTGGCTCTGCCTCAACAGGTTGTTTATTGTAGCAGTGGACTGACAAACACTGCAAACAAGGAAATTAAGTGATGAGTTTGATTACACTGATTGCAGGTAATCAAAACTAAGCAACAACAAGCGCGTCGTGACCATCCTGGTCTGTTCAAATGACGTAAATTCGGTCGGATTAATCAACTCTTTTGGTTCTTTTAATCAATGGTTTCACTCGCTTTTTCTTTTTTTAACGGTTCTCAGAAACCTCACGTAGTAAACTGATAGCAGCAAAACAACAGGTCAGATCCTTGACCTTAGCGACCTGACAGATTTCTGACCCCTGGAGGGATTGTCTTTTCCATCATGACGTGACGTGAGGAGGAACATTCCCAAGCAGCGTTATCATCACACCTCCAGAATATGGAGACTTACTTTTAGTAGCCAACAAACAACACAAAGAAATAAATGACCTTTTTTTCATAATTGCTTGATATATTTATTCATGTAACTCTTTGCTTTAAGGACCTATTCTGTTACCTAAAGAATGGGGATACATTTTTTTTATTATTATTAATTTGGAAACAGTAAGGAATTTTCTGGCATTAGAAAAATGTTCTCCTGGCGAACGTCCTTTTTTTTTGCAGAAGTCAGAAATATTTACCATCAGTACATTTTGGTTCTTTTAATCAAAGTTTAATTCTATTGTATTCTATTGTATTGTATTCTATTTCCTTTACTCTCAGTTATGTGCACTAAACACTATCAGAACAAATGAGTCACAAATGTATCTTTCACAAGAAATGTTGACCACTAAAGTTGACAAGATACATTTTCCGTTAACTGGTTTTTAACAGCATGGCTGTAGATCGGGACCTCCCTCCTTGCATGTGCTTTTGTAAAGGATGTAGTGAGAGCAGCAGCAAGACACTGAGCAGAACACATATCAGGGACACTGATTAGGGTTAGGGGTTTGTAAACGTAAAAGGAAGTGGGTTGCTAAGCGGCTCGCAGATATTTAATGGTTGCAGGCAGAATAGAAGTTGAATTTGACTTAATCGCCTTTCTAATCTACTGCTAAGGTATTTACTCTATATCAAGGATTTTAAACTCATTTTACATTGTGGGCCACATGCAGTCCAGTTTGAGCTTAAGTGGACTGGACAAGTGAAACTCCCCTTTTTTCAGTGAAAATAAGTTGAATGACACATTTAATCCTTGACATACTGTAGCTTGATATAAGACAAAGAAGTGAAATTTCAACAGTACGCCTCAGTTGTTTTCTTCATAATGAAGAAATGTTGCTGTAGTAAATGAAAGAAATTTGTGAGCACCACTCTTTGGGCCGAAATTGTAAGGCTTAAATATGTTAAATCACAGACACAAGTTCTTGTAACTCATTGCCAAGACTGTCTTTTAATTATAAAACATAAGGTTTTTCTTAATTCAAAGCAAATATCCTATGTATTTATTTTTTACAGTGGATCCAAAAACAGACAAAGTTCACTTTGAGAGTTCACTTGTTCTCCCTGTTTTTATGTGGGTTCTCACCAGGTACTCCCACTTCCTCCCACAGTCCCCATTATGATAAAAAAAAATGTAATTAAATTTTTTAAAAAGCTACAAATGAGAATTTTTTTAAATGCCCATTAAAAAGCTTTTAATTTTAGTGAACGTGAACAGAGTTTTGAAATACATAGATTCGTGATTATCCATTTTTGGAGAGACACATGGACCTCTGGTGGCTTCTTTTTGCACTGTCGGACCAAAATAAAAAGAGAAACATAAACACGCTTGCTGAAGTTCCTATTTCAAATGTTTTAGAGACCGCCAGCAGAGAGCACTATTGTATACAAAGAGAATGGTAACCTTACACCACTGATTTCGGATACATAATCATTACTTTTACCCAGGTGCTATTAGATATTTCAGGTACCTTAGCATATGTAGACATGTGCACTTCATGGAACTTAAGGTCAACTGGATTTTTGTAGTTCAAGAGAAAGAAGGAAAAGAAATGTTTCCTGTAGTTAGATAAATACGCTGCAAGAAGCGTGTGAGCAAACTCTTGCAGTGGAATGAACATGTCTTTTTGTGAGTGGGTGTGTTTGTGTGTCCATTTTTTTTTTAAACTTCCTTTCAAAACACCAGCACTCAGTATATTACAGAATGTGCCAAATGACTTTATAAGGAATGAATGCACCTCGAATTAAGGCTTCTGAATGGCACCACTTGTTTACTGTGCATGTTTAACTGGGGGGTTTAAATTAGCTGGCAATAGAGGAAGGTTGGAGGAAGATGAATTTTATCTTAACTGAAGGTGGTATCCGTATGAAGGTGATGTAAATTTAAAACACAAGTGTGTGGGGGGAAAAAATGAGTGAAAATGTCAAAATTCAGATCAAAATTTTCATACACATTTTAACATCTTATCTGTCCACCCATCTGCTTGTTAAGTTCAACGGACACATTTCTGACATCTCAATGACATCACTGAATAGTAGCATCACAATCTCACATATTCACAGTAAAATACACAAAATATGGACCAAAAACTGCTGAGTGAAGGAGATGAAGTGAAAGGAAGCAGCAGCAATCCCAAGCTTATGTCATAAATAACCAACAACACCCAAATAATCACTGGCACAAACATAAAAAATGCAGTTACCTAAATATTAGAATATTATTTCCAATACTTGAATTTAAACACTTTCACTTTATTTTTGTCCAAAGCTCAACCCTGCCAGCACAAGCATGTGTGCATTCTTTTGTAGCCAGTCATACCTGCGGGCTAAAATGTGTTTTTTGTTTTTGCAAAATTCATTGGTAAGTTTGTTGCACTCAGATCTTCACATCGTGTTCCATTTTCATTTTCTTCTATAAATATGTCTCCTTCTCAAATGTTTTTGTCCTTGATAGAGCTTTGTGCATTCAGCTCCCTGTCATCAGAGACAGTGCTCAGGCACAGCTGTGCAGATACAGCACGTAAACTAAGCTATTTTTTCTCATACATTTAAGTTAACTAGGCAAAAAACAAGGTAGTAAACTGAAAAAACAGTTAATTTGGCTTGTTTGAACATAACCTCAGCAATGGCATCAGTCAGATATGTAGCTATTAACCTGGTTTCACAAGGATGAATGAGTGACACAGATCAAACAGACTAACAGATGAGCAGATATAATTTATCATGTCATACTTTGGTTTCTATATGCCATACAAATACAAACAGGGAGGTAACTTTGCTATGGTTTAATACTATGCTGTACAGCTGTTCTGACAAAGACATCTCATTATAGTATTTTTCCCTTCTTGTTCTAATCGACACTGTCATTGATTGTGTGATTTTTGGATAGAAATCAAGCAATAACTGATCTTTCCCATTGGGGGGCAGTGTGAACAAGCTGTAAACACAGACATCCTTCAAAAGTGGCTCAAAGAGTTTCACTCAGAGTCAAAAAAGCACCAACATTATTCAACACTTGCCATTTATTTAAGTCATTTTTGCATCTGCCTTGTGTATTTTTGTTTTTTCCTCTCTGTCAGGACCGTTTGCCAACCAGTTACAACCTCTGTGTGTCTGCTTTGTGGCTTTGTGGGGTACTGATTATAGCCACTGAAGCTATATGGAGCATCTTGCATCCTTAGTTAGTGAGCTGGCATTTATTTCTGTAAAATGACACCGTTTACTGGCTGCTTATCTGCTTTTGAGTCTAACACGTAAGCCTTTCTACCTTTCTGTAGAGGCTCTCTAGATTTTGCCAAACTAAACCTCATTATGATGCTAAAAGGGAAGTGCTCCCAGACACCTGCCCACTGTGGTCATCTACCCACTTACTGTCGCGACACACTGACTGGCAGAAGTTGAAGATCACTCAGCTACTGCTTTCATTCTTTGGGAATTTACACAAGGGGACATAAGTGAATAAGAAACTTACAAATGGAGAAATGAAGCTGAAAAGCTGAAAAACAAATAACAAAAGCATTATTCCCATTCACAGCGAGTAGGTTCTTCTCAACAGAGATTCCTGCTGTCTGTCCAGAAGCCACCAGTCCAAAACCTCTGACTGCAAGGCCATGAGAACACACTGAGAAAAACTCATTCCCAGAGGCTTCCTCTGTGAAGATTCATCCATACTAATCTCATAAGTTGTCTATCAGATGAGGTCTCCCAGAATATCTCATGGGAGTAGATGCAGCTCCAGCTTGTTTACAGATGGCCACTTCCTACGTCACAAGGTCACACTGTTTCATGTTCAGCATTCCTCGTCCTGCAAATATAATTAAACACGCCGAGGGATGGCCGAGGACAGATGGCTCCGAGCCTGCTGTTGTTTGTTCCATTTTATTTAGTGAGATTTCTCATAAGGATGCTTAATTTTTGTAAAGTGATTAGATTTTATTACAAAGCAGGAATTCTGTTTATTTTTGATTGCCAGATATTAAAAAGCTTTGTTTTTTTATTATTACTGAATTAGATGGACAAGAGCTTTAAAAATAAAGCTAAATGATTGCTGTGCCAACAGTCTTTAGTCATCTGATTAGCAATTTGTGAGAAAATGCTTCTTAAAAATGGTGCTCTAGTGTCAACACTGATGTCAGCATTTTAACACGCTGCTGTTTATCAGTAAGAGTGGGTGCCCCCAACCTTGGTGTGTGCAGAAGCCCCACCCACCTGCTGTTCACACCTTGTGTTTTGTGAGGGATGGCCACTTCGAAGAAAGAGAGGGTGAGGGTAGTTAAAAGGGCTTCTTTCAGATAGCAACTGATAAATAAGACTTATTTTCACAACCGTGAGCCATGCAAAGCTACTCTAGCAGAATACAAAACTATAGATGTGAAGTTTAAAATGAGCAAAGTCGCCTTGACTTAGAAGTTTGACTAAAACCATCAGTAACAGTGATGATCACAACATGAACATCTGTAGAAAAAAATCACAGCGATGCAATTTACTTGACTTTAACTGGCTCTAAAAGTGTCAACTTCATTACAACCCAGAAAGGAAATATAAGTGAATTTCAACCTCTGGGGACTGAAATTTTATTACAAAGCATTTGCAGTTCTGTTGAGATATTTCACTCCAAAGTGAAGCAGAGGACAAGCTAATGTTCCCATAAGTGGAGCCTTGCGGCCCGGATGGCTAATGACCAGAGAATTATGATCACAATTTAATGATTGGTGCTAAACAGGTCGTGGATCTCTCTCTCTCTCTTGCCCACAGCCAGCTAATAGATAATAAAGAAAGGCCTGAGCCTTCACTTGACCCTCTACTATGTCAGGAACCCAGCTGGGACCTTGCTTGTTGATATTATCTCCTCCACAGTTGTCAGCACTTCATTTAAAGTTCTCCGTCACCTCACTCAACCAGCTCTTCCGCAGGACTGCACCACCACAACAGGTCAAATTTGCCCGCATCTTATTACCTGTGAGTTTGCAAACAAACTCATCATCATGCAGATGATTTGATTTTGAGGAAGTAATTATTGTGGGCACACCAGCTACCTCCTACACAGACTGGAATTTGCGTCTCTCCTTGCACCTTTTGCAGGCTCAGGGGATAAATTGGGAATTCATAAATGCTGGTCCTGTGGTGATAACAAATAATGTAGTTTGCATGACCAGTTCTGTAAATTATGCATTTGAGCTTGAATTTTTTTTTTTCTTTCAAATGCAAAAAATTAATCTATTCCTTTACTGACATTGTGCTATTATGCTATGGGGTATGAAATAGCCAGTGCATATTTTTTTTATCACCAATTTTAAATTAAATGTTTGATATTTATTGATTCATTCAGTCATCACATATTGCACAGACCATGCAAACAAATCATTTAAGTACGGAAGCTATTTTACAAATAGTGATACAAATGGTAAGCTCATTGAAGATAGCCTTCCCTCCAAGTAGAAAAAAGTAAATAACATAAACAAACAGATGAGCAGCAATATTTGTTCATGTAACCTAAAAAAGTGGCTTAGTGTGATCATAACCAGCCTTGTTAGCAAGCCGTGTTGCTCTTTATTGTAAAATATGCTGAATAAGAAGCATAATGATGGGAAATTACCACACAACTCAGACGTTCTGCCTGCAGGAGCACAGATACAGTGATTCAGACTGTGACAGCTCATGCGATCTCATCCCAGGCACTACTTTATTTGTAAATTACAGAATGAAAAACGCCTCCTCACCAGAATTAGCTAATGCAGCACTATGAATTTAGGAAAAAAAAACCATCAACAACTTTTTGACCACCCCCCAAAAAAGCAACACTTTCCAGGGGCTATGTATACAGCTGGGCTGGGACCAAAGTGAGGACAGAGTGACTGAATAAATGTTTGCTGAGCTGCCTGCACGCAGTCGTTTGTACATGTCATGTTGAAGACCCCGTAAAACTCTGGGTGTGTATGCACGCTGGATTAGTCACAGATGGTGTGTGGAAAAGTCGAGATTTTTTCTGTTTATTCTGCATTATAAGCCTGCTGTGGGAAATTTCCTGGCTGTTGAAATTTTAAGATGAGCAGCACAAGTTTCAAAACTGCTGGTTACTTTGCTCTGTATGCTGAAATAAAAGAGAAAGTCAACTGAGGCACTGCTCAGTCGGAGCTCTCCCTCGTTCTTTGAGACTTCCTCAAACATGATTTCTCTCTCTGTATCACACACACACACACACACACACACACACTCCTCCCCTCCCTGCCTCCTCCTCCTCCACCTCTCTGTACCAACACACACTGCTGTCTTACACCGAGCGTGAGCGCCTCAGCAGCCGGGATGACTGGAGGAGCTGGGACTGCAGATACTGCGGTGCTGAGAAAGACGGCGTGAGCGCGTTTGTGTGCGTGTGCACGTGCCTGGGCGGACTCCAGCTGTAATGGTGCCCCGTGTGTGTGTGACTGTGCTGACCGCAACAGTCATCCTGTCCAACAGCGGAGACTTTCTCAGCGTGCAGATGGTGTGAGCAGTCAGGGGAAAAGTTTCTAACAGCTCGACTGAGTCTCGGCTAACTCAATCCACACTGCACACACACTCATACATTGTGCCAGTCCAGGAGGGGAGCAACAACAACAGCAGCAGCAGCTGAGCATGAGGACAACTTGAGCTTGCGTGTTTGTCTTGTAGTTGATTGATTGACCTGTCGCTGAAGAGGATACGGTGTCTGGGCATCACCACACATCCGAGCTGTGAGATTCAACAGGGCTGCTCGTTTGAAAGGTGAGTCCGTTCAGTAAATCTGTTGACTCTTTGTTATGATTATGAAAATGCTGTAAGCAAAACGGACACTTTGTTACTATGTATTTATATTTCAGTCATAACAGGCATTCTTCACCTTAGACTACAGCACAGTAAATATGGCATGTGGTTTTGCTTTGGCACATTTTTAAAGCGGCATCGCTGGGTTAATGGCTCATTAAAGTGATTTATTGTGTGAAGTAGTTACACCTGCGGTGACTGCCATGTTGAGCAACGGAAACGTCAAATGCACGACTTCTGAGCTGCTGTGAATCTGTGCATTAACGCGCAAAACTGTCTTTAAGCTGTAGTCTTTTTCCATTAGCTCCGTTATTGTCTAAAAGCTACACATGTGTGGCTGAAATATGAAATTAGGAGCATGTGTGGCAATTGTTGTTGGAAGGCCGGGAAGCATTAAACTTCAGCATTAAACTTTCGGGAAAAATTAGTAAGTGTCAGGTTTTGTTATGCCGTACAGTTAAACCAATAGAATAATCTTTAAAATGGTAAGACTGTTGCTTATGACCTCAGTTCTGAGTACTTTTGACTGTAGCACGTAGAAGTTTGTCTATCTGTGGATGGATTTGATTTATGGTAAAAACACATCTTACATGTTTGCCTGATTTCAAAGATTGATGTGGTTTTACATTATTGAGTGAAGTGTGCCAGGAGTACAGGGACAAAGGGGAGTAGGGTCTGCATTCCCATACACATTTTAAGCCCTTGTCCCACATTAGTTTTCATTTTTGTATAATTAACTTCTCATATGAAAATAACCAATTGTTATATTTCTTTTTATCCTAAATCCTATATTCTTTTCAAATATTCTGGACCAAGAACACCTTGGCATCTTGGCTGGTACGATTTGATCACAAGATAGTCAGTACTGTTTGGAAACATTTTTGAACTGGTGTGTGTGTGTGTGTGGGGGGGGAGAGAATGTCACTCATTCCAGCTTACTAAAATGGAAAAAGTAGTCAACAAAGAGAGGAACGTGGTGGAGAAAAGAAAGCGTTAAAGGGATCATGGCAGAACATCGGTAAAACAGAAGTGTGAATGGAAAAGAAATACATGAGAGCAAACCAGTAGAAGGAAGGATGATGACTCCCGTGTGTCAGGAATGGCTACAGCTCACAAGCTGTGCTGCTGGAAAGCTCAGGGATCAGGTTCCCCGTGTCAGCTGCTGTGCGGGACTGTTCCCAGGTCTAGCCATGTAATGTCTGTTTACTGAAGAGGGTGTGGGGACCAGAAGGACTGAACTGCAGCAAATCTAGAGTTCAGATTGGAAGTCCTATAGCTAAAGGTGTTTTTTTGTTTGTTTGTTTTTGTTTAATTTTCTTCATGTTTTGGAAAAAAAAGATTAAATCAAGTAGACACGGCTAATCTTTATATTCAAACTGACAATTTGCTATTTTTGTTTTGTTGCCAGGCACAGCATCTTGTGTGACATTTATGGAGGTTATAATGCAGAGTCAGCATAAACTCCTTCCAGCAAACATCACTAGTGAAAATGACTGTGGTCACTGGGCGCTGTTTTCACTTTGCCCCTCTCACCTGGCAGCGTATGATCTTGCATGGCGTCCTTTTTTTCCCCATCAGGAAAATATCCTCTTCATATACTGTAGAGACAGCCAAACCAAATTAACAGTATTGTCATTCAGTTGTCACAGTGTCAAAAACGTGTGAGATGAGTCAGGGGTCAATGTGAAGTCTTCACCTTCATCTCTCCACATGGTTGCTGCTCTGTTCCCAGACATACTGTGACACATGGCATGGAGGGAAACGAGTGTGTGTGTATGTATGTGTGTGGGTGGGTGGGGGGTATGCTAATGAAATGAGTGTATCATACCACAAAGCCAGCATAGTGGAGAACGAGGGGCACACATCGTGTCTAAATTGTTGTGTAGACAAAACAGATGCTGACTCGTCACACTGATTCATAAAATAAAGCCAGTTTATTGGGAACTCCAAGAAATTCCTCTTCAAGAACTGACCCTTAGTGTTTGTGATATATTACACTGCTCACCTCGCCTCCTTGCTTCTCGTCTCGCTTCCATCCATCCATCCATCTTTCTGCATGACTCACAAGGACTTGTGTGGGTAGTAAGCAATCATTGATGTTTCTTACCCTATAATGAAAGACAGCTCCTCAGATCCTGAACTCCCTGTAACCCCGTCCCACGTTAAATCACCGTAGGCCTAAATTGTGTGAGTGTTGGATGGAGCAATGGATTATTATCCTTATTTATTTTTTTCACATGTGTGCGAGTACTTCCATCTGTGACTGCTCTGAAGCCCTTCCTCTTTCACATCCTTTCCGGTGATTAGCACAGCAACAGCGCAGCAAGCAGCATGCCGTCCTCTCACCTCTGTGACTTTATAACAGAAGTCTAATAGAAACAGACTGCTCTCGAGGTAGCAGCTTTGGCAGCCGAGGGTTATATTTGTCTTTAACACATGCTGGTCACAGAGGCCCTCTGCGTTTCGAGAGAGGGGGTGAGGGTGGTTAGAGATATTTAAAGAGTTGATGGCACTGACTGGTAATGCAAGTTCATGTTTCATCTTGCGTGTTTTGTGGTCTTTTGTGCTGTTAGCACAGTTAGTACATATTCATGTGAACAAAAAAATCTAAATGTAGCTTCATGACACACAGTCTGTCAGTTCAGGGTGGAGTCGCTCACCTGTCAATCATGGTGAAGACAGAGAAAGGGAGATGAGCCATTGCTGCTTTATATTTTTGTTCTTGGACTACTGATTTACATGACCCAAGGAAAGTTGGCTCTGGTTTTACTGGCAAGCACCAGGTTCAAAGTAGGTTACAGCTGCTGAAAATGCAGAACTGAGGACTGGTGACAGACTGATGGTAATGGCAGTGCTTGCTGCAATGTGCAATGACACCAATGAAGAATTTATCTCTTCTGTTTATCAGTGAATCATTAATACTTCAAGCTGGGGAATATTTACTTAGCTGAGACTGTCAGTGACCTTTTATATCATAGGTGTCAAACTCTGGCCCGCGGGCCAAATTTGGCCCGCAGCATAATTACATTTGGCCATACCAAATTACTATTAGAGCTGGCCTACTGGTATTATACAGCTAATATATATATTGTTTAGTATTAAGCTTTGCTTGTTCCATATTCAGTCCATAAGAAAAGATTCATTCTTATATCTGGAGGAAGGTTTTTTTTCCAATAAATATCAATGTTAGCCCACGATTTTGTTCCAGTTTTCAATTTTGGCCCACTTTGTATTTGAGTCTGTTTTATATGAACAAATAAGTCACAACAGGTTTTGAAAGGTTTTGAAAAATGTGATTTTCTTAGAAACCTGAGGAGCTTATTATTTCTATTATTATTTGTCTTGTCATTTAATTCATAGAAAATGTCTTTTTTTTGTGAAATGTCTATAGGTGACAGTGAAAAACAGGACCCTTGATATGTTTGTACTAGTTTATCTTTTTCTTAATACTTTGTAGTATCAATGGCAGTGGGGGAAATCTTCATCAATAGTTCAGATCTATGCACATTTTCCAAAACCTTCCGGTGGACCGGTTTGTAGTCTGTGCTGGGCCGCTTCTGGGCCCTGGGCATTATGCTTGAGACGCCTATTTTAAAAACTAAGCACATGACGAGCACAAGTACAGAAGCAGGACGAGTTCTAGATGTAGGGTTAGCTGGGTTTGGATGCTTGACTACACAGGAACTGTCCCTTATGTGTCATGCAACAACTAAAGCTTGACTGCAAAAGTACATGGTTGGTAATTTGCCTGATATCACTGCACAGATTTCAGTGTTAGTAGATGTGCTTAAACATTAACATTTCATCCTCATGCTTTGTGGCAGCCGCAGAGTGGGAAAGTCAGTAGTTCTAACTTTGTTGAATCCAATTACCTCTCAGCAGTGCTCTGGGCTGCTGTTGTGACCAGTCACTTCCTGTGGTGGCCCATGTGGCAGAATTTTCTGCCAAGACCAAAAAGTTCAACCATTTATGCAATTATCTCTATAGTTCCAATAAGCAGAGGGTGGAATATCCTTGTTTTCTACAGCCCAAATATATCTTTTTCTAGCTCTTTTGTAGTCTTTATCTGCAAGAAAAGCAGAACTTTAATTTCCCAAAGGAAGAGCCACACAGTGCAGCAAGGCCTCAATCTTCCTTTCTTCCAAACTAGTTCAGTTCAAATAAAGACATGTCAAACAGCAGCTAAGGCTTTTTTGTGTGCTCTTAGCTTCAGTAGTTTCCCATATGGGGAACAAACAGTGTGTGTAAGCAGTGAAAACTAGCAACCTCCTGATGCTGTGAGACCAGTCCTGTGTAGACAGGAAGGTCTCTGGTGTCACATTTCAGAGACTTTACAGCCTTGGTCACCTTCCTTTCGACCTCTTAGATATCTTTATTTCATAGCGCATGGCTATACTGTTATCCAACATATGGTACATATGACATCACTTAAAACTTGGCCAGCTAATGTGTAAAAGTTGCCATAACTTTATTTATGGCTGTATATGTTGAAGCCTTAGCGGCAAGCTAAACATAGAGCCCCTTTTTGTTTTTATCACATGGTTATGTACTATGAAACAATGCTTTATTGTACCACTTGGTACCTTTCTGCCTGCTTCAGAAAATAGCTGTCATCACTTATGATACATCTGCTGCCTGTATTTTTATTATTTCATTGACAGATGTATATTTTTAAATCAACAAAGTCCATGAAGCTGATGCAACCTGGCTCAGTTTCCCATGGACAAAGACTGCCTATTAATACGTCTGTGCTCAATAAGGGACCAGCACTGATGGTGTTTTGAAAGACTTCTTCTCACTTCAACACAGAGAAATCAGTCTCTGCTTTTTTTTCTGCTTGAGTTGTGTGCTCTCAGTTCATTCATTTTTATCGGACTGCCTGAGAACCACAGATATGTTGCACCCTGCTAAGAAATTATAGTGCATGCTGCACAACCTTAGAAGGACAGCACGAAGATATCTACAACTCAGCACTCTGAGTGTGCGGGTGTGTCTGTGTGTGTGTGCATGCGTGTGAAATATATACAAAGCTGATGTTTACAGTGAAGGTCAGGGTGTTTTTTCTTCATCATGGGCAAAGTTCTCAGGCATGTTATGAGAAAATTCTAGCATCGTGTTAAGTACAAGGCACCTTGAATGTTCCCTGTTGGATGAAACAGAAGTAATGTTAGCAATGAAATACAATCTAGTAGGCATGACAGATGGTAGTTTGGATTAAAGCCTCACTGATATATTGTTTGACCATAATTAGCTGTTGAAACTGAAAAATTGACATACATCTAGTAGATACTAGAATGAATATATATATATATATACAGGGAGTGCAGAATTATTAGGCAAGTTGTATTTTTGAGGAATAATTTTAATATTGAACAACAACCATGTTCTCAATGAACCCAAAAAACTCATTAATATCAAAGCTGAATGTTTTTGGAAGTAGTTTTTAGTTTGTTTTAGTTTTAGCTATTTTAGGGGGATATCTGTGTGTGCAGGTGACTATTACTGTGCATAATTATTAGGCAACTTAACAAAAAACAAATATATACCCATTTCAATTATTTATTTTTACCAGTGAAACCAATATAACATCTCCACATTCACAAATATACATTTCTGACATTCAAAAACAAAACAAAAACAAATCAGCGACCAATATAGCCACCTTTCTTTGCAAGGACACTCAAAAGCCTGCCATCCATGGATTCTGTCAGTGTTTTGATCTGTTCACCATCAACATTGCGTGCAGCAGCAACCACAGCCTCCCAGACACTGTTCAGAGAGGTGTACTGTTTTCCCTCCTTGTAAATCTCACATTTGATGATGGACCACAGGTTCTCAATGGGGTTCAGATCAGGTGAACAAGGAGGCCATGTCATTAGTTTTTCTTCTTTTATACCCTTTCTTGCCAGCCACGCTGTGGAGTACTTGGACACGTGTGATGGAGCATTGTCCTGCATGGAAATTATGTTTTTCTTGAAGGATGCAGACTTCTTCCTGTACTACTGCTTGAAGAAGGTGTCTTCCAGAAACTGGCAGTAGGACTGGGAGTTGAGCTTGACTCCATCCTCAACCCAAAAAGGCCCCACAAGCTCATCTTTGATGATACCAGCCCAAACCAGTACTCCACCTCCACCTTGCTGGCGTCTGAGTCAGACTGGAGCTCTCTGCCCTTTACCAATCCAGCCACGGGCCCATCCATCTGGCCCATCAAGACTCACTCTCATTTCATCAGTCCATAAAACCTTAGAAAAACCAGTCTTGAGATATTTCTTGGCCCAGTCTTGACGTTTCAGCTTGTGTGTCTTGTTCAGTGGTGGTCGTCTTTCAGCCTTTCTTACCTTGGCCATGTCTCTGAGTATTGCACACCTTGTGCTTTTGGGCACTCCAGTGATGTTGCAGCTCTGAAATATGGCCAAACTGGTGGCAAGTGGCATCTTGGCAGCTGCACGCTTGACTTTTCTCAGTTCATGGGCAGTTATTTTGCGCCTTGGTTTTTCCACACGCTTCTTGTGACCCTGTTGACTATTTTGAATGAAACGCTTGATTGTTCGATGATCACGCTTCAGAAGCTTTGCAATTTTGACACTGCTGCATCCCTCTGCAAGATATCTCACTATTTTTTACTTTTCTGAGCCTGTCAAGTCCTTCTTTTGACCCATTTTGCCAAAGGAAAGGACGTTGCCTAATAATTATGCACACCTGATATAGGGTGTTGATGTCATTAGACCACACCCCTTCTCATTAGAGAGATGCACATCACCTATTATGCTTAATTGGTAGTAGGCTTTCGAGCCTATACAGCTTGGAGTAAGACAACATACATGAAGAGGATGATGTGGACAAAATACTCATTTGCCTAATAATTCTGCACTCCCTGTATATATATATATATATATATAAACGCACAATATAAACGCAGCTCCCATTCCCCATGGGATGGACGTAGAGACCTAAAATTCATTCCAGATACACAATATAACCATCCCTCCCAAACAGTGGTCACAAATCAGTCCAAATGTGTGGTAGTGGGCACATCTGCCATATTGAGATAATCCATCCCACCTCACAGGTGTGCCACATCAGGATGCTGATCTGACATCATGAGTAGTGCACAGGTGTACCTCAGACTGCCCACAACAAAAGGCCACCCTGGAATGTGCAGTTTTGTCTCACAGCAAAATGCCACAGATGCCACAAGCAATGAGGGAGCGTGCAATTGGCATGCTGACAGCAGGAATGTCAACCAGATCTGTCGCCCGTGCATTGAATGTTCATTTCTCAACCATAAGCCGTCTCCACAGGCGTTTCAGAGAACATGGCAGCACATCCAACCGGCCTCACAACCGCAGACCTCGTGTAACCACACCAGCCCAGGACCTCGACATCCAGGTTCACCTCCAAGATCGTCTGAGACCAGCCACCCAGACAGCTGCTGGAACAATTGGTTTGCACAACCAAACAATTTCCGCACAAACTGTCAGAAACCATCTCAGGGACGCTCAACTGCATGCCCGTTGTCCTCATCGGGGTCTTGACCTGACTCCAGCTCGTCGCCGTAACAGACTTGTGTGGGCAAATGCTCACATTCGATGGCGTCTGGCACGTTGGAGAGGTGTGCGCTTCACGGATGAATCATGGTTCACATTGTTCAGGGCAGATGGCAGCTGAGAATGTCCCAGTTCTTGCATGGCCAGCATACTCACCGGACATGTCACCCATTGAGCATGTTCGGGATGTGCTTGACCGGCGTATACGACAGCGTGTACCAGTTCCCACGAATATCCAACAACCTCGCACAGCCATTGAAGTGGAGTGGACCAACATTCTACAGGCCACAATTGACAATCTGATAGACTCCATGCAACGATGTGTTGCACTGCATGAGGCAAATGGTGGTCACACCAGATACTGACCGGTTCTGGGTCCCCAGACCCCCAATAGCGCAAAAACTGCACATTCCAGGGTGGCCTTTTGTTGTGGGCAGTCTGAGGTACACCTGTGCACTACTCATGATGTCAGATCAGCATCCTGATGTGGCACACCTGTGAGGTGGGATGGATTATCTCAATATGGCAGATGTGCCCACTACCATACATTTGGACTGATTTGTGACCACTGTTTGGGAGGGATGGTTATATTGTGTATCTGGAATGAATTTTAGGTCTCTATGTCCATCCCATGGGGAATGGGAGCAGTAACAAAAGTGTTGCGTTTATATTTTTGTTGAGTGTATGTATGTGTATATATATATATATATATATATATATATATATATAAAACACCCAGCACGCCCATGCGGGCGGTTTATCCTTCAAGCTCGGGTCCTCTACCAGAGGCCTGGGAGCTTGAGGGTCCTGCGCAGTATCTTAGCTGTTCCCAGGACTGCGCTCTTCTGGACAGAGATCTCCGATGTTGTTCCCGGGATCTGCTGGAGCCACTCGCCTAGCTTGGGAGTCACCGCACCTAGTGCTCCGATTACCACGGGGACCACCGTTACCTTCACTCTCCACATCCTCTCGAGCTCTTCTCTGAGCCCTTGGTA